>NC_142046.1:16041851-16649172 GCF_982192425.1 Myodes glareolus
CTTCTTGGCCAAATTTACATCAAAATCTGGGGTGGGGGGGACTTGTACCTCTTTTTCCTAGGAAGATGTTCTGGGGATCACTCATTTAAGCTCACATATTCAGTAAAGGAGGGCCCTGGGAAGCAACTGCCGGCCCTGACTTTAGGGCTGATGTCACCAGCTCTCTTCCCATATCCTTAGCACGGGATGTGTCAGGAACGCAGTCATATGATGGGGTCTGGTAGAGTCAGGGTTTTGGAGTTGTTGGCCTCTGTCCGGTGCAGGCCATCCTTCCCATGAAACTGAGCTGCCTTCTTCCCTGCCCTGAAGGGTCTTTTCTCTTCTGGGCCTCCATTCCCATCCCCTTCCTGTTGGTACAGCATGGGGGAGGGGCACTTCTGCAAACTAATCCGCTGTCCAAGGCCAATCAGCTCCACTCTGACATCTGTGGCCCCACAGAAGCCTTCTTTTAAGGGCAGCCTGGGGCTCCACCGTCTTGATTGAAAACATCTCTGCATCTGGGGAGGGCTTTGGGGGCCAGCCTGCATGGGGTGGGTGGGGTTGAACTCACTAACTGCTACTGGGATCCCCTCTCTGCTTGTCAAACCTCTGGCTGGCTGATCGGTTTGTGTAAAGCCACCAGGTTTGGGACTCTATGCACAAGTGGAGCTGTTGTAGCACCATTCCATTTCACAGATGAGTAAACTGATGCTGGAGAGGATGAGTGCCCCAGCAGAACTGAGCTGCCTGGGTTTGGAGCCTGAACTGAGAAGCCCAGGCTGGAAGGGAGGGGAAGCAGGAAGAGAGCCACTCTGTTGGGGACGCATGGTGACGGCTACTATGAGTCACCCTACAGGTCTCCTACAGGCACCTGAGCATCTATGAGCTGACTGGGGCTCACATCTTCACAGGCATCCCCAGAGCTCAGGGTGGCTTTCGGATGCGTGGGCACACAATACAAACGAGTTTACAGATCTATACAGATTTAATAGGGGGACATCGGAGGAGGCGGAAATGTACTTTATAGACACAAACATGTAGTTACAGCTGCAAAGATAATGACAGAGCAATCATCTCCTCATTTGTTTGTTCAGCAGTGTCTACTGAGCCCTGTGGAGACAGCAGGCTGAGCTCTGGGGGTATGCAGATGAAAGAAGTGCAGTACCTAATTGTGACCACAAGGGAAGCCCTAGAGCTGAGGGCAGGCAAGTGGCTGCTTCAGGGACAGAAAAGAGATGCTTACTGCTAGAAATGGTCTCAGAGGGAGCCCCTGATGCTTCTGGGGGTGGGGCAGGGAAGGACCTTTGGAAGGGGAGAGGCCTAAGGTTCTCTGGTACACACACACATACACACACACACACACACACACACACACACACACACACAAGCATATAATATGGAGTTGTATAATTAAGGCTCAATGAAATTTCATAAACTCTGTAGCTCCCTTAAGCTTAAAGTAGAGTCTCTCTAACCGTTTACACAACAGGACATTGTCATCTATAAAGTTTTCTGTCCTCCTGAGAACTATGTGACTGAGTTACCTAAACAAACAAACAAACAAAAAGTCAGCCTGGAGAGGTGGCTCAGTGGTTAGGGACATTAGATTCTTTTCCAGACGACCTGGATTCAATTCCCAGCACCCACATGACAGTTCAAAACTATCTATAACTTCAGCTCCAGGGGATCTGGCTCCTTCTTCTGGCCTCTGGCGGCACCTTCACACATGTGCCAAACACACAGAGACACATATACATAAAATTTTTACGAAAAAAATCTCATGTTTTAGGTAGGTTTACAGTTTTGTGTTGGGTTGGCATACATGGCTATCTTAGGATGTTTGTGGCCCATGGGCAGCAGGAAGCATACGCCTGGGATGGGTCCTCCGAGGCAAGGTCCTCCTTCATCCTCTGATACCACCATGGGCCACTTTGTATAGGGTGTCATTGAAATGAGCCACCTCTAGTTCCTCAATGGTCACTCATGATATTGTGTGAATCAGTCACTTTTCGTAGCTGGGCCACATCCCCAAATAACAGGCCATTGGTTTCTGCACTGCTTTAGTGATGGACACTGGGGGTTGTTCTAGGTTCTGACCATTCCAAGCAAAGGTCCCATGAAGCTCCTGAGACCCCTCCCCAGAAAGGAGTATGTGTTTCGTATCTCCTGGAGGCCTGGAGTGTGGGCCAAAGTATTTTGCTTTTCTGAAGACCTTGGTTCAGTTCTCAGCACTGCATAAAACTAGGGTGGTGGCTCACATTCATAACCCTGCATTAGGGATATGGAGGCAGAAGGGTCAGAAGTTCCAAGTCATCCTCAGCTAGGGAAGTTCAAGGTCAGCTTGGGCTGTGTGAGACCCTGTCTCTAAAACCAAACCAAACCAAAAAGCCCATGCTAAGTCATTCTGTATAGTGGGGGCATCACTCACAGCCGGGCAGAGGGTATGCAGCTCTGGATGCTTCATAGTCTCTCTAACATTTGATATTTTCAGTCTTGGGTTTTAGCCAGTGTAGAGGTTGCTGAGTGGAGTCAGAATGCTTCCTGATCCAGGGAATGCAGGTCCAGAAAGGTTTTCCTTACATAGAGTTGAGAAATGCCACGGGTGGATGTGGGGGCAGCCAGGGTTGTGGGGGCCATCTGTAAATACCCTAATGCTTCCCGTGGGGCCAGGATCCATGGAGGTTACCATGCAGCTCAGGGTTTGGACTCATTTGGTAGTTTAGGCCTTTCCTTAATCCTCAATGGGGAGTCAAGGTCAGTGTGACCAGTCCCTGTTTACAAAGGGGGTCCCCCTTGAGATTTCCTGTTCCACTTGATAAAAATCTCTAATGCTCTTTACTGTGTCAAGCTCCCCGGGGAGATGGATGAGGTCAAAATATGTGTCCTGCCCTCAAGGCATTCAAGTTACCATTACAAGAAGCCAGTGTTACTGTGGGGGAAGGGCTGGGTGGTGTTGGTGTTGGTACACTGCACTGGATGTAGAGTCAAATTTCAGGAACTTCTCAGAATGAAATCTGGTAATGGTGATTATGGTAGTGATGGTGATGATGATGGTGATGGTGGTGATGCTGATGGTGATGATGGTGGTGAGGATGGTGGTGAGGAGGATGACGGTGATGTTAGTGTTGATGATGGTGATGGTGGTGGTGATGATGGTGGTGAGGATGATGATGGTGATGTTAGTGTTGATGATAGTGATGGTAGTGATGCTGATGGTGTTGATGGTGGTGACGATGATGATGGTGATGTTAGTGTTGATGGTGGTGATGGTGGTGGTGATGATGGTGATGATGGTGGTGAGAATGATGATGGTGATGTTAGTGTTGATGGTGGTGGTGATGATGATAACAAACCATGACAGTTGGGACCAAGGCTGATGCATAAACTCAGTCTGGGTTTTCATCTAGGAAACACTGGTTATGTCTTTCTGGGGATGCAGAGATATGGAGTTCTGTGATGTAAAACAACTGTGAACACTGAGTCCACACAGTGCGGAGCTTGGCTTGGAGCCCTTTTCACTTGCATCATCCTCATGCACCCGTCAGCAGGGATTCAGGATGCTTAGATGGCCTCAGGTCAGACTGAAACCACACCTGGGAAAACCATCATGCTTTTGATTAAACTGTATAGACATGATTAACCCCCACTAGACACACCAAGGTTCTATCATATTCCCATTCTGTGGATATGAGCTCACTCGGAAACTGAATCTTAAACTAAACGGTGGTGGCACATGGGTTTAATCCCAGCACTTGGGAGGCAGAGGCAGGTGGATCTCTGTGAGTTTGAGGTCAGCCTGGTATACAGAGGGAGTTCTAGACAGCCAAGGCTGCACAAAGAGACACTGTCTCAAAAAACAAAACCAAAACAACCCCCCCCAAAACAAACAGACAAAAAAGCAAAAACAAAAAAGCAGAATGGAATCTTTGTAGGTGTAGTGAGTTTAATTTGGATGAGGTTGTAGTAGGGACTGTGGAGGTGGCACAGTCAGGAAAGGGCTTGCTGTGCTGGCACGGGGACCTGAGTTCCTATCTTCAGAACCCAAGTAAGAGATGTGCATGGCAGTGTGCTCGTCACCACAGGGCTGGGGGGCGGGAGCGGAGATCCCTGGAGCTCACTGGCCAGTTGGCTTAGTTTAACTGGTGAGTTCTAGGTTCAGTGGGAGATCCTGTTTCAAAAATAAGAAGGTTAGCAGCTGGAGGGATGGGGAGCACTTGCTGCTCTTCTGGAGGACCTGGGCTTGCTTCCCAGCACCCACTGGGTGAGTCACAACCATCTGTAACTCCAGTTCCAGGGGCTCTGATGTCCCCTTCTGGCCTCTTCGGGTACTGCGCAGATGTGGTGCACATAGCTTATTTTCAGGCAAAACACTCATATGCATAGAATAAAAATATATCTAAAAATTTTTAATGAAAAATAAGATAGTTGATCAAAGACAATGCTTGAAGTCAATGTCCAACCACTGGCCTCCACACAGCACATACACATATGAGTTCACACATACCAGCCTCTAGAGAATTGGCCTGCCAGTGCCTTGAATTAGAACCTCTGTCTTCCTGAGTGAGAAATACGGTTTCTTTGTGTTTAGCATCCGCTTTATGGAAATTCATCACCACACCAAGACTATAGACACAGAGCCAGGGCATCTCTGCCTTCACTGGAGACTCACCCTCCTCTCTTCAAGTCTTTGGTGGAACTAGAGATAGCCTTTCTCTTTAGTTTCTTCAACACTGCAGTATTCCGTGCCTCTGACCTTGTGGCAGTGTCTTAGTTAGGGTTTCTATTGCTGTGAAGAGACACCATGACCACGGCGACTCTTACAAAGGAAAACATTTAATTAGGGTGGCTCGTTTACAGTTCCAGAGGTTCAGTCCATTATTATCATGGTGGAGAGCACGTTGGTGTGCAGGCAGACATGGTGCTAGAGGAGTAGCTGAGATTTCCTACATCTTGCAGACAACAGGAAGTCAACTGAGACACTGGGTAGTATCCTGAGCATAGGAAACCTCAATGTCCACCCCCACAGTGATGTACTTCCCCCAACAAAGCCATACCCACTCAAACAAAGTCACACCTCCTAATAGTGCTACTCCCTATAAGATTATGGGGGCCACGGGCACCATAAACTACCACAGGCACCAATTCTCCTTCAGCTTTCTCTACGATCTGTTTGCTAATGATGTTTCACTAGCAGAGGATGCTGTGCAGCAGGGGTCCATGTTCCTGCTGGATCTCCAGTACTTGGTTCAGAGAATCCGCCATTCTCCCAGTGTCAGATGGATGATTGATGGATGCTGGATGGATGCATGCACTGTGGCGACTTGGTAGTCCCGTTCGTGGTCCAGCTACCCAGTCCTCACACGGTAAACTTTCCCCAGAAGCTCGTGAGCCAGGCTTGGGGTAGAACTCTCCTCCTGACAATGGAGTTCAGTGATCATTTTTGCCTCAGCCAGCCTGGCTTTGTTGTCTCCAGGGTCAGTGATTAGCATTAGGCTTAATTGGTCTCATAGAGCCATAGTCTAGGCAGCCTCTCTTATTACTTCCCTGGCCCACTAAGATCTTTGAGTCCAAGTGCAACAACATCTCTGCAGGGAGAGGACAGAAGCTCCCAGGTCCTGGACATTCAACCCCTGAGAATTAAGGGCACTGGCTAGGAAGCTTCAGGAATGGGGCTGTAGGCTTCCTGGACATGGGACTTCTAAATTTTCTCTACAGGGTGTCTGAACTACACTGTCCTTTGCTGTCCTGGATGCCTAGCCAGACTAGATACATGTGTGTGTCATACAATCCTTCCCTGGGCTTTTGTGTGAGTGGACCCTCTCTGGCTTGTGTGCTACAATAGCTTTGATACTTGGCACTGCCAACCACTCACCCACAACCCACTAGGTAGCCAAGGACAGCCTTGGACTTCTGATCCTCCTGCCTTTACCTCCTAAGCATGCAGCATTCTACCTGGTTTATGCAGTGCTTGGGGAAAACCCAGGGCTTCCTGCAGGCTAGGCAAGCACTCTGTTAACTGAGCTACACCCTCAGCCCCCAGTCCCCTGCCTCAGTCAATGTGCAATATACAATGAGAATATTAGCTCGGCCAGCTGATTCCTCGGTTTCACCAGCCTCTCCAGGGCCACCACTCGAGCCTGTGTTACTGACGCTTGCTCATGGGGAACGTCCAGGCACTTTGAAGACAGTCTTAGTGGCTTTTTTTCTCCAAGCTCTGTCAGAATCAGTTTCTTCTCCTTCCTGTCTACTTGCAGACTTCTCCTGACCCTGCTCCCTGCTGTCTGTCCTTGTCCTGGTGACCAGCTCCAAGACCCTTGGCCCACACTTGATCCAGCACTGCCCTGAGCTTGGTTTCAGTCTCAAACACAATGGGGTGAGGGCTGTTGGCTCCTCCTACAGATGACAAAGTTGCAGTCCTGGGAAGTGAAGCAGGTTGTCTCGGGTCACACAGTCTGTGTGTGTAAGGCAGCAGAGGTAAGGGCCCTCTTCCCCCGAATGTAGACCTTTCTTCCCAGAGCTGCTCTTCTCTTGTGCTGAGCACCATAGAGGCTGTGGGCTGAACCCCAGGGATGAGTGCAGGCTCTGTGTGTTGGTCCTGGAGCTCCCTGAGGGAGAAAGGAAGAGCTGCCTGGGTTCTTCATACCTGGAGCACAGGTGTCAGGGAGGGCCCACACCCTTAGAATTTGGGGATTGTCTTAGGGTTTCTATTGCTGTGAAGAGAACACCATGACCACAGGAACTTTTATAAAGGAAAACATTTAAACGGGTCTGGCTTACAGTTTCAGAGGTTTAGCCCATATTCTTCATGGTGGCGTGCAAGCAGACATGGTGCTGGAGAAGGAGCTGAGAGTTCTACATCTTGTTCCTCAGGTAGCAGAAGCCGTTCCTCAGGGCATAGCTTGAGCATATATGAGATCTCAAAGACCGCCTCCAGGGCTGGAGAGATGGCTCAGCCGTTAAGAGCACTGACTGCTCTTCCAGAGGTCCTGAGTTCAATTCCCAGCAACCACATGGTGGCTCACAACCGCCTATAATGAGATTTGGTGCCCTTTTCTGGCCTACAGGCAGGATGCTGTATTAATTAATTAATACATTATGTATTAATTATTTAATTAATTAATTATGTATTAATTAATTAATTAATCTTAAAAAAAGACTACCTCACAGTGACACAACACTTCCTCCAGCAAGGCCACACCTCCTTCAACAAGACCACACCTCCTAATAGTGTCACTCCCTATAGGCTGAGCATTCAAACACACTAGTCCATGGGATCATTCCAAATCAAACCACCACAGGATGAAGCGCCAGCTCTGTCCCCACGGTGCTGCTCTCATCCACAGCTTCCAGAGACCTACAGGTCACCACACCTAGCCCGGGACTTGGGAGGGGGAGGGGCATGGCACAGACATCGGCTCAATTCAGTCCTGCTGGCGCCAGCTCGGAAGAGGGCAGTGGGAACAAAGACGATTCTGGAGGCAAGGGCTCACCCGGCAGCCCCCAGCTTTGACTGAGTCTGTTTTCCATCTCTCTCCGTGAATCTGAGTCCTTTGCAGGACACTCAGAATTCAGCTTCTGCTCCTGCCTCTGTAACCACCCTTCCTTCCCTACATTCTGAGGCTGAGCCCACCTGCATACATCGCTGCCTTTGTTTTATGATCGGGAAAGTAGACCCCAGAATAAGGCAAAGGTGTGGGAGAGAGAGAGGCCCTTGGGAGAACGCTGTGCCTCAAACAGAGAAGGAAGTGGAGACAGCTGATGGTCTTCAGAGCAGGCAACCCCCCCACCAGTCACATACCTGCTCTATAGCTAGTACCCAGAAGTCCCTGGGGCTGAGGGGGTGTCTATAAGGACAGGTGTTCTAGAAGCCTCCTGCAGTGCCCCCTGGAAGTTTGTGCAGGGTTGGAGATTGTGGGCCAGATTAGGATGCAGAGAGACCCTCACCAAGAGCCCATATGGTGGCCCTGGTGGAGACAGCTTTAGTGACATACACTCCATGGTGCCATGGACAGTGAGGGCTGGGACCCTGGATCCGTGCCCATTCCTGCCCAGCCAAGTAACATTGAGCAGTCACTGAAGGAGTGGTCCTGGCTCAAGAAGCCCACGTCCTCTGATTCTGAAGCTGCAGGAGAGACAAGGAAGGGAAGGGGCTGGGAGAAGTGGCGAGGTGAGTGGCCCTTCAGCTAATGAGTGGAGAGACAGCGATCACAGGCAGGGGCAGCACAGAAGGAAGCGTGGAGATAAAATGTGCTGCAAGTGTAGAGTTAATGGAACTACTAAGTGGTTCATATTTCCCAGCTAATGAGACCCCTCCATGGGAGGGGGGCAGGACAGAAAGCACCAGGCTGAATGACTGAAGGCGCTGGAGTTAATGAAGTCACCGGAGACTCGGAATTCCTTGGGCGAGTCTGATACGCTCTGTGGCAGTACTATTTTAATTCAGCCTGAGGTTGACCAAAGGAGAGAAAGCCGCTTGTCTGTGAATGTGTGGAGCTTAGGGGACAGGAATGCTGAAGAACTCAGGCTGGTGGGGGGCAGGTGTCAGCTCACATGGAGCTAGGACAGGTGCAGGGACAGGGAAGAAGGAGATTCAACTATCCAGGGAGGCGGCGGGCACAGTCCAGACGATTCTCAGAGCCAAAGGTGCACACCTGAATTTATCAGTTAATATTTATATACCACGGCATGTGTGAAGGTCAAAGACCCAGTAGGACTCTGGTTCCGTGGGGCTGAGGCCTAAGCATTCTAGGCTTGAAGCTGCATCTCATTCTCTGAGCATGAAGTCCCCCACTGCCCACCTTTTGAGACCCATCTGGCACCTCTTATTCCCTCCCGCTGTGCCAGCCTTCTGGGCCCTTTCTTCGGGTTCTCCTTGTTTCAGGGTCTTTGCACCTGTATCCCCTCTCTGAGAATGCGCTCAGGTCTTTGATCAAATGTCACTTCCTCCAGGGGACTCTCCCTAACTCCTTACACCACAGCAAAGCTTTGGACAATGCATTTCCTAGGCTTACTGCAACAAATGACCACACACACTGGGTAGCTTCAAACAATAGCGATATTTAAGAGATTTTATTTTGGGGACATATGAGTGTTTTGCCTGCATGCACATATGTGTGCCACGTGTGTACCTGAAGAGGCCAGAAGAGTGCATTGGATACCGTGGAGCTGCAGGTCACATACAGTTACGAGCTGCCATTATAGTGCTGGGAACCAAACCCAGGCCCTTGGCAAGAGAAGCTGGTGCTCTTAACTGCTGAGCCATCTCTCAGTCCCAAATAATAGCAATTTATTCTCTTAGTTCTGAAGGAAGAAATAAAAAATCAAATCAAAGTGTTGCCAGGGCAAATCAGAGACCCTTCTATGCCTCCTTGCTGCCCTCAGCCTTCTGCAGTCCCTGACAGCATTCTGCCACCCCCATCTCTGTGTAGCTGTTCTTCTGGTGTGTGTGTGTGGTGTGTGTGTTGTGCGTGTGTGTGTACAAAATATACATTATTGGTCATGAGCAAGAAAGGTTGGGAGACACAGGAGAACTAAGCAGTAGTTTAAAAAGCTGGATTCCGAATGTCTTTGCAGTTCAGTCTTCCCAGTCACTACTGCCCCAGAGCCAGCATCCAGCATATGAGAGGGTCTGCATAGATACCGATGGGCCAGATGGAGAAACGAGTGGGTGGATGAATGAATGAGTGAACGAATGAATGGACACAGCAGCTTTTCTTGTCTGCAGCCGAAGAGGCTGCTGTGTTGTTAGACCCTGCTTTTCCCACCCAGCTTCACTCTTCCCAGCCTCCGTGTGCAGTTAGATCATTGATATTCACAGAATTCTTTCCAACATTGATTACTGAGGCAAAGCACCCCACCCCCAAGCCCCGTCACCTTTCCTGGCCCTCCCCACCAAACGAAACTCCATCGAGCCTCCTGATTAATTCCCTTCCATGAATGTTCTGATGAAAACTGGGTGTTCATGCCGAGCAGCCTCTGTACCCTGGATCGTTTCAAAGCCATTTTGCTCTTTGTGGCTTGTATTCATTAGCCATGGCAGAGGTCATGAGGTCTGGGCTGGCTCGGTGGGGCCCCCTCTGAGCAGGCAGTTTCCCTGGAAGGGAAGTTCTCCCAGCCTGCTGTGGGTGGGGAAGGTCACTGCTGACCAGATCTGGTGGCTTAGAGTCTGTGAGAGGGAGCAGACGCCTGCCAGGAGAAAGGGTTGCTGTCAAAGGAGTGCCTATTAGACTGAGCCGTGTGAGATTTCTGATATGCAGCCTTTTGTGTGCCCGTGAAAGCTGCAGGCCCGTGGAATAGGGTCATCTGAAGTAGATTTTACAGGAAGGGAGGGGGAGAACGAGCGGGCCTCTAGAATACACATTGCTACGGGAGTGGTCATTGGTTTCTGGAAGGTGGTTTGAGGGTGCTTTTATAGGGGTGGGGGAAATCGCAGGCATTTGAAGTCTTGGAGTCAGAGGTCAGGGCTCTGGAACTGTCTGTGGTGCTGGACCGAAACTGTCGGTGGGGCCGAGCCTGTGACTTAGGCTGGTCATCTTCCCGGAACGCCGGGCCGTGGTGCTGTCCACGGTTCTGAATCTCACGGCCCGCGGTTCTAAATCGCTGTTGTGTGTGTGTGTGTGTGTGTGTGTGGTGGGGGGGTCTCGGATGTGTGGCTCATGTTTGGGTATTGTAGAAGAGTATCCATTTTCTCTCAGGAGTCCTGACCCCGAGAAGAAAGTGGCAGAGGTCAGGGGTCAGTGTGAGAGTCACTTGTCCCACAGAGGCTGCTGATCAGACACAGCTGCTAGTTGACTCTTGGCGGGGTGGGGGCGGGGGAGATGGGATTTAGTTCTTGCTGTATCGCCATTGCTAAACTATTATTGCCCCTGGGAACACACTCTCTTTCCCACCGTGTCTGATGTTATCCTAAAAGGAAAGGTCAAAAAAGTCTGGGTCTCCACACCCTCTATCTAGACTGACCCTCCTTTCTCTCTCTTGTAAGCTCTTCGCAGGCCGCTTTATTCTGCCCGGGTACTTCTGTGCCCTGCCACCTCATCCCCGAACCCCTTGAGTCCCTCCTCACTACACCCTTCCAGGAAGCCTCTCTTGACTACTTCAGCCCAGCCTGGCCTCTCGTTCCTCCGACCTCCTTATGACCTCGGAGCTAAGTTTAGCAAGCAATGCTTTTCAAAGCATTCTTTCTCGGCTTTCTCTTTCTCCCTACCAGCTGCACGCTCTCAGGAGACCTGGCTCTTGCTTTCCCTGTCCTTGCAGCAGAGCCAAGGCTGCCGTGTGCATGAATATCAGTGGCAGCTCCGTCAGCCACCGCGAGTGAGGGCCCACTGCTGTGCAGGCACTTTTTGCGCTGTATCTCACCGGAGACTCTCAGGAAGTCTGCAACGCCGGTCTTATTGTGTCATTGTCATAATAAGAGGCTCAGGGGGATCCAGTAACCTGCTTAAGCCACAGAGGCATGAGAGCCGGGGTTCAACCGAAGGTCTGTCTGGCCCCAGAGGCCAGCTCTGAGTCACCAGTTAGTCTACCTGAGTCATGGCAGTGACCCACAACTGAAATTCATTTTGCTGCTTGCTTAGGGTGAAGTTGTGCTGCCAAGGGACCGGCGTTGGGGAGTGGGGGCTCATGAGCTTTTACCAGGAGAGAGCCGAGAGGACTGCATCGCTTTCCTGCCCCAAACAAACATTCTCATTCCTTAGCAATGGCATTAATGTCTACCGACACTTATTGAGCTTCATTGCATGCCCTGCATTATGAATTATGATGAGGACTGGGTCAGAAAGCCACAAATACAACACGGGTTGGCAGGTCTCTATGATGGGAACTTTAAGGGAGAGAATTAGGGAATAATGTCACAGCTCAGCTCCAGATCAGGGTCCTCACCAATAGATGGCACTAGCTTCTATGCTTTCTTATGGAAAGAGGCTGGAGTATTCTAAAAGCTGTATGGACTCCCCAGAGATAAAGGGACATCCAAAGCTGTGGTTCTGGAATTTTCAGGAGACAGTGAGTCTTAGATACCATTTATTTAGGGGTTGAATGGCATTATGCGGGTGTCCACTGACATATTACCAAGAGACCAAGCTAGACCATGCATGTATGTATGTATGCATGTGTGTATCAGTGTGTGTGCATGCTGGTATTACGTGTGTGTTCAAAAGTGTATGTATGGGTATATGCATGTCTGTATGCATATGAGTGAACACGTGTTTGTATGTTGATAGGCACACACGTTTTTTTGCGTGCCAGCATTTCTTTTCAATTAGAAATATATTGGTGCTGACAGGGAACAGGAGCAGCAACATGGAGTAATCATAAAGCTACTGAGGCGTGGATGCCTGATGGGGAAATAAGATAAGCGGAAATCAATTCTTCCCTGGATCTGTGTGTGCAAAACCCCAGCCAGGGAGAACGCGCTGCCTCCTCTGAGTGGCTCTGGAGCAGACTGGGCTGAACATAGACTGCCTGGACAGAGTCTGCGGGTTGGGTGGACACAGGGTAAGCAGGATGCACAGCAAAGCTCCACCCCTGCCCCCACCCCTGCCACACACACCACAGCAATCCCCTGAGATGTACTCCCAGGCAGTTTCTTGGGCCAACCAGGCCTTGTCTTAGCCTGTACTACGCTGCAGGCTTCACGGTCTGACACCACGGCCCCGGTTCCCCAAGCCCACCCTGCATCTTCCCCACGGGGGCTGTCACCACATCAGAAGACCTGGTAGTTTCTAAAGAACAATTCTCTACCTCCTTTGATGTTGCCCTTGTCTCCCCCAGGTCTTTTAGAGAACAAAGGGATGATCGAGTGGTAACGGGTCCCTGGTGCCTGCCCTGAGTCCAGGCTCCTGTTGCTGGGAAGAAATGTGATGGCTGGTTTACTGGCTTCCTCCCCACCCCTGCTGGAAAGTTCATGCCTGTGGGTTCCTGAGAGCAAGAAGGGCCTCTTAGTTGCTGCCACTCAAAAGCAGGGTCCTTCTACACACTCAACCAACACTGGCGACGACTGCACATAGAAGATGCCATTATAGTTCAGGGGACCGAACAGTTGTCAGATCTTTAAACCAAAGCTTGGCCCGAGCAGAACTTGGAATCCGATAGACTATGCACTGATTACAGCGTACAGGCGCTAGCATCTGCCAGCTATGCTACCCTGAGCAAAGCACTCAGCATCTCTTAGCTTTTCCTTTTCCATCTTTAAAGTGGAAGACAACCGGAGTGTAATAGTTACTTATTGCTACAATGGTGGCACATAACAAACCTCTCCCAAATCTTGGGGGCCTGCAACCATAAACATTATTTCTCACACATCTAGAGCCAGCTAAGAGGAAGGGTCAGGGTTCATGCAGCTTCGCAGCTTTGATGGGCCCACTCCCTTGCCGGGGGACTGGAAGGCTGTTGGCAGAGGTAGCTCAGGTGACCTGAATCTGCTTAACACGTCTTTCATCCTCCATTAGACTAGCTGGATGTGATCTCAGGGCAACAGCAAAGGCACAAGAGTGAGAGGCCCAAATCCTTCAAATGACTTTCGTCCTGGGTTGCCGCAGCCACAGGAAGCTTCTTGGAGGACTCCAAAGTGAGGCTGGATGGAACTGCAAAGTTCCACAGCAAAGGGGTCTGGGTGCAGGGTGATGGGAAGCCCCAGCTTTCTGATTGTCTCCTGGGCCTTTCTACCCCAGGCTGTTATGGGATGGGAGGAGAAGGCTCTTAGGCCCGCACCAGCTTCTAGCAATACCGAACAATTGGCACCAAACAAAAAAGACGGAGATTTAGACAAGGACAGGGCCCAGGTAGGTCTTGATGCTAAATGAGTGGGGCGACCCTAATGTGAGCTTCTCTAGGCACAGAGGCCCCTGGTTCTAGGAGTCATCTTATTTCACCTGCTGGAGGCCCCGGCTAAAGCCAATCTGGGTTCACTTTGGTGACCTTCAACTCTTCAGGACCATCGAGTCTAGCGACAGCTCCAGGCATTGTCTGTGAAAGCATTCTTGCTGTCCAAGTGTCAGAGCTTTCATGGGAAATGTCCTCACAGGTTCGTGTTTTGAGGTCTTCTTTCTCCATATGTTGGATGGGGTGGAGTCTTGAGGAGGTAGGGTGTGGCCTGTAGAAAGGTGAGGTTGTCAGAATGGGCCTTTGATGTTTTAGCCCGTATCTTTTCCTTTCTGGGGGGCCATAGTGAAAAAGCCCCTGCCACACTCCTGTCACTATGCCGCCATCATTTTGAGGGGGCTGTGGACCTCAAAAAACCCCATGAGCCCATGCGAGCCTTTCTCCCCTTAAGTCACTGCCGACAGGTGTTTTGCCACATAGAGGAGAAATGACTACAGAAAGCTTCCCAAGAGGGAGGAGGGGAGCACCCACCTCAGAGTGACTGCTGAGGGCCAGAGGTGAGGCAGGGGAGCAGGTAACCCCTGAAGCCTCTTCTAGTCTGTTTCTCCTGAATACAGTGGAAATTTCCCAGCCTCCTTTGTGGTAGCCTGAGTTCTGGCCAACAAGATGTGGTAGAAAGATGCGGTAGAAAGCACTTCTGCCACTTCCAGGTTGGGGTGCAGCCCACTCCTGTATATCCCTGTTGTACAGTGTGGTCCACCAAGCAAAACGGCTGCCATCTTCATCAGGTCAGCTACTCCTGAGCTCAAGACTGCATCCTCAATCCGGGCTTACTGGCTATTGACATTCCCTCATAGATAAAGGGGTCGGGGAGGGTCGTCGACTCTTACCTGAGGGTCCAGCAAATTCTTCCAGCCATCTTTGTGCAATCCCCCCGAACTGTACATGGCTTTGGAGGTCTCATGAGGTATCTAGGCTGGGGAAGGTTAACTGAGGGGCTCTCTCGGTTCTGCTGTGAAGAAGTGCTCATCACGGGAGCACAAATTTCCCAGGGCAGCTGCTTTGGGGTCCCCCATGCTCTGGTCACTAATCCCTGACCCATGTTCTACAAGTAAACCCAATAATCTTGCTTCTCCCCAAGTGAAGTGGCTTTGTACTTTGGTTTGTCACTGGGACCTTTTGAAGAGGGGCTAGGCGCTGCTTAGTCTCCTCAGGGAAGGGTTTCTCTCAGTGATCCCATCATTTTCTTTTGTCCGGAGGCAAAGGGTCTGGTGAGAGATACCATGGCGCTGGAGTAGAAGTTAAAAAATTAAAATCTAACAGCCATACTCTCTCCTTGCTTTTGGAAATAAAACTTTATTGGAACATGGTGGTGTCAGTTACTCTTATTGTATTTATAGCTGTTGGGGTTTGTTGTTGTTGTTTTGATTTGGTTTGGCTTTGGTTTTGTTTTTTTTGCCACAGTGGTAGAAATGGGTAGTTGCTGCTACCTGGTCGGCCAAGCTTATGGGATTCCTGTCCGGTGTTGCTCTGGGGGATAATGGGAGTTGAAAGGAGCCTGGGGTACTGGCTTTCTAAGCAGATTCTGAGCAAGACGCAGGCAAGAAAGACATCCTTCTTGTGTGGAGTCACTAATGTGTGGGCTCTGCCTGCTCTTGAGGTCAGACCTTCTCTAAAGCTCCAGTTCTGGAGAGAGCAAGAACACAGCAAAGTGCTACCGTCTGGGAAGCCTGGTCACCCAGGAATGAAGCTTGTCTCCAGGTTGGGCTCCAGGCAGGAGCCAGATTGACCTGCCTGGTCACTCAGATCTGTGACTCTGCGTTGCCATCTGGGTGATGCCTCTTGTATAGAGTGGAGAGGCCTTTCTCACCCCCCAGAAGATGGCAAAACAAGGAGGAGAAGGGGAAAGGGACATCCCGGGCAGCTGGCTCTGGTGCCAGCCTGCTGGCATCACAGTCTCCAGGCTCTTGGACCCATCATCCTTGGCAACTTGAGCTCAGGGTTTTGTCAATTACTGGGGCATGTCGATTACCAGCTGGCGCCATCTAGATAAGTCAGGTGGCTGTCTCGCCCCAGCTTCACTTACTACTACCTGTGAAATGTGATCCAGGTCAGCAGGACCTTCAGCCCTGAGACACATCACTGCCCTCTAGTGTCACCTGTGAACACATATCCCCCAGGTCTTTTTTTTTTAATATTTATTTATTTATTATGTATACAATATTCTGTGTGTATGTCTGCAGACCAGAAGAGGGCACCAGACCTCATTGTGAGCCACCATGTGGTTGCTGGGAATTGAACTCAGGACCTTTGGAAGAACAGGCAATGCTCTTAACCACTGAGCCATCTCTCCAGCCTTCCCCCAGGTCTTTTCCCAAGAAGCCCTGGGTTCCAGTCCTCCAAAGCCTAGCCTTGATGGCCTGGCTGTCCCTAGGAGTAATCTGTCCATTGCAGATGGGAATGAACTATCTTTCTCTGCCTTTCTGGAGGTTGTGGCCTAAGTGGTGTTGAGGTGGTGGGAGACCCAGAAGGCTTGCTTCTGTGTGGAACTAGCAGCCGTAATGGACCAATTGCCAGAGCAGAATAAAGAGGGCTGCATCCTCAAGGAGACTCACATCTCTGGGAGCCATTGGTCTGATGGAACTTTCTGGGAAGCTGTGTTTGCAGCAGCAGTGAGGGCTAGCTGCTTCCTCGTCTCAGCCTGGGTGTGGAAGACGTGTTTGCTGAAACCCAGAAAGTGCAGCAGAGGAGCCGCGCCTTCAGCTCACGCTTTAAGTTACTCTTCAACTACTATGCACTCCACGTGGCTCTTTCTCACCTTGGGCGTTTCTGTCTAGCCCTTCCTTGATGGTCCCACTGGTTCTCCTTTGGGACCTCCTACCCTGCAGAACAGGGCTGTCTCCCTTCCTAACTTTTGCCTTTATTCACTTGAGTTGCCCTGAGTGGGATTTCTCTGGAAATCTGGACTGTTAGCAGAGGTTAGACCAGAAGCTGTCAAAGCTGTGTGCGTGCTTGCATAGTCTCTGGTTAGCTGGATGACCTCAGGTAAGTTACTTAACATCTCTGGGTTTTTCTTGAGTCACCTGATGAGGCAGGAGTAAATGAAGCATAGAAAGGCCTTGGAAGGTGCTGATCCTGTGTGTCATGCCATATACCACCCAAGGGGACCAGAGATAGCCAGTCAGGACAAGCACAAATAAAGCTTAACTGTCAAAACCTATTGGCTTGGCACTTAAAAAAAAATTAATTAAGCTTGCACTGTTCTGTTAGCATGTGTGCCTGCATGCATGCCTGCAAGCCAGCAGAGGGCGTCAGATCTCATTACAGATGGTTGTGAGCCACCATGTGGTTGCTGGGTTCTGAATTCAGGACCTCCAGAAGAACATACAGTACTCTCAGCCTCTGAGTCATCTCTCCAGCCCTGGCTTGGCCTTTTTCAAAAGGAGGGAAGAAACTGCTAGAGGACAGGTGAAGTCAAAGATTCAAAGACAAAAGACAAAGCAGAACTGTGGGACTGGGGGCTGAAGAGCCAGGGCACTTCAGAATTTTGTGAGAAATGGGCCTCCCCAGGACCCTGTAGCCAGAGCTACAGTGGGGCTCCACATCTTCCTCTTGTATAGCAATTTACTCTGACTTGAAGCATTCCATATTGAAAGGAAACTCCAGCAATAAACAACAGGTAAGTCTCAGGAAATCCCTGAAACTTAGCAGAAGCCAAGGTCCCTCCCCTTTCAAGGTTGTGTAATCAATAAAGCCTGTTGAGAAGAGACTCTGCTCCATTGAGTCATACCTGCCAGTCATGCAGTGAGCTCCAGGGGCCCAGTTCTTGAGTTGTCTTTCTTGCTGGGGTGGCCTGATGCAACTGCCCTTGAGTCATTTCTGCTCTGTAAGTAACCTCGATAATCTCATTGGTTTATCAAGTAGGGCTTTAGTCCATCCTGGGATCACTGGAGTAAATTTGTCCATTTCCCCAGCAATAGGGTCATACAAGGCCTCTCCCCTGAGATGCTGGCAAGTTTGTATCCCTACCCTACTCTCTGTTTTATCATCTGGAACAAAGTAACTAGCCCCCAGAGGCTGGATGGGAGCATTTTCCACATCAGTTAAAGTTAAAGCTCGCACACAGTAGGTGAGAAATAAATAACCCCAGCTGGACTCATCAGAGAAAGGACCTTCAGGGGTCTGTTTAGTTCTCTTTTACTATATCCTCTGAGCTGAGAGGAATCCAAGGCCCTGGTATTGCAGGGGTGATAACCTTGGGTGAGCCTTTCCCTGGGGAGCGGTGGGTGCTTGGCTGAGAGTCAGGGGTGAGACCCATAGACCTCCAGTTTGCAGGTACCCACGAGCCACTGAGATTCCGCATTTAGCTTGGCTGCTTCCCCCTCCCTGAGCTCTGTGGAGCTGTGAAGTAGAGGAACTGGGCAGAGAGAGAGGGAGGGGGCAAACAGGGAGGGAGGAGGTCTGGCTTCTCTACAGAGTGCCCTGGGGTTCCCAAAGACTGTGAATTCATTAGCTGTTGCAGCTTCAAGAGTTGATTAAAAAGATGATGCTCCCCCCCAACACACACACTTTTCTTTCCTTTCTCTTTTCCCTTGGTTCTTTCAATTTTCAACCAGTGGTCCCTGGGGGCACAGCCAGTCTAGGCGAGCAAGGCTGTGCCTAAGGGATAGAAGTGGGGACCATGCGCTCCTGTGCTCCTTCCCACTTCCTCCCCCTTCCCTCCTTCTGGTCCTCCTCTTTTTCTCCCTTCCCTCCTTTTTCTTCCCTCTGCTCCCCCTCCCCTGTGCACCCCTGTTTTGCTCATCCCCAGGCCAGAATTGGACTCACCTGCCGCGCACAGTGGTTGCCTGATTAAGGGCGGATTGATTGGCCTCGCTCTCATTAGCATATAGTTAGCAGTGACCCTCTGCCTGGCCTGCCGCCTCGGCTAACCCGAATGGATCCAAATGGATCCGCTGCTGGTGGGAAGATGCTGGCTCAGGTCAGGAACTCAGCTTGGGGACAGAGGGGGCCTCCCATGAGGGAGGGCTGTGAGCTGGAGAGTGAGCCTGCAGGAGATCAGACATGCTCCCCTCTCTGCTAGAGGAGGAGGAGCTGGAATGCAATGCTTTCTGGGAGCTCGGCCAGGGAAGGAGTAGAGGGGGCCCTCCACCCGACCATGGTGGGGGGTCAGGCCTGGAAGCCTCTTCTGACTTCTTCACTCTTTACTCTGCTGTAGAAGTAGTTCAGGGCTTGGGACTTATTTGGTGCCTGGACCCTGCTTGGCTCTCATGAACAGAGATGGGGTAGGGCTATATAGGTCCCTCAGCCTCTGTAGGAATAAATTCTGAGGCTTCTGTCCCCACCAGAAAAAGTCCTCCTTCTGGTTTCTTAGTGACCATAAAAGGAACAGTGTCGTCATACAAAGCAAAATCCAGAAACACAAGTAGATGGGTCGAGTAGACACCCACAGAGCCCTGGACCAGGGGAGGTGTGCAGCCTGGCAGCTGAGGGCTGTGGGGTCCTAAGGGTGTGGTAGGAGCCTCTGGGTGGGTCTTAGACTTTCTCCGGTCTGCTGTGCTGACTGAGTATATGGCCAGACCAACCTTCACCAGGTGGTGGTGGTGGTGGTGGTGGTGGTGGTGGTGGTGGTGGTGGTGGTGGTGGTGTGTGTGTGGTCTCTTTGTAGTTCTCTTTCAAAGACTTGTTTTTAAATTGTGTGTGTGTGTGTGTGTGTGTGTACACATACATGTGATTCCAGGTACCCTGGAAGTTCAGACACATCTGGTCCTCTGCAGCTGGAGTCACAGGCGCTGGGAGGCCCTGGCAACTGAACCTGGGTCTTCTGCAAGAGGAGTGTGCACGCTCTTGACTGCTCAGCCAACTCCCCAGGACATAGGCACATTCTTTGTAAACATGTAAAAAGGGCTGTCATCAGCCCCCCGGTTGCAGGGACCTCATCCACTGATCCATCCCAGCCTCACCAGGGCACTGTGTAGCTCCGGGGATGTGGGTGCTGTGCAGATGTCAGCTGAGTTAGTCCAGTTTAGACTCCAGGTAATCTAGGAATCTGTCTGATTAGGGACCCTAGCTCTTTTCTGTGGCTTTGGTTTGAGCTTTTAGAAGGTAACAGGGTAGTTGAAGTCAAGCCCAGACAACCCTCTGATGGGGAGATATGGGTGGGGGAGAGAAAAAAGCTGATAAGCCATCTTTGGTCAATGGAACTGATGACCCCATTGCATTGGTCAGATGTCCACATCCAAAGCCGTGGTCTGGAGTCCCGGGCATTTGGAACCTCCTGGGTCGTGCCGCTTCAAGCTCAGGCTCAGGTAGGACTGTAAAAATGACCTGGGAGAAATCAGTTGGCTTGGTCCCGTCGGTGGGTAAGCAAACAGGATCCCCTGTGCCCTGCAAACTTCAGGAACAAGGCAGGCCTGTGGGCATTCAGCTTCAATACCTGGCCTTGTAGATTCTCTGGCAAAGCCAGACAGTGCCAGTCAAGGAGATGAGGCAGTCCCAGCTGGCTGGACCCGAGAGGCTTCCTGTGAAGTCGCAGCCCTTTGAGACACTACTGACTAATAAGATCTCCTTCTCTTTCTAAGCCGAATGAGTCAGTCACTTCATATAGGATCCCATCTGTCTGTTCCATTCCTGCCAGTCGGTTTCTAGGCCTCTGGCCAATTAAAAAAAAACCCAACTAGATTTGTATGAATCTACTGAACAGCTAGTCCTGGTGAACGGTGTTTTGCCTCTGTAGAAGGAGGCCTCTTGGCTGCCCTTGTCGATCCTGCCTTGGAGAGAATCTCAAGTAGTGTCCAAGCAGGAGGCAGCAAATGGCAAAGCGATGGACCCTGGCTAAATAGGGCTCAAAATCAGGGGGCTGCGTGGTACAGGAACTGGGGATCTCGTTATCCTTGGATCTGTTTGAGTTTTGGTACTTGGCACTCCAGAAGAACTCTGGAAGGACTCTACTCATGCCTGACGTAACTGGGTGTGTGTGTGGGGGGGGGGCGGGTACAAACAGCCTAGCTCATCACCAGGACTGGTCAATCACGGGGTTTTTGGTCTTTTTTGTGCCTCTCAGTCAGTTGATAATGTCCCAGGGTTGCCTGAAACTGAGCAAGCTGCCGAGGTCAAGGGCATGGGCTGGGGCACCTGAGCACTGTTGGTGGCAGGTGACAGCGTTCCTGTGGGTAGTCACCCCAAGCCAGATTTGAACAGAGTTAGCAAACTCCTCCTTTAAGGCTTGGGAGAACTATCCATGTGGGTGACGGGGGCAGAGCTGCTCAGGGTGAGGAGTGGGTAGTGGTTTTGATAGCAGAAGCCTTGACTCCAGAGGCTCCAGCAGGCTGAGCTCAGCCAGCACCCTAGACCTCCAGTATGCCAACTGACGAGGCTAGGCACGGCAAAAACAGAGAAGCTGTTTCACCAACATGCCCACACTCTGGAGTGCAGATAAAGGGGTCCCAGGTCCATCTTCAGGGCACTGACGTGAGCTCTAGATTCGAATATAAGTGGGAGAAGGGTCAGAGGTGTGCCTGACTCAGCCGCTAAAGGTGCATTCCGCTCTGTAGAGGATGCAAGTTCGGTTCCCAGCATCCACATGGAGCTCACAACTGCCTGTTCTTCCAGCTCCAGAGGATGTGATGTCCTCCTTTGGTTGCCACAGACTCTTACACTCATACAGCATCACTCAGACACACACTTCCTTTGCTTTGATTTTGCTTTTCAAGACAGGTTTCTCTGTGTAACAACTCTGACTATCCTGGAACTCACTCTGTAGATCAGGCTGGCCTTGAACTCTGAGATCTGTCTGCCTCTTGAGTGCTCACCACTGCCTGGCTAGATACATGTTCTTACACATAAGTGAAAATAATAAAAATAAATCTTTTATTAAAAAGTGTGCCGGGGACTGGAAAGATGGCTTGGCAGTTAAGGGCTCTGGCTGCTCTTCCAGAGAACTTAGATTCAATTTCTAGCACCCACATGGCAGCTTACCATTGTCTGTAAAACTCCAGGAGTCCCAACACCTTTACAGAGACACACAGGCAGGTAAAAACAGCAGAGCACATAAAATAAAACTCTAGGAGGTTCTTCGGTATTTGTGTTGCTTTCATTGGTTGAATAAAGAAACTGCCTTGGCCTAGTTGATAGGATGGAACTCAGGTAGGCGGGGAAGACAGAGCAGAATGCTGGAAAGAAAAGCAGAGTCAGGCCTCTGGCCTGAGACGGACGTAGGTTAGAATCTTGCTGGTAAGCCACAGTCATGTGGTGATACACAGATTTAATAGAAATGGGTTAATCAAGATGTGAGAGTTAGCCAATAAGAAGCTAGAGCTAATGGGCCAGGCAATAATTTAATTGATACAATTTCTGTGTGGTTATTTCGGAGGTTAAGCTAGCTGGGCAACTGGACGCAGTCTGTTCTCCTCCCTACTACATTTCATAATTTTTTGAAAAAAAAAAAGTGTGTCTGCTTAATCAATCTTGGCCAGGCATAATCTTCCTTATCACTGTCTCAGGTCTACAGGGCACTCCAGGAAAGTCCTTACTGCCTTAGGGGACAAGCTGGTTCTTGGGGAGGTGGACACTCAGTTCCAGGGTGCATCCTCGCCCTCGAGGACAATCACCATCCATCATCTGGCGGGGCTCTGTCCTGTGAGGCTCTGCTGTTTCTATAACCCAAGGCAACTGCATGCTGAGGACAATGGCTGGGGATTTGTAGGTACCTTTACAGCATCTGCGACAGGGCACTGGAAACTGATAGTAAGATGCCCTGTGACCCTTACCTTGGTGATGCTGGCCTTGAAGGAGAGTGAGAAGTTAGTCATTATGGTTCTAGGGAGGTAGTCTCTGAGTGACTAACAAGTCTGCAGGCACGTGACCCATGGGAAATTGACAGGCATGGACTTACCCTGCCTTTATTTACCTGGGTCTGCATGAGGAATCACTCTTTGTAGCAGAAGTCACTTTTAAGTGCTTTATAAGGTGTGTAAGAGACCTGTGCCCAGCCCATCATGAGCAGAAGATCTTTGGGAATGCCAGTTAGAGGCGGCCCTGGGCAGCACGATAGAAGTCGTCCACAAAGGAAGTGGAAACTGGACCATGCATCTGGGAACCACTTAGTGCAGGGGAACCCCTAGTGGGACGTCAATCAACCTCATCCTGCTACCCCCTTCTTTCAAAAACTTTTTTGCAGGGCTGGAGAGATGGCTCAACGGTTAAAAGCATTGCCTGTTTTTCCAAAGGTCCTGAGTTCAATTCCCAGCAACTACATGATGGTTTACAACCATCTGTAATGAGGTCTAGTGCCCTCTTCTGTCCTGCAGGCATATATGCACACAGAATACTATATACATAATAAATAAATATTTTTAAAAAGACTTTTTTGCATCATCGATGTGTATGTGTGTGCGCGCGCGTGCATGTACATGCTTGCATGTGTGTGTGAGAACTGGGTGTGAGTGTGGAGGACAAGGTCAGCTGATAGTTGTCACTTCTCTCCTTCTACCGTGTGGGTCCTGGGGATTGAACTCGGGTCATCAGGCTCGGTGGTAATTGTCTTTACTGGCGAAGGCCTCTCAGTGCCCACACACTCCTCTTTGGGTCCCTGGTGCACACCATCGATTCCTGGGTCTGGCAGTCTTCACCACGCTGCATAAGAGCCTGGCCTGCCTACTGGTCCAGCCCCATCTCAGGTTCCCACCAGGATCTCCTATGCCTCTATGTATTACATCAGTGCCTTTGCACGGGAAATACCTTCTGTTCTAGAATACTCTACTTCCATCTCCAGACGCTGACCTTCAGCTTAACTCTCTGAGGCCTCCCAGTCCTCTTGCTCTGGCTAGAAAGACCACGGTGTGCTGCCTGTGTTGTCAGCTAGCTGTATATCGGACAGAGTGACAGGAGAGACAGAAAGAGGACTCTGGCACCCAGAGACTGTGTGTGGACCCTGCCTGGCACAGGTGCCCTATGGGCAAGGGTACTCAGGGAGTGCCATTCTCTCTTTCCAGTTCTGAATGCCACTCAGCTCTGGCTAGAGGCCAGCTGGAGGCAGGGTGAAGGATTTTCTTCGGCTTCCCTAGAACTGTCCAACACAGCAGCTGCCACGAGCTGGCAGGGTGGTGAGGTCCTGTGGGGACCTGGAAGGCATTCAGGCCACAGACTTGCAAGGCTCGGCTGGTGGCAGGCTCTGCTCCAGCCGAGTGACCTCTACCTGTGACCCCTCTGGCCATGCTGTGTCCTCAGCCAGCAGAGACTGGGGAACACCAAAGAGGACTGTGATCTCCTCTGGACCTGAAACCTTCCCTGGGCCTCCAGGGACTCAGGGCTCCCCCAGATCATTCCCCTTCATCAGATACTGATAAGGTCTCTGACTGACACTAACGATCAGCAGGGGCTGAGCACCAGACTTGAGACCAGATGCTGAGTTTTCCCATCTGTGCACTGTGCATAGCGGCCCTGTTTCCTTATCTGTACATCGTGCACAGCAGCTCCTGTCTGTGCGCTGTACACAGTGGCTCCTGGCAGGTGCAATGGGGATGTACCTGGTACACGGCTGAGGGGGCCCAGCAGTTAATTAAGACATTTACTGCTCTTGTGGAGGACCCAGCTCAGGCACATCAGAGGGCTTATAACCACCTGTAATTCCTGCTCCAAGTGATCTGGCACCCTCTTCTGGCTTCCACTGACACCTACAGTCATGTGCACATAGTTAGACATAGAAATACACACACACATAAGTGCGCGCACACACTTTACCCAACAAGTCCTTTTTACAAAATGTCTGGCACTCAGCAGGTCTTGATGCTGTCACTTCTCTCTTCTGTCCCTGCATTTGTGCTGCTTTCCCAAGGCATTGCCCCCATCACCTCCACTCTGTAAGCACACATGGCTGTCCCCTCATCTTAGAAGTGGGTTCCCAGGCCCTGCTGACAAACTGACAGACACACTGTCAAGAGTGATCTTTGACAAAGAAAGTAGGCAATGATGGTCACCTCAGCCCTGGCATCTGCAGGGAGAGCTTTGGGGTGTGGAGATGTTCTGACTGAGAGTAAAGTGCTTCAGACACAGAACAGGATGATGGAGAGAGGGAGAAACTGGAGGCATCGGGATACCCGAAACATGCCACAGGAAGTTCCAGCTTCTCCACTGCCAGGCTGTGTGACATTGGCTGAGTCTCTCGACTTCTCTGAGCTTCCTGGTCTCTGAAGTGCAGGCAATAATTGGGTAATTCTCATTTCTGGGATCCTCCAGTAGAGCCCATTGTATCTCAGAGACTCGACACACTGCATTTGTTCTTATGAGTAAGGGGTTGATGTGTGTTCAACAAACTCAGCAATCTGAAACCTGACTCTCTAGAAGCATGCCTGAGAGGACTCAGCAGAGTCCTGGGGACAGTTTCTCTGAGACTCGCTGGGTTTTCTGCTCTGGCTCTGGCTAACCAGGTTTGCAGCTGAAAGGGTTTCCATAGGGAGGTAGATCCAGCCAGGCCAGGAGACTCGGTCAAGGTCACAAAGTCCCAGAACCTCCCTTTCTTCCTATGCCAAACCTCCTCCCTGCCCCAAAGCTTGCCCAAGTTTCCCAGGGCCTGGCCAGTGGGAACACTGTGAGCCCAAGTGACAGGAACAGGCTGGGACGGTGGAGAGCAGCAGGCAGGGAGTCCTCTGGACATCCGGCAATCCGGCAGCTCAGAGTGTGAGACAGCTGGAATTCTCCGGTTCCTGTCTGCAGGAGCAGCAACCCAGGCCAGCCCGCTGCTCCACACGGAACACCTGGTAGTCACCCAGCGACAGTTTCCAAAGGTTCTCAGGAGGAGCGAGGGTACCTGGAAGCCAGAGGCTCCTGAGCTCAGGTTCCACAGCCTCCTAGCTCCTGTGTCCCAGTCTGAGGCTATGGGTCATTGGAAAGTGGGGGTTACTAAGCTCAGACTCTATAGCTGTTTGACTTCAGCCTTCTGGCACCCAGCAGGAGGAAGCCTGCAGTTGGGACCAGGAGGGTAGGACAATCAACAGAGTGCTTCTGTCCCCGTGTCCCGTATCCACAGTGGTGGAGTAGTGCGCATGCGCGGGGGCGGGTGGTCAGAAAAACTAAGTGAAGGCAGAGGGGACAATACAGATGGTGGGAGATGAGGAGAGAAGAGATACATCATCTCTCGAGAAAAATTAAATCACAATATGCAGACTAATGAGTGGACTTAGAATGTATAAGGTGGAATAAGGTCACAATCTCAGAAAGAAAAGCACACATGTAAGCGTGTGTACGTGGGGGTGCCGAATAACACTCAGAAAGAAAACAAGAGAAGCTTGATATTAGGGGATGAGGAAGGGCCGAGCAGGTGATGGACATGGGTTGGAAAGGATAGAAAGCGAATAGTCTTTCTAGATCTAACTTTCCATGAATTTTCGCTTTGGGTGGTAGATAAGTGCATAAGAATATATTTGGCAGTGAAAGTATAAACCAACACGAAGCCCCACAGCTTCTGTCCAAATGGTCACTCTGACCGCATAGGCAGTCATTCAGTTGTACAGTCTTTATGTGTGATTTTTAAAAAATTTGCAGCTTTTCTATAATAAAGGTTGTTGTTGTTTAGTTTTTTAATGCTACTTGGTGGTGTGTGTGTGTGTGTGTGTGTGTGTGTGTGTGTGTGTGTGTGTGAAGGGTATTCTCAATTCCTTGCCTCCATTTCTCCAATTTCAGATCTCAGCACTAAGGGCTGAGTCAGGGCTGGGTCCCTGCTAGAGTTTCTCTGCCACGGTTCTCAGCAGACATCACTAATCGATCTGGATGTTCCTTGCCTTAAAGCTACCCTCCTGTGCTTCCAGAACCATAATTAGAAACCAGGACACAATAGTTAGTATGTGGAACCGTTGATGGCATGACGCCTGGATGTGGCTTGTGTCTAGACAATCGCCCGGAACCGATACATTCCACAAGAGGTCTCAGGGCTGAGGTGAAAGATCCTGGAGTTGCCTGAATTACAGAGCTAGGACAAAGGCCGACATGGTAAGCTGGAGTCACGCCCCATCGCCTACCCAAATGTGTGTATGGAGTGTTATCTAAAGCTCACTGTGATAGGACAGCATCTTCATTTAGATTCTAGGGAGTCTTGGTCCCTGTTCCTGACATTTGGAGACCCCAGGAGTCTCTGGCCTGGGCAGACTGTCTCTGAGGATGCCTCATAGTGCGGCTGGAAGCTGGCACCCTAATGGCTTCAGAATGGGGCTAGTTAACCGTTATATGGTGGGGGTTGGCCATGTTTTATGATGGTGCCTTGGGTAACCGGGACTGTTTGGCTTGCGGTGTGGATGACAGTCAATGAAGCAAGAGTTGGGGAAAAACAAAAGAGAATTGAGACACAATGTGCTCCAAACTGTGTCAGCCTCTGTGGGAAGCTCAAGGGATGCTTCTGGGAGGCAAGGAGGCAATGGAGGTTAGGAAAGGTGACGTCATCACTGCTCTGCACACGCAGGGTCCAGTAGGCTCTTTTGGACTTGAGTTCTAAAGGTAGAGTGTGGGCTCTTGTTCATATCCAATGAAAAAGTTGGTAGCGTTACCCCATTTCCGCTTTCCTGAGGTCCTAAAACCAACTGAGAGTGGGTCAAGAATGTGACTTAGTTGTCTGCGAGTACACGCGAGTGTGTGAATGAATGCCTCTGAGTGAATGGATTTTCATAGACTTCAAACCAGGATCCCTGCAGCCACCACCTTAGAAGCCACCTGGAGCCTGTCCGTCCAGCATGTGGGTGGAACTGCCTAGGGTGAATCCTTCTTATGTTGGCTTCTGCCACCCAGTCCGTGTTTGGGAGAAGCATCCATCTTAATGGTGGATGATCCATCTTCTCTGCTGTGTAGTGGTATGGTAGGAGGGAAGACCACACTTCACCTTGGGTCATATACTTGGGTTTCTGGGCGATTGTGAACAGAGTTGGCAAAGGAAGGTCTCTTCCTGACATGCGTGTTACTAGCCAGAACATAGTTCCGGGCACTGGTGTGTGCTCTGCTCCATCAGATTTTGTCGAAACTTTCTAAAGGGTCGTTCCCCATCCCTCCAGTGGATGGAGCGGGCTGTGATTGGCCCACATCCTTGCCCTCTGCAGGTCCTTTCCATGTCAGGAGTCCTGGCAGCTGTGGATTGGTGCCACACTGTGGCTTGTGCCTGTGTTTCCGTGACGACCAGTCGGTTTCTTGAACATTGAAATCTTAGCGGCCTCTGGAAGAGCCTGCCCCGCCTGGTTATCTCTGACCCTGATCAGTGACCCTCGCTGACTTGTTTCACACAAAGCTCCTTATACTGAGCGGTCTCCTTGCTGAGGATCACCTTTTCATTCTGGTGGACAAAGCTCAGCGCAGCCTGGTGTGTTCATTTTCCCTCCTATGGCTGGTGCTCTCTGCGTCCCACTGCAGACCCTTCACTAACCTTCTCGAAGCACTTCCCTCCTTGTCTTGCAGACAACCCTCCAGTCCTTCCAGGCTGGGCTTTGCTCACCTTTGAGGATGCTTTGGGATAACGCTGCCCCTCTGACGGTGGAGTTGCCCACACTACATTCTGATCAGGGAATGCCTGGGTCTGGATTTGTTCCCTGTTTTGTGGCTCAGTTTATTTTTCCTTACATGGCTCTCTTACCGATCCTGAATGGGGTCTCATGTAGCCCAGGCTGTCCTTGAACTCTATGTAGTTGAGGCTGACCCTGAACTCCTGATCCTATTGCTTCTACCACCACATACTGGAATAACAAACATGTACCACCAGGCATGGCTTGACCTAAGGAGGCTTTGATGCGGTAGCTGAGACTCTTGCACTCAAGGTGACTTTCCCTCCAAATATAGTGCTGGCATTAATTATTCAGTCTGAGAATTCCAGAACGCACTCAGAAAACATGGGCTGGGCTTTTTGTTGTTGCCCCCACCCCCAGTCCATCAAACCTGCATCTGGCGGAGACACAGGAAGATGGACATCTGGGAGGGGTGGAGAGAGGAGCTCTGGTGACTCTGGGACTCTTGCAAAGGGTTCTAGGCTCGGCGGAAAGAACTGACATTTGTTATGGTGCCTTTGATTTCTTTCTGACAGCTGCTGATGAATTGATCTGATACTGTGCATAATTCATGAGCCCCCAGTAGCTGTGAATTCTGAGTAGATCTTTGCCACATTAGGGGCAAAACTGATTTGGAGAGAAGGACATGGTATATGAGGTCTTTGGTTACCCATGCCCACTGTCCTGCTGCTGCAGTCATGGGAGATGCGTTCAAGAAGGTGCAAGGAAGCAAGGGAGGCTCCAGGAGAGGTGGTTACTTGTCTGGGTTCTCAGATGGCCAGAGGCACCATCCCACTATCACCCTTAAGCCAGAGCACATCCTCCAGAGAACACCAAGGAACTCCTCAGGCTACCTCAGTGTACACAGCCAGCTGGAATCCCTGGGGCAGGGCCTTACTTTCCCCCAATAAGGACAAGGTTATAGGCTGGAGAAATGGCACAGCAGATAAAGTGCTTGCTAGGCAGCATGAGGACATGAGTTTGGGTTCCCAGCACCCACAAATAAGCCAAGCTTAGGGATGAAATCTGTAGCTCTAGTGCTGAAGGAGGCGTGTGTTGGAGACAGCTGGATCCTAGGGTTCAGTGGCCAGCTAGTGAGGTTTAATGAAAGACTTTGTCTCAAAAAACAAGGGCTAGCAAGATGGTTCAGCAGGTGAGACCAGTCGTTGCCATGCCTGATGACCCAAGTCCATCCCCAGGAGCCATATGGTGGAAAGAAAGAGCCAACTCCCACAGGCTGTCCTCTGACCTCTACACGTGCAGTATGGCATTTACCCCACCCCACGCCCAATGGATAAAGTCTAAAATAAGGTAGAGAATCAGTTAAGGAATGTATCTCTGGCCTCTTCACACCACCTACCCATGCACATGTACATGTATTCATGCATACATGAAACACACACGCACACCCCCCCCACACACACACTCCACACACACATTACAAGCTTGAGACCCTCTGTAAAGGACTTCATTACATACACAGTTGAGCCCTGATTTATCTACCAGAGGTGATAGTCACTTGGGTTGAGTGACCCCATCCTACTTGGCTCTCTGAGGCTGGGGGTTGTCTGTCTTGGGGTGTAACCTTAGGCAGGGCCTTGAAACCAACTGTATACTCTGGACTGAAGCTTGGAGCAGGATCCGAACTAAACCGAGAAGCCCAGAATACATTTGCCAGCTGTTGCGATGCCATTCGAACGTGGTGACTCAGTATTCTGACATCGCTAGCAAGCAGCGAACTGCCACCGGCACTATGGTGTTGCCTCCCCCACCTCCTTCCACTGGCTTTCGGTTTTTTAAATTCTGGAGTCTTGCTATTTTGCCCAGGCTGGCCTGGAACTCTTGGGCCCAAATGTTCCTCCTGCCTCAACCACGCAAGTAACTGAAACAATAGCATGGGGCAGCGCACCCACCCTACAAACTTAAAAGGGAAGCGTCTACCACTAATGGACTCAGGTTTGGAGGCTGAGAAGGATCACAGATACATCCAGTCTTCCTAAAATGGCTCAGGTAGTCACTGCCTGGTTAGAGACAGGTGTTGGGGGAGTGGTGTGGGGGTCGGGGAACCTAACACTGCTCCCGACTTTCGGACTGGAGCCTAGCCAGAGGTGTTTTTCAAATAATTAGATTGCTCTTCTTTTTTCCCCCCATTTCTGTTTTGGTTGAGTACATTGATTTTTTTTCCTCATAGTATAGACTTTTTTTTTTCAAACTGCAAAAGTAATACATATATCAATGTTTTATTGTTCTCCATGCTTCTCTGTATTTAAGTTTTTTCAACAATAAAAAACGTGTGTGTGTCTGTGCTTGCACGCATGTGTTTTAACCCCCGAAAGTGGAAAACAGAGAACCTGAAAGAGGGTAGAATGATGACCCAGTGGTTAAGAGCACTTGCTGCTCTCGCAAGGACCAGAATTTGGAGTTCTCTCAAGTCAGGTAGCTCACAACTGCCTCTAACTTCAGCTCCAGGGGATCGGATACTCTCTTCTGGCTTCCATGGAGGACTGTATGCACATACCCTCTCCCACCCCACACAAATGAAAATAAACCTTAAAAAAAAAAAGAAGAGAGAGAGAGAAGCAAAATTCTGTGTATGGTTGTGCACACCTATAATCCCAGAGCCCAGGAGGTAGAAACAGTGAAGCAGCAGGTGGGTCTCTGTGAGTTAAGACCAGCCTGGTCTACAGTGTAAGTTTCAGGTCAGCCAAGGCTACATAGTGAGCCTTTGTTTATCTTAAACAAACAAACAAAAATAAATAAACAACACAAAATCAAACAACCAACACAAATAAAAAAGCTGCCCCTCCCAATTCCAAGGCCTGTCTTCTAGGATCATGGCAACGTGAGCAGAGACATCCTACCAGAACTGGCTGGTTTTTCTATCGTGATAAAATCATATAAACTTTATTTGCTTTTTTGAGATGAGCTCTCACATAGCCCAGGCTGGCCCTGAACTCCTGTTTCTCCTTCTTCTGTTTCCCAAGGGCTGGGATTATAGGTGTACATCATGGTGTTGGTGAAAATCTGCATTTTAACCAAACTTTTGCAAACATTTCCCTGGCAGTAGGCACATGCACACTATAGTCACCACCATCTTGCTCAAGAACCTCCTCTCCTTCCTCTAACTCTGGACCTCCACAGTCTCACTCCCATGCCCTGGGAGAACAGCTGTTTTCTGGAGCAGTGGGCAGGGCTGGAGACCCCTCATTGTTTTGCTCTTGTGAGTTAACCGTAGGTATCAGCGGGGCAAGAGTTAAAAGTCATTAAAAGTCGCTTAGCTAGGTGAGAGTCCTACACCCTCGGTGTCACTGGAGGAAAGGAAGGAAGACTAACACAGACGTGTCCCTGCTAGCGGAGAGGGAGGCTGCCGTCCTGGGGAGGCACTGCCTCTCCCTGATTACTGTTCAAATTCAGTGCATTCGCAATCGGCAATCGGCAGGGTTTTCCTTTTTAACAGAATTTAACAAACTGATGCAGAGAGGAAAGGTCAACCTGTGGGTCGCGACCCCTTAGAATCAAACGATTCTTTCACAGGGTTCCCCTAAGACCGTCAGAAAACACAGAGATTTATGTTATGAACTGTAGCGAAATTACAGTTATGAAGGAGCATTGCAAACAATTTTATGGTTGGGGTTCACCACCACACAAGGACCTGAATTAAAGGGTCGCAGCCTTGGGAAGGTTGAGAGGCTCTGAGAGGAAGTAGCTCAGGTAAGGTGGAGATATCTGTAGTGGGACGGGACAGGCAGCACTAACCATGTTAGAGAAAAGGGACACGTGTAGCTGCCGTGAGTCTGTGCCGAAAGAGCACGGAGCGAAACCGTGGTCCGGGAGAGGGGAGAGGATTGGGGCAGAGCGTCTACTGAGTGGTTCCCCAAGAGGACTGAGGGAGAGGTGCCAGGGAGACTTTCTTGGGAGTTGGCCTGGGAGATCGCACATAGCAGTAGAGGGCCCATGGCAAGAGCCAGAGTTAGGGAGAGTCAGAGAGCAACACAGGAAGTGGGTAAAAGGAGGGCTAGCGCTTGGCCGTCCTGAGAGCTAGGCGTCTGTCCTCCCCTGTCTGCCAAGATCGTCATGTTGCGAGCAACAGAAAGCAGCTGAGACTGACGTTAGGAAGAATGGAGGCCGTGGAGCTGGCTGTGAGGCTGTCTTTGGTGGAACTGGCTGTGGAGCCGGCTGTGGAGCCGGCTGTGGTGGAGCCGGCTGTGGTGAAGCTGGCTGTGGTGGAGAGGGTTGTGGTGAGGCCTGCCCACCATCTCGTCAGTACTGGAGAAACAGCGAACCTCTGCCTCTCAAGCAATAAATCAGAACATATTGTATAGAATTCTTAACTAATTCAACAGAACATTTTTTAAGTTAGTGAAAACGACTTATGGAAAGCAATGTTACAATGGGGCCACAAGAAAAGCAGGCACCCATTGGGTGGTTGTGACATTAAAAACAACTGTTACCTTACCGTTGTCAACCTGGCAGGCTCTGGACTCACCTCAGAGACAAGCCTCCAAGCTCGCCTAGGAGGGATTGTTTAGCCTCCAGCTCGCCCGGGAGGGATATGTTTATTAGGTAAATTGAACAATCACCCAGAAAGTGGGTGGTGACTTCCAGGACAAGGCCCTAGATAGCATTAAAAAGGGGAGGTCAAGGCCCTTGGGGTGGCTCAGTTGATAAAATTGCTTGTTGCTGAGCCGGGTGACCTGAGTTCTATTCCCAGGGCAAACATGAGGAGGGAAGACACACACACACACACACACACACACACACACACACACACACACACGAATGAATGAACAAACAAGCTGGGCATGGAGGTGCACACTTTAACTCCAGCACTGGGAGGCAGAGGCAGGTGAATCTCTCTGAGTTTGAGGCCAGCCTGGTCTATAAAGCAAGTTCCAGGACAACCAGGACTGTTACACAGAGACACCCTGTCTTGAGAAACCAACCAACCAACAAACAAGCAATCTTTTTAAAAGAAAGCTAGCTGAGCACTGCAGTCACTGTCTGTTTTCTGATTTTAGAGACAACACGACCAGGCCCTGCCACCCTGACTTCCGCTCAGACTGTGTCGGAACAAGCCTTCCTCCCTCACGCCGCTTCTGTGGTGTGTTTTTTGACGGCAATAGGGAAAAGAAACGAAAACACTTTCAAACGTTGACAGGCGTGTGGAGAAATTGAAATGCTGGGCTCCGTTTGGGGAGTGAGGATGGAGCAGCTCTTGTAGGAAACAGGGTAGAGGATCCTCAAAAAGGTCCAGCTCAGCGCCAGTGAGGCGGCCTGACAGGTGAGGAGGGTTGCCAGCAACGCCAGCCTGAGCCTGACCCCCGGGCCACACGGCAGAAGGAGGGAAGCAACCCCCAAACATTTTCCTCTGAGTTCCACACACATGCCAGGGCATATGCACCCCCACATATATGTACACAAGTGGATACATAGCAAAAAATAAATGCAGCCTGCAGCTAGAGCTAGGATGAGCAGCCTCTTGGCAGCTAGCCAGGGATGAAGAAGGATGCAGGGACTTGGGTACCCACCACCGCCGCAGCATCAATGCAGCCCAGGAGGCAGCGGCCCTCACACACCTCAGATCAATGACGGGGCAAAAGTGGGTATCTACATGGTAGAATGTCACTCACTCTGGAGAAGGAAAGACCCGGTGACATATGCTGCAACACAGATGAGCCTTGTGGACGTTCTGCTAAGTGAGAAACAGGCAGTCAGTAAAGGTCAAACGTGGATAGGTCCATTTAGGCAGGGGACCTGAGAGAGTCGAGTTTAAACACTGAGAGCAGAGCGGAGCTGAGCGGAGGTTGGGACTGGAAGGAGGGGCTAGCGTTTTCGAGGACTGCTGGGGAGGATGGAGTGTCTTGGAGATGAATGGCAGTGGCTGCTGCCCTGTGATGGCTTTGTGCGCCACGCCACCCAAACCACACCCTGAAGATGATAAATTTAATGTCACGCGTATGTTAGCATAATAAAAGAATCAAAGAGGCCATGGAGAAGACTGGTGGGGAGGTCTGGGCATCAGAAGTGCCGGGCTCTCCTCCGCTCCTTAAAGAGCACCGGCCTACAAGAAGGGGCCAGGGAGAAAGGACGCTGACCCCTACACCACACTGTACCCCAGTGGTGGAGCCCCAGGTGGGGTCCTTGATAGGAAGACAGGGAGGCAGAGGAGCGAGGGCCCCAGGTTGAGCCCTTGGAAGCAGCTTTGGAAAAGTGTTACGGGAGTGTCTTCCTGGGGGGCCACCTTCATAAGAACATCACAGAGCACCTCAGGAAACTAAAGTGGTTACAATGTTGCTAAGCAGTGCCTTACTGGACCATGGCATATAAGCCACCTTTGATTGGTGGGGATTGCCTGGTGGTCCAGGACAGGATCGAGACAGCCTGGACCTGTCTGTGACCAGGGCTATTGCCCAGAGGGCTTTGGAATACAGCTTTAGTCTCACTATGTGACTCAGTTTCCACATCTCCCTAAGTCAGTAAAAGGGATTCAGTCTGGGGTTTGCAGCATTTGGTCACCATGGCAATGGTGAAGGAGTTCCACGTGTTTTAGGAATCATGGATGTGTTGGTGACTGAGTGGTCCAGGGAACAGAGAGAAGGCCTAGGGCTGGGGTGTTGGGTTGCTGGAGGGTTGATTGACAGAAGACTGATGTTGCAGAGCCTGGAGGGAGGACTCAGGAGGGCTCACTGTGACTGCAGTCTCACACCTGAAGTCTTGATGATGCTCAAGGTGACAAGACAAGTGATCTCTGCTGCTTCTGGTGTTCACTCTGAGGATGTGGGTTGGGCACCTTGCCCCTCTCCAGGAGAGTTATGCAACGCTTGGCTTCTTGACATGGTGCTGCCTCCTGCAGACAGGCTATCCATCCATCAGCTCACACCTCGGCCAGCCTGGCCTCCTAAAGGCCACAGAATGAAGAGATGCCGATAGGATATTTACATTTCTCACAAGCATTTGCTGAACTGGACTTTCCCCTTACAGCCCCTCCACCCCTCCCAGATCCCCTATCCCTCTTCATCAACTGTTGGATGGAGGCTTTTGGGTTCAATTGGGGAAGGATTTTTTTTCTTCTTTTTTTTTTAATTTTCTGTATTGGGTTTAATTAAACCAAGGTATGCTTGACCCTGTCGGAGCACATCAAAATGGGCCACTTTGCTGCACAAGGGAAAACACCAGCATAAATTATTGATTCGTCTTCATTGAAATTAATCTGCCGATGACTTTCCCTGGCTGGGGTTGGGGCAGGGACCTGGGGCACCCTGTGATGTGCCAACACAAACAGTGTTTGAAAGTTCCATTTCAGAGTGACATGAGATTGAGTCAAAGACAGCAAGAGGTGTCAAAGATGGGCACACACTCAGATGCCACTCAAAGACGGGCACATATTCAGATGCCACTCAAAGATGGGCACACACACAGATGTCACTCAAAGATGGGCACACACTCAGATGCCACTCAAAGATGGGCACACACTCAGATGCCACTCAAAGATGGGCACACACTCAGATGCCACTCAAAGACGGGCAACACTCAGATAATGCCCCTTGCCATAGCTCAGATGCAGATTATAAAGTGGCCCACATCCAGTTCCTGAGTCCTGCCTACCCACAGAGTGCTGAGGTTTTAAGAGATGGGAGTGGAGAGCAGGAACTTTATGATGAACTGTTTGAAAATTAATAAAAAAAGTTAAAGAAACACAAACTCCAAAATTGCCATCCCAAACAGTGTGTATCAAAGAAATTAAATCCCAAACTACAGACCATGGGACAAAGATAATTCCAGGCCCAGATTTCTTTTCGGGAACAACCCAAGTCTAACAAATCCTAAGATGGTAGGCAGAAGGGACAGTCTCTGAGACATTTTCTGAGGCTGGTGTGGCCTTAAGGTCTGGCATGAACGTTATGGCCAAGAAAGCAAAGAACATTGTAGGTCCCTGTGAAAGTCCTCAGGGAAATGTGAGCTACGGGCTCCCCTGCAAGAGTGGACTGCGCCTCAGGAAGGCAAGGCTGGTTTGATATTCAAAATCCAGTCAACACAGTAGAGGATGGAAGTCGTACAGTTATGCTATAGATGCAGAAGAATTACCCAGCACTATGCAAGAAGAAAGCGCTTAGAAAACCGGAGAAAGAGGGAGACTTCTTGCCTTGAGAATAGCTCTCAGCTTCCTGTAGCTCCAGCTCTAGGGGTCAGTGACCTCCTCTGACCTCTCCAGGAACCTGCACTCTTGCATACACAGCCCAATGCCCTGCCTCACATACACATAATTAAGAAATAAAATATTGCCGGGCAGTGATAGCACATGCCTTTAATCCCAGCACTCAGGAGGCAGAGGCAGGCGGATCTTTGTGAGTTTGAGGCCAGTCCGGTCTACAAGAGCTAGTTCCAGTGTAGGCTCCAAAGCTACAGAGAATCCCTGTCTTGAAAACCGAAAATAAATAAATAAATAAATAAATAAATAAATAAGTAAACACTAAAACAAAAAACTGGATGCACTGAAAATCTAATGGAATCTGCAGAGCATCAGAAGCCTGAGTACATTTAGCAAACCTGTTGCACACCCAGTATCTTTATTCTCGGACAAAAGGAGAAATGAAACAAAATAACACTTGCAGTAGCATCAAAGAAAGCAAAAATGTCAGAGAAAATAAAATACTAGCTGGGTATGGTGGCACACACTGATAATCTCAGCACTTGTGAAGCTGAGGCAGAAGGATCATGAGTTCAAAGTTAGCCTGGGCTACAGAGTATGTGTGGCAGAGTGTCCTGGCCTGGCACCAAAGAGGTAGCAAGCAACCTCCACTCGCCACACTGGCCCAGCCCTAATCAATCCTTTGTGTTATAGATACCTTGTTGCCCATAGGATACAAAGCCTACCCTTTGTTATATTTGTTTGTTTGTTGAGCTTTGTTATGTTTGGTAAGGGGCAACCTGGAAAGCTGTGGTACCTCACGAACCAGGTATTTACACTTGGTATTGTAGTTTTGGAAGCTTCAGTTAGGTTGTTTTGAGATATGGAAAGCTCCTGGCTTAGCTCCTGGCTAAGGGAAAACCTCCGGTCCACCGAGGCTAGGGACCCCCTGCAGCTGCTAAGGCTAAGTTCATTCTCAAAGTGTCTCAGAGTCTTCATTTCATGGACCCACGTGAACCCACACACCGCCCTGCGTTACAGTTACCCGTGAGAGGTATGACCCTGCTTCAGAAGGTTAAAGGAAGAAATAAAGAGCAGCAAAGCTGGCGGAGGCCAGCAGGCCTGTAATTCCAGTTTTCTAAAGGTGAAGGCAGAAGGATTAGGAGTGCAGGGTTGTCCACAGCTACATACGAGTTCAAGGGCAATGAGATACTGTCTTAAAACCCAAAGCAGAGTAATAATGATGATGATGGTGATAATAAGCAAATAAAAATAAATGAAATGAAAAAGTAAAGTCAAACACTGAGGGATTAAATTGTAGAAAAACTTCTATATCCAGTAAACCTGTGATGAATTTTTTTTTAAAAAAATAAATTTAATTTAATGTGTATAGGTATCTGCATGTATGTATGTGCATTGTGTGTGCCTGGTGTCCTCGGAGATCAGAAGAGGCATCAGATCCCGAGACAGGAGTTACAAATGACTGTGAATCGAAGAGAGGGCGCTGGGGACCTAACCTGGGTCCTCTGCAGCCGAGCTCTTCATGCGGGGCCGTCTCTGCAGCCTCAACAGTCAGTTTGTTTCCTCCCTGCCCCTGCATTTTAAAAATTTATTTAATTTATTTATTTGTGTGTGTGAGAGAGAGAGACAGAGAGAGAGAGAGAGAGAGAGAGAGAGAGAGAGAGAGAGAGAGAGGCCCAGGAAGACAGAGAACGTCGGTCCTCCTCTATCTGGAGCTACAGGTGGCTGTCCGCTGCCTGTATGAATGCTGGGGAACAAGCAGGTCCTCTGCAGCAGCAGGACACGATCCTAACCACTGAACCATCTTTTCAGCCCCTCCACTTTTTAAAAACAGCATCTTATGTAGCCCAGGTTAGCCTTGAACTTGTGATGTGGCTGAGGGTGACCTTGAACTTCTAACTTCCCACCTCTACCTCCTAAGTGCTGGGGATTACAGGCGTGTGCCATCACACCCGGGTGTTTATGTGGTGTTGGGATGGAACTCAGGGCTTTGTGTATGTTAGGCAAACATGCAACTCAGCCAATTCCCAGACAAACTCCTTTTTTAAAAATAAATAAATAAATAAATAAAAGACATCCTCTGTCGGCACTGGGAAGGCCTACTGCAAAGCAGAAACTCTCATCTCTGGGTGTTGTGATTATGAGATATTTTTATTTCTTCTTTGTGTTTCTCTTTATTTCTTGCGCTTGAAAATAGTGAACATGTATTATTTATGCGATAATTTTTCAAAAGAACTTACTGAAAGAACTTTACAGCGCATTTTATTGCTTGGGCGTTCTCTGGGGAACACCACCAGGGATGCCAGGCAACCGATGGGCTCTTCTTTGTAAGCAAAGCAAATTGCTTCCAGTCGACTTAAGCAGAAAATGAAGTCACCAGCCAGGTATTAGGGCTTCTGAGATCTCCAGAGGCCAGAGAACCCAGCTGTGAGTGTGGAGCCTGTGAAGACAGGAGGAAGGGTCCCCAACTGCAGACCTGGGTCAGTAAGGATTCTGAGCTATTGTCTCTGCTTGCTCCCCATGGCATTGGTACTGTCACCCAGGGCATCGTTACAGCTGCCCTTGATTGTACCCCCATGACCAGGCCTTCTCCCGCTGCCCTTGCTTCTGTCCACCAGCCTCTGTGAAGGTCTGGACCATGCTGCTGGGGCACCAGCAGGGCAGGAGCGCATGTTTACTCTGGACAGTTGTGACAGGGAAGAGGGGTTGTGTCTGCAAAGTAAGATCCTGTGTCTAGAATAAAAACAAAATGAAATCATCAGAGACGGAGAGCGGAGGCACAGACAAATCTGGACACGACCCAGTTAGACCAGCCTTTGTCTTCTGGCTCAGTTCTCCAGCTGCTGGCCTGGTCACGCCCCTCTGGCCCATACATTCTTATTCTCTGCTACCCTGTCTCTTGGCCAGGATGTAAACATCTGACTCCAGCTGTTTCATTGGCATCTGCTTGCTTACCAGGGCCCCCGCACAGAACCACAAAATGTCTCTATCTTTCTCTTGTCAGTCTGTGACAGGCTGGCCAAGTATGTAGGAGGTAGAGGGGTGGGGTTGGGTCTCCCTGGCGGGCAGGAAGTTCAGGGCCAGGGTGCTCTAGCTCAGAAGCTGTGACATGCCATCCCAGCTTTACCAGCCCACTGCATCTCCTGGGCCCCCTGCTGCCTCCGCTACTTTGTCTCTTCTCCAGAGGATCCTGCCAGTTCCCAGCTTCTCTCCCAGAAGCTTCTCAGAGCCGCAAGCCCTGCCATGCCTCGTCTCCATCTACTTGGTTTAGACTCTAACTGTTCTCAGTAAGACTTCACACCAGCAGCTGGAGAGATAGCCAGAGGTTAAGAGCACTGGTTGGGGCCTGGAGAGATGACTCAGGGGTTAAGAGCACTGGCTGTTCTTCCAGAGGATTCAAGTTTGAGTCCTAGAACCCACAGGGTTGCTCACGACCACCCATAACTCCAGTTTCAGGGCATCTGACACCCTCTTCTGTCCTCTGCAGTCACCAGGTACATGGTGCACAGACATGCATGAAGAAAAGCACTCATACACATAAAAACAAAACAAAGCAAAACTTCACACTAGGCCTCTGTCTTAGTCGGGGTTCTATTGCTGTGAAGAGACACCATGACCACAGCAATGCTTTCAAAAGAAAGTATTTAATTGGGGCTGGCTTACAAGTTCAGAGGTTTAGTCCATTGTCATCATGGCAGGAAACATGGCAGCACACAGGCAGATGTGGTACTGGAGAAGGAGCCAAGAGTTCTGCATCTGGATTAATAGGCAGCAGGAAGAGAGAGAAAGAGAGAAAGAGAGAGAGAGAGAGAGAGAGAGAGAGAGAGAGAGAGAGCGAGCCACTGGGTTTGCCTTGGACACTTGAAATCCCAAAGTCTACCCCCAGTGACACATTTCCTCCAATGGGATCACACCTACAAGGCCACATATCCTAATTCTTTCAAATAATGCCACTCCCTATAAGCCTATGGTGGGCATTTACGTTCAGACCACCTCACCATCTTTGTGGCCACTGAGCATCAGGTTCCTGGGCACTCCTTGTCCCCAGGAGGGTGACCAGTGGAGAGCTGTGAGAGTCACATCTGAACTCCTAAGTTTGCTGGACAGAGAAACTGGAGCAAAGCCCTCAGGTGTTACACATTCCTACGTGAGTTATCCCTTGTACTCTTGTGTGCCTGGAGCAAGGGAGGAGCACATGTTGGCTGAGTTTTCTGGCCTGCCTGGTTTCTGCAGTCATTAAGTCCCAAAGAAATCACACAGAGGTCTACATTAATTATAAACTGATTGGCCTAGTATCTCATGCATCTTATTAACTCTTATAACTTATATCTTATATTAGTCCATTATTCTCATCTGTGTTAGCCACGTGACTTGGTACCTTTTTCGGTGAGGCAGTCACATCTTGCTTCCTCTGTGTCTGGGTTACAACTGCATATTGAGCTTCCCTCTTCCCACAATTCTTGTTGCCATGCCTCTACTTCCTGCCTGGTTGCTGTAGCCCCACCTATACTTCCTGCCTGGCTACTGGCCAGGCATTTTATTAAATGCATTTTATTAAAATCAGCATTTTATTAAAAATAATACAAGTGACAGGATAAAAGACCATTGTCCCACAGCACTTCCCCCCTTTTTTAAAAATAAGAACTCTGAATCTAATATCCTTTTTTGGCTTTTCTCCTGACCATTATCCATAACAACTTGTAACCAACATTCTAAACAAAGGAAAGTATCCATAGTCCATTTTTGGGGAATGTGGGTGTAGTTTTCCAGGCTACTTCCTGCTGACTGGGGGTGCTAATAATCTTATGGGGACCTAAAGAAAATTTAGAATTATGATCAGGTCCTGACTGGAGTATCCTATGAGGCTTGATCATCTCAGGCAGCAGTCTTGAATCTGTTCTGTGTAGGGAGCTGCCAGGATGTCGCCTTGGCGAGATAGTCCTACAGCCTGGAGGTATACAAATCCTTTGTTGTTGCCGAACAGGCCAGTGTGCTTGGAGCCTTGTTTTGCATTTCAGAGATGTGGTTCCCTGACCTGTCCTGTGGCCTTGGGCCCTAGCAGAATGGCATCAACCAATCAGCATTCGAGCCTTTCACCCTAGAAAAGCAGCTGCCTCTGGGCTCTGCTTCCTCTCTGGCTAATCTTTCTCTCGTCCCTGCGCTCTCTCATCTTTCTCTCTCTAAGCTCTCTCTAAGCTTTCTCTTGTCCCTCTCTCTTCCCTTCCCCCAATTTTCCTCAATCAAGTGCTCCGAATAAAGACGTGATAGGGAAGGAATCTTGTTTTCGTGGCGTTCATTCCTGCTGGTCAGGAAGCGCGCCGCAGTTCTGGATGTAGAATTCAGACATCTGGGCAATTAGCTCCTACCAGAGATTTCTTAGGTGGTCTTCCTTGATCAAACCTGATTTTTCTTAACTCAGAATGAATTCACAGCCTCTCATTTCCTGTGGAAACAAAAGCAAAACTTCTTCTCCAAAGTAACATACCTTTTGACTTCAATTTTGAAGTCAAGGTATTTTCAAAATACCTATCTTGGATTAATTCAGCATCATTTATAAACAAATATCTTTTAGCAGCTGATGCTCCTTCCTCAGCATTCAAAAAATTCAAAAAGAACATAATAACATACAGTATCCAGACTCTGTGTATTTTTATCTTTACATGGTTTTACTTTAATCTCTATTTCTTTTATTTTTATTTTTAATTTTTGGCTTTTTGAGACAGGGTTTCTCTGTGTATCTTTGGTTGTCCTAGAACTCCCTCTGTAGATCAGGCTGTCCTTAAACTTACAGAGGTCTGTCTGCCTCTGTCTCCCAAGTGTTGGGATTAAAGATGTGTACCATCACACCCAACGACTCTCTTTCTTTCTTTTCTATTTTAAGGACTTTATTCCTTTTTTCTTTTCTCTCCTAAGCCTACATATATTTCTAACATACTGTAAACCATTTAGAGGTTTTCTTCATTTTTGAATCTCTCTTTACTGTATATCTCTCTTTTTCTGACCACATGAGTTCTTTAATTTGCTAAGCGATATGACTAGAATTAAAGCTGCAACTTTGACAGCTGGATCCACCCCATTTCTTAGCTTTCTGAGAGTCTAGCCTCATGGCAGAGGTACTGGCTGGAGCCATGTTTATTGTCACAACTCTATGGCATTTCAAGGTTCCTGCCACCACCAAAAAGTATGCAGTCAGCTTTCTAGAAACACCATTTAAGTGTTTCGTGGCAGGACTTCCTAAAAGAGCTGTAAGGTTTTGCAGCTAGAGCTGAGTCAGGAAGGCTCTCTTAAATGAGAGCGCTTGCCTCTAGCAAGCAGAGCTCACCTGAGAAAGTGCTGCTATCAAGAAGCCATGCTTAATAGCATGGTTATTTTGTGTCTGGAATTACTTCCCAAGCTCTCTCAGGTTTTATGTGGATGTAGTTGCCCCACATTGGGCGCCATTCTATTGACTGAGTTTTCTGTCCTTCCCAGTTCCCACAGTTGTTAAGTCCCAAAGAAATTACACAGAGGTCTACATTAAATGTAAACAGATTGACCTAGTATCTCAGGCTTCTTATGAATTCTTATAACTTATATCTTATATTCGTCCATTATTCTCATCTGTGTTAGCCACATGGCTTTTCACCTTTTTTTGGTGAAGCAGTCACATCTTGCTTCCTCTGAGTCTGGGTTATGACTGCAAATTGAGCTTTCCTCTTCCCAGAATTCTCATTGCCACACCTCTACTTCCTGCCTGATTGCTGTCTTCCCACCTATACTTCCTGGCTACTGGCCAATCAGCATTTTATTAAAAATAATACAAGTGACAGGATAAAAGACCATTGTCCCACAACAAGCATACAGGCTACAGGTGGGGCTAAGATGTCCTTGGTGGAGCCATCTTCTCCTTGCCTCAACCTTCACAGAGGAACTGGCGGGCTGTGCATGCTTGTCCCTTTTCCTCTTTGGTTTATGATCTAGCACACAGTCACTATATTTCCAGACTCATTCAGCTTGGTGTAGCCCTATGCTGGGTCTGTCAGGCTGTGAAAAGCCCAGGGGAGTAGTGGGTCACTTCTAGCCTGGTCCATAGAAATTTTTGTAAGCTCTAAACTGTCTTGTTCCCACAGAAACTTTGGTAAACCATGTGCCCCATGGCAGAGTATCTTTGAGGCTGGAGTTCAGTACTGTAGGCAGCTCCCCATCCTCCCCCAGCCTCAAATGCATGACGTAGCAGATGACCTTGAACTTATGATCCTCCTTCCTCCATCTCTCAAGAGATGGGACAGCAGGCTTGGGCCACCTCTGCAGGCACCAACTGTGAAATAGCCATGGTCATAGGTTCTAACTTCTGCCTTGGAAAAAAAGGAGTCTAAGTCACCTCTTCTTCAATCTGAGCATGCTTAGTTCTGCTTCAGACAATAGGATCTGGCAGATGCAACCTTCTTCCACTTCTGCCTTCCCAGCCTCCTGTCTCAGACTGGGAGGGTTTGCTGCACGAATCTGGCCATCCTCCCTCTGGCTGGTGTGGCCTCCTCAAGCCTCTGAGAGGCTCAACTGTCAGAGAAGGGGAAGATGGAGAGGAGGTGGCTACTTCAGAGAAGAGAGAAGGAGCTGGGGTCCCTGGTTGCCCCTGCTTTTCTCCATATTTTAGCTTGTGCATGTTGGTCATGTCCCCAGCTCAGAGGTTTTGTTATGTGTCCATTGCCTTGGTGGCCTTCTTATCCTCATGGGGCCGGCTGTGAGGGTAGGATTCTGCCAGCACAGGGGCCAAGGCTATTCAGAGCTGGGTCTTTTCTTCTGAAGGAAAGGCAGGGCTCCTCCCTGGCCATGAGTTGGTGGCCACCCTCTGTCTCCTAGCTCAGCCTTGCCACAACACTCCTCTTAGCCTCTGATTGCCTACTGCATCATTGCACGCAACAGGCTAGTGGCCTAGGAAGATTCCTGATACAGGAAAACCCACCAGCAGTCTCCATGCAGGACCCACAGAGGAAGCTAGCAGCTTCACTGAGGAGGCCAGCCCTGGCGGGAGGGTAGGTATTTTTAGCTGGAAACTTTTACCAGAAGAAAGGCCGCACCAGGCCTGAGAGAGGGACAGACGTCATCTGGCTGTCGTCTCTCGTGCTCCAGGTTCCTCTAAAAGAGGGAGAAAGCCTGGGATGGCTTGAAAAGCCACCCTCTGCACCCGCCCACCTGCTGCAGCTGTACCCGAGCTACTGGGAACGTGAGAAAGTCGTGGACAACGACGGGGATCTGCAGTCGCCTTCTGTTGGCCCTGGGTAGAGGAAGCTCTACCTCAGCCACTGGGCTCTCCTCCAACTGGAGGCCTAGAGGGCCAGTGATACCTCCTACCCCTACTCCAGCTCCCCAGCGTTGGGGCTTCCACAGGGGCATGGTAACTGTTGGGTCCTGGGCCACCCTTGGGTGTTTTCGTTTGCTTTACTTTTGACAGGCTTTCACCGTGTAAACCAGGCTGGCCTGAACCCTGATCCTTCTGCCCTTGTCCTGCTGGTTCCCAGGAGCCAGCTCCATCCAGCTCCCCTTGCTGGAGTTCTGCCTGTCCTTCTACACTCATTTTAGATGTCACCGCCTGGATACGCCCTCTTTGGTGGCTACAGAGCCACACATGACTCTTTCACACTCTTTGTGATCCTATAGACTGCTTGTCTCCACTGGACTGAGGGAAGAAGGGCCCTTTCAGGATGTATGCGACTCTGAGGCAGGGTCCCTGTCCTCAACAGTAGAGCTGGGGACCTCTGTAGACCTTGGCTTCTCTGTGAGTTAAAGGAGAGAAGACAGTCTCACGTTGAGTATTTTGTGAGGTTTGGTGGGGCAATGGTGGTTCACTGTGAACAGCTCTAACCAGGCCTGGGGAGCCACAGTCAAGGACGTTGGCCTGGGTCACTCTGGACCCTGAGAAAACGGATTGATCACCCTCCCGGAATGTCTGGATATCTCTCCCATGTTGCTTTGCCGGTTGGTATTTGCCTCCTTCGTAGGATGAATTAACATAACAGTTCCAGCCTGAAGGCTTACAGGTAAGCTAGAGTGGGGGTGGCCTCCATGCCACCTGAGCGGTCAGCAGGACCTGAGAGGTCAGCAGGACCTGAGAGGACCACATCACTTTTCAGGTGGCCACCAGTGATGAGCTGGCCTAGTGCATCAAGTGGGGTGGCACTTGCTTGGCCACCAGGCACACAAAGGGCTGGAGGAGCCCCCAGGACGAGAAAGTGGCTCTTGGAAGTGAACCGGTGATGCTGATGGCATCTCTGAGCAAGCTGGCCTGGGAAGTGGAGAGGAGGCCAGGCAGACCCAGGGTTGGAGCCCGCCGAGTCCACACCTGTCCTAGCACAGTGGGGTCTCCCTATGGTCCAGGTCCTGCCTGCTGCCTTTTATACCCCAAGAGGGAGGTATAGCCTCTCCCTGTACGGAGCGGCTTTGGGATGGAGGTTTAGCTCCACCGCTTGAAAAGGAATGCAAGGTCCCCACGGCTTCAGGAGCAAAACCAGCTCTTATGACAGCCAATTACCTATGGCTTTTCTCCTCAAAATCAAACGGCCCCCACATTTCAGAAGTGACTCCTCTGTAGGTGACTCTGACCCAGTTCCCTTGAACTTACCAGGAGGTGTAGCTGCGTCATCCCAGGAAAATAGCTGATTGGGCCAAGATTGAGGGCTCCCTTATCATTTCCCTAAAGAGCACTCCGGCTTCCAGCTTCCACCCACTTGAGGGGCTGAGTTAGCAGTGCCTGGGCCTCCTTTTCATCAGGAGGGAATTATTCCATAGCTCCGCATCACTGAGGGGACAATAGCCGTGGCAGCTAATTCATACCTGTCTGCTGAACCTGTCATTTCTTCCTGGCAGCCTTCTAGTCCATGCTTGTTCTCCTTTCCTGGCGGGATCGTCCCGCTGAGGAACTAGGGCCTTAGCCACCAGATGTCCCTTCTCACCCGTCAGCTTGCTCAGGACCCCAGAGAAAAGTTGACAGTGGGAACAACTGATTGGCTGAGCCAGGCTCACATCCTGCAGGGCTGCTGAGGTCTGGGGTCTGAGAAAGGTTAGGAGGGAAAGAAGAGCTGGGCTATCTCTGGCTCCCTCAAGCTGGGACACCCCTAAAACCATTCCTCAGCAGCTGACTTCATTACTGTAGCTAGTGCCTCCCTTAGCAGGAGTATCCCGTTTCCGAATGAACAGGGGTCATTGCGCAAGGGTAAGGACCTGCATTTGGGGTCACATGACAGTCCCTGTCCATGGGTTTGGCATTTTGGATACAGGTTTCTGCAAATCAAATCACATCAAAAGTCCTGGGGTTGACAATGTCTTCTCTGATTCAGGTCTGGTGTTTACAGAGAAGTCTGCTTCTGTGGCCCCAGCACTGCTGTACTGGCTGAGATTTTTTCTGCGCCCTCTGCTCGCTCTCCCTGCCCCTTTTAGGCAACTCTCCTGTATGGTCTGAGTATGCCCCCATCCTACTTATACCCTCCCCATCCCAACCAGCACAGAAAGGCCCTGAGTAGAATTGTTCCCCAGATACCACCTTGCTGAGCATAGACTGGGTCTGGCCTCTCTAGCTGTCAGGAGCCCCTGAGATAACACAGACTTTTCCTAGGAGATGACTTCACCCTTCCACACCAACATCCCAGCCTCCAGAACCGTTAGTCAAATAAACGGCCACCCACTCAAATCTCCTGATTGTGGCCTATGGCACTACTATAGGTAAAAGTACCTGCTTCAGGGGAGCCCAGCCAGCAACAGGGCTTCAGTCCCCAGGTACTTGGTACGACCTGGCTGCGTTTATCACCACCCTGTTATTATTTATTTAGCCCAGCCTACCCAAAGGTAAGGCTGGAAGCCCAGAAGATGAATTCGAAGAGGGGAAGGGGATGAGAAACCAGAGCAGTGTGAGATAGCCCAAGACAGGCACTACTGCCCCCTCCTCCCTGTGGCTTAGCTCCAATGGCCCCTGGGACCCACCCATCCACAGCCTGGGGCAAGACAGACAAGGAGACTACGGCTTAAAGGGGAGGTGACGTCATGGTTGCACGTGCGGTTCCTGATGGTCTAAGTCACTTTGGAGATATTTCTGGAGCCAGTCGCTGTGAGCTGAAATGCCAGCTTCTTGCCTGGTACTCACGTTGATGTCACCACCCATCCAAGTTCACGTGTGGCAGGGTGACGGATGTCTCACGCTCCCCGTATGCGCACCCACATGAGTCGGGGCTCGGAGGAGTTAGGAGGAAGATCAGAATATCTTTGTTATTTGATGGCCGGAAGTGAGAACGGGAAAGGGAAAGGCTTGCACTAAATGCCCAGTGCCAAGGGCGGAGAAGAACACAAACTGAGTCACACTGATGAGAGCGACAGATTGGGAGGTGACGCTGGAGGGATGGGACAGTGACTAGTGTGAACTGACCCTGGTCTCATTTGACTTGTCCCCTCTCCCGTTCACTCACGTGGGAGGCACGGAAGGCATCCTGCCATGCCAGGCAAGGGGACAGTGGGGACTTGCTGTCCTTGTTCCACGCCTGACCTGTGCTGTGAGCTGGTTCTGTGAAGGTCCAACACTTGGTTGTCAGGTGAAAAGGAACCGAACCCTTGCTGAGAACCTCTTCCCTCCTGGCAGGCCGGGTCCTGAGTCCTGGCCTCCCACCAACACCTTGACGCTGTGTATTTTCAGGGGCTCTGGGCAGGAGGGGTGAGTACCTTTTGCATGGAGAGAGAAGTGCAAACCATTTGAGGAGAAAAGGTCAACTGTGAGGACATGAAATATGTCTGTTAATTGGCGTGAGTGCTGGGCTTCTGCCCTCCTCTGCCCGGGGGCCAGGAGGAGGGATTCACAGCTCCTGACGAGGAGGCAGACACTGGGGGAGGGCAAGGTCAGAGCCCGCACTGGTTCCTCGCCTGCTCCCCCTCTGTGCTCTGCCTCTGTGGGGAGGTGAGACTGATCTCTGAGGACAGACACACCAGGAGCGAGGAGACCGACAGACACTTCAGGAGCGTAGAAAAGGACAACTCTGGTGAAGAGCCCAGGCTTCCTGCCAGTATCCACGCAGGTGCATCATCTGGAAAGGGGCAACCCAGGGTAGCCTGAGTGACTGCTCCGACAAGGGGTAGTGATTTCCGGAGAGATGCGAAGACAGAGCCATGAGCTAAGATGTCTCCACCTCCAGTGGCATAAGAAGATGTGGTAATCCGTTTGGTGGGGGTCTAGTTATACTCTGACAGAGAAGTAACGGCTGAGTCTGGGTTCACGCTGGCCCTTCCAAGAATGAAAACACTAATGATTTGATTAAAGAGCAATGTGGGACTGGGGAGAAGGTTCAGTCTTCCTGAGGGAGCCACGTTCAATCCCTAGAAGACCCGGTAAGAAAGCCGGATGCAGTAGCCCTGTGTGGAATCCCAGCATGTCTACAGGAGGTGGGTGGAGACAGGACCAGCTTGGTTACGCAGCACAGTGGCAGAAACAAGTGAGACCCTACCTCAAAACAAGGTAGAAGGAGAGACCCAACTCCTGAACTGTAACATCCAGATGAGTCCATGCAAACACACACACATAAAGACAGACACATACACACATACACACAGGCAGAAACACAGCCACACACAGAGTCACAAAGATATACACATATATGCATACACACTTATATACCCAAATATACACACATCCACCCATACTTTCATACCTACACACACAGTCACACACACAGCCACACACACAGCCACACACACATACATCCACATATCTACCCATACATCCACACATCCACACACAGTTACACACACACACACACACACACACACACAAAGACAAACACATACACACACACTATACACATAAACACACACACAAAACACACATACACACGGGCACAAACACAGTCACACACACAGAATCACAGACAAAGATATACACATATATGCATACACACATACATACATATATACATACATCCACCCATACATTCATACACACACACAGCTACACATCCACCCATACATCCACAGATACACACACAGTCACACACACATACACACATATATGTACAGACAAACACATACATGCATACACACATATACACATAGACACACACACACAAACACAAAGCACACACAGCCACAGTCACATACACAAAGACACAAAGACACACACATATACACACAGAGACACAGACAAAGGCACACACATACACACAGGCACAATATCAACAATTCTTCAAATGCATGTTAAAGTTTTATTTATACAAAGTGGAGCGGCCTTGTGAACAAGATTTGGCTTCCCAGGTTCTCATCCCCCTATTTTCTGAGCACACACTGCACACAAGGGTGAGATGTGGGGAAGGCCGCTGCAGGCTGCTCTGTGCAAGGACAGAACTCTCGAATGCTGAAGAAGATAACCCGTGGCCTGGTGCTAAAAATTTAAAGTTGTTGCCCATGGCTTGATGGCTTAATCAGTGATCGATACTCGTCACAGGACAGGAGTTACAGGCATGGTGAGTCAAGATGAAAAATGGCACCGAGGGGCAGGGAGGCCTGAGAGGAGAGAAAGAAAGCCACCCTCTGCAGTCCAGCACCAACGCTGACACAGACAATAAACTTCAAAGCGGAGATGGGAGCCACGGGCCGACTGCCACTTAAAGCACGAGAGCACGAAGCCGCTTTCTCTCCGCAGGCAGAACTATGCTAATTAATTGCCTTTCTTGACTAAAGATGGATGCAATAACCTTTAACTGTATGAAACAGCAGCAGCAACCAAACTAACGTGGTCTGGGCACGGGCTGGTAGGATGGAGGTGCTAGTGACTGGGGGGAGCCGTGACACAAATCTCGTATCCAAGAACAAAAAGCCAAGCGAGCAAGCAGACAAACCCAAACCCAAATTAACCAGTACTCTCAGTTTCTCCATAAGGTGATCTAGAGAAGCAGAAGGTGAGCTTGTAGGGAGCGAATTTCTTTTCTTTTACTGATTTTTATTGAGCTCTACATTTTTCTCTGCTCCCCTCCCTGCCTCTCCCCTACCCACTTCAACCCTTCCCCAAGGTTCCCATGCTTCCAATTTACTCAGAAGATCTTGTCTTTTTATACTCTACTTCCCATGTAGATTAGAACTATGTAAGTCTCTCTTAGTGTCTGCATTGTTGTCTAAATTCTATGGGATTGTGGTTTGTAGGCTGGTTTTCTTTGCTTTCCTTTATGTTTAAAAACCACCTATGAGGGAGTACATGTGATAATTGTCTTTCTGTGTCTGGGTTACCTCACTCAAAATAATGTTTTCTAGCTCCATCCATTTCCCTACAAAATTCAAGCTGTCGTTATTTTTTCTGCTGTGTAGTACTCCATTGTGTAAATGTACCACATTTTCCTTATCCATTCTTCAGTCAAGGGGCATTTAGGTTGTTTCCAGGTTCTGGCTATGACAAACAAAGCTGCTATGAACATAGCTGAGCACATGTCCTTGTGGCACAATTGAGCATCCTTTGGGTATATACCCAAAAGTGGTATTACTGGATCTTGAGAAAGGTTGTTTCTTAATGTTCTGAGAAATCGTCACATTGACATCCAAAGGGCTTGCATTCCCACCAGCAATGCAGAAGTGTTCCCTTTTCCCCACAACCTCTCCAGCATAAACTGTCATTGGTGTTTTTTGATCTTTGCCTTTCTTACAGGTGTAAGATGGAATCTCAGAGTTGTTTTGATTTGCATTTCTCTGATGACTAAGGATGTTGAACATTTCCTTAAGTGTCTTTCAGCCATTTTAGATTCCTCTGTTGAGAGTTCTCAGTTTAAGTCTGTACTCTATTTTTTTTTATTGGATTATGTAATCTTTTGGTGTCCAATTTCTTGAGTTCTTTGTATATTTTGGAGATCAGACCTCTGTCTGATGTGGGGTTAGTGAAGACCTTTTTCCATTCTGTAGGCTGTTGTTTTGTCTTGTTGACCGTGTCCTTTACTTTACAGAAGCTTTTCAGTTTCAGGAGGTCCCATTTATTAATTGTTTCTCTCAGTGTCTGTGCTACTGGGGTTATATTTAGGAAGTGGTCTCCTGTGCCAATGCGTTCAAGTGTACTTCCCACTTTCTCTTCTATGAGGTTCAGTGTGGTTGGCTTTATGTTGAGGTCTTTGATCCATTTGGACTTGAGTTTTGTGCTTGGTGATAGATATGGGTCTATTTTCATTCTTCTACATGTTAATATCCAGTTATGCCAGCACCACTTGTTAAATATGCTTTCTTTTTTCCATTTGATATTTTTTGCTTCTTTGTCAAAAATCAGGGGTTTGAAGATGTGTGGATTGATATCCGGGTCTTCTATTCGGTTCCATTGGTCCTCCTGTCTGTTCTTATGCCAGTACCAGACTGTTTTCAGTACCGTAGCTCTGTAGTAGAGTTTGAAGTCAGAGATTGTGATGCCTCCAAAAGTTCTTTTATTGTACAGGATTGTTTTGGCTCTCCTGGGTTTTGCTTTTCCATATGAAGTTGAGTACCATTCTTTCGAGGTCTTTGAAGAATTTTGCTGGGATTTTGCTAGGCATTGCGTTGAATCTGTGGGTGGGGAGATTTAAAGCTAACGGCCATTACACTTCCTGCCCCTTCGGGCTCAAGTTGGCTGTGAGTGGCAAGAAAACCAAAGACACTTCAGTTCTGTCCTGAACATGGGAGTTGGACCTCAAGATCCAGGATGACTGCCATTCATCACATCTATCTGCACTAGCAGAAGAGAGAAGGGGACAGAAAAGTCTCCCTCTTGTGATTGCTCCACTGAGGAGACCTCACAAGGCACACCTCAATCACTCTTGCTATAAAGGGGAGGGATGATAGAAATCTTTATCCAGGGGTTCCCTGAGAAAGTGTGGATCCTGGGAAAAAAAGGCAGTGAGCCTGCCTCATCCTATCTTGAGGTTCAAGTTCCTTCAGCCCAAAGCTGCTGGTTCAAAACCCGATTCTGGCTGTGAGAGACCCTGGGGAGGGGAAGCTGAAGCCAGGGAGCACAGGAGGAGATTAGACATGTCAGTCATGAGGGTGTTCTGTCTAAAACCAGGAGACACGTTTCTCCAGACAGAACACAGCTTAGCAATGGCTCCCCTGGCTCCCATTGCTTGCCGCCCCCACCCCCGGGACTTTGGGTCTGTATGCATCTCACCTGGAGCCTGGGGTCCTAGGAAGGACCAGCCAGCCTCTAGGCAAACAAACCAGCCTTGGGGACATGCTAGGGCTGGCCAGGCTGGAAGGACAGAAGGCACAAAACAAGGGGGGCTTAGATCACGGCTTCTTAGACCCATGGCTCATGACCTCAGGTTGGAACTGCATGTGGAGCTGTGGTTAAACTTGGCAACAGTAAAAGGCTTCTGAAAGAAAAAGGCCAAAAATTAATAATAATAATAATAATAATAATAATAATAATAATAATAATAATAATAAAATCAGACACGTTGTGAGTCTGAGGATTTTTTTGCTTTTTGTTTTTCCAAGACACGGTTTCTTTGTGTAGTCCTGGCTGTCCTGGATCTAGCTGTGTAGGCCAGGCTCACAGAGATCCACCAGCCTCTGCCTCTCGAGCACTGGAATTAAAGGTGTGCGCCACCCCCGCCCGGCTTGAGTCTGAGGTTTTGCCGGCCTTTTGCCCGTGCTGCGTCCCCAGTGTCATGTCCCCTCAGCCCTGGTTCTGAGCATGGATGAAACACGAGCAATCCCCATCACACCATGCAGCGCCCAGGCTGCTGTCTGGGTCACCTCAGCTCAGGTGCCAATCTCTTTTGTTTACTTCGCATGCAAAGGTTTTTGCTCTTAGAGAAATGTAACAGTTTAATTACAAAACAACCGGAAGACTTGTAGTACCTTCCTAACGTCATGCCTCGGCATGTAAATGCCAGATTACGATACCGAATTGTCTTGCTCTGAAGTGTTCACTTTTTAAAATCGCTGTCTGAGCTGTTGACCTCAGCTTCACTGAAAACAATTACTAAATGATGGTCTTGGAGAGGGGACTCAGTTGTTGCAGGGGATGAAAGTTCGGTTCTCAGCGCTCATGTCAGGCAGCGTGCAGCTGGCTGTAACTCCCTGGGGTTTCAGCCCCTGGCCTTCTTGGGCACAAACCCCCACACAGAAGTACGCTCACGCACATAATGAAGAATAAAAAGCAAACCTAAAGCAATAAGCCATTAAATGAACCTTGGTTTGGGATTAGGACAGGATTTTCAATAATTCCTGCAGTGGTCCTAAAACAAACTCTTGCCATTCTGTATCAGGTGTTTTGTGAAGCACTGACTGCAAAGTGCTTGAACTCCCCTCCCCCACTGATGTGCAAGCAAGTCAGAGCTTGACGCTAGGTGGCCTCCTTGGCTGCCCTCCCCCCCTTACTCTTTGAGACAGGATCTCTTACTAAACCTGGAGCTCACTAACACCAGCAACCCTCCTGCCTCTGCCTCCTCGGTGATGGGATTATAGGTGCACATGACTGCACCCAGCTTTTTTACGTGGGCACAGAGGATCTGACCTCACATCCTCACTCGCGTTGACCAGCCTTTTATCAGCTGAGCCAGCTCTCCCGTCCCTCCGCCTTCTTTTCTCTCATGTCTGTTTTCTGTTTGACAATCACACACAGGGTTCAGAGGTGCATCTGACCGTGTCCTTACCCTTGTCTCCTTCCTGCCCCAGCCCCTCCTGCTGAAGAACACTGCTCAGGAGCTCCGCAGAAGGCGCTTCTGTATGTGTCAGTCAAACAGTTCATCCAGATTTGCCTGTGGTTGTGAATTCGGGGGGGAAAAGAGACTTACTAAGCGAGAGACCTCACCCCCAGCAGTGAGGTTCACTGCACCACTGTGATAACCTGGACCTCTGGGCGAGGAGGCCTTTGCCAGGTGTCTCCATGGTGATGTCATTTCTTCCTTGCATGTCCTCATTTATAGGTCACCAAGCCGGTCACACTCGAGGGTGAGGAATTGCCACCAAGTCTTGGGGTTGTAACCTTGTTCTTTGATGACTGAAGCAGGTTGAAGTACTTGGAAGCAGGCGTGCTGGGGCCACATGGACTGTGGGGACAGATTCGGGGACTGAAGGGACCTTTCTGAGGTCGCTGGGGACGGTATCACCCCCACACTCACAGGGTGCTGAGGACAATGTCACCCCCACACTCACAGGGGCTGAGGACAATGTCACCCCCACACTCACAGGGGCTGAGGACAATGTCACCCCCACACTCACAGGGGACTGAGGATGGTGTCACCCCCACACTCACACAGGACTGAGGACAATGTCACCCCCACACTCACAGGGGCTGAGGACGGTGTCACCGCCACACTTACAGGGGCTGAGGATGGTGTCACCCCCACACTCACAGGGGGCTAAGGACAATGTCACCCCCACACTCACAAGGGCTGAGAATGGTGTCACCCCCACACTCACAGAGGCTGAGGATGGTGTCACCCTCACACTCACAAGGGCTGAGGATGGTGTCACCCCCACACTCACAGAGGCTGAGGACAATGTCACCCCCACACTTATAGGGGCTGAGGATGCTGTCACACACATGCACACCCCCACACTCACAGGGGACTGAGGATGCTGTCACACACACCAAACTCAGGTTTTCAGGTTCTGCCAGGCCATGGCCAGCGGTTGGCTCCATCTCCTCAGCCAACTGGCTTGCCTTGCACAACCATGTCCCGACAGTGGCTCCAGAGTTTTCTAAAGCTGAGAGCAGCTGTGGCCTCCTCATTAGGTGCCTGAGCTTTTATACTTGGAAGTTTTCTTGAACTTTGCTGATTTGCAAACTAATGGAAAGAAACAGGAAAAGAGAGAATTAACTATAGCCTTTTGGCAATCATTAATTTCACCAACTACCCTTTGGAAATGAAAGGCTGGTACAGAGTCAAATATCAAAAGGTTACGGCAAAAAAGAGCCGCCACTAATCAAGGAAAGAGGGCATGGCACTTGGCTGTGTGCAGCGCAGGTAGGACCTGGGGGTGGTGGCAATCATGATGCTGTTGGGTGCTTTAGAACACTATGCTGATGAGAGCTTTGCTCTGTGGCTGAGGCTGGACCACAGAACCTGAAGAAGGTAAGCCTGTCCTCTGTGTGACTGCCATCAGCCTTTGGGGTTCCTTTCTCTGGATTCTGTTCTTAGATGGGGCAAGAAGAAGCAGTGGGCATCACAAGGGCACTGGGGGAGCTTGGACAGGTCCACATGGCCCACCAGGTTCCTTGGTGACATGCTTACCACGGGGAAGGACAATGTGGCCTCACTACCAGCAGAGACTGGATGCGTGTGACTTCTCTTCCATGATGGGCAGAAACCTCAGAAATGATGACACAGGCCTGCCCTGAACTCTACTCGGTTGCTCTTGCATTCCAAATTCCAGGCATGAGTCACCACACTTGGCCTCCTTCACCTTTCTAAGGTATTTTGTCAGAACAACAGGACAGTAATATAGACAATTGCATCAGAAAAGTGAGCTGTTGTGATTAGCCTGGCATGTGGTCCTCAGGCCTGCAGAACCAGTTTGTAGGAGGAATGCAGAAGAGTTTGGAGCTGTGGCTAGAGCAGCCACTTAGTGCTGTAAGAAGAGCTCAATGGGAGATTCCAGTGGGGCCTGAAGGACCCAAACACTGCCAGGAGTGTGGACGGTGAAGGCCACGTGTGTGAGGCCACAGATGGACAGGCGTCTGCTAGAAATTAGCCTGGGCGTCATTCGTTCTAGCAACGCACTTGTGTGCATTGATTGTGCCCACACCCTGAGACTGTGGCTGCCTCAGTTTAAAGATGATGGGAAAGCAATCTTAGTGGAAGACATCTGAATCATCCCAGCAGGCAGGCTGGGGCATGGCTCTTGTTCGCTGCGTTTAGCCAGGTTTCTAGTGAGAATGAGAATCGAAGCAGAGTAGAAAGGCTTGAGAAACTTGCCGTTTGTCCAGGAAACGAGTGAGTGTGAACTGGGGCTAAAGAATGAGTGTATGGTTACTGATGCTTTTAGGGATGTTAAAAGAAACAGTGCTTCATAGTGGGACAGTGGAAAAGACTCCTTGAGGACACCTTAGGGATTGCTGGGCCTGCTGGACCCTGCCATTGCTGGCATACAGGCATAAAGATTTTCACTGAGATGGAAGACTTTGCTCCTCAAGAAGAGAGTTCTGGGGCCCTCTTCCACAGGGCCCCTAGGGAGCGACTTTCTCAGGAAGCATTTTATCATGTTCAGCTACCCAAGCACACAGGAGCTGCTGCAGCTATGGTCCAAGGGGGACCAGCTCCTGAGGGAGGACATCTCAGATTGTCCTTTGGCCTCCACATGGACACACATGTATATATGCCCAACCATGTGCAGCCAAACACACACAGGCGTGGCACGCACACACACACACACACACACACACACACACACACACACACACACACACACAGTGGTGCCCCAGGAAACTGAATAGCCTGCTTGTATTGTACTGATTAGAATTTCAGTGACTATGGAGAGGCTGAAATGTTGCAGGACCTACAGTATCTCGAGACATCTTTTAGACTTTTACTATGTGTGTATTGCTCGCCTCTGTACCCCACCTAACATCTTTGTGAGCAGTAGGTAGATCTTTTGGAAAGTACAAAAAGGTCCCTAGTTTCCAGCTAACAAAGAGGTGAAGATGTTGTAACACCTGAGACCTGTAGCAGAGGAAACATCCCCACCACCACTTTGCTGAAACCTGCCTACCTAATTGTTCCTGGGTCCTAACAGCTCCCTTGGGGGAAGGGGTGAAAAGGCACAGAGTCAATGGCACAGACACTGGGCATCAGGTAAAAGACACACAGCAGACTCAAATACTCAGCAATGGGGAGAGCTTTATATACCCTTTTCCCAGCACCCAGGCTGTGTCCTGATCTGGTGACATTGTGTGGTCATCCCTCGCTGGCTGGGTACCGTCAGGACCTCTGACAATACCTGTTGCTAGCCCCTCAGGCAGACTCCAGGCTGACTTACTTCTCAGTCTCACAGGCCTTATCTTCCTACATAACTACCCTTTTTATTTGTGACAGGGCACTTAGCGGGAGCCAGAGTTCTTTCTCAGGCCTTGTTGACCCTGCTTAAGGCGAGCTCAGTAACTGACCATGCTGATCTTCGACTGGTCTGCAGAACGAGCTCTTACCCATCATTGTCTACCAGCTCTCGAAGAGCATCTATTCCTGGAGAGCTGCGTGGGGGTGTGTGGCTAGGTGGTAGCCCTTTGAATGTCAGATAACCAGGCATGCCCAACCTCCTGTGAAGGACTGTAAGAAGCCATTAGCACCTGAAGAATGCTGCCCACTGCTGCTGTTGAATCTGCTGAAGGATACATTTAAAGAGAGTACGGATTAACAATACCATCCTGCCAAATAAGGCATATGTGAGTGTCAAGGAGGGATAAGATAGCCTTTTTATTTTATGTCAAACCTTTCTAAAAAGTGAAGAGTAAATGACCTACCCTTGTCTGATTTAATTGAAAAATTTTGTGTGTTAGCTGTAATGAATAATATAGAAATTTAGCTGACCATGGGCCCTGAGTAAATACATTAACATTCCTCACCTCAGAAGGTGCCATAAAATTGAGGACCGATCACAGTAAGTCTGTAGTTGCATTTCCCATTGAGTGAGGACCTGTTGGAAGTGAGGTGAATCTGAGCCTGACTCGTTAGCCACCTTCCAGACAAGGGAGAGGCACTTCACTCCAGGGGTGCTGAGGCAGAGGCAGAGCTTCCCACGATGGGAGTGGAGCTGCCGGAGAGCAGCATATGCGGTCTTAACTGTGGCCATGCTTGCCTCAGCGGGGGCCTGAACTGATTGCCTCCTTCCTCCTTCTCATTGGAAGCCGTAGAGAGATCAGACAGAGAAGAGGTGAAGGTGATGGAGAGGTTATCCATCTTGTAGAGGGAGAGAGCAGGCAACAGTCAGGAGAAGACGGCAGTCAACAGGGGTGGAAACTGTGGTGGACATTTATTTATGTTTATGCTTAGTGGCGGATTTCCATGTCTTTTCAGACCATGGCCGAATACTCACACAGTGTCTCCAGATGAGGGATGGTGTTCAGGAGCCGAGCCTTGGCTCTTCCTCCTGGGGGGTCAGCCCTTACCTGGAGGTACCAGGCAAACTGAAACAGAAGAAAATGTGCCTTCCTAACCGGATGGGTAAACAAACATGACAGACAACAGAAAAGAAGGAGAGAAGGGGTGTGTGTCCAAATGCTTGCTTACCTGCCAAAGGGACCGGAAACACACAACACTGAGGGGCTTCTTACTGAAATACTCATCCTGGTGTTAACCAGCACGGCAAGTGAGAGGAGGGAGAGGACCAGACCAGTGCCGGGAAAGTAATTATCCTTGCCATAAACAGTGACGGCAAAACCAGACAAAAATCAACACCCCAAAATTACAGAAACAACAAAAAAGAGACCCTGACCAGGAGAGTTTAAAATCCATGCCAGAAGTCCCTGTTCGGGCTCCAGATGTTGCTGGGTCCTAACAGCTCCTTTGGGAGAGGGGGTGGCAAGGTGTGGAGTCAACGGTACAGACACTGGGCGTCAGGTAAAAGGCCAACAGCAGACTCATTTATTCAGCAATGGGGAGAGCTTTATACACCCTCTTCCCAGCACCCAGGCTGATCTGGTGACATTGTGTGGTCGCCCCTCATTGGCTGGGTACGATCAGGACTCTGACAGCACCTGTTGCCAGGCCTCAGGCAGACTGTAGGTTGATTCATCTCTTAACCTTGTAGGTCCTATCTTCCTACACCTTAATATTCCTGCCAAGGTATTTGGGAAGTGTCTTGATTTGTGACTTTCTTTGTTCTGTTACGATAAAAACTCCATCAAACTGTTGCTACATTGGGACATGAAATTTAAGGTAACCTAAATCTGTGTTCCTGAACCATCACCACTTGCATTTGACTCAGAATGAACTATTCCTTGTCCCCTTTGAGGAAAGAACTGTGATTTTGCTTGCGGTCAGCACACCCATGCCAGCCTCGTGGTTTGAATATTGCAATCGTTATACATATGGGGTCTCCATATTTACATGTATTTCGTTGCAACTTCTTGTGACTTATAAATTACTTCAAAATAAAGTATTTAAAAAATGTCATGGGAGAGTCATTATATAAATCATGATTACTAAATGGCAGAGGCTGCTTCTCTCAGAATCCCTTGCAGCTAGTCATACCGTGGGACTAACTCCTGCTAAGGAACCATGAGAGGACCCTCAGGGTATCAGGCTGAGTCGGTTTTTGGTGTTAATGTTGGAAATAAGATAGTAACAAACTCCAGAGAACAGTGGGGAAAAAAAACAACAAAAATAAAACAAAAACAGATTTTAATATACAATTCTGCAGAAACTGGTACCCAGGATAGAGAAAAGGCAAAAATGGCTGCATGATTATTTGGGACAAGATAGTAGGTTTTTTTTTTTTTTTTTTTTTTTTTTTTTTTTTTTTTTTTTTTTTTTTGAGACGAGGATTCTCTGTGTATCCCTGCTGTCCTGGAGCTTACTCTGTAGCCCAGGCTGGCCTCCAACCCACAGAGATTCACTTGCCTCTGTCTCCCAAGTGCTGAGATTAAAGGTGTGCGCCCGCCACCACTGCTCAGCAAGATAGTTTTCAAAGTTCTCAGATTTTAAGAAATTCCCATCCTTTTTTCACACAGGCTGGAGCTCCCCTCCCCTCTCAGCTCCCATCTCACTGGCCGAGGCCTGGGACGGAGGCTTATCTAATGAATACTTGCCCCCCTTTTCTGATCATGGACTCAGTCACATAGCAGGGGTCAGCTGCCAGCCAGGGAAGAGCGGGGCTGAGTGCTTGCTGCTTCTCTGTGACTCCGACGAAGTCATATGGAACAATCTATCTCAGACACCAGCATATGCTCTGCAAGCGTTTTTCCCTTTCTGCAGCTGAGACAGTGTCCTGACTCAGTTTCCACCACATGCACCAAGGAACTGGGTCCCCTAGGAACTGCCTGGAGTTGCCTGTCCACTGAGCTTTTTGGGGAGAAGGGTACATCATCCTGAGACTCCACAGTCTGACCTTTGTTGAGAGGAACCAGCAGTTTCATAGCACACAGTGTGATCCCGCTTTCCACAGAAGCCATTCTCGTCCCCAGAGGCTGGCGGCTGTGCACCCCTGGCGCTCTGGAGGTGCCCAGCTAGCAGAAATGACCGCCTTCTTTCCCTGCTTTGTTTATCTGCATTACCTAATCCCCTCCAAGGGAGCAGATGGGCTCCTTCTGTAAGGGAGAAAGAGCCTCTGACTGAGATGGGGTGCCAAAGCCCTGAGTCAGTCTGAGTGCTTGGTGCAGGCTAAGGGCGCTACTGGGCTCTCTTACTGCCTTCCAGGGCTGGCTCAACAGCATCTGGTCTCCCTTTTACACCCTTTCCTGTCCCCATCTACCCCAGGAGAAGCAGGCCATGCATGGTTGAAGCCTGTGGCTGTTGAGGTGCTCTCGTCCCCGAGTGGCACGCCTTGTCTCCCGGCTGGAGTTCCTCCTTGGCTACTGGTCACCTCAAGGTTGTGACAAGGAGGGACATTAATGCACCTGTGAACTTGAAGGTTCTGCTTTTCAAGTAGTTTGCATGCATAGGAAATGCAATTTAAATTAAATTTTTTTATTTACTTCTTTGTGTACGTGTATATGTATGCACACGTGTGCTCATGCACCTGTGGAAGCAGAGGCTGACATGAGGTGTCTTCCTTTGTCACTATTCTCTTCTCTTGCTCTCTCTCCATATATGTTTGTACATATGACATTTCATGTGCTTGTGTGTGACTTGCATGTGTGGGTCATGGTATACCATAACACATGTGTGGACAGCTTTGGGGAATGATTCTCTCCACTGACCCTGTGGGTCCCGGGTATTGAATTCAGGTCATTAGAGTTGGTGGCAGGCGTCTTTACCAGCGGAACCATCTCTCCAGTCCTCTACCTCACATTTCTTGAGACAACATCTCTCACTGAATCTCAAGTACACTACCTTGGTCAGGCTGGCCAGCCAGTAGCTGCCATATTGCTTTGGGTTACAGACGTGTGTGTGGCTATGCTGACTTTCCTGTGGGTTCTGGGGGTTGAGCTCAGATACTCATGCTTGTGTAGCAAGGGCTTTACCCACTGAGCCATCCCTGCACCATATTTTGGTTTTATGGAGCCCGAGTCTCAAGCTGTATTCCAGGCTGGCCTTGAACTTCTGGCAATATTCCTGCCTCCCCTTCACTGGGGCTGGGATTACGGATGTGAGCCGGCATGCCTGAATGCAACTGAAGATTGGGTTGAGGTTCTCTTACCTTTAGGCTAGGGGCTGGGGAGACTAGAAAGGTAGACCCTGGAACAGCCCACTATGCTAGGTACTAAGCCTAATTAGCCACCAAGGAAGAAAGCTAGCGTCTGGTCCTGGGGATTTGGGTGGGTTTTGCATTCACGTGGAAGAGCCCTGCTGGCTGCTGTAGCCGTGTTGAGCAAGGTGGGCAGGATTGGGTGCAGTCTTTCCCGCTCAGTGTGGGCCCCGGTGAGCTCCGCTCATCTTCAGTGTGTCTGTGGAGACGTGAGGTCAGGCAGAGTGAAGAAAGGCCAGTTTTCCTTTTCTGTCTCTGCCGGACCTGGATGACACCTCCTGTCAGGTTTGTAGGGGTCCAGATCTTGGGAGGATTCTTCTGGCTGAAGATGTCCCTCCTCCACCAACTGGGGTGACCTTAAAAGGCTCTCAATTTAGCATCAGGCCCACTCTCTGACACTCCAAATGTAACGCTGACTTTTGCACATTAACATGGAAAGATCACCGTTTTGTGGTGTCCATGGTGTTAAGTGTGAAAACTTCACTCGATACCAAAAGGTCAAATCCCAATTTAGCCCAGGGGGAAAAAAAAATCTGGACAACCTTTCACAGGCTTGCTCGCTCCATTTCGTCAGCTGCTAATGGGTGCCAGAGCAAGTGGCCGGCTGATGGTGTGGGGCAAAGGACTGGCTATCCAGAGGCAGCAAATTCCAGCAGGTGGGGAGGGAGCTCAGGTGTCATCCAGCCTCTCATGTCCCTTGTGTGTCAGTGGGGGAGACCCTTCACCAGGTTCCTCTTCTGTAAAGTGGGAACTTCACACACCTGCCTGGGATAGAGCCTGACATGTATGAAACACTTGGTGAAGAAGAGATGTGGAACTAGAGGGTCACCATACAATCCCATAAGGTAAATAGCTATACTATGTCACCATACAGTCTATAAGGTAAACAGCTTGCAGGTCTGGCCAGAGGTCACCCTCGGAGAGTCCCAATCATGTGGAGGGTCTCATGTTGCCCAGGCTGGCCTCGAACTTGCTGTGTAGCTGAGGATGATATTCAGCTTCTTATTCTCCTGCCTTTACCTCCTAAGGTACAGGAGGGATATAGGAGTGTTACCAGCACACGCAGGTATATGAGGTGCTGGGACTGCATGTGTGGGCAGTCCACCAACTGAGCCACACACGGCCCCGAATCACCCCGCACCTTTGAGCTCCAGGGCCTGGGGACTGCCATCACTGCAATCGTCCATTCCTGGCTTTCACGACAATCTGCCCTCTGGGAACCGACCTCTAGCCAACCTCAGGTTCACTCTCCTTTCTGTTTCAATAGCTGACATCCAAGCCAGGTCACTTCACCCTGATCGCCAAGCACCAAGCATTCCGGGATGTCCTCAAACTTGCCTTCCCAGGACTGAAGGGTGAGACACTCTCAGAGATGGGAGCAGCTTACAGGTCCAACTCTGTAGTCCCCTCTCCTTCTTCCTTAATTAGGGGATGTCAAAAAAAAAAAAAACAAAACAAAATAGAAAATCAGATGCAAGATAGTTCAGCAGGTAATGGCACCTGCCCCTCAAGCCAGACAATTAGAATTCATTTCCCAGAACTCACACAATAGGACAAAACTGACTGATAACCTACAAGCTGTCTTCCAACCTACGTGTATCCGACACACACATGTATACCCTACACACATATGCACACATGTATACACGCTAAATGAACAAGTGTAAAGAAAGGGGAAAAGAAGCACATCAGAATAGCAGGTATGGCCCGGGACTCTGCAGTCCAGGCTCCCTCGTGGCTGCCTCACAGACGACGTGTTTGGTTGGCAAGGCTTCCTTCTTTCACGCTGGGTCACCAACCTTGCACGTCTAACTAGCACAGCGTAAGCCACTTAACCACTGTCACACAACTAGTGAAGGCTGGAGCACAGGTCCGGGGGCCACGTGTCTGTCGTCCGCTCACCCTGTGCTATTGTTTGCGGAAGGCTTCTCTTCGATGGCCACTTCTCTGGCTACGCAAACCTGGTCAGACCGGCTATGATCCCTGGAGGCAGGACACAGCCATCTGTCCTGACGAAGGTGTTTCTGAGGATGACAGGGGACGCTCCTGCTCTGAGTGGGAGCAGCAGCCCGCCCAAGGCTGGATATGGGATCTGCGTGTGAAGTCACGGATGCAAACAGGCTGCAGCAGGCTGGGGAGCTACAGAACGGATGGGGACGGCTGCTCACAACGCGCCTTGTCCTCACTGGAATCCTCTGGGACGTTTCTGCATTTGCACATCTCGGGAGGTGCTGTCTGCCTGCAGCTGGCAGGCACGAGGCACTCATCGCTCTGCACATGCCCCAACTTGGTCATAGCCAGGGTACCGCCACTGTCATACGAGCAGTGCACACCTTGGCATGGGGCCACTTGTCAGTAAGTGTCTTGGAAAGTTCTGCAGTACTGAGGGGGAATCTCGGTGCTAACCCAGGGTTGTTCACTTTCTTTAATGAACAAGGGTCTTAGGAGACAAAGTAGAAGAAATGGCATCTTTGATCTGATGAACTATGGCATGGAATGCCAATGACCCCTCTGGCACACCCTGATTGACAAGCACACCTTTCAAATGAGCAGTAAAGGAAGCAGTGTTTCCCAGAGTAGAGGGCCTCTGAGGCCCATGTCACTGTTACTGGGGTGGCTGGAGAGTGGAGCACTACTCATCCTGGGAGCATGGGGTAGCATGTGGGGGCTCCATGCTGAATAGCTGTATGCACCCCTCACTCAAGGATAGCTCAGAGGTAGTAAGAGTATTGGAATGCTTCTTCCAGAGCCAGTTCAGTCCCCAGTAGCTCACAACTCTGTAATTCCTGTCCCAATAGATAGACATTCAGGCAAATCAAGCACGCACGTGAGTGAGCGCGTGCGTGCACGCGCGCGCGCGCGCACACACACACACGCACACACACACACACACACACACGAAACAAAAGCATTTAAAAAAAAAACCTGCCTTGGTTCATCCCAATGATGGTGGGAAGCACTGGATGGTTGTGAACCACTCTACTGTAAGGAAAGCAGTGGTTGTCTGTTTGGTGAGGTGGCACACGCCTGTGAACCTAGCATCTGGGCAAAGCTGCTTAAGTTTAAAGCCAGCCTGGGCTACCTAGCAAGACATCAATGCCTCAAAACAAAACAACCCCAAAAAACAACAGGGAAGGAAGGAGTGAGAGGAAAGGACCCAGAGAGAGGAAGGAAGAGACAGACAGAGGGAGGGAGGAAGAGAGGGAGGGAAAAAAAGGAAGGGAGTGGATTTCCCGTAGGCTGGGCAAATCCTTCACAGGGAGAGCCTTTAGCCTTTCACTAAGTGGGTGCGGCTCTGTTAGGACTCAGCCTGCTGACCTTGACTGCACTAGCAGGGGGCCTCGCTGCCACCTGGAGAAGGCCCTCTCTAGGTACCTGTGGTGCTGACTCAATAGAGCCACCTGCAGCTCCTGCCTCAGAAGGAGCCCTCCATTTGAAGAAGCTGTGGAGGCAGCCTTACAAAGACTTCTGTTTTTATTTATTATTTTCTTCTTCCCCGCTTAGAGACAGGCCTAGACTGGCCTATAACTCCCATTGTAGCAGAAGATAATATTAAACTCCTGATCCTCCTGTGGTGCTAGAGACTAATGAGGGCTTGTGCCTGCTACAGAAGCAGCCACAGAACTCCACGCCCAGTCCAAGGAAGGACTCTGCCTCAAGCGCAAACTCCTTAGGTAAACTGAACCTGAAAGAAAGTCAGACATCGCATAAGAAGCAAGAGACGGAGCTTCAGCCAGGGTACAAAAGGTTTACTGTTTACAAAAATAAGTTACAACAACAAGCAGACAAACCTCAACCCAAGAATAAAGGGCTCAGTCCGGTAATAGCTCATGGGAATCACAGACCCTGGGGCTGACATACAGGGAAGCCGGCACACAGGGCAGGAACAGACCGTCCTCCTATGACGCCCTGCTGATGGGTGCCAGCCAGTTCTGCCAGCAGACAGGCCCGGGGAGAACTGTCAGGTTCTCCAACAGACACCTGTGTGATAAATGGATCGGGCTGGTCTGCGAAGGTGCTGGAGCTGCGGGCTGGGCAGTAGCTGGGCTGGCTGGGGTCACTGCCGGCAGGTGTCATGGAAGGCCTCCAGGGTTCGGAAGTCCCTCCATGTCGGGGGAAGGCCATCTTGCAGAAACTTCCCGCAGCGCTGACATGGGGCCTGGAACAGCTTTATGTAGCTTCTCAACCAGGTCTGAAACGAAGACAGACAGGAGAGAAAAGGTCTGGGGACTCTACTCTCCTCAGCTGCCCTCCCTATAAGCCCAGTGGCCCAAGGATGGGGCCTCAGCAGACTTTGACACTGGCAGACACCTGTGGTCCCAATAAAAAGCTGTCTAACCCACAAGCCTGTCTCCCCGTTGACTCGGTTTTGATGTCTCCGGTTCCTCCAGAAATCTTAGGCAGAAACCCCTACTTCCAGAGTTGGAACGTTCCCCAAGGCTATCTGGTGCCACTGCTGAATTTCTCCTTTCTGCAGCTCTGAGCAGCAGGCACGGGCACAGCTGAGGAGGTTCTGTGCTAGGGCAATGTGCTCCGGGCTAATCTCATCTCAGAGGTTGTCCCTCTCTGTCACGGTGGAGCCTAACACAGCTGGGGCAGCCCCAGTGTCACCAAGTAACACAATAAGTGACAGTCACCCACCCTTGAGGTTGAGAGCTGAGGGCTCCCAGGCATCATGCATAAGGATGAGACTCAGGTAACTCAATTCTCCACCTCAAGGAGATTCAGGGGCACAAAAGCCCAGCAAGCAGACCCACTACCACAGGCAAGCAGCCCCGAGAGCCAGGCAAGTCACATAAGTCAGTCCTGATAGTGTCAGCGGGAAGACACTGCTCTCTGAGGGCGTTGACACAGGCAGCTCCTGAGGGCCGTTTTGGCCCTTCCACAGCCTGAGCGTGGGGTTTGGAAATAAAAACGGGAAGGGGATGGGATGGTCTGTTCATTTCTGAATTCCCCACACCAGTCAAGAGCACAGGGAAACCTGGTGTCATACACGTCAGGTAGAAAGCCAGGCTGCAGCCCACTGAAGACTGTCACTTGCTCACTTCTCAGCACGGGGACGGATTCTCTGGGCCTTTGTGGCTGAACGCCCAGTGTCAAACTCCCAACACTATGCACTTGGTTCTCCAGCCAGGCGTAGGCCTCGTGAGAAGCAAGCACCATTCTCTCTAAGATGCCGAGCTCCTGAGCTCGCCTGACAGTAAGCTGCCAAGCAACACCCCCATGCCACCGCTGCTCAGACCTCAGACCAACAGGCAGGAAGCCCTGCAGCCAGAGTGGGGGGACAGAAGTAGTTTCCTGTGCAGAGAAGGACAATGGCTGTGTTCCTGCTGTGAAGACCTGCCTGCCTGCTACTCTGTGCTCACTCACACCCTGACCTCCAGGTCTGAGAACAGCAGGAAGACAGGCTTGGAGGACTGCATGTTTGCTCCAGCTACTGCTCCACGCTTAGAGCCGGCCATAGGGTGGTGGGTTAGGAGTGGGATAGAATGGCTACTCGTCAGTGCTGGAAACTTCTGGAAGGCCACGTCTGTGGGTACTGCTTGTTTAGCTCTGATAGAATTCTCAGGGATTACCTGGGGCTGGCTCATCAGACCTCTCCCTAGCTGAAGGCCTGACCCCAAAGTCACTTACCATGAAGGACCTGACCACAACGTCTGGCATCTGGGGTAGTTGATAGTGGAGCAGGGCAGTGGTGGCGTGGTCTGTCACCTGGGGAATGAAGGGCAGTAACCATTAGTCAGAAGTTGCTAGCTTCAGAAGTAATAGCCTTGCTTTGGATCGCCTGCACCCTTCCTCCCCACATCTAAATAAAATCTCAAATAGGAAAGTTAGTGGAGGTGCGAGAGAGAGGAGGCATAGCAGACAAGAGGACACGGGCCTGGAGATAAATAGAGTGTGGAACATTCTGGCAACTGAAAATCTGGACAGGAAGGAGCATGGGAGAGGATGGAGCTCAAGGTAGGTAGGGAGGGTAACAGGGTGTGATACTTCGTCCGAAAGTGACAGACAGCAAGGGTGCAATGATCTCACCCCATTTCCATGCTCCTCCGCCAGCCTTCCTGCCCTGACAGCTCTCCTGTGGGTCTGTCTCTATCTAGCTCTTTGAAGGGTCTGTGTTCAACATCTTTGTGGGCACCCCCCCATCTCCTAACTCCTCAGAAAAAGTGGTAGCAAGGCCTCGGGCCAGATAGCCTAAGGTCCTTGGGAGGCCAGTGATACAGGCACGGTCTCCTGGCCTTGATCCAGCCATTCACCTTGGGCATCAGTATCTCATCTTTGAAACAAAGGGGCTGGTTGAGGACCACCTGCAGGTCTGAACCATCCCCAAATTAGGATTTAACTAATTTGAGAGTTGTACTTAAATTATTGGTTTATTTAACTGCCCTCATTAGAGACTCTTTTACATTTATATAGATTTTCTTATTTATTTTGTGGTGTGTGCGTGTGTGTGTGTGTGTGTGTGTGTGTAAGATCATGTGCACAGAGTGGGGGCCAGAGGACAGCATCCAGGCGTCAGTTCTGTCCTCCCACCACATGGGTCCTGGAGATCAAACTCAGGTTGTCAGGCTTGGCAGCAGGTACCTTTACCTGCTGAGCCATCTTGCTGGCAGTGGAAATTCTTGTCATTACAAATATAGTTAAAAAATAAAGGAGAACATGCCAGATAAAGTCATTGAGAACAAGAATCAACATGAGCCTAACACGCACAGACTTGTCGGTTCCAGCCTCCGCGGGACACCACGACACACCAGTGGCCAGCAGACTGAAAGCAACAGTGAAGCAAACTGGGGCAATCGGGAGGACAGGTCTAGGCCAGGGGGGCAGAGAGGAATACCCTGAAGTTGGATCACAGGCATGCGGGCCACTCTGCAGCCAGGCAAGCTGGCTCAGGCTCCCCAGCTTTCAGAGGGCAGTTTAGGCCCAGATAGATTTTAACCTGGTAGAGGAGGCTGTGGTATCATGCTTCATTTGGCAGGGAGAGGGAGGCTGACCAAGCTATTCTCCTCCAGGAAAGGACCCCACCCCACCCAACTCTCCTCAATGTGCTCCCTGCCCTTGTGCTACCCCTGCAGCCTTCACGCTGTGTCCCCAGGCCTAGAAGCACAAGGCATACAGCAGGTGCCCAATGCATATTTTAATTAAAGAGGGGAACCTGGAAATGCGGCTGCCGGACACGGCACTGCCCTCCCACAGAGACATCCACGGTGACTGTGTTGCACAAGCCTGAGGAATTCTTTCCCTGGGTGACTTTCCCTGGTGCCAGGCCTGCTTTATTTTAAGCTTCCTGACAGACAGCTTTCTAAAATGAGCAGAGCCTTCTTCCCAGCAGTAGTAGTAGCTGTGACATGACTGTGGCGGCTGCTGGGAGACAAATGGGCTGTCTTTTCTTAAAATGCACACCGAAGCCCCGCTGTCCTCCCGTTCCAGGGATGACTACTTCCCTGTGCTGGCCACAGAGCTGACCCTAGAAGGCCCTCAGGAGGGGTCAGACCCTTCCGTTCAGCTGCTGGAGCTGGAGCTGGCCTGATCTGAGGCTACCTCGAACTGGTGACCCAGAGGCGACATCCAAGGCAAGGTTGCTCGGCATGGATGTGCAGTTTTTGTGTTTCTTTTGTTTCAGTTAATACAAATGGCCACCATTTGAAATTCTGGACGCCTCAGAAGCTGTGGGGGCATCCTCACAGGTAACTACGTGAGAGGGTCTGCACAACCCCACCCCCTCAGGTGGCTGCCATCAGCGGACGCAGAGAAAGGTGTCTCTGGATGGGCATGCGGCTGGCCTGAGTGCCCCTGGTCTCCCACTACCTGCTGCACTCATGGTGCCTTTCTGGCTCTTGTAGCCTTTGGGATTCGTCAGTCAAATCTGACATGACTGTCCCCACAAATGCCCGTGCCTTGAACCCAAATCTGACATGACTGTCCCCACAAAAGCCTGTGCCTTGAACCCAAATCTGACATGACTGTCCCCACAAATGCCCGTGCCTCGAACCCAAATCTAACATGACTGTCCCCACAAACGTCCGTGCCTTGAACCCAGCCCTGCATCCCTGTGGCTTCTTGAGCTTTAATTGAGCTCCTGCTTCCGTGCCTGACAAACCTGAGTCCAGGTGAGGGCGTGAGAGCCGGACTTACAAGTGAGGTGCAGGAGAGGCCTGCACAGGTAACTCAGGCTCGCCAAGAGGACAGGGCCGAGTCAGCGAGAAATGATCTTCTCCAGACACAGGGAAGTCAGGCACTCTCTGACTTGGCATCTGACTCACAGGCAGGGCACCTAATTAGCCTGCCTGTTCCTGGCCTGCCATCTGGCCAGATCTGGCCTTCTTTTCAAAGGGTCCCATTTAAAGTCCCCCTTTAACTGCCAAGTTTTTGTTAGTGGCAGTTTTTACTCTGGCACTGATGCAATCATTTAGGTTCTCAATATCGCACCAATTTCGGCAGCATTTTAATAAAAGGAAAAAAGCAGCTGACTTCTGATTGTTCCCACTTCTTCTCCAGCCCCATTCCGATCCCCGCGTCTGAACCTCCAGCACAGGGACACTGGAAGCTCCACCAGCGTGCCCTTCCTACTCCTCAGAACATTGTTCCACCTTCGATGAATGTTTTGTTGTTGTTTTGCACTTCCAGCAACAGAGTTGTGTTTTGTTCGGCATTGAAGATGCGGAAAAAACATGCCAGAGCAACAAAAGATTGCTATTAACTAATTTTGTGAGGGCCCAGGGTTGGACCACTGTGTTGTACGCTAATGATGTTCCTCCGGGAGATAAAAGCGGCCCCCTCACGCTAGAGGCCAGGGGAGAGCACTAATGCTCCTGAGAGAGCAGGCCAAGGAGGATGCTGCCTGCAGGTTGAGTGCTGGCTGAGACAAAGCTTATAAAAGATCAAAGTGGTTGGGAGGGGAAAGGAGGGAGGGAGAGGATTCGAGGTAACTACTGGACAGACAGGGACTAGGCAGGGTACCACCTGTGGAGGACAGGGTACCAGAGGGGGCTGGGAGAGGCCTCACTTCCCTCACTGTAGGGGACCACAGAGACCTGGCCTGGCTCAGGGAGGGTCTCCATCTGGAGAGCCAAGGCAGCAAGCTGAGCTGACTGAAGTTTCCTCTGCCTCAGCTCAAGGCTGTGAAGGTCTTTGTGCACCCAGATGGAGGAGAACTGAGCAGAGGGAGGGAGGAGGGACTCTTTCACGAGACCTTGAAGCAGCTGCCAGTCAACACTCTGGAGAGGAACTGCCAGTCAAAGCAGTCTCCCCAAGTTCCTCTGCCATACTGCGGTGCAGAGTGCCCTGAGTCTCCCTTCTAGGTTGGAGCTGTGTCAGTCACAAAGAAAGAGGTGCTGGGGTGGGAGCGCGCATGTGCGGTGGCCCTCGCTGGGCAGCAGGCTCACTGCTCTCTATACCTGAGTGGGATGACCTTGAGCAAGGATTCCACGGATCAGAAGGATAGCATCTGACCTCACTCAACCCCCACAACAATAGCCACAGAGGAATTGTTCCAAGTGCCACTTGCAAGTCAGGGAACCAAGTTACTGAGAGCTCAAGGGACTCGCACAGGTTAGGTGGCTACTATGTATGTAGCAGGGCAGGGCTTGTCCAGACCACGCCAACCTTAACTGAGAGTCAGACTCTGACCTACACCCAGTATGCCCCCACTGTAGAGCTTCTGGGGTAGACAAGTGCTCCGAGGGGTGCCAAATCCCAGGCCCTCTCCTCTCCTGGGGGAAAGGGGACAGCACTCCTAGGAAGGGGCTAAGATAGGCATCCAAATCCCTGGAGGTTCCTTCTGCCCTTGCTAGAGCCTCTGTCTATTTTGCTGCTAAGTGAGAGGCTCCCCTTTCCCACTGCCCTGGCTGGAGGGACAACTTAACTCACCGCCTGTCTGTGCTACAAGGGAAGGCTGGAGTGAGCAGAGCTATAGTACCAGTACCTCAAAGGCAGTGCAAAGCAGATCCTGGTGGTGGTGATGCAGAGGTCACCTGTCCAACTGTCTAGTAATGAGTCTGGGACACACCCCTTCCCTGCAGCCCAGGTGTCACAGTGACCAGAACATCGGGAAAAAACAAGGCCACAGTGGTGATGGAGGAAGGATTCAGAAAAGAGGAGAGAGGATGATGAGGGTAATCAGCAGCCAGGGGTAGGAACGACCACATGATTTTTAGCCCGTCCCCTCGGCTGCAGCATGGCCTAGCTCATTTCTAGACAGCTTTAACTTGGGGTAGTTCATTTCTTTTTCTAAAACAAGAGGCCCTAGCATGTCTGTGACCTGGGGATTAGCCACAGGGGCTCAGAAGCCCTCTCAGGTGGGAGGTACCACTTGCCAGCCCCAGCTTCAGGTAGGGGAGTTGAGGACTGCGGCTTAAGCACTCAGGAGGTTAGGATGCCCAGGCCACCAGGGGGCAGGCCCAAAGTGAGCTGGCTTCAGCCTCGAGCAACCCTCCATCCAATGCTCTTCCTAAAGCAAGGATTACTGAACAAAGCCAAATGCCCAAGTCTGTCCCTGCCAAGCTAGGGAGCTAGGGCCACTATTAAAGGTACTCCCCTGCAAGGTTCATAAACAGGAAAGTTAAGTACCCATGTAACCACAAGCTGTTTACTCAAAAGAGAAGCTGCTGGGGACTAGACTCTGGCTTCCTTCCAGGCAGCACTGGCTTCCACATGCACGCTGTGGATGTGATTTGGCGGGAGGCTGGGGATCTAGAAAGCCCTGGCTACATCACTCCCTCACTGGGCCTTGTAAGAAAGCAGGAGCTGGGGTCAGGGCCAATAGCCTGGTCCCACAGGTCCTGCAGCTGAAAAGACCTGGATAAATCCAGATCCCCCTAGCAGGAAAATAGAGCCAAAAATCTAGCAGGAAGAGAAGAATCAGAAATCAAGGATTAGCCAGTTTCAGGGTTTCAGGAACTAGCTGAAGATAAAGGTAGATTGTAATCTTGAGAGTAATCTTGAGAAACAGGGAGATTCCCCCTAGTAATTATCACCCCCTAGTAATTATCATTGGTACTTTAAGAATAGGAACGAGCTGATTATGACCGTGAGAATGATCTTGAGAGGCAGGGAGTTGCCCCCTTGTAATCATCACTGGAATTTTCTGTGACACCCTCCCAGCCCCCCTTTCGGATTACTGGGCTGTGTGGTTTCTTCCTATAAAAACTACTTCTCCTGGTCACTCGAGGTCGAACTCTTCCCCCTGCGTGGGTTATGAGTCTCAGCACCAGTGCACTGGTTCCTGTCTTGTCGTCTTGTCATTAAACCTTGTGTGATTACAGCAAGGACGGTCTCTCGTGAGTTACTTGGGGGGGGGGGTCGCGTTATCCCGAGGCTTGAGTGAGAGTCTTCCAATATCGGGGGTCTTTCACAGCCAGGTTTTCAGCACTCACAACTCCCTGCCCTGAAGAGAACTGGGAGAAGCTCCTCCCCTGGCCTTTCCAGGGGTGACTTCAAAGCCTCTTCTTTTTAGAGAGGATCTTACTATATAGCACTGGCTGGCCCGGAACTTACTATGTACACTATGCTAGCCTCGAACTTACAGGAATCTGCCTAGCTCTGCCTCCTGAGTGCTGGGATTAATGGTGTGCACCACTATGTCGGCCACAATGGATTTTTTTTTTTAAGACAGCAGATGCCAGATGATAAGAGGTACTAGGTTTCTACCTCACTCCAGGTGCCCGCCTGATGCTTTGATGTAATGCCATTTTCACAAGGCCCCGGTTCTGCTAAGCTGTCCCTTTAGGTTTCACCACTGAGTTAGCAGCGAGCTGAGTACGTGCTGCCAATGTGCTCCTGCCATCCCCTAACCCCGAGACAGAAATTGACCTTAGGAGGGTGAAGATGCTCTAACACCATGCATGGACCACCCAACAATTCTAACAACAGCAATCCTACCCTAGTGAAGAGGAGCCCCAAACAATGCTCAGGAACAAATTATTTGTGGGCTCTGGAGCTTGATGTGTTAAGGGCTTAAAGAGATATCGGCCCCTGCTAACAACCTGTACCGGCTTTAGGATAAATACTGAAGGCAGCCTTAGAAGTCTTCATTCAATGAAAAGAGGACTCACCATTACTTCAAAATCGGATGTTCTGAAGTCCTGAAAGTGGTGTTGGGGGCTATGGGAGCGCTGCAGTCAGAAGCCTCTAAAACACAGTGGGGCGGAAGCAGGGGATTTACCACTTATTATGCAGCCCTAGTCTCTAATCAGAGACAGGATTTGTGTGCCATGGGCTCAGCAGGCCTGGGGGCCTGAAGAGGAAGCAAGAAGGCCCATAGGGGCTGGGGATTACTCAGGCGAGATCGATACTCTGCTTTGTGTGATGAAGGAGGCCATCTGCATGGGCTCTGCAGAGCTTATCACTGTCACTCGGGCCAGGCCATGCTGGTCTGGGGCAGAAAGAAAGGGGAGGCGGAGACAGACCCAGCTCCCCATCAGCCCTCAGATCCTGCTGCACCTTGGGATCAAGCCCTGCATTAGAGAAGTATGAGTCTGCGGATGCCATGTGCTTTACACAGGTTCCAGCAGGCACAGACGGGGGCTTCCAAAAATGAGCATCTGGGTGGGGAGGGCTATACTACCCCTTTAGAGTTTCAGACACGATACACTAATGCCTGGAAGAAGTCCTCAGTTCCACGGACCCAGGCACAGACTGGCTCCATGGTCGGCTGTGTGCTTAAACACCCTGACATAGAATGCAGGGTCCTGATCCCAGGCTCGCCTCCTTTCAGCCCACAGCGGACACTGCAGCAGCCTGTGAGGCTGCCTGTCCCACCACAGCTGTTTGACCCTGTCTGGAAAGTTCCTCTCTCACTAAGGCCTTCCAGTCTGGTGGCTACCTGTCCTGACTGGTCCTGGCTCTTAGGGTAAGCTCCCTCGTGTGGGGGCACTCGAGCCTGACACTGTCCATGTCTGAGAACAGATGTCCCTGTTTCTAGGCTGCACTCTCTGGGAATGAGGTCACTTGGGCTGTATTTTTGTCCTTGAGCCAGCTCTGGACATCGGAGGGCAGCATGTCTCTGCACTGGGCACCACTGACATAGTACACAGTAGGACCTGAACTAAGAGAGATTATGTGGGAAGGCGGCAGGCAGCTGGAGGGGAGGGAAGGGGAGGCAGCTGTGGGATGGGAGGAGAGCTGAGGAGTCTGGGAGAGCAGGGACGCCTCACTCCTCTTGGAGGCCGGGAGCTCTCCAGGGTCCTGACCACTGTGCACTTTCATATAGCAGGGCCGAGGAAAAGCACATGGTGGGTGGGTCCTTGACATTTTTCCAGGATTAAGTAATTGAGGTTCTTCATTAGATGAAAAAAGTTTAACGTTTTCAAGATGGTAAGATGCCAGACTGTCACTGGTTGCCAGCAAAGTCTTGGCCTAGAGGCACCTGGATTGCTCTGCCCTCACTTGGTTATTTCTGCAGTTGACACACAGTCATGCCTTTTTCTCCCTCCATCAGATTTGCAACAATGAGACAGGGGCCCCTTGTGTAGTCAGGATCAGTGCATCCCCTGCAGGCCACATAGGTGTGGTGTCACTGTGTGGTGTGCCCTCTCAGGAAACCGTCCCAGGTCCTATCAAGCTGCCCACTGGGTACAGCTGGGAGCTGTAACTCGTATGTACTTTTACATTGAAGCTGCTTTCTCTTTGGCCAGTGGAAGAGGTGGCAGGGCCAGAGAAACAGGACGATGGAGGAGACTTTGGTGGGAGTGATTGGGCTTGCCATGGTGGCTGGATCTTCAGTTTATACAAACACCTCCCTTAAGATGGGGCCATGCACATAGATCAGGTGCTGTGGTCCAGAGCCCCTGTGAAGCAGCAACAGCAGAAGCACATTCTAGGGAACTTTTGTGCCATGCACCTCATCGCTGGGATTGTCACAACAAATACCCCTCAAGGGAGGTGTAATCTGTTTTGCCTTTTTGCAGAGAAGGAGTTAAACTTACTAAGGACAAATTCTTGGCCTGAGGTCACACAGCTCATGCTCTAAACTACAGGGTCCACTGTGAGGAGCCAGGAGTTCTGTGCAAGGGAAACTGGCCAATATGGAGCAGAGGGGATGGAGGGGGCCTCCCTTAGGAGGAAAAGGCCACTGGCAAGAGCACTTCTGAGGCAGAGTAGTAGGAACCACACTACATGAAGGTTTCCTTACATATCCTGCCCATGACATCAGTTCACTTCACATCATAGTCTCCATACAGATGAGGAAACTGGGATGGCTCTTGCTGGAATAGTCATCATAGGGAGCATGATGGGAAGCAGCCAGGCTTGGAGTGTATGGACCAGCAGTGCTAGCAGCTTGAGCTGTGGAATGGGGGTATCTAGGAGTGGGAGAAGCCAGTCTTCCCAGAAGCAGCTGTCAGCTCTGATGGCCTGTCCTATGTCCCTTCCCTTCAGGAAGAAGAGAGCTATCAAGATGAAGAATGGCTGTCCTGTGACCTCTCTTCTAATGGCAGAAAACCACAAGTCACTCCTGGGGTATGTTTAAGCCACTTAGTATGTCAAAGAGGCCAGGGGGGCTGGCCAGGCTTTCCTGGGTCTATTTGCTGTACACAGCTGGATGCATGGGAATACCTGAGCGGTGACTACACTGTGCTAGGGGAGCCTGAAGGAAAGGGACTTGCCTCTTCTCTAAGAGGAACCCTGTTCTGGGAACGGACACTTGTGGGTGTGGACTAGCCCGTCAGGGAGGGTGGTGGCGGGGGCTCCTTGGTAGTCAGGTCAGCCTAAACCCTTCTTCCTCTTTTCCTTGGCTCCCAGGCCTGGACATGTTCTTGCTTAGCTAGCCCGATTGGTCTAGACCAGCTGGTGGCTGAGGGCACAGTACCCTCTCGGATAAACCATGGAACCACCTGCCTCTCTTTCCCAACTCAACAGCCTACTCCTAGATACACAGCTTGCTCCTGTTGGGAGACAGAGCCTACCTGCCTACATGAAGCTGCTCATCTGTCCTGGAGCACGGGAAGCTGTGACCTCAGCTCCGTCCATTTGGGACACTTGTGAGGCAACAACACAGACACAGAGGAAAACAAGGCCACACTATGCTCCTCACTGTGCTGGCTGAGGGTCCCTCTAAGTGTGACAGCCTCTCTGGTACAAGAGCTGGGTAGGGTGTGGCCTGTGAGTCTCACTTCAACCTCTATTTGTTGATGCCTTCAGATGTGGTGTCCTGACCAAGGGTCTTGGTTAACTTTTTTTTTCCTAAAGAGAAAAGTGGAGGAGATTGGCAGGGGTAGCTCGGACTATGTAGTGAGCCTCCTGGGTGACGTGAGATGCCAGAGTAGGGCCAGTGCTCAGGTCACATCCTGCCCAGCCTCACTGAGGGAAGGAGGGCTCTCATCCTCTGGAAATTTCCTGTGTTGGCATAGTTACATTCTGAGGACTTGGAGCTGGCATGGACTGGGTGTGAGGGGCACTATAGGAAGGGGCCAAGTCATACAAGGCACTCAGGGGACACAGCCTCCTGTCAGTCTCCTGGGCTGACCCAGCCCACCCTCCTGTAAAGCGCCTGATGGATCCCAGTGGCATTTCTGAATAGAAAGTCCCCAGAAAAGGCCCTGTCTTTCACATCAAAGGATGGCTGAGTAAACAAACAAGGGGGTAAGGGCGGTGGCACCCCTTTGGGCAATCACCTGTCTACTGTGGGGCAGTACTGATGGGCTCTGCACCCTTCTGCTGCCCGTGGAACAATGGCAATGGCTGAGAGGGTTCTGTGGCCACTTAGGTTTTGTTCTCCATGTCCAGGCGGAGACCCTGAGGAGCAGGGGCTGGCCCCTCAGAGACTATCTTTTTCTGTCCCCCGCCACCTTGCCTGTCTGGGACCTCGTGTTCTCCACCTTTCTCTAGTCCCTGCAAGGACTAAATGCAGTGAGTGGCTGCAGACCGGCTCTCATTTTCCCCAAGTTGCTGGAGGAAAATGCACACTGTTTGAAATGAGGGGGTTAAAGATCAAAACAGTGAGTGCCCCTGCAGAGTTTAAATGCCAGGAAAATACAAGCTTGCTTGAAGCCTAGCTGGCTCTGTGATTCTGGCCTTTCAGAGGGTCCCCTTCTTTCTAAGTCTCATTCTCTGAATCCACACTGCTGGAAACTCGTGGGCTATAAAAAGCCGCTTCGCCTTAGGATGAAGTGCAAGGCGCCTCTGGGGTGGTGCAGTAAATGACAGGCACCTGTTGGCAGCCACAGCCACACAGCAAGCAGTCCCCCAAGCAGTCGCTGCCTTGCACTTGGGTACAGAGTCTAATGAGTAAGACAGAAAAAAGCCGACAGTCAGTGTCCAAGACAAAAGACAGTGTGCATTTTACTCCTCATGACTGTGGCGCTGCAGAGCCACAGGGACTTGGGCATAGGCCTCCAGACAATGTAACAGTGGCCTGCCCTTGCTGCTGAAGCAAAAGACATGGGTAAGCTTGCTTTGGCTCTACAAGGCCACCAGTCCCCTTCTGTCCAGGGGGAAAGAGCTCAGGGACTTCCTGCCTTCCTAGCAGTGCTGGAACCAAGACAATGGTGCCAGGAAAGGGCGTCCTCAGGTGCCACCAGAGCAGTGGGGGATGGGGGAGGGAGGCTGCAAGTTGCTTTCAGTGACCAGGGAGGTTCAGCTCAGAAGTGGGTCTACTAATGCAGTCTACCCTGAGCTTCAGCTTCTGGGAAGCGGGCGATTCTGCTGGAGAAGTCCCTTGGCTCAGGGCACAGAACCTCCTCGTCACAGCACGCTGTCCTGATGCACGGGACACTACTGTACTGAGCTGGGCTTTTCCCGATAATCTGCCAATGAATACCACGCTGGCTGGTCTGCTGGGCAGGCATAAGCAGGCCAATGAGGTACAGAAGAGTTAGCTCCATGCTCTTAGCCAGCACCCACTACAGGCAGCATCAATAACACCCTACATTTCAGTGGGGGACAGGAAAACAGAAGTGAGAAAGAGTGGATCTTAAAAAGCAGAATTTAGAAGGCTGCCAGTCAACCCTGGTCTCTGGTGCTGATTCTCAACGCTAAGCATCACTCTGCAGGCTGCACCACACAGAACTGCCTTCGCTGTGGGGCCTGACAGCGGGAAGGAAATGGCAGCGGGACAGAATATCAGACACACCTTCTACAAGCCTGGAGTACAGGCTCTCTGATGCTACACCACGCCACACCTTTTCCATGGGACATGATTAGTTGGGGCTTTACTGAGAGGATTAAGCTGGATTCTGTAGCACATTATTTTCTCAGATATCCCTTCATCTGACAGCACAGTCAGTCTCCCCCGGCAGGCTCTTCCTTGCTCCTGAGAGGAGAGAGACCTCACTGTTACCTGTCTTTAGAACACCGACACCCGCCCCAGCACTGAGGCTAACCCCTGAGGTACACTGGAGTAAGGGTGAGAGGACAGAGACTCTGAGATGTCCTGTCCCACTGGGGTGAACACACCACCTGGGATCAGTCCATTCTCACTACTTCAAACACGCCATGTAGAGTACAGAGGAGACTGGCAAGTGCCCACAAATCTCTCCAACTGCCCTAACAGTTCATTTTAGACTCTGTGGCTGGGTGTGCCTGTGGGCTCAGACAAGGACTGGCAGGTTGTTTCCAGGGAGGGGTGGGTAAAAATACGGTAGCACAGTCTAAAACTGTGCTTCAGAAAATCACCACTTCACACCCTGCCTGGGCTCCTGATACGCTTCCTATATGCATTCAAAAACAACTCACTTAGCACAGAACAGTTTTTAAGAAGGCAGGGCAAGGGGCCCTACATGAAGGAGGGTTCATTATCAAAGACCAGGTTCTGGGCTGCAGGCTGCCAGGCTCCAAGGTTTGAAAAGTCCTGAGGGCCACTGTAGGGCATGGAGGAGGAATTATTGCTATGCCACAGAGGGCACGAAGGGAAGAACTGGGTTAAAGGAAAGACAAACACAGGCTTTAATGATGCTGACTCCTCTGGCAAAACAAGACCGCAATAACAAGTACTTTCTTCCTTCTTGAAGTCAACACGGAGAGGAAACTGTCAAGAACAGCACAGAAAATAACTGTTCATAGCTGATATGGTGTCTGCACCACCAACACTCTCAGCTTGGCAACTTAGCAAGAGTGCAGAGCCTGCACAGGTCCTAGGCACTGAAGACTGGGTGTGGGATCACAGCTCCTTCCATTTGGTTCTGGACGGGGAAGCAAGGCTAGATCTGTACATTTCTAGGGATGCTGGGGTGAAGGAATGCTGGCAGGCCCAGAACAATGATGCTCTCAGATAAATAATGGTCTTGTTCTTGAAATAGTCTGAGTTCTACACAAGAACTTGAAGGGCAGCCTAGCAGACCCTGCAGGGACAACCGTGGCCTGCTGTCCCTTCCCCAGCACCGTGACCAAATATCCAACCAATTGGAGAAAGGGTTCTTTTGGGCTCACTTTGAGGGTACAGTTCCACACAGAGGGCAAGGCATGGCAGCAGGGGGCTCCCTGGCTGCAGGAGTGTCCAGCTGGGACTCCACATCCCTTCATCCTTCCCAGAACAGAATGGAAGCATAAACCTCAAGGTCTGCCTCCCGGCAGTCTTCTTCCTCCACTTAGGCCTGACCTCCCAAGTTTCATCACTTCCTGAAATGGTGCCACTAGCTGGGGATCAATAGTTCCAACACATAACGATGTGGGGGACAGTTAACATTCAAACTATACTAATTGGTAATCTTACTTAAGTCGCCATATTGGGGTACCCACTTGGTCAGCTCACCTAACTCTACCTCAAATGCCAACTGCTCCCTTAGACCACTGCTAACATCTTCCAAAGTCCTGGTACCTGGGATGGTTCATCTCTGCCCATCGGATTCGGAGTTACCATGGAAACACACCTATGTGTGTGTCTGAGAGTTTTTCCAGAAAGGCTGAGCTAAAAAGGGAGGGCCCAGCCCGGATGTGGGCAGTGCCATTCCATCTACGGGGTCCTGCACGGAATAAAAGGGAGGAAGAGAGCCAAGCACCAGCATTCATCCCTCCGCTTCCTGAATTCTGTCTCCTGCTGGATACTGTCTATAACGGCCTTGGCTCTGGTTTAGGCGCTGCTGGTTTGCCCAGTGTAGCCTCCTTGTTCAGGGCAGCACTTTATTCAGGTGTGACAAGGTCATGACCTCTGAATGCCACAGGGCATGAGACACCCTAATGTGCTTTTCAGTTTCAGGCTGTGCTCACGATGGCCAATGGGACTGTGGTCAGGGTGATGAGAAGGGACCCACCATGCCCTCTGCTGACTGCACCCTGGGCAGGGGCTTCCCTCAGAGAGGTGACATGTTGGTGAACCAAACAGAGAAGGCTGCCAAACACGTGAAGGCACCAAACTCTAAGGAGCTGTCCACTTAAAATAGCTAACTTTATATTATGCAAATTCTACATTATGAAATAAAAAGGGCCTATGCCTCCTGGCACACCTTGGGCACAAACTACTCATGGGAAGCCATGTGTCCCAGCTCTGAGTGGTTCCTGAGGTATTTCTTACTGGAGAACAGTATCCAAATCCTGTGCCCATCCCTGAGACACTTGCCAGCCAGGCTCTTTTTTAAAAGATTCCCCAGGAACTCCTCTTGGCCTCTCCAGTCTAAAGGCCATTTCTCCTCTGGTCCTCTGGCACAGCTCCAGACAGCCTGTCTTCTTGTGTTATTTCCCTGGTATTCTGGACCTAGCACAGTGCTCAGAAACATGAAAGGGTGCTGGAGAGAACCGGTCCTTGTCAAGGGAACAAATGAAACAGCAGTTGTTGGACGAGAGCCGAGCTGGAGGCCAGTGCAGAGCACAGGAGATAGGAGCGCTGCCTGTAGGAAAGCTGACTCAGGTGCTTTAGGGGTGTGCAGCGAACCCCCATACACCATGGGGTCTTGCCAGGAGCTTTACCCTCCCAGAGCTGAGGAGTTAAATTTTTACACCATTTCTTATTTAAATTTTTAAAACTTTAATTATTTTTATGTGTATGGGTGTTCTGCCTGCATGTATATCTGTGCACCACGTGTGTGCAGTGCTCCCTGCCCTCAGAGGCCAGAAGAGGGTGCCTGATCCCCTGGAACTGGAGTTACAGACAGCTGCAGGCTGCTCTGTGGGTGCTGGGAATCAAACTCAGGTCCTCTGAGGAGCAAAGGCACTCTAAAGGCCGGGTCACCTCTCCAGGCCTACTTCTTTTTCTTAACAGTTCTTTATGCTTTTCAGGAAAAAGGCAAACAAGCAGTGGTGAGGCAGAGTGGAGGAGGCAGGGTTCCATGCTGCCCGCTTCTCTTAGCCCACCTCCATGCACTTGGGCAGACCCCAGGCTCTGAGAAACTGCATTTCAAGACCGGGTGGAGCTGGGAACTACCTGAAAGATTCCGTCTCAATACCGCCTACACCACACACAGTAACTCACCCCTGTGAGCATATAGTCTTCTGGTCTCGGATGCTATAACCACCATTACCACCTCAGAGACAAAGCATGGCCACCCCTCCCACATGTCCTCTGGCATGCCTTCGAGGCTGGCTTCCTGCTTCACTCACAGGCAACCACCAACCTGATTTACACCCCAACCTAACTGCTCTCCCATGTCATAGAAATGTGTGTACAGTAGGAAGTTTTGTTTTGTATGTCCGTTTTCCCCATTCATGGAGCCCTGGGCAGGAGAGATGACCTCGACTTCTGATCCTCCTGCTTTTGCCTCCCAAGTACTGGGGTTATGGTGTGTGCGACCATGTCACCCAGGGCTTTGTGCCTTCCAGGCAAGCACTCTACCTAGCCTGAGCCACAGTCCCACTCTTTCATGCCCCCCCCCACTTTTAAAAGAGACTCTGAGTTGAGAAAGTGTATACCCAAAACCATTCATGGCTTCCCCGTCCTCCTGAGTAAGATAAAGAGGACAACTCACCTTCTGGAATACTTGATAGTTGGATTTGGACCATATGTCAAGCTGTTGGGAGAGAGAGAGAGAGCGTCAGTCAACCCAAGGAAACAGAACTGTGACAGAGTGGGACCCAAGTGGCAGAGGCCTGCAATGGCCTGCCTAAGTTTCTTCTTTACTCACCTCCAGGTGACTTAAATGAAATAAAAGGATATGGGGTCATCAACCTCCAGGCCCCATGGCCTGAGCTTCCTGTCCACTTTAGAACCTGATTCTTCCTGAGGCTCTGGCATCCCTTGAAGTGCTGAGTCACCCTATGCTCTTCTCCTGAATTGTCCTTCCCACAGGCTTGCATGGCTCCTCTTGGACTCCCCTCGAAGCTCAATGTCACTATAATTAGGAAGGCTTTCTCCAGCCACCTATCAAGTATTATCCCCAAAAGCTGCTTTCCTCACCCTTTGGAAAGGCAAAGTGTTTCTAATACTGACTGCCTGAAGCGCTGTTATTCTACGTTTGCTTCTGACTTGACCCAGACAGAATGGGAGTTCGGTGGGTAAAGTGTTGGGGCCTGGCACATCATGGGCATCCGTAGCCACTGCAGAGCGAAGCAGCAGCAGTGTGCAGCCGAGGACACTGGTCACGCTAGGCATCACCCCCCCACCCCCCACACCCCCGGTTCCATGTCATCTCCAGGATGGGCTGGGCTCTCCAGAGGAGGGAGTTCAGAGCTGTCTCCTGCCAAGGTCAACTGGAGAGGCCTCTACAGATGGCAGGTGGCATCATCTGGCTGTTCAAACCTGCTGGCACTGGCAGGCCTTGGGAGGGTTTTTATTTTTTTAAATTTACTCTTCTCTCATACATTACAGCCGTACCGCAGTTTCCTCTCCCTCTACTCTTCCCAGCTCCCTACTCCCCAGCTCCCCTCCTCCTCTGTATCTCTTCAGAAAGGGCAGACCTCCCAGGGATATCTACCAAACACGGCATAACAAGCTACAATAAGACCAGGTACACACCCTCACAGCAAGGCTGGATGAGGCACTCCGGTAGGAGCAAAAGGGACAAGTGCCAGACACCCCTACTGGTCAGGGAGTTGTCTTTTAACTTACATATATTCCTGCTTTGTTTTTTAGTGGCACATTCCTGCTGGGCTCTGGCACTGGCTGGGTTAGGAGGCCCTGATCTAAGGAGATTCCACCAGTCCAGAAGTGATGTGGGCAGAGCTCAGGGAAATAAGGCCAGTCCCCCACATACTGGTCTCCTGGATGGTATCTCAGTGGCTTATCTGAACTGAAACCATTTTGGTTTCCCCAGCTTGCACAGTAACCCACGCCTTCTCACTGTTTCAAGAGTTCAGAACAAATGATGAATGGCAAACCCAGAATTACCCCAGACAGAGACTGCCAGAGCCAGGCTGCCACTCACAGGTAATGACAGGTGAGGAAGCCTCTGTGTGTCCCAGAAGTGATAGACAAGTGACTTTAAAATGATGAGGTCAGGAGCTGAGCAAATTGAAATGCCCAGTGAATGGCTTCCTGGGCCTGCCTCTGGGGTTGACTGGTGGTCAAGGCGGAAGTCTGAGCTGGGGCACCGCAGGCCTGTGTGCACTGGTTTGCAGCACCAGGGTGCACAAGAGGTGGCTGCACAAGAACATGCGCTGAGTCACAGGAAGTGAGTGCGGCACGTGACCCAGGTACTTCAGAGTCCTTTCTGCTCTGAGGAAACACCACAATCTGGCTTTCTGAAGGGCCCTTGGAAGCTAGAAGTTGGGTTGCACCAGGTACACATTCCTTTCTCCCAGATCCCTCCTTCCCACTTGTGACTGGTTTGTTAAGTCTCAGGAGCTAAAGGGCAGAGTGGGCAGCCCAGCTTGAGAGTTGGTAGACAGCGTGGATCTTTGGTCACGCATGCATGTATGTATCCTACTGCCCACGTCAAATCACTGCTGGTTCCCCATAACCCCCTCCTAACAGCACGTCCCCAATGCCAAAGTGCATTCCCTACCCCAGAGAGGCAACATCAAACTCCAGTCTTTGTCCCCTTTAAACTGACATATGGGAAGAATAATCTGCAACCTCTCCAGGCATTAGAGACTGACAGTGTGTGGGGCAGTGATGAGAGCAGCTGTCAGAACTCCCAGAGGAAGGGCTCTGTGGGAAAGGCACCTGCTGTTAAGCCCGATGACCTGAGTTCAATCCTAAGCACCTACATGGTGGAAGGAGAGAACTGACTTCTGCAGGTTGTCCTCTGACCTCTGCACATGCACTCACATGTGTAGATACAAAATAAATAAAACTAAAAGAATACACATGGTTAATTCCTACACTGTCCATCGTGCTGGGTGCCAGTCCTGTGTGGGAGAAGTGCAGCACTTCAGCCCAGGGTTTAACAAACGCGGCATTTAAAGACTGTCCAGGGAACACAGGGCAAATGAGAATGACTTTGCATCTCTTAGTTCTACCGAAACCACAGTGCCAGAGACTTGAAATCAATGTTTTAGGAAGGGCAGCGTTGGTGTTGGAACTTGGAAGAAACTTCTTTCTCCTCCCGATTCCAGCCGGCAGTTCTCACTGTTGACACTTCCTGCCCGTTCACACCACACACAATACACAAAGACAGGGATATAAGTCACAAAGACACAGAGGTGGAAGTTACACACTCTCAAAGTTGCAGACTTTACTTAAACAATTATTTAGAAGACCTTCAGTCTCTATAAAATATTTAAATAAAAAAAAAATCACACCGAGAGAAAAGATCAGGGGCTTAATTAAGAAGGATTCTGCAGCTTAATTGTGGATTCTCAAAACATGCCTTGCCTATTCACTGTGCCTCCTTTTTGAAAGGTTTAAATATGCCATTCAGAATGCTAGGGGATGACTCCACCATCTGGGACAGCAAGGCCTTGGACAATACAGCCCATTTACCTGGTGCACATGGCTGAGAAAGGGACCCAGTAACAATGGGCTCTCCTTTTGCTGGGAACCTGCGGCAGGTGGCTTATACTTGATCTTCCGCTAGGTTTGTGCCAGAGAAAGCTGTTTAAATGAGCATTCTGGAGTCGATGCCCTGTCTCTCCTTAGGGCCAGGGAGAGCTCAGAAATTCATTCCAGGAAGCCAAGGCTGAGCCAGTGAATATTTATTAGCTCTTGTCTGTTTGCTGCAAAGGCATTGTTAACTTTTTTTTTTTTTTTTTTTTTGCTAGTTGCAATATTAAAAAAGGGAACATTATGGAAACTACAAACCTTCATCTCGGCGAACAAGACATTATTCTGAACTAAGGTGTCAGGAAGAGAGTGAAACTCCCCAGAACACTGGACAATGCTGGAAGGATCTGAAGGACCAAGGCAGCCCGAGGATCTGGAGCTGCAGAGAGTGCAGGTGGGGCAGGGTCTATTTTCAGGGGAGTAAAGGGCAACCCTGCATGTGAGTGGGTGCTCAGTATGTTCTCAGGACAGACACCAGGATGTCAAAAGACCATGAGGACCAAGATCGGATGCTAAAGGCAAGGTCACTCTGTCCTTGATGATCTGTTACCTCTGTCACAGTCGGCAGGGGTCCCCTCCCAGTACTGACACACAGAAACCTCTTCCAACTCAGATGAGGAAACCGAGGCTCAGAGAACATCACAGTTAAGTAGTGGAAAATTTGAGAGCCAGGCCCATGCCCAGAGGCCCAGGGCTTACCCTGGGAGGAGACTACCTCTCAGCTTGACTTCAGATGGGATGCTACTTAGGGGCTCCTCTACAATGTCACTGGCCTAACTCTCTGGGGGTGCTCCTGTGGAGTTCAGCCTCACAAATCCATGCCAGGCCTGCCGCTGTGCCAATCATCACCGCTAACATTCATTTAGCAGTATGCGAAAGTGCTGGCAGCTTATCAGAAACTTATCAATTCTTTATTTCATTTCAAAAGGTGGTGCACACAGAGAATTTTAAATGATCTAAAATGGACACTTCCAAATGAAGCTCCTAAGCCGCAGCGGGGCCTCAACCTTTAAAGAAAACCTTTAAAGGGATGTCTATCTTGCAAGGCCAATGGGTGACAGACAAGTCAGTCTGGGTGAAGGACACGACTGGGCACCCGAGAAGGATTTCTCTGCAGCTGGTCAAGTTTTCAGAGCCATGGAAACTTCTGTGTGGTCACCTTCTTGAGTCTGCCCACCCTTCCAGAGGAAGGGAGGAAGTAAGTCTCACCAGGAACGCAATGTTACTGTTCTATTATTCTTCAGCTTTTCACTTCCAATCAGGACATGCATTTGTTACTAAAACATTGCTGAAAGCACAACTTTGGGGCGCCCTCTGCATAGAATCCAGCTGGAGTCACCCCCTTTCCCAGCGCTCACCCTTCTCTCCAGAAGTAACAAGAGGCCATTTTTCTGAAGGTCGTCTGAACAATTTCAAAGGCTATAACAAATCAAAATGTTCCCTGCATCTAATATCAAACGGGGCTGATGCCAACACTTATTAGAGAAATCAGATTCAAGCTTCCCCCAACCCCCTCGACCCAAACACACACACATCCAACTTTGAAGTGGGAAGAATGCGGGATCAGAAATTACCCTGGAGACAGCTCTGGCTGTCTTTGAAGGCTCCCTTTGATACCACCATTTCTTCTCCTCTCTTACGCTCTGAGGCTAAAAGCTGCCTTTTTTTATTGATATGGGGTAATTAATGAAGCTATAGCATTAACATAACCTAAATCCCCTAATAAGATAAATTCAACTGAGACACCTCGATTTTTTCCATCCTTTAAGTCTGACTGATATAAAATCAGGACAATGGCCAGGTGTTCCCCACCCTGTCTGTCAGCACGCCGCGTCATGGCCCTCACTCCCTGATTACAGGGAATAGTGGTTGGTAAGGCTGAACAGCAGTTTTATTCTGAGAGGAATGAGGCTACTGGAGCTTGATATAAAAAATATGCATCACAGGTAAGGAGACAGGGCATCAGGGAGTGGCTGCTACAGCAAAGTGCAAGGTGGCTGTGCTGGGGTGGATGTTGACTGGGTCTGGAAGCTGTGTCGGGGGAAGGGAATGCCTGACCATTGCCATAGCATTAAAATGGCGCTGTACTGGACAACCACAAACGGCGGGAGGTTATGGCCATGAGAGGCCTTCTGAGCCCATCCAGTGCACCCACCCCAGGCTGAGCTCCAGACGATGACAGTAAAACAAGCCTGAGCCTGGACCCGGTTCAGCCAAGGCAGGGATGCATCTTCTTCCCCAGGGAAAGGCCGCAGGGACGCTGTTGTTCTTGCAGACCAGACCTTAAGTTCAATGTGTTTTCCAAATCTTACGTTTTATTGAGGAGTGCGACACAAGTGTGTGCACAATGGGCTTAGCACTCAACGACACTTGTGGTGTCTTCTCTTGTGTAAAGAGACTGTAAACAATGGGGCGAGTCACATGGTGAGGAGCAGTGTCAGGACAGCAGCCTGGCCCGGGCAGTCTTGGTCTATTTTGAGGTTCCTACCTGTTACACGGGCCCATGTACATAGGTGCAAAAGGGATCAAGAAGTTCCTGTCCTACCACACTCTGAGGCTAGACATCCTCAAACCCAGATTCCCTCAAAATGCCCACTTCCTGCTATATAGTGGAGGGACAGCAATCTTTCGCACGGAGGGTGTGTATGTGGGCTCATGTGCACCCCTTTAGTCCGATCGTTTATGATTCCAATGTCCACTGCTTCCTGATTCTTCATTTTTCCATTTTAGCTAAGCATTTTCACCTCAGGTAGGCTATTCCACCAGCCTCTGTCCCTATATAGCAGTGCTTCCGGTCTGCTCCAGGCACTAGGGTCTACCCTTAGAACACAGGCACAGGACTGGTCCATATAAGCAATTCTAACCCTCGGCTCCAGTTTCTGTAACAAGAGTCTGACAACAGTGTCTGAGGCAAAGTACGGCCAGGAGGTCAGGCTGTGCACAGAAGTGCAAGAGTTACACCCACTAGGCCAACTGTGTTAGTGGGAGGGCACTAGCAGGAGGGAGGGAGACTGGGATGGAGAGAGGCATGCCCTGGAGAAAATACGCGCAACATTTTAGGGGATAAAAATCTGTCAGGTGAACTAGGGTGGCACATGTGTGTACCAGCTTGGCTGTTCTAGGGGCCACAGTGGGCACCAAGGCTGGGGAGTGGACTGGATACATGCAGAGAACGGGGCAGGTAATGTCAGACCTTGCAAAGGTGTCTGGATCCTGTTTCGAAAGCAGACCTCAGAGCATGTTGTACAAGTTGCTGATACAAGTGCTCTGAGGACAAAGTTGGGACCTTGTGAGAAAAACATGCACCTCTTACACATTCATAAGGCACATGCATAAACCAAAAGCTCTAAGAACGGCTAAAGAACTTAACTTCTTAGCTGGGATAGAGGGAGGGATGTCTCTGAGGTGGAGGGAGCACTTACCTAACTGAGAGGCCCTGGGCTCTATCCTTGGAATTGCAAAATAAAGATAGAGGGGGACCTATTTGTAACCCAGAATTTCTTCAACTTGGGTGCAAGGGCTGTCCTGTACCTAACACATATTAATGCCTATCTCCTACTCCGGGGAGGCTGACCTGTAGGCCGAGAGTAGGACAGACCGTGGGAGGGAAGGAAGACTGAAGCCTGGACATGAGTCGGCAGATAGCGGGCCTGGGTGAGATCTAAGAGAGGTGACAGCCAGCACCTGCTGACAGCCCAGCCCTTGGGGATGGTAGGTAGGAAGGTTTAGGTGATTGGGTTGTGGAAGCCTTGTTAAGGAGATGAAGAGTTGAGGCCCCAGAGCTGAGATCCCTGTGTGGATAACATGGCCAAGAAGAGCTAAGAGGAGCGGACAGAAGGAGGAGAGAACCCTGGGGAAGCAGGAGTCATGGAAGAGATGGGCAAGAAGAAAGTGTGGCAGCACCTGCTGCAGCGAACCACCAGAGGGGCTTCAAGAGGGACACAGTAGAGACTACATACCAATTTCCTGTTTTGAGTGTAGTATAAAGTACTAACTATTAACTTTCTAACTGTTCTTCAGGGGCAGAGTGCAGGTGTACCTGTTTGTGACTGTGGACAATTTGGGTTTGGTCAGCGGAACAGCACAGTTGGCATACCTGGTCTGAATTTGAAGGGTGGCTCATTTGCATCCTGATTTGGTAACTTTGCAAGCATGGTGCTGTGTTGCACAATTTCAAGGTACTGTACCTATACAGTTCATTTAATAATGTAATGCAAATTTCTAATCCTTGAAAGTTACTAACTGTCTAGAATAACAAGGAAATGCAGGTTAGTAATTAGTCACCTATTATAACCAAACTTATAGTAACATTACATGTTTTCAAGGTCAAACAAAGATATATTTTAGAAAGACAGGTCATCTTCAAACACTTCAGAGATCTACAGAAAATAGTATGTAAGATCTTTTAATAACATAGGCTCTTTTTTATGACAGTGAGACATATCTGCTCCTGGCAGTATCAGTCTACTTCAGAGAAGATAATGGGCATTGAAGAAACTCTACATAGAGTTTTACTTTCTTTGTGGCAAAAGTAAACCACTGGGCAAGAAAATGCCCTTGCCTCAACTGCTGACAGTATGCTGTCCTAATTAAACAAGCAGGACACAAAAGAAAGTGACTGCCAAACACTGTCAAGCCAAGGAGGGGTAGCCCTTGAGAATATCCTGCTTCACAGAAAAGTCTGTCAGATATGCTAGGCCTATAGGCTGAAGATGGAAGCCCCAACGTTGCAGAGGAACTTTGGGTGACTGTCCAGGCAGCCAGCTATTTCTGTCATTTCTCATATTTTGTGGAAGTCGCTTGCTTGTACTTCTTGCTCACTCAGTTAATATCATTCCCTTTTTGGGTCTCTGAGTGAATTGAAGACTAGATAGTTATAGATATAGTTTTCCTTGTTCACCTGATGCAGAAAGCAAGCCATGATAGAAAGTAAAATAGGTACAAGACTTTGGACTCACCAAGATAGGACAGATATGGAATATTTTCTCTGAATTTGTCAAATGCAAATGGACTAGACATGTTGATGTATTTATTGCCTGTATGTACTGTATATAGTCATTGTATTTATTGTATATGGTTTTTCTTATTTTAATTAGTCTTTTTTATTTTAGACAAAAAGGGGAAATGTAGTGATATTTCATTTGTATTTTAATAAATAAAGCCTGCCTGAAGATCAGAGAATAAAACAGCCGCACTGGTCAGCCTTACAGACCAGGCAGTGGTGACACGCACCTTTAATCCCAGTAGCTGCGCTAGTTTGCCACAGAAACCAGGTGGTAGTGGTGCACACCTTTAATCCCAGCTCTAGAGGGGAATATAGGATGGGAAGAGACAGCTCTCAGACACAGTCTCATTCAAAGGATTCCTGGAGGCAAGATCGCCATTTCAGAATGAGGTAGAGATAAGAGCCAGTGACTGGCCATTTTACTCTCTGATCTTCAGGCAAGCTTTATTTATTAAATACAAACGAAATATCACCACAGTGCTGGTTACAGCCGTTCTTTGTTCTTGATCTCCAATCCACAGGTAAGGGAGCAACAGCAGTATAACACCAGATGTGACTAAAGCAGCTTCCAACTGAAGATTGACAAGACCCAGAGAAATGACCTTCCGCATGCCCACCACTGGCCAGTCTTCCTGGAAGGCATGCTCTAGGCATGCCTGGCATCTGCAGCAAACCAGCAATCATGAACCCCAGCTCATTTGACCCAGGCAGAATTTGAATCCGATGCAGGCCACGCCCACCAGCTGTCACCCTCATGCCTCACTCTTGCTCCAAGGACAGTTTGATTTTTCCAGAAAGAAAAAGTGATTTGAAATCAACCAGGAGATCTGCATAAACCAGGCAGAGAACTGGGAAGAACAATCACTTCTCTGATAGCCATGGCCTGTGTGTGGACTGTGAGAATGAATACTGGGTACTTGGCTCAAATGTAAACCCGAACACGGCACCCGGACACCACAACACCAGGGCACATGCAGCACCAGAGCACACACAGCACCAGGATATGCTAAGCCACAGCTACCAGCTGCTTTTCAAGAACTGTCTATTCTCATAACAATGTGGCCATTGAGTGGCGACAGCCATTACCAAACACATTTAAATGTTAACATTTAAAATGAGGAAAGGAAAAGGTCCCAAGAGAGGGAGGGGGTATCAGGCTGGAGAGTGGCAGGGGAACCTGGGTGGGTCTGTGGGGCAGGTGCTCATCACGCTCGGGAGCAGACACAGATGAAGGCTGTCAGCTCTCATTAGCGTCACCGCAGCTTTCTACAGAGCCAGATGGAGAGTGTGCGCTCAAGAAACTACAGGTCCACACAGTGAACGGGCGAACGCTCCAGGAAACCCTTCACCTGGGGAAGCACCTGCCTTCACATCGCGGCCCTCAGCGTGCTTGGCTGTGGAGAGTAGGCGTTCTGTGAGACAAATCACCTGTAAGAAACGGTCTTCCTGCTGAGGTATTCAGCATGCAGCTGAGATGGGACTTCCCAAGGGCCATTAGTGAGCGTCAAGGAAAGAGTGTTATTGGGTTGTGTCAAACTAACCTGAGTCTTTCACATGGCTCTAGGAAAAGCAGAATGCCGAACCCCGGGCTATTGATGCGCTGGTTGACTTGGGGAAAAAAAATTATTTCCTCAGAAGACACGTCTAATGAGGCAACTGGGGTCTAAGGTGATCAATTAGAAATTCAAGTGAGGGCACCGGGTTTGGAGTGAGCAGCAGAGGCTTGAAACAGCAAGTGGAGAGAATGAAGCAGTTTCTGTCACGGGTTCGTCTTCATGCTGACGAGTCTGCTCGTGGAGTGCTTCGTGGATGTGCTGGTTTTTATTATCACTTACCTGGAACTCCATTCTGGGAAGAGAAGAAGCCCTACCCCCGAGTTCAGAATGCTCACCTTACCATCCTCCGTGTAGACGTTCTCATTATACCCCTTCACAATCGTGCGGTCGATGAACAGGCTCCTCATGACAACAATCACCTTCAAAACCTTTCCCAAGGTCACCTGTCAAAACATGAGTACATGATGTGAAGTACATGAGTACATGAATGCTCACATTCAACATGCAAACCACACAGAGTTGGGCTGGAGGGTGAAGGCAGAAACCACCATTTATCTGTCCTAACTCAGAGCGAGGCAGCAGAGAACAGAGAGGAAAGGCTCAGTGCTTATCGTTAAAGTACATGACAGACGCAGCCAAAGCACACTCTTCTGTGATACGGGTAATGATAGCCTAGCTCGCTCCATCAGCACAGCCTTGCCTTCCTACCTCTCACCATCTGCCCAGTAGAGCACCTAATGCTCTGCTTTCCAAGGCCAGGGTCCTCTGATCTTGGTTTGACAAGCTGTGTCATGGCCAAGCTTACACACGTGGAACCCATGTAGGGAGAAGAAACAGGCACCCAGCACCCTTGGTGAAGCTGCCTAAAAACAGCTGGTGAAAAGTGGAGAAACAACGCCCAAGAGAACCTGAAGGAAAGGAAAGAGGCTGTGTGTTTCCCTATCCAGAAGGGCAACACGGTCCTGACATGCAGGAAGTGCCTTACTCTCTCAGAATCCTAGCACACACCATGGACTGAGAAAACATCTAAAAGGCTGGAAGATGACTCAGCGGCTGAGAGCACTGGTTGCTCCTTCAGAGGACCTAAATTTGAAAATTGGAATTTATGCCCTGGCAACGCTGAAGCATGCATGGGCAGCCCGTATATGGCAGTTCTGTTGAACTTGTCCATACTGGGTTTCATGGTCTAAGCTGATGAGGACAACTGACCAGGTCTCGTCCTCAAGAGGGTACCAGATCTTATTATAGATGGTTGTGAGCCACCATGTAGTCACTGGGAATTGAACTCAGGACCCTTGAAAGAGCAGGCAGTGCTTAACCGCTGAGCCATCTCTCCAGCTCCCTTCAGAGGACCTGACCTGGGTTCAATTCCCAGCACCCGCATGGCAGCTCACAACTGTCTATAGCTTCAGCTCCAGGAGATCTGGTGCCCGCACCCTCCCTTCACACAGGCATACATGGAGGCAAGACACCAATGCACACAAACGTAAATAAATCTTAAAAAAAAAGAAAAGAAAAAGACGAAAAGACCTGAAAAGCTGAGTGTAGTGGTACACGCCTTTAACACCAGCTCTTGGGAGACAGAGGTAGGAGGATCTCTGTGAGTTTGAGTACAGTCTGAGCTACAGAGTGAGACCCTGTCTCAATACTACCCCTTCCCCCTCCCCCAACGCAAGAAAACACCTAAAAAGGCTTCCAAAATGCCAGGGAAGCGCCAGGCTCTTCATAGTAATGAAGCAATGCTGTTTTTCCTTAGGGACTCAGGCAATGCCTTCTCTGTTCCCAGGTGAGTCCTGGGAGGCAGACCTGGTCCAGAGCCCACTGGAGGTCTGTGGTCTTGGATGTTGATGGGACTAGAGGTCTCAGATTTGCTGAAAGGCCACCCTGCTAGTCTAAGAGTCTCAGCCCACACAGCAAACCTGCTCTTCCAGGACAACTGGCTGACAGTATCTAGAGACTACTTTCAAGCAAACTTTTCTTGTCCCCTTGTTCCCTGAAGCTTTCTGCCTCTGATGACTACTTTCTCAGTTCTTTCAGTAGTCCTGGGTGATGATGAGCATCCTGACACCTAGCTCCCTTTACAGACTCTGGGATGATGTCTCCTTCCATTTTGTGTGCCTTACCTGTGCAAAACATAAACACGGTAAGAGCTAAGACACACACAAACTTGTTTATATTTAAGGATGCTAACAAAGACATCTTACTGTGCACTCTTAAACAGGTGACATTCTTCAGGTACCCAAGAATCACTACTTAAGGATGTAAATGCACTACAAAGGCGGGATCAGCAGGGGCCTCCTGGAAGGGAAGGAGGGCAGGGGAGAGCACAGGACTTAGGGGAGGCAGACCTGACGACCAAAGGCCTGCCCCCCACGACACAGGAAGGCTGGCCTAGAAGCCTCAGTAACTGAGAACTGACTTCTACAAACACCCAATCTAGATGGTTTTAACTAACTGACAAATTGTCTCAGGAATTTGGGTTTCTGGGATCCTAGAAAGGCACACTAAGGGCCTCAGAAGGAAGATGATGGCTTCCCACCTAAAGAAGGTCATCATTTATGGTTTTAAGACACTTCTTTAAATATTTCTATTAGTCAATACATGATTTTCATATTCCTGACATGTACAAATATATAGACCTGCAAACCAAATTCTGACATAATTATGCCATAGGTCTTCCTCCATATTGCCTCACAGTCTTCAGAAACAGTGCCAGGTGCTACTTGGTCTAGCTAGTGGCTACCCTGGGCCCTGTCCACTTCCCTCCTGCGACCACACACTTAAGACGTTTCCAAGTTTCCCTAATGGAAACGATGGCAGCAGGAACTTCCAGTACGGCCACTCCATGGGGGTCAATATTATTCTAAGTTACATTTTATTACTTATTGTATGTGTCTATGTGTGTGGGTGCATGTGTGCACAAGTGTGTGTACAGGTCAGAGGGTCTCCGTCCAGCTTGTGAGTTCCAGGGGCTCAACTCAGGTTGCTAGGTTTGGAGGCCAGCACCTTTACCTGGCTGAAACCTCTCGTCATCCTATGGGGTACTTTCTATTTTAGGATAGATCCACAGAAGTCTAATTACTGGGGCAAACACTACAATCTGCCAAGCTGCTGTCCTGCCAACCAGAGCTGCTCACACACCTGCTTCGCTCTTTTTCATGCTGCTCCTGCCAGTAAAGGAGGCTACTGAGCCGAGAACAACAAACAAGCCTGACTCCTCTGCCACTCTAATACAGCAATGACAATTTAGGTGTTTAGGGGTGGGGGATTGTGGTCTGTGACAAGGTTTTACTCGGTAGCACAGGTTGGCCTTAAACCTGGAGCAATCCTCCTGCTTTGGCCTCCTGAGTGCTCCTGAGTGTGAACCCGCATGCCTGACCTCCAAATTTTGTTTTTTATTCTTTAGAGATTAATTTTTATTTAAAGAAATATGTGTATGCCGGGTGGTGGTAGTACAGCCTTTAATCCCAGCACTTGGGAGACAGAGGAAGGCGGATCTCTGTGAGTTTGAAGCCAGCCTGGTCTACAAGGAGGTCCAGGAAAGCCAAGACAGTTACACAGAGAAACCCTGTCATGAAAAAACAAAAACCAAAACAGAACAGAACAAAAAAAGTGTATGTGTGGGTTTATGGGCGGTGTGCACATTTGTGCTCTCAGAGGCCAGAGGAGCCAGATGCTCTAGGACTGGAGTTACCAGTAGTTTTGTGCTGTCTAACATGGGTGCTGGGAACCAAACTTCAGGTCTTCTTCAAAAGGCATTCTTGACTGCTGAGCCATCTCTCCACCCCACCCCCCACCTTGGTTTAAAAGAACAAAACAAAACCATTTAGTAAGTAGGGTGTGAGAGTGCTTGGTTTTTGTCCCAGCACCTGGGGCTAAAGCAGGTGGCTCTCTGTCAGTTTGAGGTCATCCTGGTCTCTATAGACTTCCAAGCTGGCCAAGGCTAACTAGTGAGACTGTCTAAAAATAAACAAAATTGAAACCAAAATCCCCCTATGGCCCTACCTCCTGGCCACCTAGTGTCACTTCTACCTATACTACTGTGAGCCAAGTAACGAAAATGGTGTCAGTTCTCTGTAAATACTCTAGTATGCATCTGTAAAGACAAGGGCTCTGCAAATAAGAAGTCAAATTGGGACAGAACTCATGTCTAGAAAACAGCAACTGTCCAACATTAGCAGATTTCCAACAGTCCTCAAAATACTACTTTGAAAAGAATAAGTACTTGCTCACGCCATGATCCAATCAACTGTGGGCCGTACGAGGACTGATGCACTCACTCCATCAGCCCGAGCTGGGACCTCGCCTATGCTTTGCTGAAGCGTGAACTCTGCTGGCTGAAGAGGTGAGAGAAGTTACTGTCCACTAGGCTCCCGTCCTGAGGTGGGTCTGCACTCCCAGATGCCTTCCCAGGGCGCATGGACGTGTCTCACCCTTCCACAGGTAGCCAGGGGATGAGGCAGGGGTTGGGCTTTTGGCAAGAGCCCACTGTACTGATGTGAGGGCCGCTGAGGCTCAGCACACTTGCACTGGTTTGTTTTACTGTCTTTCCATTTCCATGAGGCTATGGAGCCCGTTAGGGAAGGACTCTAGAGTGCATCTAAGTTGTAGAGGCGAGATTAGAGCCTTTTGAATTTCAGCTCTTGGTGATGCTGTATCTAAACTGAGTTAGGTCTTGATTCTGTTGCTGGGAGGCTTGGACTCCTTGCACCTCTGAGTGAAGTACTTCTGTCAAGAGACAAGGCTGCCTCTGTCGCAGGGCTGGCGATGCCAGCTGTGCAGTACTGCGAAGGACATGGAGGAAGGGCTCAGTAGGGGCTATGGCTCCTCAGCCTGAAGCCGCGCTGGAGTTTCTCAAGGAGCAATGGTTTGAGGCCAGCTAGCAGCAGAGCAATCAGAACGACCGCCCAGCTCAACACTACCACTTGGGGCTTAGCCTCCCTCCTGCTGCCACACTCAAGGCTGTAGGGAAGCTACAGACCATGGTGCTAAACTTCCAGAACAAATAAAATGGTGGGTCTCATGAGTGAATTCTAGGCAGAAAGAACCCGCCAGCCTGCAAGTCAGGGAAGATTAAAGCTGCCACAAGACTGATCAGCCAGATATCACTGACCCCAGTGATGGCCATCTGTTGTACAGAACAGGTCAAGGGCCTGCTCTTTTGCATGGACTTCCTTCCCACAGGTGCCACGTACATGAAGTGTGACATAGGACGAGTCAGTCTCTCATGCCTATCTGCTTAGAAGTGGAATGGGGAGGCGCTGGTTGAGAAAATTAAAAAAAAAAAGGTGGGGGGAGTGTAGGTTCTAATACTTATTGAGGGTGACAAAGCATCCTTCCAAGTGTGACATGGTGGAGTGGACACACTAGTCATCAGTATGGAGCTAGGTGCACATTCTACAACATGCCACCCAGTGAGCCAGATGCTCCCATATGTGGAGAGCACAAGTTTCTAGCATATCTGGATGCACCAGGTTGTAGTGACCTTGGGCTTTTGATGGACGGATACAGCACACTGCAGATGGGCCGCAGACATCTTTCCACACCCTGCCAAGGCTGCCATAGTCAGAAGCAAGATGTTCACTGACAGGGGCTATGGGTTGGTTCTTGGCAATGGCTATGGGGTGTCACAGATAAAAGCTAATGCCATCTGGTAATGAAGCATGCTTGCTGTTGCCAAGGTAACACTTTCCTATACTGAACAACACAGCTCCCGAGAGCTCACCACTTGTGGCAGTCGGTCCAGTGAGTGTAAGTAGCACACTTGCAAAGATGGTCAAGGAAGCAATGCTTCCTGAGCAGGGGCCTCCCTGCTGGCACTGCCAGTCTCCAGCGGGTCAGCCGTGCTCTGTGTGGATGGTAGTCACTGGCAGCTACCAGTCAAGCTGCGTTCTCCTGAGAGGATCCTAGCTCACTGTGATCAGGAGTCACAGACAGGAGAGGAAGTGTGAGGAAAGCCAGAAAGGGAAGAAATACTTGGTTCAGCTCTTTCACTGACAAAAACCCAATGGACTTGGCGGCTGGAGGGCTATCCTCCTGATAACCACCTCTTGGCAGCAGAGGTGACCGGCCACTCATGTGTGCAGTCTGTGCACGGCCAATGCAGTTTGTGATGAGTAATATTTACGTGCAGGATTTGGGGGAGGCATGCTGATCACATGCCGAGGAACCCAGGCCAGATGGCCCCTGACCCAACACAGTACACGCGTGCCGGCGGTGAAGGGGACATCACAGGATTTGCTACTCCGACAGCTGGCTGCATTTCTGAGCCCTGCTCTGGGGAGAGGATGTCTTAACTTTAAAAAAGCCACCACTCTTTAAAGCCATCCATGAATGATTTTTCACACAAACAAGGTTGAAGCCTTAAGGGGCCTGCTGCAATCTAAGAAGTGCTTTGAGGTGTAGAGGCAGAAAGGCAGGCACACACACACACACACACACACACACACACACCCCTCTAGGGTGTTTAGGAGTCATTTTTCTCTTCACTACGATCCTCAGGAACTTCCTCCAGACTAATTCGGGAGGACTAGAATGAAGCGAAAGATCCTGACTGAAGTTTATTTATCACATGAGACGGATCCAGACACTGGTTCGGAGAACTGAATGACTGCAGAGGTTCTAGTCCCCACCTTGATCACCGTCTATCTCTTTAGGGATTTATTTCTATTTATGGGTATATGTGTCTGTGTGTTTGTATGCCATCTATGTGTGGATGCCTGTGAAGGCCAGAGAGGGAAAGGCTCATGGTGGAGGTAGCTGTGCTCAGGGGTAGTCCCAGGGGTGCTCCAAGAGCACTCCTCTTAGGAAGGTTCTTAGGTGAGGAATGGAAAAAACACCAGGCAGGGCACCCAGGCTTTGCATAGCTTCTTGGGGGCCTTCTCTTTGAAGAGAAGGGCTTACCTCTTTCACTAAGGATGGGGCATGCTTGCATGGCGCCGAGCACTCCTCTAAGAACCCCAGAAGCAGCCCAGGCAGCTGTCTTATTTCCATTTTTAACAGAAGGAAGCTGGAGACTTGAGTCCAAGGTCATTGTTTTTCTGTGCAAGGCCAGGAGCTACCTCTTGCTGTTTCCCCATACCTTGCCTGGCCCCTGAATCCAAATGCCAGCAACAGTGACCACAGAGTCAGGAGTCACCTGACCCTCCAGCCTCTCAGCAATCTTCTCTGGCACTGTGCTAAGTACCTTTAAACCCTACCCCCTAGGACTCCGGCTTCCCTCACCTATGGCCTTGTGATAAGACGCTAATAATGTACCCGCTTTGTCTAATTTTAGTGCATTTGAGAAGCCAGCCTTCTGGATTCCACACAGCTGCTGGATATGTGCAGCCCTGCTAGAGTCATGCTGGGCAGAATTGTCCTCCAAACAGCAGCCTGGAAGCTGCAGCAGCAAGGGGCACGAGGACGCAGAGTGCTGGTGGCTGCTTCTTTCTAGGAAACTGTGGGGCTGGCTGGAGACGCAAACATCTGAGCCAGGCTGACTTTGAAAGGCTCAAGCACTGGCAAGGATGGGGTCAAGAGCATGGGCTGTTTGCTGTACTTTGCAAGATGGGAGTGTGGGATCTGTGAGGACAGGACAGCAAGCACATCTCCAGGGAACGTGGGGCTGTGACTAGGAAACCAGAGCACACTGAGGACCAGCATAGAGAAGAACCAGGTCTCTCCACATTTCAGGGTATGTTCACATGAAGGACTCGGACATGCCTCTGATGGTAGAGCATCATGTCACAGGTGGAGGGCAAATAAAGGAAGGGAAACTCAAACTGGGCAGAGACTCCTGCCCAGAAATTAGGTTTCAGACACAAAGTCAAACAGCTACAAGGGTGGCAGAACTTTCTATTCTCCTGCTGACAAGGACCAGGAAATGCAGGCAGGTAAAATGAGTCTGCTAACAAGACAGACAGCAGTGTTCCCTTAGAGTCCTGGGCAGATTCTGGCTCTGCCCCACTGGCAGTGTGTCTGGGCAAGGTACCCATCTTGGAAAATGGCCCACTTTTTTAGCCGGTTGACAGGAGAGGGGAACAAGGGTGGATATGATTATTAAGCAAAAGGCAAGGAGTCAGCTAGTCATTTTGTAGGGTAATTCCTGCACAGGGTAAAGGCACAGGAGCTATGCAGTTCAGATTCTGTTCTGCCACCAACAGAATGGTATGGCCGGGGAGAAGCCACCCAGTGAACCCTGGCCTCCTCTTCAAGGTGGGGCCTCTGTGAGGACCACAGTTGGTGCTACTGTCTCCCAGAGCCATGCCATGGTGGCAATTGCTATATTACTGTTGCCATTATTTTTAATAATCACTAAATATGCCGTCTAATACGGTTTATTTCTCATCAGGTGGCTCAGTCCATTGATAGGTGAACTGAATCATTTGCTAAGAAGCCATCGACATTAGTGGTTTCACTTTCCTTAACTCTTGTCTCTCTAGAAAATCCACAGCTGCCCTGATTGCAGGGTTTCACAGAAAGGTTCATGGCAGAGTCACAGAATCATTTTCACTTTGTATTACAGACATAAAATTCCTCACAATCCTATCTGTCTTCCTCTCAACAACAGAAATGCAAAGAAAGAAGAGAATGGACCATGCTTCCCCTGTGCTGCTAGGGATCATCAAAAGCAAACTGAGTCGACGTTAATGCTTAGATATAGACATGCACAGAGCTCTACCAGAAGGAGTGAGGATGGCCATGGGCTAGCTGATGAAGAAGCAGCCCAGTGATTTCTGACCATACTACAAACAATGGGCACTGCGGACAGCCTTGAAAGCAGTCCTTCCCTAGCACAAGCCTTATACCTGAACCTAGCAGAGCATGAGCCCCTGCCCAGGGTACTCTGCGTGGAGAACCTGACGGACTGGGTGTCGCAATGGGATCAAGGGAACACAAGGTGGTCTGGTAGGGAAGGTTCTACTGGAGCACATCTTGGTAGGCTGTGAATTTGCCTCTTTGCAGCAGAAGGCAGGAGTTGAAGGGAGAAAGGACAATACTATGAGAAGGACTGAATGAGAGGAGAGAAGGGATGCGGAAAGGAGGCCGGAGAAACAGGCAGACAGACGACACAGCCCAGAACTACCTTGGAATGCAAATGTCTTGCCCTTGCGTTCCTTCCTCTGTCTACGCGTTAATATGTAATATGTGCAGACCAGGCATTAGCACCTAGAAAGGTAAATGGACACAGTTCATGGAGCTATCGGTCTAGTGGCAGGTGACAGGCAGGTAAGAGATGAAGAGCCACTGGAGTCATGAAGGAAGGGGCTTGTTCAGGAAAGGACGGTGCGTGAAAAATGACATGAGTGACATGGTGACATATAGCAGATTCCTTGTACACTCAGATATTTATTAGGCACCCACAATGTGCCAAGACGGGATGTGAGCTCTGGGAGGCCTGCTCCTGTGCTTGGACATTCTTGGAGGGCAGAGGAGGTGGTGGAGAAAAAACTGCTCTGTACAGGATCAGAAGACAAGAAGGCCAGGGGAAAGCATTGGCCTGAGTTTCATTGAAGCTTCTTAAACCAAGTGCAGGATAGAGCAAGAGGGGAGCAGGAGCAAAGATGGGGGGCAGTCAGAGTCTCTGATGGAAAATCTACCTGCCCGCCTTCCTTCTTCCCGCTGAGACAGGGTTTCTCTGTGTTAATAGCTCTGGCTGTCCTGGAACTTGCTATCTAGACCAGGCTGGTCTTAAATTCACAGAGATCTGCCTACCTAAGAAGGAGTTGACTTCTGAGAGGCCAGGGATGCCTTGCATGGCTGATGTGTACAACATCTGCTTCATGAAGGGATCACGGAAGCAAACGAGAAGAACAGGGAGATGGCAGCTTCGAGCAGCACCAGTGTAGGGATGGCGCAATGACTGGGTGGGTGGAGTGCTTGCTATATAAACAATAGGGACTGGAGGATGGATCTCCAGCACCCACATAAATGCCAACCTGTAATCCCAGCATAAGAAAGGGGATCCTTGGAGCAAGCTGTCTAGTGAGACTAGCCAAACTGCGGCATTCTGGAGAGAAATAACAGGTCCTGTTTTAAGATATAAGGCAGGAAGTAGTGAAGGAAGACACCCGACATCAACCTTTAACCTGCACATTGTTTGCGAGTGTGCAAACACGCGCACCCCCCCCCCCCCCAACATCAACAAATAACGGACATACGTTGCTGTTGGGCTGAAAAGGAGGGAAACAGAGGAGTGTGGGCTCTTCCAAACCTCCAGGTCGAGCCCCAGACAATCAGATGGCCTTGGGCAGTTACAGAAATGACAATGACAGGGAAGGAAGGCTCCCCTTTGCAAAGGCCAAGTTACTAAGTTACTTTTAAAATGACAAAGAAAAGCATGCTGAGGGGCAGTTCTGAGAAAGGACTCAGGACAAAGGGCTAGAGAAAATCCCACACTGCGTAAAGGATCCTAACAGTCCTCCGCCCCACTTTCCCTGAGTACCCTTTGTGGGCTGAAGGCTCACCTTAAAGTCAGTCTGGGTAACAGGGACGCTCTCTGCCTACTTAAAGGAGGCAGTTCTATGATGGTGGGGACCAGGAGGTGGTGGTCAGCACGCAGACCTGCCAGTCCACTTAGAATGGTATGACAGTGCCCGCCGGGGCAAACCTGGCTTTGTTAAATTTCCATTTTTTTCTGTCAATACTGTGTTAGGCAGCACTTGCTGTTTTAATATTTTGTCTGTAAGATGTATGCCAACTTGACCTTGATGTAGAAAATTTTAATTCAAATCAATACATGGACAAGGTCACTTTAAAATCCAATTAATATGAATGGAAAAAATGCCCCACAGTTTTGTGAGCTGAAACTGGGAACAGCTGTAAGTTAACAACTACAAAAGAGACACGTCACAGCCCAACCTGGACCCTTCTGGGTTGCATAATGCAGCTATCTGTGCCCTTAAATAAATGTGGTAGTTTGAATAAAAACATTTTACTTCTGTTTAAAGTGGCCTAAAATTAATCTGAGTTTGTTTGAAGGTAAACATAAAATGTACCAAAAACTCTGCGTTCCTATAACCTGATTTAAAATAAATGAAAGCTGGGCTTCATTCACCCAGGAGGACTCCCTGGAGAAACCTAGCTCCACTCGAGCTCCTACACGACACGAGCACTTTGCATTTATATAGAATGCAGTTCCAGAACTGTGTGCACTAAGCTGGACACGGGGAACAAGGGGAAACCAAGGCATTGAACTTTAGATTTTTGTTTATCCCTATAAATATCATGCAACTAGGACTTTCTTTGAGTTGCCATTTTGACACCTGGATTTTAAACCTGGTTCTTGGTAGAGCGAGGCATCAAACCCAGGTCTCCCCACAAACTCGGCAAGTCTTCTGGAAAGTGCCACGTCCCCAGTCCTGGAGCTGATTAATGGGAGGGATTTACTTATTTTTGGTGATGAGGTTTGTTTTTTTTCTTTCGAGACAGGGTTTCTCTGTGGCTTTGGAGCCTGTCCTGGAACTAGCTCTTGTAGACCAGGCTGACCTTGAACTCACAGAGATTCGCCTGTCTCTGCCCCCCAAGTGCTGGGACTAAGGGAGTGTGCCACCACCACCCGGCTAGTGCTGAGGTTTAAAGCGGCGTCCCAACATGCACCCCAGTACTGAGGTAAGCCCCAGAATAAGATGGATACCAAGAATTAGAGATGTGATATAGCCAGGATCATCACTGGTCTCTTGTTTGCATCTGCTTCTCTCTTTTCCATTTGGAGCCTCAGCTTTTCTACACTTACGTCAGGTGGGGGCAGAACATGAGTGACTAAGCATCCACCTAAGGGAGACAGAGCTGCGTCTGCCTCCAAGAACAACTAAGTTATGTAAGCCTGAGATGTGATATCAGAGGTGCCAAGGAAACACCAGAAGCTTATTTCTCACTTTACTGCACGTCTGGATTTTCTGAAAGGCTGCTAAAGGGCTCAGAGCTGTGTAATGTGAGGAAAGCCCCACACCTTGCATGGCTTTCCCAGCCCCCAGGTACCTCTGTAGCTTGAAGGGCAGATGTCCCACAGAGCAGGCCCAGTGGCGGAGGCAAGGTGTGTGTGTGTGTTACCGCCTTGGGTGGGTGGGTGGGGGTGATGGACGGGATGCCTCCACCTGGCATGGCTGGCTAAGGTTGCGGAAAACTGTGCGAGGTGTCTGTTTCCCTCTACAGATTACACTGCTGCAACAAATTAAAAGCAGCCAGCCCTCTGCAGCGAAGGACAAGCTGCTGCCTTGCATAATGCCTGCCTGCTCTGCCCTCCCCTCCCCGGCCAGCATCACTCTGCAATCTCCTTCACTTGAATATCATACCCAGCAGCAGACTTCCATGCCCCCCATCTGCTGCTAGTATCAATGCTCTTCACATACTCATTACTCTTTAATGATGCCTGTTTGTAAATAGCAAGACGGATGCAATTAAAGCACGAGAGGCTAAATAAACACACACTCTAATTAGGATCTTTACAAGAGATTTTTTTTTTCATGTATAGACTGGAATTTACCTTTCATTAATCTAACTTAATTGCAATAGTGCACCAATAAAGAGTCAGCCCAAATTAAGTGCTCTAAATGATTTCCCTGTACTAAGGGTTAGCCAGGATCCTTCCTTTGGGTAACAAGCCTCAGTCTGTGGGAAGAGGGACTAACTGGGGAATACAGCCATGGTGCACTGGGGAGGATTTCAGCAAGAAGACACAGACCTCCTGCAACTACCAGAACTCGCTATTTCAGAAGCCTGATGCTAACGAAGTCAAGGCCACAGGTTCCAAGGCAGGTTTGCCCTTCGTGCACCAACTCGCTCTGCTCAGCTCTAGGCAGCCAATCTTACTCCTAACACCTGCCACCTTTCTAAGACACAGAGAGTAAGGATTTGGAGTCGCTGGTTCAAATCCCTTCCTCTCCTGAACACTCCTAGAACTATTTGCTTTGCAAGCAGGGCAGCAGAGAGCCACGCAAGTAAAGGACATGCAGGAAAAAGAAACATCTCATGTTTAACCCTTGATTCTAGGAATGGGAGGCCACACACTCTGGGTAGCTAACCAGAATCCCATAGCACACAGTGTTAGAATCATCCAAAGACCTCTGAACATCTAACAATTTACTCACACAGCAAATGCCAACTGTACCTTCCTAGGCAAGGAACTGTGGGTCAGGAAAGTACCACAGGGAAACGTCGCCCACTCTAGAAGACATGTCATCATTTCCATATTTTCCTGCTCCTTCCCTAATCTTGGCTAGTCACTCACTTTGACACAGAGAGGAGGCATGAAAAGGTTTAGTCCTTGCTTCTCCCTTAAGCTGGCAGTTAAAAAACCAAACCAAATCAAACCAGCAAAAACCTAAAACCCACCAAAACAAACAAATAAACACCACAAAACAAAGAGCTGTCCGCAAGAACCAGCGTGTGTGCAGGTTAAGTTCTAAGTTAAATGTTCTCGGTGATTTTCTGATCCAGGAGACAAATGCTTGTTACTAATGCTAAAGTAAGCAGGGACGTTCTTCACAACCATGATGCCGGGAGCATACTCTATAACGAGGGGTCTCCACAGGCCCAGGTGAAGTGTCTGCTCTGGAGCTAGAAGTGGTAGACAAAACACTCTTCTCATGAAGAGTCAGTGTGTGCAGCTGCTTCAGTCAAGGCACTGAAAAGAGCTAAGCAAACGGTTGAGCTGTTTAGCTGGCGAGCGCCTCAGTGCACAGTAATGTACACGCTGGCATCCTTAAGAGAGTATGCTGAGAGACCTACTGTGGGCATCACCGCCACACTAGCACCAGGGAAGAAGTTAACTGCCTGTTTAGAGAGTCACTGGTTGCTGGGGTCCCATCAGACCTCATTCACGCCCACCTCATGCCCTGCACTGCAGGTAGAACTGGGCCTCATGCTTACTCCAGAGTCAAGAGACCATAACCTTGGCCTCCAAGCAGCTGACTAATGGAGGCTCCAAGGACAGAAGACAGCTTCCTAACAGACTGTGGATAAAAACCCATCAACTCTCAGATGTCTAATCGCTCCCAGTTCAAGAACTTTCAGAGACTCGCTCTTAAATTCATTTTTATGGGTGCATTCCAAGCCTCTGAGACCCTGGCTTTCTAGCGCAGAAGCAGCAGCTCTCCCCTAACCACTCTGGAAGATCGTATATAAAAACAAAACGGGGCTAAAAAAAAGCCCTCCATGTTAGCAAGCAGATGTCGAGCCCATTTGCAATTAATACGACCCACTTCCATACAATCAGACTGCTTAAAATTCCTGGAACTAGATGTAAAAGCTACGATGCAAATGTTCTGATTTTAATGAGAATGAATGGAAACTATAAAATCCCCTTTCCCTTTGAGGGTAGGTACAGACTACATGTAAGTCCCAACTCAACACTAAATTTATCAACAAAACAATCATTTGATAAAGCCTGTGTGTAGGGAGAAAATAGAACTGGAAATGTCTCAAGTATTTTCAGAAAGCATTTCCTACCAAAATTAAATTTTATCAAAACCATCATTCTTTTAAGGAGCTTAAAAAAATCTCAACTCACTTCAACATGTTTCCGCCATTCACCCACGTTTTAGGAGATTTTGGTATGTCTGTGAACCCATGGTAACTTTCTACGGATAATGACAAAGGGTGACAGAGGAGCCCAGGGCTCCGGTGTTTCAAGGAGCTCGCTGCAAGTTTTGGCCGTACAGGACATGACCTTGCATCTGTCGTGGAAGCTCTTCACTTGCAGTTTCTCATCTATAAAACTGTGCTGACACCTTCTGTTGGGGGGGTGGCATTAAAGGGCCAGACAGCATGCAGGCTTGTCAGTAGGAACTATTAGAGAGTACTCAGGATGGGGCACAATCTTCCAGGGAGGCCTACTTGTCCTTCCTGTTTCTGCTTCCATGGTCTGCCTACTCACCTCTTCCTGGAGGATGTGGCTAGAAGGTCTCCGAGGACCCGTGCTCACTACAGGGCAGTGGCTTGCTTAGGGCTCCAGATCCTTTTAGCCCACTAGTTATGGAGTGAAGCTGATGCTTTTAACCAGCACCCGCGGATAGGGCTGTGGCTAGTGGGGAGTAATGGCCTAGAGTGTGTCAAGTCAGGCTCTATTCTTATGCTACAGAAACTAAAGAAAACACCAAAGACAAACCAAGCAGCACCCAAGGCAATCTGAAGGTCCTCCCTGGAGAGTGGGGTGGCACCAGTCCCGAGTTCCATCTCTGGCACTACCAAGAACCCAGCAGCATTCTGTGAGCTGTGGGCATAGTGCCCACATCAGCTGCTGCTGAACTGGACAGCGGATGAACTTTATCCTCGTAGCATTTGCCTTCCTTTGTGCACTCAGAGACTCTCACGAGCACGCACAGTTCTGAACTTGTAAATACAAGTACAAGACAGAACCAGGTGCAATCACCCTTTCCTAGGTGGAAGTGGGTAAAGACCGTGATCAATGCACGCCACACAGATGCCTGAAAATGTCACAATGAAATGCACTCCTTCTACAACTAGGATCTGGTAATACAACTGAAAGTCAAAGAGAATTCTCTTCTTGGTGTGGGCTTCCAGCTGGGGATGCTGTGGGAAGATGTGCTCAAGAATGAGAGTAGAAAGGCAGGGACCAAAACGCTGGCCCTCCTTGGTCTTTTGTGACCATGTGCCCCATAGAAACCAACCATTGAGAAATAAGACGATAAGGAACAAAACCAATATGGCAACACTTCCAAGACACTGAGATTCTTGAATCTTGGTCTCAGGAGCATCACATAGCACAGCAGATAGCACACGCTGGCAGTCAGACTGGCCCAGGCCTGTGCTTTGGGAGGTGCAGAAGCAAGTGCTCTCCCTTCTGGGAAGTGCACAGCTCTCAGGTCTGGTGTGGGATCCCACTGAAAAAGAGCACATTCTTTCACTTCAGATACGCTTGGTGGGTACCCCGCAGTGACAGGCACTGTGTGGTATGTGGAACCATTGCTCAGAGGTTGCTTTCAAGTGAGCACATACTGACAATATGCTGAGGCACCAGCAACATGGGGAGGGACGAGTCAGCTGGGTTTGGAAGGAGACCCCTCCTCATAGAGTAGGAGGTCAGTAGTGTCTCTGGGCAGAGAAGCAACAGTTCACAAGCAGCACTCCAGCTGCAGTGCAGAAGACCAACAGGGCAGAGGCGAGAGTCAAGGAGCCATGAGACTGCAAAAGTCAGGGAAGAAAAGATGGCAGCTGGCCCTGGGCTACTGTTAGAAGACGAACATGTCCATGCAGTATCTGGCAAGGAAGGGCGCTGTTTACAAAGGAAGTCTCTCTGAACTGCGTTTAGGATCACAGTGCTGTGGTAAATACGTGCAGAAAGGAGAGGTATGGGATGTCAAGATCTTCAGTAGGCACCTAGTAGACTCCTGACACCCCATGCTTCCCACGACTGGTTCATTTTCTGTGCACACCAATCCCAAGAGGCAGGACTGTCATCAGCTCTGTCTTACAGAAGCACTAATGTGGATACAGTCACAAGTAGACACCAGGTGCATGCAAGCCTAGAGAGGGCCAACAAGGTACCTAAACCCAGGTGGGCTGGTTCTCCAGAGCCTGTGTGTCCTATAGTTCCTACCATCCAGGCTGTGGGTATGACTGCTGTTCTGACTACAGACAGCACAATTAGTATAACTAATTCGAATTAAAGTCCCACACGATATAGCTAACAAGACCACAGGCCATCCTGGTGCAGATTTACACTCATCCTTTAATACAGCTGTCAACAGCTGGACTATGCACAGCCCTAGGGTTGAAACCAAGCAAATGTTACCTCATTCTGTGGATCCAATGAGATTAAGGGGAGGAAAAGCCACATGTGTAGATTGGGATTAAGGAATAAAGTAAACTGTCAAGATGCACTGCTTCAAAATGGGCTGAAGATTTAATACAGTCCTGGAAGAAGGTCTCGACTGTTTACAAGCTTCGTCTATGCAGTGTGAATTTGGGCTAATGAGATTCACCTGCTGTGTATAAATCTAAGTCAAGACAACCCGATCATCTAAAGAGCAGCCTGGACTCCTATGCTAACAGCTTCCGACACAGCTCCGTCTCTGGAAGCATGAGGCATTCTTGCAGTGTATTATAGACTGTAGTGGGTGTTGAACAACATGGCTCCATTGGGCCAAATACAAACTCTGAGGGCCCAGACTACCTACCGCTCAATACTGTTGTTTTCTAACAAGACCAACAACAATAGTCCAGGCTGTTTCTTTGGGCTGTGGAAGGATGTCCCATGAGAACCCTTCTTTGTAAAGGTCCTGGGTTCAGTAGCAAGGGCTATTATGGAAGGCTAAGTACAGATAAGGAACACAACAGATGCTCACAGGCAGATCTCAGCCCTTCCCCTTTAGGGCCATCATAAGGGATGTGCACAGAGGTATTTCAGACTGCAGACACTGTCAAATGGAGCTTTGAAGCAGGACAACTCTTTAAGAACAGCGCGTGCCTTTTCTATACACAGTACACTCCATCAATACAGGTATAGTATGAAGGGCTAGAGGAGCAGAAGGAGGAGGGACTGGTAAAGGACATTTACCCAACCAAAAGATAAATGAAAGATGGTAGGTAGCACTGCCCTATCTTAGAGAATGCACAGTAGCTCTCCCAGGGGGACAGGTGGGGAAGGAGGCCACAGGCAGAGGAAACAGCAGGCACACAGCACAGAAGCAGGCAGGTACGGAGTTACCAAGAAGCCAGCGGAGAAGAAAGTAAGTTTCTTGTTGCAATAAACGCAGGGAACTCTTGGCATTCAGCAAGCTGCCCCTCCTACAAGATACTGGTCTGCTTTGTACAAGGAAGAATTGTCTCCTTCAAGATGGCAATAAGCAACAGAAGAGAGCTCTGAGCATGGCCAGGCAGGAGGGAAGAGGAGGAGATGAGCTTGAAAAGGTAAACCGAGGCCAAGGTGTCAGAAGGAGGAGGCTTTCTTCTGCACACCCTGGGGCCGGAGGACAGAGACTCCAGGGGGAAGATGGAGAGTGGTGTCTAGAGAAAAGGAGACCATAAGGCTAAGGAAAGAGCAGAGGCGAGAGCCTGGGGACAGGCAGCTTGTGGGGAGCAGTGTGTATGGGGTGCCTGGTTGGTGGCTGTGCTGCTGGAGAGGAGGGGCCGGGCTATCGTTCAGAGGCTGATCAATAAACATTTGTTACAGGACAAGGGGACACACTGAAACAGAATAAGGCCAAATTGGGGGCAGAGTTTAAGATAAGTTATCTGGCTTGAAAACAGGCCCAACATTTACTACAGAATAAATCAAACTAGACAGCCAGAGACAAACACACAGTTAAGGGCGGGAGGGCACTTTTCTGACTGGGGAATGCACAGCTTCACCTTGCTTCAAAAAGGCCAACGCCAGCTGTTTCTACCACACATCAATTTCACATAATATACACAAACACTTAGGGAGTAACACCCACCACTCTTCCCTGGGCACTGGAATTGCCTTCTTCAACACTGAAATTCACCCTCCCTCGGGAGGCAGACCTGCTGGGGAGGTGGAATCAGAGTCCCAGCTCCTTGGGACACAGCAACTGAAACACATAGGTGGAGCAGCTGTGGGGTGTAAGGGCACCACTGGGGATGCTGAGGCTGATGACTGCTGGCAAAGGGGTCAGCCTTTGTGGCAAAGGAGACAGCCTGGGCTGCCTAACCAGGCTGTCATCAATTTAGTCAGCGTTCTGAGGGGGTTTTAGGACGCAGGTACATGGCACGTCTGTGGAGGGCTGTCCTGTAACTAAGACATAAGTTACAAGCTAGAGACATAATGGGGAGAGAGCAGTCTGAATCAAGAAAAAGCACAAATACTCAAAGAAATTAGGAAACAAAACCAAGCCCAAACCATTTGATCCCTGACTGAATCTGACTTAATGTCAGAGCCAGGAGCTTCGAGACGCATGGCGCATTCTCTATGCTGCCAACCCGTGATGAGACAATGGTGACAGCCTCCACTGTCCACCTGCCAGCTTGTTTGGCATCTTCTACACGGCCGCCATGTTTGAGTGTAGCATTCACAATGCCTGATCTGTAAGGCCCCTTGAAAGTCACCCAAAGGAAACATGAATGCTCAAAGAGATGAAAGAAAGCAGAGGGAGGGAGCTGTTCTGGGAGGCAGCAGAAATTCCATAGAGGACTTAGCTCCAGAACTTTCCCTAGGAGCGAACTGCCCACTCTTCCAGAAAGACCCACAGGACACCATCTCACCCCTTAGGAGCTCACAGGTCAAGTGAGAGCCACTTCAGAGCAGGAGCGGGTAATGCCCATGAACACCTGTACAGAGCTCCGTTAATCCACAGACCCAAAGTCAGCAGCCTTCAAAACAGCTAAATGTGGTATGGCTGCATATCCCCACAGAAGCATGGAGCAGATTTTAGCTCAAAGATGTCAGAACTACAGGTGTCCGTAAAGCTTCCTGAGACTACAGGTCTCTTTTTACGTCCCGTCCCCTCTCTCGCCAAATTCTGTGTTTTTTTAATCATTTGCTCGGTCCTCAGTTCCTCTCTGCCTGAGAGCAGTGGAGCAAGCAATGACATATGTCTGAAGACTTACTAAGATGGTAGCCCAACTTCCCATTGCCCCCAGATTGAAGCGCGCTCTCTCTCTCTCTTCACAGCTACTGTGAAGTCGCAACGATGCCTCTCACTACTTCCTCCATGTCATCAGGCAGACTCACAGATGAGGACTGTACTCTGCGGGTTATGATGAGTGAGGCCATTATTCCGGTACCCTGCAGTCCCAGGTGTGGCTAGTGAGGGCCTCTTCAAAATGATATCTATGCTCACTGACACTCTACGCCCCATCATTCTCTGGGCACCTCCTCTACTTTCTGGCATAGCGAGAAGCACCAGGCTCATCTTGTACTGTTCTTAACTACTTACTCAAAGGATTTCTGCTAGCAAGACTGGCGTTCAGAGACCAAAATGGGGAAGAGAGAGGTGCTCATTGTCTTTGGGCTGTAATTTAGACCTTCTAAGCAGACAGGGTTGGGGCACACCTGCAAGCATGCATGCACGGACACACCAGTATTTCTGCTTATACTAACACTCGCAGTTGCCATGAGACACCAAGTATTTACTGTGGTTCTGTTTCCACATTGGCAGCTTCCCTGTCTATCGGAGCTGGGCTTCTAGGGCTCCTGCTTCTATATGTACTCTATCCTACATACGCGGAGTCTAGACATACCAGTCCTGACCTTTGTGAAGCCGGACACCGATTATACTGCATGATGAGTTCACAGTCATTATAGCATTCAACCAAAAGGTTGCAGGTTCTAGAGTTCCTTTTCCACTTTCTTCCCTGCTCTTCAAGGAGTGAACACATTATCTGACTGAAATATCCTTAGCTTTAATTCTATTTGCATTCTTTTTGGTTAAAAACAAAAGCAAAAAAGATAAACAGAATAGTCTGGCCTTCATCCCAGAAGCTCCAGAGTCACTCTGCCCGAATCATCACGCACCTGTCGCACCCATTTCCAGCCCTCATACTTAACACACCTCTCAACTGTCTCCCAAACAGACCGCTTTGTGTCTAACCCTCCATGTGTGTCTGCCCCTTAAGAATGGGCAGGTAATGGATGTCTTCTCTCTCCGTACAAAGAGGAGCCTTATTGAGAAAAGCATTTGCTTTTCTCTTTAAATAACACTCTGCCCAGGAAGTCGCTTCACATGGGTCACAGGTCTTTCTCTCATCTTTTCAAAGACAAAAACCTAAGTAGTGGAGCTCTATTGTGTGGCTGTTTCATGGTCTCCTCAGTAGCCATCCTGAGTGTGCGGGTTATCCTAAGATACTCAGTCCCAAACAGGCTGTGAGGAACAGCTGCACACACGCGCTTCCAAATTGTTGGAAGGAGCCTGCAGGGCCACCTCCTAATATATGTCCCTGGGCAAAGGCAAATGCAGACACAGTTTTGCAGACACTGGTCCTTACTCTAGGTAGTCCATGTGGCCATCAGCAGTGATAAGAAGCTTGTTCCCTTGCCTGTAGGGATACTGTAGGGGAGGCTTTTTCAGTTCTGCTAATCCAGCAGAAAAGAGACAGCCCTCAATGTAGTTTTAATCCGCATCTCTCTAGGGATGAGGTTGGACATCTTTTTATCTATTTAAATACTGGGTGTGTTAATGGTTTCCTCGTTTTAGATCCCATTTTTAATATTTTCCACTTTGTTTTTAAAATTAGCAAAATGATTTCAAAGACATATCACTGCACCTAGGACACACTTGCTACATACATTTCCCGGCTTGCCAGTTGTCTTACTTTCCTTTACTTTCCTTTCTGTGACTGTGGACCACTGACTAGAGATGTCACCAGTATCATTTGTTTGGTTTCCACATTAGCTTTGGCCTATTTTAGTCTTCTAGTCTGGTTGTCTACCTGCAAGCTGGGGCCATATCTTTTGACTCCTAGAGTGTGTTTTAAGGAACACAGGCCTTGTTCTCCAAGCACCTCTCCTTTTTATTTGTTCCTATTCTTTTATTCATACTCTTTTCCCCCATGAGCTTTAGTGGCACTTTGGAAGAGCCTGTTAGCATGTGTATTAATTCACATTTAGTCATGTGACTGACACATGTGTTCTCAATTTGATTTCATAGTAAATATACTACATGTTTGGTGTTTCTGGGTATTCCCTCCCGATTTCCCTCCTTTTCTTTTTTATCTCTGTGCTTTGTGACAATGTCTCACAGATAGCTCAGATTCCCCCGCCTCCTCCTGAATGCTAGGATGGCATGTATGCAACATGCTTATTTTTCTTTTCTTTTGAGGCTGGTGATGGAACCCAGGACCCCATTTATGCGAGGCAAATGTTCTACCATTAAGCTATCTCTCTTTCTTTTCTTATTAGGTCTCTAGTTCTCACGCTTAGTTTTGCATTTCTACATGCTAAAGCCTTCAGACCCCATTTGCTCAAGCATCACTTTAGCTTTTCCCCCTTTATTGAAAACAGACTTTTTCTCACATAATATATCCTGATTATGGTTTCCCTCACTCTACTCTTCCCAGTTCTTCCTCTCCTCCCCTTCCATCCAGAGCTACTCCCTTAGTGTCTCCCATCAGAAAACAAATAGGCTTCTAAGAGATTAAGATACAATATGATAAAACAAAAAATCATCACATCAAAGTTGGAGAAAACAGAAGAAAAAGAGCCCAAGAAAAGGCACAAGAAGTAGAAACCCACTCTTCTGTACACTCAGAAATCTCATAAAAACACCAAACTGGAAAGTCATAATTTACTTTTCGTTTCTTAGTATCTAACAGTATCCTTGATACTCACTGATTGCACACACAAAAATCAGTACACTTATTTCATCTGCATCTTTTTGGACCCCTCACTGAGTGACTGAACACAATGCTTACAGGTTCTTTCTCTGCCCTCATGACTACTTTGCTTGTGCCTTGCTCAGCATGCCTTGGGCTAATTGGTCTACTTTCTCGTGGCTGAGGAAGCTCAGCCTCCAATAGACGCTCCAGACTCACAGGTGCAGAATCCTGAAGCGGTCAAATGCTCTCTCTCTGGCCTCAATGCTTGAAAGAACACATGTGTCCTTGACTCTTCTTTGAAAACTGTTGTCTTGCTTTTTTTTTTTTATCTGCACTCATTTATGTGCGCCACATGCATATAGGTGCCTAGAGGCCAGAAGGCGGTGCTGGAATTGGAACTGGATTTATGTGCAGTTGTAAGCTCTTCAACATGGGTTCTGGGAACTGAACTTAAGAACCGAACTTCTACAAGAGCAGCAAGCATTCTTAATTGATGGGCCAGCCCTTGTTGGTCTTCTTTTCAAGATTCATTTTTATTATTTTAAATTATGTACATGTGTGTCTACATGAGTGCACATGTGCACGTGTGAGCATGCATGCATGAGGGTGTGTGTGTGTGCATGTGCAGGTGCTGCAGAGATCAGAGATGTCAGACCCTGCAGGAACAGAAAGCGTCCTAACTGCTGCGCGGCCTCTTGAGCCCTTTGCTGTTTCCAGCAGTGTAATGCAGTCTGACTGTTTGGGGCTGGTAAGTTACTTGAGTTCTTGCTCAGAAGTCCTGAGATATTCATCTTTGCAGCATGACTCCTGGACTCTAGATTGACTTGGTAGTTCCTAGTTAACTAAGACAAGTTCCCTGTGGCCCCTATTAGTGCTTAGATTCAGACCTAGGCTTTATTTTCTGGATTTTCTTAGCTTCACACACTGGTTCTATCCCATGATGGTCTCCCCAGAACTCTGACACATGCATGTGTGAGGACTCACACATGGTCTCTTAGTCCCTGCTCCACCCCAGTCATTTTTCCAACTCTCCTTTGGTCACCTTCTCTTTATTCTCTTGGCTGTCTGCCTTTCCCTGGGGTTTGTTATTACATTTTATTTGAATATATTTTTATTTGTACCTCTGAGTTCAGACTTGACATTTCTGAGACAATGTTCTCATTTCCCTGAGTATAGCTAGTGTTCAGTTCTTTTAAGTTTGTGTTTGAAGGGTTTCTTTTTTCATCTTATTGAATGCTAGTTGAGGACACTAAAGCCAGTTTTGAAGGCAGGTTTCTAGTCTTCTGTTCTGTGGTATCTGTTTTCTTAGAGGCTAGGGGAGGTTTATTTCATCAGTATTTTAGTATGAAATTTTCAAACATCAAAAACATTTAAAGAATTATAGAATAAACCTCCCTATGCCTGTGACCTAGGTTCCGCAACACCGTTAGGCTTTGTCATGTGCACACACCCATTTGTCCACAACCTGCGGCTCCAACTTGTGCCTGACACACCTGAAAACACTAGCACACACCTTCCCTAGACTGTTAGGCAGCCCCGCTAAGTAGAAGTCAATGGTCATTAAAAACATTTGAATAAAATTTGCCCATAATTGCAATGTGCACAATTCTCTAAAACTGACAAGTGCAGAATTTAGATGATTCTTCATCATGAAGAATTTCTCATCCTTCCCTGCTAATACTGCCTCTTCCCTTCCAGTAAACACTGCTCTAGAACTTTCGTAGATGTAGTATAGTATGTTTCACTGCGAAGGCCAGTTTCCACTCTGGAAAAGGTGACAGGGAGTGCACAGACAATTGCTCAATGGAATCGTTTGCTTTTCCTACTTGCCAACTGATAAAAAGCACCTGAGTGTGGGCATTCTGGCTATATTTGTGGTAAGCTTTGTGGCTTCTATGTTCATGGTTTCTATACCGTGTGGCAGACTTGGGTGTGCACAGTCACCTGTAACACTTTTATGAGTAGAGAAAGAGAGATTGTTTAAGAAAAAAATGATCAAAATGCACAAAAGTTCTTCATCTATCTTTCTTTCCTTTTTGGTGGGTGAGGGCTATTTAAGCAAACTTCACATATCATGATATTTCTGCTGTCCTTTGCCAGTGCTGGTCAGTCCCCCAGGCATCTGCCTTTCTCTGTCCACCTCCTGGTTACAGAATTAACTGGAAGAATGTCCCAAGAACATGTGGTTTTATTTCACATCATGGGCTTCAGTCACTGATAAATTTCTAGTCATGAGATTGGTCTGATCTATTATTTGATACTCTTGTTGTTGAAGAAGATTCTCCCCCTCCTCCTTTTAGGATCTTTGTGGTCTTCCCATCTTCTGCAGTCTGATCTCAAACTCCTGGCCTTCAGTGATGCTCTGGCGGCAGTCTCCCTAGTAGTGACACACCACACCACAGCACTTGGCTGTTCTGATATTTGCAATGTCTTTCTTCTCAAAGCAGTAGTTCTCATCATTTCAGCCCCAGGACCCCTTTCTACTAAAAATGGCTGAGGATCTCCAAGAGCTGTTGCATCTATGGGACGGAGCTATCAGTCTTTACTGCAGTAGAGAACGAACGGAGGCCAGTGTGAAGGACAAAAACACATGGCCCTGAGAGCGCGGCGTGCCAGTGTCCCCCAGCATCAGGAGCCTGAAGAACTCCACTGTAGACATGTGACTCAGTGAGGAGCAGAACGGAAAGGGAGACTTTCATCTTCCTTAGAAGTACTTTGACCTCATGTCCCCAGGGGAGGGCTCTGCAGCTTCTTGCCCTCAGATCACAATTTGGGAATGGCTGTCTGAAAGAATGGAATTTTAGAAACAAACATCTTTAGGGCTCGAGTTGAAACTGTCTTTTTGTAAAAGTGGAGAAAAACAACTGGGGGGATGGCATATTGTGTAAAGTGTTTGCTGTGCAACCACAGAGACCTGAGTTCGGATCCCAACACCCGTATCTAGGTGAGGCAGTATGCACCTACAATCCCAGCACTGGAAGGTGGGAACAGTTGGATTCTGAGGGCTTGGTGGCCAGGAAGTCTGACTCCAGACTCACCCAGAGAACCTGTTTTAAAAATAAGGCAGAACCTGAGCGTGGTACTGCGCACCTATAATTCCAGCTCCCAGAAGGCAGAGGCAGGCAGATCACTGTGAGTTGGAGGCTAGCCAGGGATGCATAATACGATCCTGCCTCAAATAAAGTAGAGATGTAATTAGGGAAGACACTCAGTGTCACCTCTGGTTTCTACAGGTGCACACATGCATACTTCCCACATACTGAAAATACAGACACACAAGAGTAGAGAAATACAAAGACCATTTCTTCGTACAAGGTTTGTAAATGGGATCTTAGTGATTAAGGCATTAACAAAGAACTCCCATATTATTCAATGTGGTAACAAATGTGCTAGAACTCAGGTTTTGACGACTCCAGCGACCACTGCTGGTGCATCACAGAAATATGGCATGGGTGGCCTTCAGGAGTGTCTGACAGACAGTAAAAACTAAGGCCTCAGCCTTTAGTGTTCTTGGGAAAGTCCGATATTCAGAGTTGCTGGCGGGTACAAATTAATGCAACACATCAGTGATATAGAAGGGTGAACACCTGTGTGCCTGAGCCAGGCTTCCCAGCCTCCACCTTGTAGTTTGGTGGGCTGTGTCTGCTCACTGCAGGAGAGCACATGTAGCAGAAACTCTGGCCTCTACCCACTCAGATGCCAGCATAAAACCTTCTTAAAAATACTGCCAGGCACTGTCACACACCCCTTGGGAGGCAATAATCAGTCAAGAACCACTGACCTAATATATATACAAGTAACATTATACAGTCTGAGCAGGTTTCTTTACATACACACGCAACTCACAATAATTAAAGAGGTCATGAAGTTGAAAGAGAACAGGGGGTGGGTCGTATATTGGAGAGTTTGGAGGGAAGAAGGGAAAACAGAAATGATGTAATTATATTATAATTTAAAAATTATTTAAAACAAAAAACAAATACTGTCCTAAAGCTAGCCAGTCCATGGTGAGAAGTAGAACAGACACCAGGCAGGAGGAAAACATGGTAACCCTTTAGGCCATCAGGACCCAAAATCAAGGGCCAAGAATGCTCTGAGCAGAATTGTTTATAAAAAAAAAAAAAAACAACCCAGAAACAAATCAATGACCACTAATAGAAAAATAACAGAATATTTCCTATCAGAAAAATGAATAAACCAACAATTTAAATAAAATGTACCAAACAAAAAAGGCTGAATGAAAAATTAGTCCTTAGCCGGGCAGTGGTGGTGCATGCTTTTAATCCCAACACTTGGGAGGCAGAGACAGGCGGATCTCTGTGAATTTGAGGCCAGATTGGTCTACAAGTGTTAGTTCTAGGACAGGCACCAAAGTTACAGAGAAACCTTGTCTCAAACTCCCCCCCCCAAAAAAAAAGAAAAAAGAAAAATTAGTCCTTAAAGACAATATATAATAGCTTTCAAGTACACTAAATAAAAAAATGGGAAAATGAAAAATTATACTTAGTAATACAAATAAAGCCCCTTGAGGAGTGATGAGCAAGGGAGGGAGAACTGACACATGCTGCAGATAGATAATATGTCAGTGGTGGCAGGGTTTATATTACTAAAGATTTTAAAACATTAAAAAAAATTATCTATGTGTATGTGTGTCTGAGTGCAGGTACCAGAGGAGACCAGAAGATGGCGCTGGAGGCCCTGGAGCTGGAGCTACAAGTGGTTGTGAGCTCCCCAATGTGAGTGCTAGGCACAGACCACTCATCCTTTTGAAGAACAGCAAGCCTTAAGCACTGAGACATCTTTCCAGCATCTCTATATTATTAAATAGATATGAAAGGGTCATACCTAGATCAGCAATAACACATGTCATTAATCAAAGATTGGGATAAAACCAAATTACAAAAACTTTACAACCTTCTGAGCCCTATCCCAGCCTGGTCTCTGGACTTGGGTGGTTCCCATCTTCCATCTCCTCCTGGTCTCCTGTACTACAGTCATCCCCTGAAAATCTCTTTACTTGAGTTGCCTCCCTTGGACCTTGCTTCACTACACCTGGGTGGGTCTGGTCTTAGTTCCCAGCACAGTGTCCACTTCCCCCAGCACCACTCTTTCCCATGTTCCTAGTCTACTTCTGTCCCTTAACCTTGTCATTCTAACAGAGGTAAGGCAGCAGCGGCTGGTCTCTCTGCTCCTACTTTCTACACTGCAATGGAAGCCCTGGAAGTGTGGAGACCCCAACTCTCAGATCTATCTCCTTCTGAAAGGTAGGAATCCCTTCTGCAGCACAGCTCATGTATCAATCTGATGCCAGGGCAGGGACGCGCCAAAGGGCCAAAGGGCCACAGGGTCAAAGGGCCACAGGGCCAAAGGGCCACAGGGCCAAAGGGCCACAGGGCCACAGGGCCAAGGGGCCAAAGGGCTGGGCTTCTGGGGAACTCTGACAGTTGCTTTTCTTTTACAAGCTACCCTGGGAAAGTTTCTCTTAGATCCACTTGCAGGAGCAGAACTGCTGGGTGCAGGGCAGTGGTTCTCAAGGTGATGTGGGCGGGTTGTCATCTCTCTAGGAGTTTAATATATTTCTCAAAATGTACTCCACAGCTCCAGCTGCTCTTGGGGTACATGGAGTGGAGATTTAGGGTTCTCTGCCTAGAGCAACCAACTCAGGACTTCTGAGCAGCCTGCAAGGAATATGCATTGTGGGAAATTATCCAATGACTCTGAGGACCACTCAGGTACGAAATCTACTGAACTCAGTGAAGAAATCCAAGTGTTAGCAGAGCAGCAGTTCAGTTGCTAGTGAGTTTCCCCGAGGACTCCGCCAACCAGGACGTAGTGAGATGGGATAGCATGCCCAGTGGTTCAAAGAAGGCAGCATCATTGAAGCAGGAGGGCTAATGAGTAGTTTTGGAGAGATGTGGACACACACCTAAGGTTTTGTAAATCAAATTAATATCTAAATAAAGGTTATAAACTACTAGGGTATATTTCAAACATTCCAGTGCAAGCTCCATTTTCTTATGTTTTATACCTAGTCGATCAGTCAAACGCTGGAGATGATAATGTTTTAAGTGATGCAAGAAGCCAGCAGCTTGCTCCAGTCTGACTCAGTTAAGCTCTTACAATATTTTGACTGTTGGAGGAAAATTAATAATGGGATGTTAGGCGGTAGATTAGCTGAAACTAAATATCAACACAGCTAGATTTATTTTTGGATGACTGAGCTCATCCCTTCAGAGAACAGAAACAGCCCTCATTATACCACGAGTCACTAACTCACACGGCAGCAGGACAACTCCCAGCGAGCAGAGCTGTGTGCTGCACACAAGAGGCTGAGAATTTAGATGGCACATTAGCTATGCTTTGGAATGTACAGGCCACAGGTGATGATCTAGGGCTCACAAAGACACTGCTGGAGACTTCACCAGCAACTGGTTGGCTGATCAGGATTAAGCCAGTTCAATCCCCTACAAGGAGCAGGTAGCCTGTGAACCAAGGTGCACCACTGAGGTCAACCAGGCTTTTCTATCTTGGCATTCAGTTAGTGTTTACTTAGGTACCTAATTGCCCCTAGCTTCATCACATCTTGCACACATGCACTAGCCAGCAGAGTTACTATGCACATGGGGAGGGTCCCAGTGTATTTCCCAGGTTGAATGTGGCTCCTTTTTCTGAGGGGCCTGAAGCCCTGGTGCTTCCAGACCAACAATAAAAAGCCACTTTGGCTTTGGATGAGCCAAATTGACCCTAGCTGCCTAAGACAGAAGCCTCAAAAAGTGTCAAGTTGCCCTCTTTCCCCCATGCTTTCTACATAGTGGAGAGGCTACCAACTAAAGCTGTGGGATCCCAAATTTCAGACTGCCTGGAAGTGAACACCAAATGGGTTCACCCAATCATGCCTTTTGTCAATGGACTGACAGTGACTCTGCTTCCTATGCAGATGCACAAGCCAGACAAGAACCTGCTCACACAGCAGAAACTGGAGACCTCTAACGTCAATGGAATTGGTGAAACTAGGAGTTAGACTGGGGCTTATGAGTGCGCGTGTGCGTGCATGTGTGTGTGTGTGTGTGTTACATAAAATACAAAGCTGGAAATAGTACCAGCATATTCAAAGAGAAAAACTGCTCAAGTGGACTTCAAAAATTATGTATTACAATATACATTACATTTACTAATGAAATATTGCAAACGCAGAAAGCTCACATCCTTTCCATTCACTGGGCAAAAGTAAAAATGCACACACAACCAGCTTTTCTGAGATGAAGGGGCTGAGTGAAGAACGGCTTACCTGGGTGACTGGTGATCTATACACAGGAAGAAGCCATAGCGGGGGTGAGGCCACATGGGACTCAAGGCAGCAAGACTACAGGCAGAGCCTTGCCTCCCTAGTTAGGCCCACCAAAGCCCATCCTTTTTTTGTTTGCTTGTTTTGTTTTTTGAGACAGGGTCACTGTGTAACAGCACTGGTTGTACTGGAACTCACTCTGTAGACCAGGCTAGACTCAAACTCACAGAGATCCAACTGCCTCTCTCTGCCTCCTGAGTGCTAGGATTAAAGGTGTGCGCCACCACTGCCTGGCAGAGTCCATTCTTTGTACAACATGTTGCCATAAAACACGTGTCCCAGGAGGACCCCATCACACACAGATATCAGAACCCCTCTCATCCCACAGCACATCCCTAACCTCCAAAGCACACTGTCTTTGGTCAATTTATGAAATACAAACGTTAGTGGACTGTGAGGTCAGAATTCTCAGTGCAAATCCAAAAGGAACAACAGACTCAAAAGTCACTGGTGACAAAGGTTCAGATGCTTTTTCCTAAACTGAGAGAGTGGTAAATGACTTCCATAGCCCATGAAGTCCTGAGGCAACATGTTCATTCTCTTTAGCAGGACAGAATAGCTGAGAACAACTCAGTCTAATCTCTTAGGGAAAATAGAAAATTTACCCCAACACTGCTGGGGAGGTTTTTACATGACCTGACTTCAGGCCAAATAGCTTATGGTGCCTTCCTGCTCTTGGTAACTTTCACCAGGGCTGCAATTTGCTCAAAATCAAGGTTTCAGAGTGCAGAGTGTTTATCCTAAAGCACTGGTTCTTAACCTGTGGGTCGAGACCTCTTTGGGGGGGTCTACTGACCATTTCGCAGAAACACAGATATTAACCTTATGATTCATAACAAATAAGAATGAGAGTAATTTTATGGTTGGGGGTCACCACAACATGAAGAACCATATTAAAGGGTTGAAGCCTTAGGAGAACCACTGCCCTAAAGGATGCCAAGAAAGAAAAAAAGCACGTTCCTTGCTACTCAACTGGGATTTCATCTCCAGTGTCTAGAGTTTCTGTAATAAAGAATTATGTGTTTGTATTGTGTCCGTGTGTGTGTGTCTGCGCTCATGCGTGCAGGCCAGAAGTGGGTGTCAGGTGTCACTCTCCACCTTACTATTTTTAGACAAGGCCTGTCACTGAAGCTAGGGCTCGCTCACCAACTGAGTTGTGCCACCGTGCTAGTTCACTGCAGGCCGTTCCTGCTTCTCTCCTCCAGTACTCGGCCCGCAGTGCATGTTAGCATACACAGCTTCTGGCACTTCACTGAGTCATCTCCTCAGCCTCCACAGGGAGCTGAGCTTCAAGATAGGTTTTTCCTCCACATGTCCCCACACACAGGCAAGCAGATCTTACCAGAAGCATTGCCGAGGTGCCATTGGGTCTGGACAAATGAATGGACATTTCTGGAAACATCCTGTCAATGCGGCTGATCACATCATCGACGTACCTGGGTGAGGAGGAAGTACATAAGCATGAATCTGAGTCCCACTGGAAGCTGGGAATCCACCGGTGTGAAGACTTCCCTTCACACCTCGTACCCAACTTTTAGTTGTTGTGATGCCTTTTGAAGAAGACAAGATTATGAGGCCCTTATGAAAACTTCTTTTTCCCTCCCATGACCCTTTGCAAAGGGGCTCTGTTTTAAGTGATTATATCTACATTTTAAATGAAGTACCCTGAAAGCAGCTTAACTCTCCACTGGGATATGTATGTCCCCTCCACAGGCCTCCAGTATAAGCAAAGCCCTATGCTTCAGCCATGTCTTCTTTAGTCGGACCTGATAGCTAGCTGTGTTTTCAGTTTTCTTAGATTTCTGCTTGGCTTTTATTTGCTCAGCTTTCTATGTCCCTATTACCACGTTATTCCTAACTTTATTTCTAAATTCCACGACTCTAAAACCTTTCTTAGCAATAGTCAAATATATCAGGCGAGCTAGAAGTTCCATTTTCACCTCTCTGCTGGCCTCCATCTCCCAGGGTTTAATACTCGCCGGGATCACTGGCACTAAGCTTTGGCATGATGCCGGGTACTTATTAAGGACTCACAGATGACAAGTGTGCTGGCGGGTGGTCCCAAGAGCCCTCCTGCCCTGCAGTGGAGTCTCAGTGGAACATGCCGGCCCACAGCACACACAGAGCTGGCTCTGCTCCCTACATAGGAAACCATGCCAGCTCACTATCCAGCCACACTGACACAAAGGATGTGCACAATTCACCAGCCAAGACTCCAAACTTCCCATTAAGTGGTCTTGGGATGGGTTTCACATCCACTAGATGTAGTAAACTAAATTCCATGCCCATTACACCAGGGACACACTAGGTATACTTTCTAGGGAAAAGCAGAGGTAAGCTCCTTGTCCGCAGGATACAGAGTTTCAGTTAGATACCTGGGGCTCAGGAGAGACAGCGCACAGGACACCATCTGTTAGACCGTGAGCACCACCATTCTGCTAATGAAGTCAGAAAGTAGCTCTCAGGATCAATGTGTCAGGTTTCTTGTGGAAGGAGGACGGGAGGGACTGCAGAAGGCCTGGTTAACTACTAACAAGGGCCGTGGGCAGGGGGAGCAGAGGCAACAAGAGGAGGGGGTGCTGTCTGGGGTGCTCCCGCAGGAGGTGGCAGCAGGGCTTAGTCCTCAAGGAGCCCACTGATCCCGTGGTGCCACACCAGCGGCTGCCTTCCCCTCAAGAAGAGCATAATGTGCGGCTCGCCATTAAAAGCTGAACTTGCTCCAGGCATTTCTTGAAGGCAAGGCCCCACCCTACTAAGATGTAGCAGTTTTGGAAATGTCATTCCTGAGTGACTAAGAAACACTGCGGTCTTCTGCGATCCCCTTGACTCACAGCCTCATAGGACATCCTGGCATCTAAGCACGAATGCTCCTGTAGAGGTGACTGGAAGAAGCATCAGCGTGGCCCTTCCTGGTGTCTGCTGGACAAGCAGAAGATGCATGACAAAGCCGTGCCAACTCGGGTGCTGGCAATGCTTGTCTTCGGACACTCTGAATCTATATGTGTGGTTTCAACCCATTTCTCCAGACTCAGCGGAAGCAAACAGCCTCTGTCCTGTGTGAATGGAGGTCACTGCTAAGTATATGCTAATGTGAGGGGCAGGCAGGGTCTTCTGCGCGGTCCTCAATCAATAGCCATCATAGCTCTGGAAAGGAACTCAATGCATATGCACAAGTTCAGCCCAAAGAAACATGACCTGCTCCGCCTTGTTATCTTTCACCTTGAAACCTTCTACAGACCACCTGGAAAATCAGACTCCTTCCCAGGCTGGAAAACCTGAACAGCGGCTATGTGATGATCCTGGGCCACACATGAAGTTAGAGCCAACTTCACCTTGAATTTTCCTAGAATTCCAAACCAGCCACCTGGTCCAGATTTCTTTTGTAGCATTCAGAGTTGCAGTGGGCAAACAGTAAGCATCCCTGGCCATTTCTGGACCCTACTGACAATAGGGACCTTTATTTGGAAGGGAAGGTATGGCAGAAGGAAGACAGTTCCTAGGAAAGGTATCTCGGCTGGCACAGGAAAGCTAAGAGGCCTAGGGGGGGTTTTCTGTGGTTTCCTCCTGCCTGCCCGCCCGCCTGCCTGTGATCTTAGATAAGGCTCAGCAAACTCATTTGAAAATTCCATTGAGCAGAAATGAATTTTAAGGAGACTGTTTTTCTTCGCAGGTCTAACATAAAGGAGATGCAGATTCCTTTGTTACAGGTGACATTATGCATTTGCCAAAAAAGAGACCAAAGAAAGTCAGCCGCACCTTTAGCTGAGGAAAACAGTGTCTAGATTTTAGATGCAGAAATCAAAACACTTCATTTTTAAATAGACCCAGCCTTAGAGATACAAATGAGCCACGAGTACGTTGACAGAAACCAGGGAGGCTTGCCACACCAGATTAAAAGTCTGGAGGCAAAAATGGTTTGCTTTCTGCTGAGGGTGGGGCTGGTATGTATGTGTGGGGGGTGGTCTTTGGCAGTTCAGAATGCTGCCTCCCAAGACAGCGGGCACTGCTTGTCTGCATGGAGCTTGCAGAGCACGCTGTCGGCCCGCTGCCTCTAGAGCAGGGCTAAGGACAGGTAGGAACGGCTTGCTCTCCTCCCACACTGACACCATATGTCACACTTGCTTTGTGGCAGAATCAAATTACTTTAATTTTTACCTTTTGAGTGCAGGCAAACAAGCAGCCACACCACAGTGGTGACGAGTCCACACTTGAGCAGACGCGGCCCCGTGGAAAGACATTAATTTGGAGCCAAATTGAGCAGTGAGTCACAATTTGCACATATCTGTCAACCTGTTAACAGGGTAATAACTTGGAAGGACTGCTGTTCCTATTTACATTACAGGAGGCTTTAGAAAATGGAGAAGCTGCTGGGTTCTCCTTTACTCTAACACAGCGTAAGAACTTGCCTGGAAACACAAAATTCTAGAAACCACAGGTTCTGATCAAGGTGTGAATCTTAATTTTTAGTATTTTCAGGCAAAAAGTGAACTTTTAAGCAACTAGTGTTTCCTGTTTCTCTGCCCTGTACCTGATGAAGACCATGCACTCGGTAGTTTCTGAGATAAACTTGTGCAGAGCAAACAGAACTCCCCTCCAGGTCCCCGGTGGTGCCCTGGGACTGGACTGCAGACTCACTGTTTAGTGTCTCTGCCACAGCAGGCAGCAGAAAGCACCCTCCCCACCCCACTCCCTAGACGAACACTCAGGCCTGGGCCCTAAGCCTTGTTTTCCTGTTTCTTTAAATGGCCTTCACAGGAGAACTGAATGACACTGGGGACCCCAAAGTCCTCTCACCCAGCAACCCATTGAGAGCTTTTCCAAGAAGTGGTCTGCATCTCATAGCACCTCACAAGGCAGTTCTTGATCTGTAGGATGGCCAGTATCTCCATGTGGCCACATCCCATCAGCGTGGCGGAATGTTACTCAGATATTTCTTCCAAAAGCTAAAGGCCTTTTGTAAATATGTAAAACTGTTGGGTCCTCCAAATTCCTGCCTCGGCACTGTTCAGTCTTTCTTGGGTCCCACAGCCCTAGGAGAAGGTACTGCAAACTAAAGCTGCAGTCTCCACGACAGTCTCCACACAACCCCTGCAGCGCCATCTGTGGACCCTGACTGCAGTAGCCATGTCTAGACCCTTCCAGAATTAAGGACTCTGGTTTTCTTTTGCTACCTTCTGAATGGGACTTGTTTCTCAGCAAAGGTGTTTTCATGGAGAGGGTATCCGGCCCGCCCGCCTGCCTGCGTCTATCAGGTGCTGGCCTCGCCTGAAAGGAGCACAGCTACAGCAGTGTGGACGACGTCTAGCAGCTGTGTGGGCCGCAGAGCCAAACTTCGACAACTGCTAGGAGAGCTTCTCTACCTTTCAGCTGACAAATTAAATATTGAGCGTATCTACCCTGTGTGTGTGTTCCGAAATAAGCACACATTATGGAATCTATTATCAAGCTAATGAACACATGCCTTATCTCACATACCACTTCTGAGGTCAGAAAAAATTTAAGGATGTGATGAACTATCACTAACTCTAGCTGCTATGCTCTATAATGGAGTTTTCGAATTCGTTCCTAAGACTGTATCCTTTAGAAAACATCTCTCCTAGCTGACCTCCCATTGCAAGCCCTTGGTAACCACCATTTTACTGTCTTCCTCTATGAATCAAACTCTTTCATGTTTGACACATGAATGACACCTTGTAATAATTCATCTGTCTGTGCCTGCCTTATTTCATTTAACACAACAACTTCCATGCTCCTCCAGATTGGCAGGGTCTCCTTCTTGTTAAAGCATCCATTGTGCCCACACCATGTTTTCTTTATCTGCTAACACACTGACGGACACGTCTGATGATGCCAGCTCTTGACTACTGTGACTAACACTGCAGTGAGCATGCGCACAGATGTCTCATCAATGTTCTGATCTTATAGCCAGAAGTGGGGCTGCTAAGTCACATGCTACTTCTATTTTTAACCTTCTGAAGAACTTCCCTGCTATTTCCCGGCACTCACATTCCCTCCACCAGTGTGTAAGCATCCCTTCCCCCACTCTCCTTTCAGCACCCATCTCTTGTAACAACTCTGTCATGAACCTATCTGCAGGACCTAGCCATACCACCCATGCCTTCTAGGAAAGTGTGTTCTGCTTTCTGAGGCAGAGCTCAGAGGGAACTTAAGTCTCAAGTCCTCAGAGGCCAAGGAGATCCTTTAGTGCAGCGGTTGTTACCTTCTAGCCTCAGCTGCCACCATCTTCCCGCACTCAAAAGTTCTTCCTGGAACACTGTGCTCAGATGGGCCACCACAAAGCCCTGGGCACTCTTCCTTAGGCTAACGTCCTCAGGAACACCTTCCCTGCCCTGCCCTTGTTCCCAGCCATCAATCCGGACACCCTATCTCATGCAGCACTTTCAAATTGTCACCTCTCCACATTTGTAGTTACACAATTTGTGAGGGGCTACTTCTTTAAGCCCCACTCCCTGCAGAGTCTTTAGGGTCACGTGGATGCTCTCTTCACGCACTCACTATCCAGCACCCTGCCACATTGCCTGTGTTCCTTAAATACTCATTGAATGGGCAGACGGTACATTAGAGATTGCCACATGGACCCAGGCTAGGTCATTATGCAATGAGGTGTACAGTTCCCTGAGCAGATGAAGAGGCAAGGCGTGGCAGAGGTCACTACATTAGCCATAGAAAGTCATGCACAATGGCAGACAGAGCTCACTGCAAAACATACCTCAAAGAAAGCAGCAGAGACCCTTTCAAGTCTTGAGGCTTAATGTCTGCCCGTAGAACCCCTGCATCTGTTCTTGCAGAAGCTTAACGCCTCTTAGAAGCAAGAGCCTTCTAAAGAAGCACGCTGTACCAACACGCCTATTTTAAAATGCCACTTTTAATGAACTAATTAATTCTGCAAAACAGTAGTACAAAGATGGGCATTATCAGATCGAGGCAACAACACCAAAATGATAACAACAGGGAATGGGGAAACGTTTCTAAAGATAATACTTCTGCAAAATAATCATTTTCTATTCTACATGGTAAGACATTGCAAATGATTTGTTATTAAAGACTTGGGTTAACATATTAAACTGGACAGATGGCTTAGCCCTCTAAGCCTGACCTCTCCTCAAAAGGGGGAAAAAAACAACAAAAACCCCAGCCCATAAACACAACAAACCTGGCCTCAAGCCATTGATCTCATGTTAGTGAGATGCTCGCTCAGCTGTCCCGTCCAGATTTAAATAGCATTTACCCCACACAGTGTGTAAGATCCATGCTGTTCATTTTCTCCACCCATCCATGCCCTCAGAATTATGGATGCATGTATTAATAATAAACTACTTTTCCAGAGAGGATAAAGCCAACACATTTGCAAGATCTGGAAGTGAATGCGAAGACTTTCCTCCACACCTGTCTATGCCCATAAGCCTGTGTGGCTTCTGTCAGGGGAGGAGGAACAAAAGGGGGTTTGTCTGATGCCTCCATGGGAGTGAGGCTGGCTGGAACAACCTCCAGCCATTGATGCTGGAGGAGGGGCCTGGAGGTGCAGGTTAGTCTTGCTCACATCCACGTTTGTAAAATGTTGGCACTGAGGCTTGCAGGATGTCTGGTTGTTCTCTCACGAAATGAACAGTAATTTCTAAAGAGCATGCTGGAAAGCAGGAATAGGTGTACTGAAGACAGAAACAGGAGTGCCTGCTCAGGTTTATCCATCTCTGAACATGCCCTTCCCCTCCCATTATGGATAGTGGGTAGCTACTAGTTGACCCTTCCAAGGAAAGATGCTCACAAGCTTAAAGTTTCCTTGTGAACTTCCACACCGACATGGAAGTGTTGGTAAGTCTGGGGGCAGCGACTTCCTAGGAACGACAGTGGCCAGGGGAGGGTCACCCTGCTCTCTATTTTGTAGCTCATGAGTATGTGCACATGTCCCCTGAAGGTGAGCACCCAGGCAAGCAAGGAACTCACTACTCCATCTCCAGAAGTTGACCAGTCCAAAGGCCCAGCACATAACGAAGCCTGCCAAGCCTGGCTGCTGTCTGTTCAGCAGCCTTGCAGGTTCCTGGGCATCTTATGAACTAAACCAGGCAAACACCATCAGGAAAGGAGACCTTTAGCAGACTATACTGGCTAGCTTTATGTCCACTTGACACAAGCTAGAGTCACCTGGCAAGAGTAACCTCACTGAGCAATGCCTACTTAGGACTGGCCTACAGGTACGTCTGCAGGGCATTTTCGTAACTAATGACCCGGTCACTGTGGGTGGTGCTACTCCTATGCAGGTCCTAAGCTGTAGAAGAGAGCAGGCCGAGCAAGCCATGAGGAATGGACACAGTAGGCAGTGCTCCTCTATGGCCTTCCTCAGTGACAGAGTGTGACCCCAGAACAGCCTGATTCTGCTCTCAAAGCGCTCTCTGGCCTTTCATTCACCCTTTCCAACTCTGGGAATAAGGCAAGAGCAAAACTCCTGCTTTACAAGCGAGAAAACCAGGTTCAGTGGCTTGCCCAAGGCCGGGATGAGGTTAGGGGTGAGCTGAAGCCAGGGCCCATGAGCAGAGATGTCTTACACATTAAAGCCTGTCCCTAAGGTGTGTGAGGACCCCCTGTTTGTAAACCCAGTGAGGCAGTTTTCATATGCACAGTAACAAAATGCAGTCACCTGCGAATTCCACCCTTTCTGTTCCTTCAGTAAATGGCCACCCAGTGCAGGGTGAGCGCAGGGACTTGAGAGCAGTCATGGCAGGTGACTGGGTTAACAGTGACTTCACTACCTTCCCTGTAAACCCACTGCTTAGGAGGGGAAGGGGAACGCCCACCCACAGAAAACCACGCAGGCTCCACTTCCCTGAACACTAGTTAATAGCAGCTACCAGGTCACTTCACTCATCTCCGAGGGCTCAGGGTGCTGGATGGCTATGAGACAGCAGAAGGCCGTTCCTGGCAGACCACGGACACCTTCCCGATTCTAGGCGTGTCCCTTTGCGTCACCTGTCACAGCTAAGACTGGCCACACGCACACGTTAGCCTGCTCGTCTCTGGCGCTTTTGGGCAGCACTGCGAGCATGGTGACTAGCTGCGGCAGGTCAGTTGGCTGCCTGCACGCAGAGTAAGATTGCATTCTCGTGCGGTATTTTACTGTCCCGAGAATGGAAAGAGTGGTGCTCCTGGGGATCACCACCCTGTGTGCACACCAGGTCCTGTCACAACAAAACCTCAAGCAAATGTGTACTGATTGTCCCGGTGGGTCAGCACACTCTAGAAAACCACAAAACAATTCAGGGGCAAGGGTGCTTGTGCACGACAGCTCCCCTGTTACATTTCCACTCCACAGACAACTCTAGAGAGTCTGAACCTCCCTCTCTAGCCCCTGGGATATAGCCACACAAAACATGCTCAATAAACATTCAGTTTTATTTAAACTGGAGAGATTTAATCGGATTGGATCAAAGCAAAAAAGATCACAAGAGTGAATCAAACCATCTCTTGCAACTGTTTCTTCTACAAGTCAAAGCTCTAAACCGGAAAGCGTCACCCAACAGCAAGTGTGGCCCAGTGAGGCTGTCCCTTCCTGACAGCGGCGACATGGGGCAAATGGGTTAGGAGGTGCAGAAGTGGGGTAAAGGTGGGCGGGCAGAACTTGGCGAATTCCCAGCTGCTCCTCCTAAGCCAAACCCCCACCAGCCTTTGCTGAGTGAAATTTTCTCTGAATTCCCCACATGAAAATCACTGACCTTTCACATCACCTGTCCCACACACCTGAAAAACTCTCTGCTTGATGCTGCCTGGGCCACTAGAACAGAGCATCAGGAATGGCCAAGTCCACCCTGAGCCTGCTGCCACAGCAGTCTCTCATCAGACTCTGACACCTGACAAACAGCTCTGGAAAGGGACCCGGGTGTCCAGCCTTCCTCTGCCCTCACCTCAGTCCTCTCTAGCCCTGGCTCTGTACCTCACACACAAGAACATCATCTGACCGTGGGAAGACTGTAACACGGAAGCTTTCAGCTCGGGGCACACAGTTAAGGCCAGCTGCTCCCTTGACAAAACATACTGTCTTCCTCCCCAACATGAGTGAGTTCAGTGGATTGCAAAGCCTCACGAGTCCACTGCAGCCTGAAAACCCCACCCCGAGAAAGGCCCGAGAGCAGGGAACTCTTCCAGGCCTTAGCTTTTTCTAGCATCTCGATCCATTCCTGCTAGAGAGAAGAACTCTTTTCCCAGCATGGTGCTGAGGAGAGAATGCAGGCAGGCAGACTGCTTGCTTAGGCAAGATCCCGAGCTACGAGTTAGTACAAGGTGGGCTAGAGGAAGCGGGCCAGGTTCCGGGCCAGATTTGTGCTGGGCGTCTTCATTTGACTCCGTCTGTACTGCACTGTGCTGAAGCTGGCCCACACAGAACACCAACCTGACTTCTAGCCTTATGGTTAACAGCAAGTGCTGACTGGGGAGCAACTGAGGCCTAGCTAAAAGACTGCAGGCCTGCAGGGTTGAGTGTTTGTTCAATCCCAACCACCAGAGGCAAGGTTTTAAATTTCAAACCCCAGCCAGACAAGGGGCAAAGGTGCCTATTTAACATATCAAAGCGGACCTAGCTGCCAGGTTCTCCCAGCATTCCTCTGTCCCATCTGTTAGTTAGGAAGTATGGCTGGCTATACCTTACCCTCTACCTTGAACTCTTTAGCGCAGATGCTGGGCTGCCCTTTCCCCAAAGGCTCTGCCCTATATAATCCTGACATTTTGGTTACCTGCCCCTTTTGTTGGTGCGGGAGAATTATCTGTATTCTGTCAATCATATTTTAATAAAACGCTGATTGGCCAGGCAGGCAGTATAGGCAGGAAAGCCAGACAGGAAGTAGGGGTGGAGCAAAGAGACTGGGAGTATTCTGGAAGCAGAAGCTCTCTCTCAGCCACTCCTGCGCAGACCACCGAAGAGGCAGCATGTAACTTGCCCAGCTGAGAAAGGTACGGAGCCAATGTGGCTAATGTAGATAAAGATAATGGGGTAACATAAGTTATGAGTTAACAAGAAGCCTGACCTAATGGGCCAATCAGTTTATAACCTTATGGAGTCTGTGTGTGATTTTCCGTGGGGCTTGCTGGCTTGTTGGGGTACCGGGCGGGACAGAAACCCCAACAAGCTGGCCCTCGTGTTACATTTTGTACCTTTGACCTTCTGGCTGCTGCACCTGGTCCCCTCTCCCACACAGCCCAGCTTAGCCTGGTCATGTTCACTCTGGACCGTCCCAGAGGACCCTATTTCTGACTATGCTCTCTCACATACCCACAATAAACTTTCCTCTCCACCGTACCTAGCAGCAGTCATGACCTTTCCTTTCCTTTTTATTTCTTTTTGTCATTCACAGGGCAGCATGGCGAGAGCATATGGACTGGGTAGTTTTGTCTCCATGGCAAAGAGGTGGCAGCAGCAGTTTCCTGTTCACATCTTTGACAATCCCCACCATCCTACCCTCCTCAGCTTCCATACAAAACTCTGGGAGGGGTTTCCTCTGGAGGCTGGACTCCGAAGTTATGCCATGTGAACCACACCCAGGCTTCTCTCTCTCCATCTGCTGCTCGGATTTGGTCAAAGAGAGGCATTCTGGTTGTTATTACGGTTTGTTCTTGGTCAGCTTGACACAAGCTAGAGTCATCGAGGAACAGGGAAACTCAACTGAGAAAATGCCTCCATCAGACTGGCCTGTAGGCAAATCTGTAGGGTATTTCCCTATTAATGGCTGACATATGGGGGCTCAGTGCTTCAGTTCCTGCCTTGAGTGCCTTCCCTGACTTTCTCCAGTGATGGAGTGTGAGAGTTGTAATTTGAAATAAACCACTTTCTGACTTGCCTTTGGTCATGGTGAACTCTGCTAAGACAGGAGATGGGAAAGGCAGTCAGGATTAGTACTACCTACCTCTGACGTCACTAGCAACCTGTTGCACTGGGCCTTCGTCACTCAGTGCTCTGACTGTCTATTCTGTCTGTCCCCAGCACCCAGGCCGACCTCTCACACTGGAGGAAGGACAGCATTGACAGCAGCACAAGGAACTGCCTAGGGCCGTGGAGGTCAACCACCACTCCAAGCTGCTAACAACTTCTTCATTAGTCAGACACTCTCTCCCTCAAGTCTCCTTCCAGAACACTGCAAAGTTCTTCCTAAGTCAAACACAACACCAAAACAACACTGAGATTCTACATGCTAGAGCACGATATGCGGTGGCCTGGATATTGAAGTTAACTGAAAGTAACAGCAACATGCGTGTTCTTGACTAATATTGAAATGAAACTCATCATATTCTGTTCCTTAATTAAAAAGCATTCTATTAGCAAAATTCCCTAGACTCTTTAGCTGTGGATGTGGCTTTGTTCAGAAACCCACATCATTCAAACACAACCAGCAGGTGAGAAACAGGCATCAGGTCTGGTTCTCCACCTTTATTCTCCCCTCACTCCCTTGGCCATGCTGGGGACGGAACCTAGGGCCTTGTATGGCTAAGCACATGCCCCACTACTGAGTCTTATCCTCGACTCCATCCTTTCTTCCTATGGGTTCTGGGACTTCCCAGACTCAGACGAGAACATCCGCAGACTACTTCTAAGCGCTAACCAGCTTCTCTCTAAGCTCACCGTCCAAGTCACACGAGCTCCAAACTGCAATACACATATCCACACAGTGGCGGTGACACATGAATAAACATTTTCATGTCAACATCTACATAGTTAGAAAAACAGATAACCAACAAATAAAAACCAGTGGCTTCACAAATACCATTTTGCTCAAATAAGTGAACTTATTGGAAGAAAGCTGTGCAGACAATGGCCTAGCTGCAGAAGGTTATGACAAAAACCTTACATGCAACTAAGCTTAGAAACCCCACCAAAGCAGATAATTTAACAACAGCTTTGGTTGCAAAAGGGTTTGCCTATTTATAAATTCTTCTCTATTCTAGATAATTCTTCCCTTCCAGACCTTACAAAAGGTTTCCATGCCTCCACGTGGAAGTACTGAAGACAGGTTTCCCAGGAAAGGCCGGGGTGTTCAGCTCAGCAAGACCAGGAAGCAAGGGTTGTAACTAATCACAGCAAAGATGGCCGTGCTGGACCAGGTTTCTGGGAATGTGGCATCAACATGCCAAGTGTTCAGTGAGGGGAAGGAAAGTGGCCCCAGCACTGGGCATCTGTACAGCCATTCTGCCATATTCTGAGTAGCTAAAAACTGCCAGAACACGGCTACTAGTGGAGCCACACCTAGGATTCTCTCATCTAAGTACCAACCAGGACAGACCCTATCTAGCTAAGATCAGATGAGGCTGGGTGTGCTCAGGGTGGTATGTCTGTAAACCAAACCTAGGATTCCATTTGAGACAGAATGGCGGTTTACAGTATCTGAAATTGTGACAGGCCAGGCATGGTGGCACATACCATTAATTCCAGCAGAATTCTGAGAAGGCAGAAGTGGGCAGATTTCTGTGAGTTCGAGGCCAGCCTGGTCCACAAAGTGAGTTCCAGAATAGCCAGGGCTGTTATACAGAGAAACTTTATCTCAAAAAAAAACCAAAAAACAAAAGGAGCCACTTAGCCAGGAGTGGTAGCATGCCTTCAATCCTGGAGCTTGGGAGGCAGAGGCAGAGGCAGATGGATCTCTGAGTTCCTGAGTGTGAGGCCAGTCTGGTCTACAGAGTGCGTTCTAGGACAGCCAGAGCTACAAAGAGAAACCCTGTCTCAAAACAAAACAAACAAAAGAACTCTGTGGCAGTCTTTCAGATCCTTTTATTGTATGTCAGAGATAACAAAGGTCAATCACTTGATCACCTGATAACTGAGAGAACCAAGCAGACACAGTAACAGAAGCTAGGTCTTTTCTCAGAGATCAGGCCTCAATTTCAGTTTCCTGAGACTGAATAGCAGTTTCTGAAAGAACCATGAACAAAGGGCAATTACTCACTGATGCCCCAGACAACAGGGACAAGGTAGATAGGATGCACAGGTCTGGGCCACTGAGTCAGCCCCCACAGTCAGTATGCACTAGGCCAGCCAGCCTCCATAGCAGCTCAAGGACAGTGACCTGACACTTGTCCATGCCTGCCATCCAAAACAGAAACTAGAGCCCTAACCAGTCCCTGGATAGTCCTGGCCAATTAGAATGCACAAATATGATTGGCACTTGCTTAAGCCAATCATATTCAAAATGACCTAATTGCTCTAGGACCCCTGCCCCCTTGGCTGTGCTTAAAAGGAGCCTGTGGGCTCCTCTTGGGGTCTTCACCATCTTGCCTTTCTTTGTGTGGGATGTGCAACCCCAGCATGCTGGAATAATAAACGTGCTTACTGATTGTAGACATGGATGGTATTCTTCTGTGGGACTTCTCCAGGAGTTTAACACTAACCATGTCTCATGCCCCCTAAGTCTACCTATTTGTCTATGGCAATCCGGCAATCCACTCCAAACAAAAAGGGAAGACTGTCATTTATAAGCAAGAGAAGTATTAAGATTGATTTTAAAAAGAAAAGGAGGAAGAAGAATGGAAGAGTGAAGTAATTTAGGACCCAACATTTTTTTCAAAGATTTATTTTTAAATATGTATAGCTAAGTATGTGAGACTATGTACACGAGTGCAGATGGCTTCAGAGGTCGGAGACACTGGATTCCACTGGAGCTAGAGAATGGGTGTTGGGAACTGAGCTCTGATGTTCTTAAGAGCTGAGTCATCTCTCCAGCCCCAGAACCCAACTTCTTAAACTGTGGGGTTGTAATCCACTGGCAACCATAAGAGGTTTCTGAATACACAACAACCAAATATGAATTCACAATCAAATGTATCATGAATCTCAGGTGCTTCTGGCAGCACTTGCCCACAGTACAACACATGATTTCACATAGCCTTGGTTCTGAACAAACAACATGGCACTTCACACTGTATATGCCCTTGCATCACACAAAAGTAACAAACTGCCTGAAACGCTGTGGCTCAGAGTCAAGACCTTGCATGTTGCATACTGTACATATTATACTGTACAAAGTTTTCTGCTCCTATAGAAACAATGCTGTGAGCTCTACATACTGTACAAACTTTTCTGCTCCTATAGAAACAAACTTGCGAATTGTATATACTGTACATATTATACTGTACAATGTTTCCTGCTCCTATAGAAAAAAAAGTTGCGAACTCTACATAATGTACACATTATACTGTACAAAGTTTCCTGCTCCTATAGAAACAGGGTTTTATTATGGCAGAAGACAGTGTTTTCCTGTTGTCAGTCCTCAGCATGTATCCAAACAGTGTACATACAGTATGCGGCTTTTGATTTTTGTGTGTCAGAACAAAAAAATTGCTACTTAGTTGCTGGTTTGAGTTCTTAAAGAAAACAAAAAGCATTAAATAAATTTTGGCGTAGGATTATGATAGAATTCCTAGCAATCTCTGAAATGGCCCTGAAGATACTTCTGCCATTATGTGCTATGTATTTAAGAGAAGAGGCAGTCTCAGCACTGATGACAAAAACCAAAATCATTGATCAACTCTGAAAAATGCTGAAGATGCTGTACACCTGCAGTGTCTCGTCCTCAGCCAAGATTGAATTCTTTATGTAAAATAAGCACACACCCAGTGAACTGGCTTCCAAATTTTCTTCCATCTTTGGTAAACAGTAAAATTCTATGTCTGCCAAAGAATTATTTAAAAGTAAACACAGCAAATGTTTGATGGGCATGGCTATTTTATATATCTATCTGCCGAGAGCCAGGTAAAAATTTCTTGGGTTTGAAAAGAAGTCACAAAGTTTAAAGTGGGAACAGTTTAAGACGCCCTGATCTAGGAACCAAGATACCTCTAAGTGAAGGCTCCTAGACCAGATCACAGCCCTGTGACAGGACAGTGACAGGAAAGATGCAGACAGCAGAGCAGCAGGAATATGAAGCCTTAAGCTGAGTCACCTGCAGGATAAACAGTCTCCACAGTGTATAAGGTAGACTAGGCCGTTGGGCTTAAGCCAAGAATCCATTCTCTGACCAAAACCAACATTAAAACCATTGGCAAAAATTCACTAGCAATTCCTTCCCAGTTTATCTGAAAATTAAACATTCAACTTATAAAAATTTCAGAAGCCAAAGAGGAAATCATGAGGAAAATCAGAAAATAATCTTGAGCTAAATGATAATAAAATAAATAAAAATGCATAGAACGCAGGTAAAGTCATGCTTAGGGAAGATTTATAGCTTTCAAATACTTATATAAGCACCAAACTAGCTAAGCTTTCATTTAAGAGTCAGAAAATTTGAAGTAAACTCATTGCAGAGAAGCAGAAGAGCATTGCAGTGTACATAATCAGCACATTACCAACCAGGTGAAAACAGAAGAGCCATGACCCACAGACACCACTAGCAAGACTCATTCAGGAAGGAAACAGAAACTTGGAATTTAAAAGGAGCAGGAAAAACTGGGGACACTGTTCAGATTTCAGAGTCATCAAAAGTAGAATTAAGAATATTATGAAATACTTCATGTCAATAACGCTGACAGCTTAGATGAAAGGGACACCTTCAGAAGATGTAAGCTATGTGACAGACACGAGAAGAAAAATAATAATCTTATGGCTGGGGTGGGGTGTCTTTTAGGAAGTTCCCTAAGTGCAGTCCACGCAGGCAGCAGAGCTGCTGAACAAGACAAGGAAGCAGTGTTGAGTAGGAGCGCAAAGCTCTAGAGGCTCCTGTCCAACCGCCCCCCAACCCCGTAGACAAAGGTGGCTCTCACTTGTCCACAGGCTGTTCCTGCAGCTTCCAATGGCAATGGCTTAAAAGTGAATTTGCTATTTAAAAAGAATCTCCCTAAGAGCCCCCCCAAACCAACACCATCACCCCCCAAATATTCCCATAGAAAAAACCCAAGCCAGGATTCAGCCAGTGATGCCTTTCCAAGCCATGCACAGCTTGGGAAGACCAGTGTACTCCCATGCAGGCACTGCCCACAGCAGTTTCTGCAGGACAGCTTCATACCACAAATTCAGTTTGGCCCATCTGCTCACGGACTACAGATGTGTCACACACATCTGAAGAGGGCAACGATTTTGATACATTTATTCCGCACATTATAACCGAAGCAAGATAATGTCCTCAGAACAGCACACAAAAATCCTTTTCACATTAAAAAAGCAGGAAGGTGGCACACAGGGCATGAAGCTGAGTGTGTAGCCGCTGGACCCAAGCTTCAGCTCTAGTACTGAGGCAGGGAGGCAGCTACCAGGCTTCAACCTTCATGGGACGAGAACAGTAGCACAACAGCATCTTTGTCCACAGGGTGGTCCTGAAGACCACGTGAAATAACAGCCAAAGCCCAGAATGCTGAGCACACATGTGCCCCCTGACACACACCCATGGACTAAGCGCCTAACCACAGGAACCAAGCAGTAAAGTCCTTCTTCCCTTGTATTCTCTTCTAGCTCACCTTAGCCCAGATGAGGGAAGAAAGCTTGGCTCTCCACACCCACTGTCACATCAGGCAGGTAAGTCACTTGCTCCTGATGGTGTCTATAGTTCATTTGAGCTCTAGACAATCCACCATGTATTTCCTAAAAGGCTACTGTATGCACATGAAGCAATTATACAGTTTTCAAGACCGCCCATCTCTGAATGCATTTACTGTAGAGAATTCAGATAACCAGAACACTGCATTCCCCAACCTTTGGGAGCAACTGGAATCTATCAGACCTGACGAACTTTAGTGTAGACTATCAGTATTTCTAACAGCAGGATTATCCCACGGCTAGCTCTACTATAAAACACATTGCCTTCGCTGATCTTAGGTCTATCTCTTGAAATTTCTTTGGGACATGTTGCAGGAGGGAAATAGCAACTTCATCTGGGCTGAGGATGAATGTCTAAGAACCCCAGGAAGCAGTTTTTCAATCCAGGAATTTACAGGAGGCACCTGCCCACCAGAGCTCACAGACCAGCACTCACTAGAACTGCATGGGCTGCCCTAATGTGGCCGAGCAGGATGTACAGAGTGCACAGGTAATCAAATCCACACCCAAACTGTCCTTCACTGGAGTCTCTCAGAGCAGGGGGAAAAAACATCTGCTCGCTTAAATGACAACAGCTTGAGAAATGGAAGCCAGGACAATATGCAGCAGGTCCTTTCCCTCTGAAGTCTCAGACGCCCACACCCATAACCACTGAGGTATACCCATCTCCCAACACCATCACAGGCCCATGAAGTGAGGTGTGTGCACAGAGGGCCACATGGGAGCCTCCAATGGGCAGAGTCGACTGCTCTAGGGCCAGGGTCAGGGCTCTCTCTCAGGTCCCCGGGTCTTGTCTGATGAGGACGGTAGTGACGCACACTACGATGAGTTAATGAGACAATGCACTCATGCTGACTATTTGGAACTGTATTAGCACGGACAATTAAATGTGTGGACAGAGTTTCCTAGGATAAAAGCTGCAGCAGTAGTGACGTGACTGATGGTGAGGGGTGACAAATGGGGGAAGAGAGGACCTCAACCAGCCACTCCTTGGGAATAACTGGGCAAGGAGATCACAGGACACAGACCTCAATGACTTGTCATGGCCTGTGACACAGTGAAAGTGACAGCAGGACACACTGAGGTTAGACATGGGGCAAAACCACTCTAAGTGTGGAAGGGCTGCTGGGAGAGAATGTGGGGTTCAAACTCAAAGCCAGCTAAACAGACACAGTTAATCCTGCAGGGTCCGAGGGGACAGCGAATGTGTCCTGGAAAAGTTTCTTTCCATCTAAATGAACACCACGGCAAGGAGCTTACTCTCTCGTAAACAACACTGTCAGTCCATCAGCTCAAGGGAGGCTTTGTCCACCAGGCCAGGCTTAACCCCACTATATGCCAGGCAGGTGAGTGGCCAGGGATGGCAGGTTCAGGTTGGCACAATGGAGACCTTTAGAGAAGAGGGAGGAAAACGGCCTGGGCGGCAGCTCTGAACAACACAGCGTTCCTGTCCGGCTTGAAATGCTCTGGTAGTTTCTAGTCCTAATTCAAAGGGTTCTTTCTTTGTGGTTTTCAAAGCGGCTGGCAGATTTCTTGCCGTTAAACAATGTAAAGCGTTTGCTTATGATTAGAGTGGCGGACTTTTCATCATTTCCATGAAGGATCTAAGGCCCGCTGACAGCTCTGGGAAAGGATTTTTCCCTGGATTTATACAGTAAATAACAATGGGTCACTGGCCTGTGTGTGTCAGGGCCTAATGAAGGCAGCGGGGCACACGGCAGAATTGAGTCCTCACTAACCAGCTGCCACTGCACTGGGGGAGCTCTGTACTCTGCAGTCCCCTTAACGCCAGAGACAGCAGGCCAGGTTGAGTCTGCTAGGACCCACACAGGCTGGAAAAATGACAACATGGGGCCCACCACCTCTAGCAATTCTTTCCTTCTCTTTGAGGAAGGTAGCAGGACTTGAGTGAAGCATGTTTGGAAACATGCTCCAGGAGTTTGACAGATTTCCCATTGTAACAACAGGCCCCAGAGCTGACACGGGCCTGAGGCTGCAAGGCAGCTGCAGCATTTCTACCTCGAGCTTTCCCTCCGTGGAGAAACTGTGTTCTTCATTATCAGCCTGTCTGGGTTTGGAATCACTTAGCGGATGCAGCTTTGGCCATGTCTGAAAGGGTATTTCCAGAAAGGAGAGAAGAGTCACCTTGAATGTGGGTGACACATCCCAGTGCTGGGGTTCTGGACTGAATTAAAAGAAGAGAGTCAAACCCCCGTATCCATTCTCTTTCCCCGACTGCATTTACAATGTGACCAGCTGCCTTGACTGCCATCATGTCTTTCCCACAGCGATGGGCTGTCCTTCAGCTGTCACAGTGGTCACAGGACAAGTACCTGATACAAAATGCTGAAGGCAACATGGGGCTAGAACTCTGACCGTTCTGAGGAAACCCCTCCTTCTAGACCACTGAGCACTCTCTTCCAGGAGGCAGGGTTTGCAGCTTCTCTGCGCCCGGAGCAGTCCCGTGGTGCCTCCCACAGTTGTAGGATGCTCTTACCTGCTTTGTTTTCTCAGCAGTGAACTCTGACCACTGTTTAAATGTCACTGAACCCATGCTAAAGATGTTCTCAATAATGGCAGTCTATTTTCTTGCGTATACTTTGAGAAATAACGAGTGTGTTTCAAGTGTGTGCTTAGATACACTCAAGATGAACCCAAGTGAGGGGGCTAGCCAATGCTCAGTTAATGTCTGCTTTGGAATCTTTCTGACAAATGTTTGGAATAAAACAGTAATCATGTTCAATGTCCTTTCCTTCTATGTGAGGGAAGAGCTGAGTCAAGGCCACATCAAGACAACTTCACCTCACCCGGATCTCAGTAACTAACACTTTTCATGCTGCAGATGTGGGTGACGTTTTAGCACCGATGCAAACACACTTGATTCATCTACTTTGTTTTATAAGAAAAAAATTCCCAAATAAAACTAGAAAAAGCCAAATGTATATTTCCAAAACCCAAGGCACAATGACCAGTAAAATATCAAGGCATAATGTCCACTCAGCCATTTCCAAGCCATGCACGATTCCTGTTTGGTCCAACCCAACTGTTTCAAAGTTCATTTCTACATTGTTCAGGGGTAACAGCAACCGTATCATTCATAGGAACCATGGCTGCTCCATTTCTACAGAAAGTAAATGGAATTTTCCAAATAGATTAAATTTTAGTGTAGAGAACAAAGACCCCCTGGGGTTAGTTTTTCTGAAACAAAATGGCTAGAGATTAAGTCCACATAATTTCAAGGGTTATTTTCCAAGTGTGACTGCCTCAAAATGGGAGACCCTCTATCATAACATGAAACTGTTTAAAGCCTACAGAAGCAACAAATAAAAACAGAAGATGGGAACCATCAAGATTACTGCACCACGGTAAAAATATCTACTCCAGGAAGCTATGGGTAGGACTCCATTCTAGCTGCCTCCCTTCAGCTGTCCAGTCCTGTAGTGCGATTTCTAATCGGTCTTAATCATAAAAAGCCGAAGTCAGATATTAGGGGGTGAAAGCTGAAGATCAGAGAGGCAGATCAGCAGGTCATTAGTTCTTACCTCCATGATATCCTCAGACAGAATGGGGCATCCTGTCTCTACAAGTCCTCAGACTGAATGCCTGAGCTCCTGTCTTCTCCTGCTTTATATTCCTCTCTCTGTCCAACCATATCCCTTTCTGTCTCTATTTTCCTAGTGCTGGGATTAAAGGTGTGGGACTCCCAAGTACTGGGATTAAAGGTGTGAGCCATCACCTCCTGGCTCTGTTTCTCTTTTAGACTGGGTGGATGCCTTGAACTCACAAAGATCATCTGCCTCCGAGTGCTGGGATTAAAGGTGTGTGCCACCACTGCCTGGCCTCTATGACTGACTAGTGTGGCTAGTTCCGCACTCTGATCTTCAGGCAAGCTTTATTTGTTAGAGCACAAACAAAACATCACCAAACACCCCTGCTAGAGAATGTGGCTTCTCATTAACAGAGGGCTCACACACTCCTGGTCTTGTTCTTTTGGTGATGACATTTAATATACTCTCCAACCACGAATGAGAAGTCTTTTTAAAACAAAGACTTCTGTTTATTCCTAACAAGAAAATAATTTAATCTCTGTGTTAGTGTTATGAGCATCAACGTAAACCCATGCTTTATATAGTCCTCCCCCCGTCTTGCTCTTGTTATATAAGCAGGGATGCCTGGCTGTTGTGAGTATGTGTGCTACATGTTTCCAACCACGTTACCCTGACAACCCGGAGAAAACAGGCTTTGTGAGAGGGGCTTTGACAGACAGAAAAATCTGCTGTCAGGGATGAAGGCTAGGTCTGCTAGCATTCTTCTCGGATCATCACTGTGTTCTACTTCGTTGTACGCTTAAAAAAGGACATGAATAATGAGTGTACCCTTGTATGGTATGGACTCTCTGTCCAGGCCGAGGACTTCTGGTCTGAGGTAATGATGGCCAAAAAGTTGTCATGTGGATGTTCAGAAATCTTAGGTAACTAAGTGCCCCATCCTCAGTTTCTCATCTATAAATGAAGGTTATAGTTGTACCCAGTTCAGGGAACAGCCAGGATCCAATGGGTTGATCGGTGTTAAGTGCTGACAGTAACGCCAGACAGAGTAGCTACTCAACCAACACCAGCCACTGTCAGTGCTGCTGTGAGGACCACCAGGCACCCATCACAGGATCATTGTGCCTGTGTTAACTGCTCCAATACAAATATGGTCAATCAGATTCCACCCACCATGGCAAATCACCATGGTCACATGTCAGGGCCACAAATACCAAACTATGAATCTTCAATGGCATGGAATAGGGGGCAGGGTGCTTTCATCGCTGTGATGTAGATCCCTACACACCACCAAACTCTCTCCTTAAACCTTGAAGCAAGGACGTACCACTTTTACAAGATGATGGTCTATTTAAAAAGTGGAAAGCATAATGTTTAAGCACAAGGGATCAAACTGATCTGCTTTGATAAAGTCCTTTTAGACACAAGGACGTATACCCACACTTCAGCTTTCCCATGGCACTATGCTAATGTATGTTCAACGTTACATCTAAAATCCCGCACCCCTTCCAGCACTGCCATACCCAGCTCTTATTTTAAACTCTTGTTTACACGCCTACACCTTTCTCCACAGAGTTTAAAGAACGCAGTGTATAGGTTTGTGCATATCTTGTCTGCATTCTGATGCCCACTGGTCTGCATCCTAGCATTTGGTGGTATTTATTTCCACTCTAGTCAGAAGGTTTGGAAGGTGAATAAGTTCAGATCCCTCAATATTTTCTTTCGAAAATAAATTATTCATGAAGCTCTCTCCCTTGTTCCCAAATGGTTAGGTTTAAACAATTGCTTAAAGTGCTGTTTTTAACTGAAGAACACATTATTCAAAAGCCTCTCGCCCAGGAAACACTTACTTGCTAACTGGTCATTTTCATCTGATCAATGGCTTCACCATGCAGAAACACACCATAGTGGGATGTGTTTCCAGCACAGGGCCAGTGGCACTAAGTGCCTGGCTCTCTCATAAACAGAGCAAGTTGGTTAATAGTCACTTTATAGCCCACATATTGTTCTGAAAATCTATTACAGTCCGCCTTAGTGAATCTCTTCTGAGACGATCTGGGGTACTAAGCTCAGAGGAAACCTTCCTGTAACAGGTTAATGGATCAATTTATTTATTTCAAATTTGTTCTTTTCAAGCGGAAAACCCACTAAAGACTTTCTAAGCAATCAGCTCAATAACCACAGGGCAGGCAGCCATGCTGGGCCTGCTGCTGATGCCCTGGCCTCTCTCTGGCACTGAAGGCTCCTAAGGCATGGCTGGTGGCCTGGTGCCTTCATCCAGGCATCTACAGACTGCCCAGAGCCTTGGGCTATCATATGTTCAAAGGCATTGCCTCACTTACTCTAGAAACGAATCTGAAGGTAGGAAATGGTTCAAACAAGCAAAACCAAAGGACTCTGTTGAAACGACTGTCCTCAGAGCACTGTTAGCAGTTTCACTTCAAAAGCTTCACAACGACACACTGCTAAGGGGTCTGGAGGATGGCTCAGCAGGTAAGAGCATGTGGGGCTCTTGCAGAGGACTCACACTCATAACCTCTTGTAACTCCAGCTCCAGAGGACCCTACCTACCCCCTTGGACTCCATAGGCGCCTGAACACTCTCTCTCTCTCTCTCTCTCTCTCTCTCTCTCTCTCACACACACACACACACACACACAAACACAAAACTAAAAACCAAACAAATCTTTTAAGAATATACCACTATAGCCCCTTGGGTTCTCTTTCTGCATTAGTGCCTTTCCAGTGCACACTTCTCTAAATATGACAGACCAATGCACAGTTCCCATGCACAGTGGGATCCAGTGCACACTTCTCTAAATATGATAGACCAATGCACAGTTCCCATGCACATTGGGATTCAGTGCACACTTCTCCAAATATGACAGACCAATGCACAGTTCCCATGCACATTGGGATTCAGTGCACACTTCTCCAAATATGACAGACCAATGCACAGTTCCCATGCACAGTGGGATCCAGTGTACACTTCTCCAAATATGATAGCCAATGCACAGTTCCCATGCACAGTTCCCATGCACAATGGGACAGCAGGTGACCAGCAGGAAGTTGGGAATATTTAATGTTCCATGGTGACCATAGTCATCCTAGACAGGACACGCCCTTTGCAATCTGCTTCTGATACCTGAGAGTGTGTTTCCGCACGTAGCCCTAACACTCAGGATTTCAGGGGTGGGGTATGAGCACCCGGTCACATGCAGATAGCTAAAGAACTCGATGTGCCCCTCAGTGTAAGGAACCAGCTTGAAAGTCCTTCGCTTGGGGCCCTTTCCTCACCTAACGCCTGTGGAAATGGTTGAGAGCACTGTGGATGCTTTTCCAGCTACTCTGCGACACTAGATCAGTGTCCAGAAGATGGAACCGGGCTACAGGCACTTCTCAAGCTCACGTTCTTTGACGGGAGGATCTGAACCAGCCTTGTGATGATGGCTGGGCCATACACTGGCCCTGTGCCCAGTCTCCTCATCTGTAAGGATGAAACAGCAGCTTTCGTGTAAAGCGCTGGAAGGATGCAAGCATGCAGAACAGACTGGGTGGCAGAGAATGCCTGAGCGCTGTGCACCTCTGCTCTGCATAGCTGCCCGGCACTGGTGAACTTTCCTACACCTCAGCTTTTACCTAGTAAGTGAGAAGAATGATCACAGCGTGGTGACGAGACACCACGCACAAAATGCTCCGGCACAAGGCTCGTGCTCACTGAGGCTGCTGTTGTCATTAGCTCAGTACTTCCTCACAGGCCTTCACTCTGCGTAAGAACCACGGTGTCTGAATAAACAATACGCTGTAAGCTTATTCAAAACACAAACCCCAGGCCATACCAATCTGTGGGTGTTAATTCAAAATTTCCAGGAATGCCTGCTCTATTTTCAGAACTGTATTGCTCCAAGAAATCTCTCTCAAACGCATCCCCCATGACACCACCACTGTGAATCAACAACGAGAAATATTCAGTGGCTACTTGCAAATGGGTAACTGCAAAACGAAACTCAAGTGTTCAGGCTTTCGGTGTGCTGCTGCTCGCGGCGCTCTATTCACAGCAGAGACACCACTCAGAAAAGACTCGCTCTCTGCCGCCTGTGCTTGGGGTTAGAGCTTGTCCCCAGCTACAGCAACTCAGGCTTACAAGAGTCCCAGTGCCTGGAGCCAAGAAGGATCCCAAGCTCCTTGATGGGACAAAGTCTAGTGCCACTAAGGGATAGGCTCAAGCTCATATGTCACTACAGGGCAGGGGAGAGGAGCTGGCTTTGTTTCTGGCTCCATGTCAATCTTCCGCTTTACCACAGGTCTCACTAATGTGAGCAGCATGCTTGGGATTGAATCTAGAGACCGCACCATCTCAGATGCTACTCACTTCTGTCTTTAATCATAATGTGGGACAGGTACACACACATTCACTTGCAATAGACTCTATTGCAGAAACATATCTGCCCTCTTTGCCGGGAGAAGGTAAGCCAGGACCATTATGTCTGGGAGATATTCACCTCAGCATATATTTCATTATTAATTTAGTATCTTAAATGGAGTTTTGTCTTGTATTTTACAATTTAAGTACCTTTTGGAGAAAGATTTTTCTTTCATTTTCTGGGTATTACAATTGTAGTAAAAAGCTTTCGAGCTTCTGGGGAAAGTCTCACAATTTCTGGAGTAGAGAGGAAGGAAGAGCCCAGCGCTGCTGCAGACTAGACTGACTGGCGCTCAGCCCAAGGGCATTCCCAGAGGGCATTCCCAGAGGGAGCATGATGGTCCTGACACATGACCAGAGAAGTCCTAGGTGAAGACAAAGGGGCAATGGCAATGTTTACCACACAGAGAACTGTAGGGGAGGCTACCTTTAATTTAATGGAACATAATTCTGGAATTTTCCTACATTTCTCCTGGAAAGCAAGTAAAGCAATGAGAGTGGTGAACGCTCCAGGAAAGCTAGACAAGTCCCTAATAAAACAGAGGACAGGACCAGAGATGGCCAGCAGACTCCAAAGCCACCAAGAGAAGCTTCCAAAACAGGGGGTCCTTAAGGGAGAGAACTGAAAGGCGGATGCAGGAAAAGCTGGCCCCAAATAGAGGTACTGGTGGGGTATGTGTACAGCTGGTCACCGAGACTAAGGCCCTCTAGCCAATGGTGCAAACGCAAGGCAGTCCTCCTCTGCAGACACGCTGGGGGCAGGCAGAGAGTCAGCTATCTAGATCAAGTCAGGACAGCAAACAGCTTTTGATGGCCCAGTAGCCATGGAGAGCCAGACCAACGCCTGGGCACTCCAGAGTCTGGGAGGGCTGCCCCAGGGGGCAAGTTAGAGGTGGAGTCTCCACACAAGGACAAGACTGAATCCTGATTCTATTTCACAAAGTACAACAAGAAAAAAAAAAACCAAACAGGACAGTGCTCTATGTCAGTGTCCACTGGCCAATAAAACTGGAACCAATAATTTCAAACTGGGCTAAAAGAAATTAAGGAACAACTAACAAAGGCAATAGACAGACCAAAAACAAAAAACAAGCAAAAAAAAAAAAAAAACTCCAAACAAAACAAAACCAAGAGCACAGAGCAGAAGTCCTCAGAAGTGAGATAGCTGGACAGGAGCACAGGCGGTGAGAGCTATGACCCAAGGACAGTAAAGGAAATTAGGAAAAAAGAGAAAACAGAAAGGAGATCAGAGAAACAGAACTGGAGAAACTGGACAGAGGAGTCAATCAGAAACCACAGACACCAAAACAGCCATGTGGAGTCTGTCTGGACCACAGACCCCAAGCAAAGGGCACTCGTTTCCAGGAGAATCAAAGGCGAGTAGGACCGAGGAGACAAGCTGGGGAGTTCCCTTCCTTCTGTCAACTGAGCTAATGGGAATAGGATTACAAAAGCAAGCTTTTCTGTTTAGTAGAAGCAAGTATTCAGAAGTGATACAACAAGACATCAGGGATTTGCTTTAAAACACTACGGCATCACCAACAAAAGAGCAAACACTAGAAAGAAACAAAAGGCTGGGAAAAAAAAAAAAACATGACCAAACAGGGCTAATCTGGGACCTGGGGCGCTGTCCCTGTGGGTTCTAGTCTACTTCGATGTCTTTCTAAACTCAAATGATGAAAAAGAGTGAGGTGGGGGAGCACTTGCCATGTGGAAATGGGAAGACACAGCAGGCATGCAGAAGGCCCCACAGCATCTGGCCCAAGGAAGGACAGGCAAAGGCTGGTGGCTGGGGCAAACTGGGGGAGGGTGGGTCAGATGGAGGGTTTGGGTGGTTAGAATGTGATGAGAAGCATCTGGATGGATGGGTAGTCACCAAGGACATGAGTACGACTTGATGCTCTGACTGATGTGGATGAGACAGAGGAAGCTGATCCCAGGAGGCCAGCATGCAGGCTGCAGGTGGCGATTAGGCTGGGCAGCTCAGTAGAGACAGGAAGAGACCCGGGCTTCCCAAAGGCAAGGTTGCAATGAGGGCTGGTGTGGAGAGGAGACACATTTACTTGGCCATGTCACAGTTTAACCTGTCTCAATTTAACCCCCTTTTCCAAAAATTAAGAGGGAAACTTGGCTGCTCAGGTTCTCCAAAAGCTTCACCAGATTTACACCATGGTCAGAATTGGGTGACTGAGAAACATCCCACACAGACAACAAAGCTGTCAAGCAGGTAACTGCCAGAGAAAGTTTATTCAATTACTCTGTCACTTAAAACGGGCAGCAGATGGACACTAGTGTCCCAAATATACCCTAATTCTAGAACAGACATCTTTTAGTTCAGTGATTCTCAAACTGTGAGGTTGTGACCCCTTTGGGGGTCGAATGACCCTTTCACAGGGGTCACATATCAGATATTCTGTGTATCAGATATTTACATTATGATTCATAACAGTAGCAAAATTAGTTATGAAGTAGCACTGGAAATAATTTTGTGGTCGAGGGTCAACGCAGCATGAGGAATTTTATGAAAGGGTCCCAGCATCAGGAAGTTGAGAACGAGAATCACTGTGCTAGTTGGATCTCACAGACATGCAGGCTTCAGGCGGGACATTTGAACCACAGAGTACTGCAGATTATTTAGGTAGGATGCGTACCAAAATCACCTGCTCTGTCTTCCAGATGAGAGCGAGATCACTATTGCATTCCGCTACAGGAGTGGCTCGTTTTTGACAGCAAGCTCTCTGTGACCAGAGCATGTGGTAGCATGCACATATTTATGTCTGTGTGTGGTGTGGGTGCATTTGGAGGCCAGAGGCCCAGGAGTATCTTCGTTGACTGCTTTCCACTTTATTTTTTGAGACAGTGTCTCATACTGAGCCTGGGACTCATCATTTCAGTAAAGCTGGCTTGGACAGCTTCCCCAACCTCAGCTCTGCATTATAGACACATCCTTCCACGCCTATCTTTTACATGGGTGCTGGAGATCTTTCCAGCTGAGCCACCTGCCCAGTCCCACTCTTTCTACTGACTCACCCCACAGCTCACCACTACATCCAACAGTTGGAAGTAACCAGGAGTGGTACCGCTGTTCTCGCAAACCTGGTAAAGAGCAAGGGAAAGGAGGTGTGTGCTACACAGAAGCGGTGCAATAAACTTCCCAATGCTAAATAAACAAGCTCACCAAGTCAGAGGAAATGTCAGCTCCCTGGCTTTCAGCTTCCCTGCTTTAAACTAAAATGTATGGTGGGATGCAGGAGCGAAACAGCATGAAGAGGGGCTGGGTGAGCAACGCCAATCAGGACACAGCCCTGGCCTTCCAATGTTCCCGTACCACGAGGAGGGAATTCTACTCATTCAACTCCTCCTAATTAAAAAGTAATAAATAGGGGGTGAGGAGGCAGATACCCAAGCCAGGTGAACTGGGATGAACTGGGCTTTGTCTCACTCCATTGAGGGACCTAAGCACACACCAGCTCTACATGCCGAAACACTAGGCTGTGTCACTCGCTCTACACCCCCACCACCTGACAGTAAGGTGTGCTCTCAAGAGCAAAGGCCAAGAACAAATGACAAGAAGCCCGGCCGTGAGGACACTGGGTTATCGCGTTCTGAGTGGAGGTTAACTCCCAGCTCCTGAGAACCAATCCCATAATCAGATGTGAAGAATCAATGTTAGTTCCCAAACCTCACCTACCACACACAGGTCTTGCCAGGGCAAAGCCAAGCCTGCTGTCAAAGCCAGGTGACTCAGGGAAGTTAGCAAAGAAATGTCTTTGAAACCTCTGGGCTTTCTTGAGAAGCTATACTCTTGATTGATTTGTTTCACTTGATTTTTAAAAAACATAATCTGTAAATATCAACTGTTTGTAGTGATTATGGAAATATCTACCAAAAGACACGCGACCAGTAACAAGCAAACACAGCAGTGAACCCCACTGGCTCCATCTCTAACCTATAGTTCCATTATCTAACCAGAAAAGCCCCAAAACCGCATCATTATGCCTTAAGAACACTGCAATTAGGAAGGGGCCTTCCTCCTTTCTGCTCTTCCAAGACAGCGCACAACAGCCCTGCGAGACTCAGCTCACAAGAGCCCATTTAAACAGGACAAGCACTAATTGGGCAGCTAGTTACAGCTGTACCACTTTGATGTCAGTTCCAAGGATGAACTTGACCAGATTTCATATTTTTAATTTTGGCCCTGTCATTCAGCCCAGGCCCCAAGGTTAACCCTTCGCTGTTGGTCATCCAGGTTCCAAGGTTAACCCTTCACTATTTGTCATCCCAGAATCCAAGATTAATCCTTTGGCTGTTGGCCATCTAGGCTCCAAGATTAACCTTTCACTGTTGGTCATTCCAGACTGTAAGATTAACCCTTTGGCTGCTGGTCATGCCAGCTGTGCTTCTGGAACCTTATTCAAGAGTTGCTTCTCCTGGAACATTCCCCATGGGACAATTCCCTGACCATCTCAGAGACATCCAGGACAGCCAGGCAGGCCAAGTATGGAGAGGCAGCTCCAGCTGTAGGTGCAGCAAAGTCACACTGTCTTACTGCCAACGGCACTGTACTGCAAGCCACGGACTTTAGGTGTCAGCTGCCACGTGCCTCTACCATGTGGCCTCAGACCACCTTTCTGGGCCCACTTTTTTCCTTTGAACAAGGAAGTCAGTCTGGATGCTTGGTCAAGCAGAGGTTCTTAGGTTCTTGAAAACAAAGACTGACCAACCATCCAGCCATGCTCCACCAGCTTTCAGAGTCTGTGGGCCACTCTTATTTAGCTGCTGGTCCCAGAGGTCAGATATTGGTCTGAGAGTTGTATACCAGTCCATCTCTTCATGGGGTTTCAAAAAGCAGCGAACTCAGCTCCCCACAGAAATCAATGTTTCCACCGAGGTAATAATCACTTTTATAGCAAACCAGGGGGGGGGGAGCACACTCGTCACTACTGAGAGGTGCTAGAGACCCAATTCTACTTTAAAACTGGGACCCAAATGGCAGCATCGCCAAGCACCTGTTCTGCTGTCCTGTCTGGGTGACAACTCGCGGTACCCACACAGTTAACAAGGAAAGCCCTCTCTTCACAGGACCTGGGCCATAGTATCAATATGCCACCCCTCTGCATCCAGCCCCAGTTACTGCCACCAGCAAGAAGTCAAACAGCCAGCAATCTCGTGCTTCTTCACAGGGCACAATGCCATTGGAAAGGACCCAGAGACAACAAATAAGCACAACACTGCGACTCCGGAGGAAAGTCTGGATCTAGCCAATGGCACCATGGGGACAGACAGGCAAAATCCAAACAACAGAAAACAAGTTGGTTCTTAGACAACAAAATTTCACAGAAAGAGAAGGGGGCAATACAGAAGACTGACTACCAGCCAATCAGATATGGATTCTATTTGAATTCAATCCAAACTATTAAAAAACACTGATGACACCTAGGAGACAACTGGAAATTTGAAACTGACAGTGCAGCTGTTATGAGATTGTTATAGTTTGATTTTCAGCAGAATGGCTGAATTATGATTATGCTTCTTTAAGAGTCTTTGAAAAGGGAAGAAAGGGTCTGCACCTGGAACTGGGTGGTGGTGGCGGCGCACGCCTCTGGAGGCAGGCGGACCTCTAAGTTTGAGGTCTACAAACTGAGTTCAGGACAGTCTGGGCTCCAGAAACAAACACGCACACACCAAGTCTTTGTACCTTACATATCTTTGTATCTATGGGTTCCATGGTAAAATACTTAAGGATTAATGACCATGATGTCTTAGATCTGCTTCAAATCACAGAAAAGGCATTTGGTAGCTGGGTGCACAAGTCCATTACAGTATCTGACTACTTTTGCGTACATTCAAAGTTTTCCTTTAAGAAAGTTTTACAAGAGTATGTAAGGTGATTGCCGTATGCCTGGGTAATAAGGAAGTGATTTTACCTAGACACAAGACTATGTGTCATTCTGTACAGGTCTGAGCACGAGACACACATTACTCTTTAGACAAGCACAGATGTGGACAGCCACCTCAGTGGCCACTGTTCAGAAATGCACGTTCTGAATACAGAGAGCATTTAGGACAGGAGTTTTCTTGGCGTCTATAATGTGGCTAGATCAGTTCCAGCCCTTGTCCTTCCTCTTTACTACAGAATGGCACATGGAGAATCCTTATAACACAGGGGACTGAAACACCAAGCAAACCTCATGTGCATGTGCCAGTGGAACGCAGCTGCACGGTGACGCTTTGGGGCACAAGTTTGTAGCATAGGGATAGGGTTGGGGGTTATTTTCATCCTTGCCTGTTTTCCTCAGCCTCCTTGGGGCTCAGGCACTATATGGGCATTATCTGGCCCTGCAGATACACAGGGCTGGAAGCACTGGATACCCACTCTAGATCAACTACAGGATCTGACACACTCCTCTTTGCCTCATTTTACAAAACAACACCAGACCAACCAATACATAAAAATACACACAGGAGCCAGGGTATGTGAAATCTGTGACTTCATCTTAAGCAGATCTGAGAACTGAAGTCATACTCTGCATCCTCCTTTCTATATTAAAAATACATGAAAATACCATCACTTTACTTATTTAACTAAGTTCCATTATAACCTTCCACTGAACACTAAAGCCCTTCTTTAAGAGAATCTAGGTATTTCTACGGCAGACAGACAGCATAAGGGATCCTAGTCACACTGTATCTGCTGCCACCTTTGGACGGTACCTTAAACACAGCAGGTGCTCAGTGAAGCATGGGCTAGGTGAAGAAATGAAGGGGACTCTTCAATGATGAACGTCTCTGCTTTGAAGTGGAGGGTTAATGCACCACCCCATGGAGATATCTGTTTAGTGGCAAAGCCACTAATTCTGGGACATTCCTCTCCTGGAATGGGTTCTTCCTACAAATAGTGTAGAGCCTAGCATGAGAGATGGATAGAATGATGGGTGTGGATACAGACAGAAGGATGGAATCCACCTTAGGAATCTACAGGCTCTCTTTGCTTCTAAGAGAGAATGTGCTTTGCCAAAATGATTACTTGGCTCTATTTAAAAACCTAATGTAACTACAAATTACTAAGAAACACAGCCTCAAGCATTAACTATTTCTTTAAATGACTTTTGGTCTGTGAGCTTTCAGAAGTACAAACAGACCACTAACAAGAACACAGCTCACACTGTGCAAATGGCTTTTAGGAAGGGAGGTAGGTGGAGGGGAGAGAGGAGAAAATGAGGGCTGGTTGGCCAGAGCACCAGCTCTAAGCACTGTGCTGCTCTGGAAATAAACCAGCCACTCAGTTCATTAGCTGTCAAATGCTGGGGCAGGCGAAACGGTTCCTCTCATTCAGAGCACACCTGATCCTGACCCCAAACAGTGGACTCCCACAATCAGCAGAAGGCTCCCTGATTAAGAGATTCCATTGCTGAGAGGCTGAAAAGAGACTGGCAGGCACTGCTCACCACGGCTACAACTGCACTGTGCTGTGCTGCGGTGAGCCTTTTCATGTGCCTGCCCTTTGTCTTTTGTGAAACAAATGGGACCTCGGGGCAAAAAGGTAAGGGGCACAGAAGATCATACCACTCTTCACTTGGTAGGAGGAACCCGCCAGGCATAGGAACGCTTTCCAATTACTTCTTAAAAGTAAGCACAGGCAGTCAATCGTGCGTGAGCTGAGTTCTCATGGAAAACATCCTCAAATGCATTTTAACTGCTTGCTGGAAAAGGGGCTAGAACACATTTGCCTGCTTAGTCCCATTTTTAAAAAGGCACTTTAACCACTTCGCTGCTGCCCAATGTGGCAGCTGAGTGCCTCTGACAGGGCTGGCAGTTTAGCCCAGTGCTAAGTCCTCGTTAGAGCAAGAGATGGCTCAATGGAGCACAACAGAAAATGAAACCCCGGGGGAGAACTTTAGTCACCCACATTTTCTGACAGAATTTGCACATTTTGAAAGCAAAGATTAGATACTATTTTTTTAAAAAACGAGAAATCAGCATAACTTTCTTTATCCCAACTCAATCTGGATGAGGGTATGGTGTCTCCAAGCAGCAGGGCTCCTAATTGCAACAAAGAATGCCACCGAAATTGTTACCCAAAATATAAAGGCTGCTGGCTGGGACTCACATTTGTGACTGCATGAAACTTAACTCACACCTTTTATAAACACTTGCTCATTGCAGCACTCCTGCAAGTTTTAAGGGAAACCATTATTATCTTGGCTAAATTACAATAAATCTCATTCTCTGACGCTTGCCCTGCGTGATGGCTAAAGATGTTCTCCTTCAAAACAGGCATAGCCATTTGGACAGCTGCAATCTGGACCCCTGGGCCAAAATGAAACTACAATACAATTTCTGATAACAAACAAGTCAAACACACGTGATGCACAGATAATCTGATCCTTTTCTCTGGGTTTATTTTAATCGCAGCCATTTGTGAGCAACAATCCTAACTGGTGTTACTGCATTCCCAGGAGAGAAAAATGCTAGTTCGAAAGAGGAACATGAAAAGGGCTGAGGATTTACAGTGTGTGTGTGCGCGTGCGCAAACACTCTCCTACACACTGAGGGTTCATTTGTACCCACAACAGCAGCAGGATGATTTACCACACTAACACAATGACAGGGCAAAGCAGGGCGTGAGGAAGGAAGGCAATGTGAAGAAAAATGGAAACGTTCCACAGGCCCCAAGTCACCACGATACTGCCCAAGACAGCAAGAGATGCAGAAAGAAGGGCACGCTGCCAGGTAAGGGACTGGCACACTTTCTAAGAAAAGCCAGGCCTCAGATTTCCGACCAAATTTAACAAGTGACCCCATTTTCTTCCCACACTATTTTGAAGTGTTACAGAAGGAGGATTCCAATCAAGAGAAAATCACCCGGGGAAAGGCCCACTCCCAAATGCAGAGTAGCCCCACAAATAGCAAACCCCACATCTTGCATACTTTGTGCACTTTTCCATGTGCAGGAGGCATCAACTGATGGCTCCCAGGAGGATGTATCTGCTCTTGTCACCTCCTTCCCCCAGGTCTCACATGGTCTCGCGATGCTCCAGGTAATAAAGACTGAGGGCACCAGGAAGACTCAGCAGCTTTTGCTTTTGCAGTCCTGAAAACCCCAGAACACACCAAAGAGGTGAGCTCTCCTGCTCACACCAGCAGTGAGGGTACACTGAGCAGAAAGGGAGCTGGGGCCACAGGGAGAAAGAGCTAAGGTACACAAGTAAGTGGCAAGTCCAGAGGAATAGCTGACCAGCTGGGCCAGGCCAGGCTGAGAATCACTAGGAAATAAAACAGCTTGGTATGAAGGACACAGTAAGCGAGTCATCCCTTGCTATCTCACGGATATCTCAGTCAGTGCTACACCGTTACATAGCCAGGAAGAGAGGGGATGTGGGCTTGAACCCAGGGCACACGACCAGAACTAATCCTCTAAGTCAAGGACCAACAGATCTTTTCTTAAAGGTCCAGAGAGCAAATAAGGTTAGCTTTGCTGATCACATGATCTCTGTGGCAATAACCCACCTCTGAGCAGTCTCTTTAGATTTACAAATGAATAGGTGGGACCGCACACAAAACTGTATGTCAGGAGCACTGCCAGTGAGCCTTGGCTTGCTTGTCAATCATCGCACTAAGCCAATGCTTTTCTACTTTCAACTTGTGTATGTGTGTGAATGATTTGTGTGCTCCTGAGTGCAGGCCACATGTGTCATGGTGCATACATGAAGTGAAGGTCAGAGGACCTCAGGGTTCAGTCCTTGCCTTTTACCCTGAGACTGGGTCTCTTGTTTTCCATTTTATAAGCTAGGCTGTGCAGCACAATTAATAAAATCCCAAAGACAGATACTGGGGTTCAACCTGAAGGTCAGAAAAAGCAAAACAGCCAGTCACTGACTCTTACCTCAGTCTGAAAAGTCTCCTCCCATCTTATACTCCTCTCTAGTGCTGGGATTAAAGACGTGCATCACTACCGCCTGGCTTCTATGACTACTAGGATAAGAGGTGTGTGTCACCACTGCCTGATCTGTAAGGCTGACCTGTGGGGCTGTTTTACTTTCTGATCTTCAGGCAGGCTTTATTTATTAAAATACAAATGAAACACCACTACAAGGCTGGCTGACTTGCATGTGTCTGAGAATGTCTCTCTCTCCCATCTTGCCAAGGAAACAGAGGAGTTACAGATGTGCACTACCATGTTTGGCCTGACGTGGGTTCTAAGGATTTGAACCGAGGTTTTCACAACTGCAAGGAAAGTGTGCTTCATTTGCTGAGCCATCTCTCCAGCCCTCCTTCTCCAATTTAACGTGCATACTAATCACCTGATGTCTTTGTTACCCAGCAGCCTCATGGTGGTGGCACAATGACCAGAGACTTGAGCTAAGTTCCCAGGAGAGCTTGCTGCAGGACCACAGACAGAATAAGGTCTGTCACTCTGCTCTCTCGTTTCATACTTTACAACCCTATGATGCAAGTTCCTCACTCCACCACTTGACAGAGGCAGAAAAGGACAAGCCAAACTTCCCAGGAAGAAAGGCCCATGTTAGTTCCCTCCTGCCTTCATGGCTCCATGACTGTGCTTTGATGCAACTCACTCAGTCTCCTCACTGCAGCTCCAGAAATTTTATGGCTAGATAATGGCGGCCCACCTTCCAGGCAGACCTTCCCATCATGCTCGGGCCTTCTGTAGGCGCTCCTCTCAGAACAGGTGTGTCAGCTGCTTTATTTCAAAGACTGCCTGGGAGACTGTAGAGAAGCGGCTTGAACTTTGGTCTGAGACAAATATGAAATACTGTATTACTCCCCCGCCCCTGTCATTAACAACGAGTATTTTTAGCATCCAAAAATGTGAAGCTCAGACAGATAAGTAAATATTTAGCACCATCCTTTCAAGACTGTTAAGTTTTCACTTTCAATCATGCAGAGGTATGTGCGTCTTCATTAATAGTCTAATTATATCATATATTTTCATCCCGTACAATATTTTGCTTCTATATTTGAAATAATTGAATTCATTTGTGCTAATAAATGTTCCAAATGGACTTTTTAATAATTGAGATTAGCACATATTGTTCACCTCAAAAACAATATATAAAACAAGAACTCTTGCTTGCCTCATGCTGTGGCAGAGCTGCCTGCCAGTAGTGGCTCAAGGTCATTTAAGCCCAAATTCCTCCTGCTCAGCTGATCCACAGGATTCAGTGTCAGAGCAGGGCCAATGTCAGGCCTACAGTCTCAAGAGAAAGTCCAAGCTTGGTATGCAAGGCCCCAACCTACCTTACTAATACCCCTTGTCCTTGGCGTGCCTGTCTGAAACACCTTCTCTCAGAGGGCTGCGTGGCTAGCACCCCATCTGCTCCTCCATCACCACTTCAGGGCATTTTCCCTGGCCTAAATCTCTGGGCCCTTCCTGCCAGCTCCACTCTCCCCTAGGCACTACACTCCTCCAGCCTGCTGCTCGCTACCTACTGATTATGTACTCGCTCTGCTAGAAGGGAGGCACCTGGAACAGGGATCCGTGCTTGGGTTGTCATTGCATTCGAGAGTTCCCACAACAGCTGGCACAGAGCAGGACCCTGCAGGTGTTTCTTAAGCTAACAGTGTTTTAGAAGGCATATTCCAGGCCCTGGGGGCTAGAGCAGTAAAAAAGACAAACAAGGTCCTTCTTTGACAGAACTTTGTCATCTGACAGAACATGGGCAAATGAGCCAGTAGGAGCAGAGGAGAGAACAGGTCTACAGAGGGCCTGGAGAACTTCTTCTGACCCAGAGGGATTACATCTCCGCAGGGGTGGCAGCTCACTAATGATGGGGACAAGGAGACATTATGTAAATCATGCACATGCTGGTTCGAGTCTCTGTCACCCTGATCTGCCAAGGGATACAAAAGTGAGTCTTGGTCTCTCTCTTGGCACTTCCTGTCCTCAGATAGCCGGTAATCTGGCCCGTTAGGCCTTACTGTGGATGTCACTCTCTTGCTGGACCTTTGTTGACTACTAATACTGTGTATCTTGAACTTAATGGAGTCTCTTACAAGTCTTCTGTGTCAGGAGCACAGGATCTGTCTCTATGACTACTTCTGGCATGAGATGCACTGCAGAGTCTTACTGGGGGTCATCTGTTTCTTTTTCCCATTGTTGCCGACTGGCATCAGACTATAGCCAATCTTACATCTGCACCTGGTGCTTCCTTTGTTCTCCGTCTTTTGTTGTCTTGTGTGTGTGGGGGGGTCCCATTGTATCATCTTTCTTTTTAACACTTTGAGGCTTTTTTCCACTAGTTTTATACAATGTGCTAAAACCTTGCTTTCTTGATATGTGTATGTGGGTGTATCCATGTGTAGCCACCAGGGTTGATATCAGACCTCTATCTTGATAGCTTTGTACCTTATCTTTCGAGACAGGGTCTTTCAGTGAACCTGGAGCTCACCAACTGAGCTAGGCTGGCTGACCAGCAGGCCTGGCTTAGAAATTATAAGTGTGCACATCTGCACCTGACATTTTACGTGGGAACTGGGGATCTGACTCATGTGCTTATGCGTACATTCTGAGCCACCCCCATACCCTAAAACCTTGATTTGATGTTAGACATAATTGCTTACTCCTAAATAACATGAGAAAGCTCACTAACCCCAAGTTCTGGTTGGATGTGAAGTGAGGATTCTCATACCCTTTGATAATGTGACCTCGGACTAGGATCTGGCCTTGGTTATATATTTAGTTATGTATCTAAAACAGACAAATGGCCTTGCCATTCCCCACCAGAACCATCAGCTAGAGTACCGCTATATTCCCATTGCCTACTGCAGGAACCCACAGGCAGGGACTAAACACCTGTCCTCCTGTAGAGCAGCTGAGGTGATCCCTCCACACTGCAGGCAGTCACTGAACACCTGTCCTGTAGAGCAGCTGAGGTGATTCCCTCCACACTGCAGGCAGTCACTAAACACCTGTCCTCCTGTGAAGTAGCTGAGGTGATCCCTCCACACTGAAGGCAGTCACTAAACACCTGTCCCACTGTGGAGCAGCTGAGGTGATCCCTCCACACTGCAGGCATTCACTAAACACCTGTCCCACTGTGGAGCAGCTCAGGAGATCCCTCCACACTGCAGGCAGTCACTGAACACCTGTCCTGTGGAGCAGCTCAGGTGATCCCTCCACTCACTGCACTTTGTGACTTAAGTCTTTTCAAGGAAAACTCACGACTCTTTTCCAGAGGTCATGCGTCTTTTAAAAAAATACATAATACAATTGAGCTGAGACTAAAACTCTTGGGTTTTAGACTAGAACTTTCTGTACTGCGGCTGGACTGAATGAGTGTCATGAACAGGAAGGACTCAGGTGACAATTCTATAATCTTCTCTACCCACCTGTCCTGACTGGCAGGCCCTCCTTGGCTAACTCATGGGTTTGGGCTTTCTCTTGTTTAACTAGATGTGCAAGAGGGAGAGTCTAAGGCTTCTGGAAGTCTGTGGGTTCGAAAGCTCCATGGGGAAAGATTATTCCATGTTAGTAGTGAGGACTTGATGCTCGGGCAAAAACCAACATTTTAATGAGGCTTTACTGAAATAGGGCAATAAGTTAAAGGACAGGGTGAGTATATGCAGAAAGTAGCGGGAATACACCACTACAGAAGACTCCTGGGGTGAGCAGGCAGGCATCTGCTTAGTGAGGAAGCATGGGAAGGCAGGACACAGCTCTTGGGGTGAGCAGGCATGGGCAGGCAGGACCCAGTTCGCTGTAAGGCGGCTCTAGGTTCAGGAACTTCATCTTAAGAAGGTACCATCTAGAGAAATCACGGCCTCCCCAGATACCATGCCCGGAGTGCCAGAGAGCAAATGTCTTTCTGATGCTAGGAAGTCAGTCTTTTAGGTATTTCAAAGGCATTCTTATTTTCTTGCAGATTTACTCAATTTTCTACTTCCTCCTGCTTTCCATTTATATTGTCCCAACTGTCAGGAGGACAATATTTTGACACAATAGCAAACAATTAAAATGCTATGAGCAGTCATGACGAATTAGGCGTGAAATTGGGCCTCTCCCTGCTGGATGGGGTGTAAGGAAACCTCATTAATCTGGACTCCACCGAGGCAGCGGAAAAGCAGTCCAGTGGGAATTGGGATGCTGGGGACTATATCGTGCCTGGTGACCAGGAGCCACGTAGGTGACAGCTCTCCTGCCAGATCTCAGGGTTCCCAGTTACAGGAGAACACTGGAGGGGCTGATGCCAAACACTGAGAAGGACTGAGGCCCATGGAGACTGGGCTGGGCTCAGGATTTGGGAGTTGCAAGTTTTAAACATAAGATAGGAGGAGCAAGCATGGTCCCTCATTCCTGTAAGTCAGCACTCAGGGCAGTAAAGCAGAGAGACTGCCATGAGTTTGAGTTCAGCCTCGGCTAGAAGTGAGACTGCCTAAAAAAAAACAGCGAAAAAAATGAGCTAGGAAAATTATTTCTGTAAATACAATAATCAAAAAGTAAAATAAAACTGCATTAAAAATGTTAAATAATGTCAGGCATGGTGGCATATACTCATAAACTCAATACACAGGAGGATAAGGTGGGAGGGAGTTCAAGGCCAACCTGGGCTATTTAGTGAGTTCAAAGTCAGCTTGGGCTACACAGGGAGATCCTATCTCCAAAAGGAGGGAAAGGGGAAAAAAAGTCAATTACGAGCCTTTTTTTTTCTTTTAAAATCTTTAACATCGTGACTATCTCTTTTAATTTTAGAAATAATATAAGTATAGGGAAACAGTCTTTGTCAGCTACTTTTCCACCTAAAAATAAATACATCAATGCCATCTATACACTAAAGAAGCCATTCACTGCACACGCTGAATGAATGTACTCGGAGGTGTGTTAGCCCTGTCTGTGTCCAGAGACCTCGACAGCAGGCCCTGTTGCTGGTCACCCGGATAGTATTTCTGTACAGGTAAGATACATAACATGGAATTTACCCTTTTAACTATCTTTCTAAAATGCTTTAAAATACCCACATAGAACCATGGCCACTTTTTTTTTTTAAATGTATGGTTCCATGGTGTTAAATGAGCTCACATTTTGGTGAGAATTGCTGTTTGGAGTTCTCCGCTATGGAAATGCCCAGACCCTCCCTAGGAAGCAGAAGTCACAATAGACGGTTGTCAGGCAGCTCTGCTGACATGCACATCTTGACATCCCGTTTCACTGCTCCTTCCCGCCGCATAAATGCTCTTTAACTAAAGCAAAGAACAATGCAAACCCCAGACATTGTTACCAAGAGCCCATTACCTGTTTCAGCAAGACACAGTTGGCCCTCATACTGTTAACAGTAACTATATGAACAGAGCCTTGTGTAGAAACTGTGCCACTGCCTGACTTCAGCTTGCCACCAAGAAATCCTGAATTCAGCCACCAGCCTCTACTGCCTTCATACAGTGGACTGCTTGCAATCTTCCTAACTTACACGGAACAGGCCCCACCTCTGCGCTTCCTCAGCTGCCCCGACAGATACTTCCTCCCATACCCCTGTTACAAGGAGTCTGTTTCCTCTGAAGTCCAACTCCACTCTTGTCTGAAAGGGGTCAGAGCTCTTAACCAAGTTTTCTCTGCCCATGTGGAGCCTATAGGGACTCCACAATAAAGCACCCACAGAACATCTCCAGCTACACAGTAATGCTCGAAGTGAGCCCTGATGGGGACCCTCCTGTAGCTGCTGTTGTGGAAGGCTCTTATCTGGATTTCTTCTTTGATCTTCCCTGAGAGTTGCAGCCTGGGTTCCTGAGAGTTTGTGTGTTGCTTATGTGACCTCCATAACAGCAGGAAGGTCGCCTTGCTAGGTCCCTACCACTCCACAGCAAACAGCAGGCTCCCAAGTTTGCTGAGCATCCATCCTTCAAGTTTTTTGAAGGGGAGACAGGGGTCAAAACTGCTGCCTGCCCTTTCAGATCTATCCTGTATCTTAAAGCGCACTTGGCCATCAATTTCTTTATCACTTACACATGGGTAACACCTTCAGCCGAAACTCCACGTACTGCAGTCTGAAAGGCTGCCTTGCCTAAGAAGTGCGGGTACTGTCCAGGTCTAGTGTTTCCACCAAGGCAGCGGAGCTGGCCGCCGACCCTCTCCCAGGACCTCAGCTCACAATGCTCCCATGACAGACGGTCTATACAAATCACCAGGAATTGATATTCTCTTACCTGCATCTGAAAACAATCTCGTCCTTCAATCGGATTATAAGTTCTTCATAGTCAAGGGCACATAACTCTGCACTAATCAGACATGGGTGGGAAATCCATAAACACTTGTGGTCAATTCATTAATCAGTGTAATTGGCATTACAGCTGCAGGGTACACTGGGAAACCTGAGTGTGTGCTAAATTGCAGAGCAAAGAAGCCTTACCTAGCCTTTTAGCCCTAACCCAGAGCACAACAAGAGGAGCCTATTTCCCTTCCAAGACAACTTTGACAGTTTCTTCTAACTGCTGCTTGTACCCAAATATCTTGGAGGCAGCCATACAAAACAACAGACGCTTGCTAAGTTAAAGTACAGCTGTGTTCCAAAAATGCAGGTGCCACAGAGACCCAAGCCTGCACCTGTTGAGGGAGACATACCCTCAGCCACCACCATTCACAAGTGACATTTTACAGCAGAGCTGTTCCTTCCATATCCTTGAACCCAGCAGGAACTCCTTAGAGACTGGGCAGAACCGCGCTAATTGCATTGGCTGCTGTGGTGATTCCAAATGGACTAATTTCCAACTGACTGTCAGAAACAAGAAACACCTTTAAAAGCTGGCTTCCTACCCACACTGTGGGAAGACCTGAGTTAAACTCCATGGCGACAGGTGAGTCTTCACCTGACTCTGTAAATGATCTGTCCTTGAAACAGCTATCTCAAGGTATTACACATAACATATGAATCAATACTTTTTAAAAATTAAGACACAATAACATGTACTTTGAATAAAATACATGAATCAATACTTTTCAAAAATTAAGACCTAACAACATGTACTCTGAATAAAATATAGAAAGTAGGATTTAATTTTCCTTTGAAGGTTCAAGAAGGAGTGCACAGATCTCTGTGTCGTGAGTCATTAGTTATAAGCGACCACGGCCTTTACTCCAGCTGCCTGTTACATGTTCATCTAGTGACCGCTGTCTGACAATGGTCTACACTGCACTGTTTGGGAGGAAAACCATGCACTCTGCATACAGTGAGTAAACACACACGAAGGAAGAAGACAAGCTTGACTGGAGTGCACACCGAGGAGACGAAACAGTCTTCTAAGTTACTGTCCACACCAGCAGGTGTCGTTCTACAGGCTGTGAACATGCAAAGCACATGTGTGCAGACAGGGATTGAAGTTCTGAAAAATTCTGATGAACATTTCAACCCACACTGTGCTCGGTGCCTGCTTTGGAAAGAGAATGCACTACTAATACAAAAGAAGCCACTACAGCCTGACTGTACCCTGGACCCTTCCTCGAGGCTCCCTGTTGGAATCCTGAGGCACTTAGAACCACAAAACTTATTACCACCATATCTAATAGTTGCCATGACATGAATAGCTAACTCATAGTGAATACCATCTGGAACATGGTATCCATGATGCTTCCATCATAGTTACCCTGATTGGTAAAGGAGAAGACTATGGTAGGGAATTTCAAGGAGGCAGGGAACATGGTGTGCAGATAAACAGGAGCCCCAGCTTCAGACTCAGTCTGTCCAGAGCCGCAGTTTGGGCCTATCCTTCAGTTCATCCACCACATATCCTAACCTTAGAACAAAACTTCTCCCTATTCTATTCCTAGGGTCGGACCTAAATCCACTGATAAACAGCAGTTTCCTGAGCTGCTTTTCATGGTCAAGGTTCTTTCTGTTACAAACCCTGTCTGCCATGCTGAAAGGGAGAGACAAACAGAGCACAAATCCTAGACCTAGGGATAGAGGGGAACAAATCCCCACGCTCCAACATTGGAGTTCGGGTTCCTAGAGGAGAACTGGAGAATACCATAAGCTCACAGGTGGAGGGCCTCACAGTACCGTCTGATGAGGAGGCAGACAAAGCCATTCAGAGTGAATGCACTTATTTCCTTCTTTGGGAGTGCTCTCCTGCCCTCTGCCACAACGTAAAGCCCATCATGACTGTGCCAGTTCTGGTTCAGACTTACAGCTGAATAGAGGAATTCCACACGACCAACAGAAAGAGAAAGAAAGGCCCAAATCTGGTCTATAGAAGGGTAATCGTGGTAAGTGAGCACCAGCCAAAAACACGTGTCACCTGGTTTACAGAACCAGCAATGAGGGGAAAGTTGCCCAGTGAATGGCACTTCAGTGAGACTTCGGTACAGCAAAGCTGTACTTCCCGCAGAAGGAACAGCAAAGGTTAGATGACACACGGTTTCATGGGCAGAGGTGGCTGGCCCACTCAGGTTGGGAGTCAGGACAAGGACAGAAATATACACATGCATGGGAACACGGGGAATGAAAAAGGTGGAAGGGCCCACATGTCATCACTACCCAGCCCCCAAGGAAAAGGCACTGAGCAACCAGAAAGACAAAATGCCAAGCCACTGCTACCAAGTGCATCCACCCAAGGGTGGCCATGGTGGCAGAAAAGGGCTGACCAGCATGATCTGATACGACCTGGTTACTGAGTGGTCATGACAGGTCACTCCTTGAGGAGGCCTGGTGACTGGGGGCTCAGGTATGGCAGGAATGCAGCTCTGTACCTCCCTGGGCTAGCATTGCAGCTAAGGGTGAACAGAGCCCAGAATGAATAGTAAAGGCGCCAGTGACTACCAAGGACAGATCCAAGCAACTGCAGGAGGAGCAGCTCACTGAGAGGAACAGATCTCTAAGTGCACATGGGAAAGTAGAGCAGGACCCTGCAGGTAGACTAAGGCACGTGCTGCACCCATATGATAGACAGCTGACACTCAGCAGCATTCACTACTGGTACTGGGAGACTGAGAAGCATGCCACTTCTGGGGCGGGCAGGGGATCAATGACTAGCATTCTGAAACACCACTATGTGGTAACAGTATTGGGGCTGAGAAAGACCAGAGTTGGTGGGGTTCAGCCACAGAGTCTTCTTCTAAGATGCTCTTGTGGCCATCTATGGGGCATCAGCTCCTTCAGAGCTCACCCCAGCAGCGGGAGCCTCCCTGCAGTGTGATCTTCCTAGAGCCCCAGAGGCTGCTAACAGAGTGAGGCCAGATACCAAGGGGCACTCCCAGCCTAGTGCCAGGCAGCACTGGCTCCGGACTTTCCCAGGAGGCCAAGGACATGTAGGATGTAGGGAAACTTGTTCTCCCCTGACCTAGCCTGTTCTTCCCCTTCCTTTCCCAGGCACTGAACCTAAATAGACACACCACGCTCTAGCAGCCATGCTTTGTGCAGCTAACAGTGGAGCTGCTGGAGTCTGGAGACTGTGGACCAAGCGTGAGCTCCACTGTGAACACACGTACAGCTGAGGAGAGGGACAGCGCCTCCCAGAATGACTCAGGCACCCTAGGCGGTCACGTCCATTTTCCCTCTATGGCTGACTGGCTCTGGCCAGTGAGTTGTCATCTCATTCCTTGAACTCTAAGGTTATAAATCCAGACTCATTTGTAGCACAGAAGTATCTGCTCACCCTAGCTGATAAAGTACTGCCTCTGCCAAAAAGCAGTGAGTACTGGGCAAAGCTCCAGGGGCACCAGGAACACTGAAGCCTAAAGCTCTGCAACTGAGGCAACCACACCCTTCCAGCTGCAAAGAATCAATCAGAAGCCCTGGGCTCGAGGCGAGGTTCACAGACAGGTCTCTAGCAAGCAAGGACATTACCTCCAGCAAAGCAGAGACCACGCAAAATCCTGAGGAAAGACAGATATAAGTGCGTTCTAGCCTGGATTAGTCTGCCTGTGCGTGTGTCTTACCCAGGAGAAGAAGGGGTGTGACGACCTGTCAGCAGTGCTACTCTGACAACCTCAGGAAAGTTCTCTGCAGCTGGAGTTTCCCTGACACAGGATGAGGGTGGAAGAGACGCCTCCTGGCTCTTCCAGTCTGGGTTTCATGGTGCCCCAAATATGCTTCCTCAATAATACAGACATTCCTGTGGGGTGAGGACAGTTCTATGTAGTGTCTGCATGTCTGCTGAACAAACTGCATTGAATTAATTGGTCATAGGGGACCTCTAAATTCTAAGTGCTCCTTTGTTAAAAATAAAAAACTGCCAAAAACCCAGTTATTTCATAAAAAGCCATTCCAGCCCACATGTGATGTGGAAAAGTTGAGTTTGTACACAGCCTATGGGGGGTAAGGACTACTTTCACCGACAGGAAGAGGGAGGCAGAAGGAGGAAATACAACTGGTAGCTCTATTTACTTAACATATTACATAATTTCATTGTTACATTTTTTCCCAGCATGCCTGAGCCTAACCCCCTTCCCTATGTGCCACATACGGAGAAGAGCTTTCTAGAGTCACTGAGTTTGGAAGCCAGGCTCCCAGTGCTGCTTCTAATAAAAAAAAAATGTTACTCTGATGCCCTGTGAGTCTCTCTAACGACAAGAAGTCCTCAGATCTACCCACCACATGGGGAGCTGTAAAAGTTGCAGTGGGTAAAGTCCCTAGGGCCAAGAGTCACAGTCCTTCAAAGGTGTACCTGAGCACTGAGCACGCTGGGAAAGAGACCTGAGGACATGCATGTCACTGAAGGAGTCTCTCTGCAGACTAGGTACAGATGGAAATCTGGCGGCAGCCTGTACTATAGCAATGTATCCTCCATAGTTCAAGATTAGGCTGTTTTTATTTGACCTGAGACCCAAGTCTAGCTACAGAAGGTTAAGGATGAGGTCACTGAGCAACAAGAGAGAGATGAGATAAGCAGGAGGAATCACTGTTTAGCTAGCCTTCCTCTGGATTACAGGTAAGTTTACTTACCCCCTACAGCTTACTGAGCACCCAGCATCTGGCATGATGAACATCAGTTTTATTCCCTGAATCATAAAAGTGAATGCAAAGTAGAGCTTAGTGCAAACAAATAAGAATGTGACTTTATGCCAGGTGTAGCAGCCCTCATAATCCCAGCACTCAGGAGGTAGAGTCAGGAGGCTCAACACAAATCTGAGGCCATCTTGATCTATATAGTGAGTTCTAGACCAGCAAGGGTTACACAACAAGATGGGTCTCAATAAACGAAATTAAAGCAAACCAATAATGGCAGGAATAGAATGAATTTATTCATCAATGGTTCAAAGATTAAGAAGTACACACACACACACACACACACTGACACAAACATGTCAAACCAAACTTGCTAGAAGCCTATCACCAACACCAGTCACTCCAGACCACAGGTATCACACCCACACAAGAAGATGTCAAGAGCCTGAAGCTAAGGAAAAAAATCACAGGTAAATGTTTAGACCCCTGCACATTTGGCTTCCTTCTATTTCCTCTGAACTTCCCACGGCAGTTGAGGGATGATGTGCACACAGTAGGCACTCAGCAGATAACCACAGAACTGCAATTAATAGTGCTTACAACAGCCCTGTGTTAAAGCCTCTGTGAAACCTTCAAAGGAAAGGCTGAGCTGCCTTTCAACCAACCCTAATAGAAGGCCTGACTCTTGCCTGCACTTCACCAAGGAAGACACCTGGGAGTCCAGTCAGCATCACTAGTCATCAGGGACATGCCTGTGGGAGCCACAGGTGAGGGTGGGGAGCACCTGTCCTCTCAAACCCTGCTGCTGGGGATGCAGAGCCATACAACTCTGGAAAACATTCAGGGAAACACTGCCATTTTATGAGGAATGGGGAATGTTTAAGTTCTGATTAAGGACCCATGGCAGCCCAGATGAGAAATGGAGTCATTGGGAAGCTCGGTTATAGCGTTCACCGCAGCCGTCCATCAGGAACGCTCAAAATACAGAGGGTACACATCCCACTCTCTCAGCCCCTAGGTACAGACACAGTAGAAGTGGTCCAAAGCTCCTCAAAGGTTCTTACACCCTTCATATCACCTTTTCTGGACCCCAGTTCCTTGTCACACAGTCTGGTAGCTCAATTTACTTTGACTACTAAGTATCAATTTACTCAAAAGGTAACTGTACATCTACTATGTGACCAAGATACTGTAATTCAAAGCCCTTACACAGGAAAAAACGGAAGCACATGTCTACACAAAGACATGTCGCAGCCAAGCAATCCAAATGTTATCATAGACAAAGGGACAAATTGTGGAATATTCAGAAGTCTACTATACAGTAGCAAGAAGAAATAACCTATACATGAACAATAAGGCTGAATCTCAATGGTCATGCCAAGAAATAAAGACAGATTTTCTAAAAAGAGGGTACATGCTACATGATTTCATCCACATAGAGTTTTAGAAAATGCAAACTAGTGTACACAAAGAATGATAAAAGGGCATGGGGCAATATTTGATGTGGGAAATAATGTTAATTTTCTTAATTATTGCAAAGAGGTACTTATACATGTTTGTACATATTTCACAACTTAAATACACATGATTTAATCATGATAAAGCTATTAAATAATGGTTATAAAATACACAGCAGATCTAAAATAAACTAAATTGTCACATGTATACAAATATATACAAAATTTTTAAAAATCTAAATTGTGTACTTGTGATTCTCAAGTACCCATAGGGCATTATAGTATGCCTAGTTATATACACTATCTGCATGAATAAAATTATATATTTTATAAATATATAAAATAGTATAGTGAAGAATTAAAGTGGAACCTTCAACCTTTCTGAAGTCATAAGCTAAAATGAATGAAGGAGCTGGAAGTAGACGACATGGTGATGTCTCCATGTTCTCCTGAGTTAACCCAGCTGGCCCCGGCCATGGCCTCAGTGAGCTCTGCAGACCTTTCCTCACAGTAAATACAAGCTCTGACAGGCTTTCCAGGTGCACCACCCTGGAGAACTCCTTGCTTCTCAGTGGAGTTGGCACTCTGGATCTCAGGTATCAGTAGGAATCCTGGGAGCTGTAACACTGGGATGTCTGGGTCTCTCTCCCAAGCGTCCAATGTGGTTTCAGTGGGCAGCTATCTCTGGCTGGCTGGGCCCCTTTTCTTGGGAGCCTGTTCCGCACTCACCGAGTTCTCTGAGTGCCCACTCCCCATGCTTCTACATTCAACAACACATTTCCACTGCCTTCACCATGCCTCCAGACTGAAGGAAAATAACCAATTCTTTCCACACTAGACTCAATTGGAGAGATTTATGTCCCAAGCAAGCTAGAAGTCAGTATGACAGGGGCAGCAAACAGTGCTTCTCAGTTTTACTGCTGAGAACTCCTGTGTGTCCATCCGGCAGTGAGTGCTGGGTTGACTGGTAGGTACCACAAGTCCATTCTACCCTCAGTGACTCCAGCTTCCTGGGACCCAGAATCACAGAGGTCATTGTACCTGTGGGTTCCTGGCTCACTAGTTCTTCCTCACCTCTATGCTACGTGGAGACTTCCGTGACTGAAGTCTGCGGCTTACTAACACCCAATGTGGCAGAGAGAGAAACACACCAGGAGATCACAGGAATTACTTTTCAGCTCAGGCAGAACAGAAGGATTTCAAAGAGTCTCACTCGCACCCAGCTTTAGTTGGGAACCCTATGGTATGAAAAGCTAATAATCCCAGGCTCCAGCTCTTCGTTAAGCAAAAGAATTAAACAAATACTCTTTACTTTCAATTACTTCGTCATGTCTGCTGTTTGGAAGACTACACTAAGCAAAATCCAACATATAATGAAGCCATAGCTTTGTTTACTGTGATTCAAACTTGATGCGATGCTTTAAAATAAATGTTTTTAGAAATTAAAATAAAAAGGACCTATCTGATGAGCCTTGGGGTACCACTCATTCTTTTCTTCTTTTGCCCTGTAATGGCCAGTGATGTAATAGCCACAACAGACAGCTGTCTTCCTGGATAAAATCACCTTGTAAAGGAGAAATGCAATTAGAGGGCGCAATGAAATATCATTTTAAACTGATTCTGCAGGCTGCCACGTTCCACTCGGGGCTTAATGGCTAGGTTCTTTATTACTGTTTTCTAGTCTATGCGACAGCTCCGTGATTCAGTGTCTACAGATGACACTGAGTTTCTCAGTTCTCTGTGTCACATGTAGTGTGAGACAAATACATGACAGGGCAGCTGAGAGCAGGGCCAGGACTAGAGCCAGTCACTGAGGGCTGCAGGTGCCCATGAGGTCAACAGGGCAGGATGTGACAGAGCTGTCACCATAACTCTGCTCTCCCTTGCCACCCCTTGTTTGGCTTGTGTATTCCCCTAGATTTTGCCTAACACTGCACTGCTGGCAGCCACAGGCCTGCTTCTCCAGACATTACTTTGTTATTGTTGTTGTTGTGGAATAGAACGTTTTATCATAAAGTTTTCAGATACAGTATCCATGACTTTTGTTTAGGTACCAGCAGTCAACCATAGTCTGAAACATCAGATTACCAGTCAGCATCCCAGAACTTGCATTCCAAGAACTCTTATTCAAGTCATGCCAGCAGCCTGGACTTGTCAAAGAAGCTAGAAAGGCTCCCTGTGAGTGAAAAAGCAAAGTTTCCAACTTGATTTTCAAAAATAAAAATAAAAAGATGCTGAGATTCCTAAGATCTGTGAAACAAGAAGCTCAGTCTGAGAAACTAGGAAGAAAATGCACTGCTCCCCTGCTGTGGGGAACATGTGAATTAGGCTTTATCACATGGGGACTTGAGGAAAATGTATGTGTACACATGAGATTCAGTATTTGTGGTTTCCATTATCTGAACATGTTCTGTAGATAAGGGGCATCGATGTACATATAAATGCAGGCAAGAGTACCATGTGCTTCACGGTCCAGCAGCATCATCCACAGCAAGACGGTCTCATGACCCCACTCCAACAGTGGTAGGATGCTGACCACAGTACTTGGCAACAGGATGCTGGTGTATTTAAAGTAAATGTGGTCCATCCATCACTCTGCCAGAGATTTGTGAGCACCTAATGATGTGCATGCCTTGAGAGGAAAGCTTCATCTCTCCCTCTGCTCATAGGAAGTCTTTTCTGTGCCATGATGTTCCTGGCCTGGAGGTCCACACACCTAACCTGTTCTGAGTGAAACGGACGCATGGGTACATGGAAAACAATAGGTTGGGGTGGGGATCACAGGTCCAGATGGAGGCTGGATGGGGATGGGGCTGGGGATATCAGGCACCCTGCCACAGGCAGCACCTCTGAGTACAGGGGACCAGAACCCCCGGCTGAAACAGGGAGCAAAGTTCTGCCATATGTCTCAAGTATTACAGCCCCGACCAGCTACAGATCTTGGTCTGTGGCTATTAGTTGAACAGAACACAGTTCTCTCAAGAGAAAAGAAGCGGCTTTTACAACATATATGCTAATGAATCGCAACGATATAGAGCATTTAAAACAAAATGTCCCTATATTTATTCTCCATGGACAGATTTTTGCATTAATATTTATGAGGGATTCCTCGTTTATTTCTCCCAGAGACTTTTCTCCTGCCCAAAGAGAGGGAATAAAAGATAAGTAACATGAACCAATTATCTTTTAAACAGTTACAAAGGACTAGCTTATTCATCTGCAACCTGCCACTTGATTCATCTTCCTAATATACCACTTTACACACACTGTGCCCTGCTCGCCTGCCCCAAGGGCCTGCTATTCCACAGTGTGCTAAGGCTGGCCTTTGGGCCCTGCCCTCTGTGAAATCCCACCTCTGCACCTGCCCCCCACAACCCATTTCTGTTTGTCTATAGAGCACTTGGTTCCTGGTCACTTAAACATCCAGTACTTTCAGTTACAGTTCACTACAAGTCCTGGGTACCGGGAACACATGGAAACTGTTTTGTATGTGTTCTTGGTAAGCTAGTAGTTAAAGTAGCTACCACATAGCATGAGAACCTGAGTTTGAGCTCTCGCACCTATATAAAAGGCTGAACGTATATTTATAATTGCACCACTGGGGAGAAAGAGACATGAGGAAGCTAAGTACTAACTGACCAGCACCCTAGGAGAGTCATGAGCACTCAGGCCCTTGTAAAAGACCCTGACTTAAAAAAACAAGGTAGACACTAGGTGGACAGCTCCTGAAGAACAATACCGGAGACTGAATTCTGCTCTCCACAGGCATGAGCGTGCGCACACACCACACACACACACACACACACACACACACACACACACACACCAGGGGTGGGGGGCAGGGTGGTCTCAGTTTTATCAGCCAGGGAAGCCACATATCAGCATCTGAGATACTATGGAGTAGCTAGGTGTGGGTGATATGCCATGGAGAAGCCTGGGCTTGAAGCCTTACTGAGTGAGGAGTGAGGGAGCACTCCTACACAGGAACTACATCACACCTTTACTCCCCCTTAGAGACAGACTCAGACTCTTTCCACCTCTACCTGCCAATAACATGAGGACATGAGCATAATAACAATGATTATGGGCTTGTCTCTCCTCCAATAGAGACTCTAAAGAGCAGGGAGGACATAGAGCCAGAACGAAGTCTACTCCACACCCTTGGCCTCAAAATACTTTCCAAGTCAATTTCAAAACCAGTGGGAAACAAGCAGGAGTAAACAGCAGCAAAAACAGGGAGTAAAATGTTGCCTAGGCTGTTAGGCTTGTAGCCAGTGAGCAAGGCTGGCTGGAGAAAGCCTCTGGGCCTGCCCTAATCCCTGGGAGGCTGTTTGTCTAGACTGGCTTCCAGAAGCTCTGGAGACCAGATGTTGGCAACCCAGGAGACTGTTCCAGGCCTGGGTTGAGGTGGCTCTTTAGTCACAGTTATAAACATGGCTGGCTACGGCAGAATTCCCACCAATAGCCTCACTTTTGCATGCAAACTGACTAAAAGGAATAGACTGGAAACTGCTGTGCCCACAAGAGAGGGCAGCAGTGGCTGCAGGGTTTGAGATTCCTATAAAAGGCAACTCTGGCCATCTCAGCACCGCTCTTCACAGTCAGGACATCAAGCAGATGGAGCTGCAGTGGGGTTTGCTTGCATGGGTGCTGGGAACCTGAACTCAGTTCCTCGAGCTTGTGTAGCAGCTCTCTGCCCTCTGGGCACCTCCACGGCCCACGTAAACTGTTTCTGAGGGAGGCTGGCGCTCCCATCCAGTCTTGGAGGAGTAAGGCGGAAGTCCCGAGTCAAAAGCCCAGGCGTGACGGGCTGAGCTAATAACTGAGCTCAGCGGCAACAGTTATTGGAAACTGATCTCCTCCTTATTAATATGGTCCCGCAATGGAGGAAAAAGATTTCTCCATGTTCTAGAATGCAAACAATGTTTTAATCTTTAATTATATTCTCAATTTCAGCTCTTCTGGAGAACTGCAGCCACCTAGGCCTAGGATTATTTCTTTATTACACAGCCTCTCTGTGGTATTTAATGAATATTGTTACTTAATGCTTGCCAATGGGGGAAAGAAGACTTAGTGAATTTCCACCTAAGTTTTGAAGACTTTTCCCCAAACTCGGCAAACTTTCATTTGAGCGCTTCTCTCCTCTGTGGGACATCAGTACAGGCCAAACACTCGCTCTGCCACAGCCCCAGCTCAGGCTGAGCCTGCTGCACGCTGGGAAAAGCCTCCCCACAGAGGGACTGAGCTAGAGTCTATTGACAGTGGCTTTGCTCAGGTCAAGCTGAACTTGGCTCTGATGAAAGGAGATGCAGGGTCAAGCTCCTGTCACCACCAAGGCCGATGAATTAATATAAATTAATCACCACATAACCACAGTCTGTCCTCAACAAAATAGTAGTGTAAAAGAAAAAAAGAAAAGAAGAAGAAAGAAAGTTCAAGACACCACCACCACAAGGATGCAAGCTCATGGTAACCAGAGACGACTTTCCAGTAGAGCTTCACGTCTGTAAGGGGGACAAAGATGGAAAAACAAAACCTCCTTTTAAAAAGGTCCTAAAATCAGAGAAAGTGGCAACAGACAGCAAGCCACAGGACAGTCTCCCACACAAGCACTGTGTTGCTGGTGATATATCCGTGATCCCAGAAGCTCCGCCCACTCATCTTTCTCACCCAGGACACACAAGGCCACTGCCTTGCTCCCTGACTCCTGGTGTCTCACACTGAACAAAAGACAACGTGAGCCTTCTGAGAACAAAGCAAGCACGAGGAACTGCGAGGGGGTGATCTAGAGAGCCAGAAACATAGTGTAGCAGGAGATGCACCTCATTTGACTCAGCTCCCAGAGCAACATCAGTGGCTTACAGAAGGTGGCAGTCTGTGTTCAAGCACAGGGTTAAGGAGAGTACCATTATCTCCCTGCCCTGAGTTGATGGCACATCTTTCCAGTACCTGCAGAGCACATGTTTGCCATTGGCAATGCTATTCCTCAAATACACAGGGTGTGAAGACAGCACCCTTGAGGGTCTCAGATAATCCTGAAAACATACAACATGTTGAGGAAGGGCCACAGGAGGTTCAAAGGACATCAAAAAACACCAGCATCAAATGGGATAATCACTTATATACACAATGTGAGTGACTCGCAAAAGCTAAGCGTTGAGTAAGTGGGAAACAGACAGCACATTCTGCATTCCATTTGTATGATATTCTAGAGACAGCAACTGGAGGAAAGACCAGAGACCACAGGGGGGTTGCAGAGACAAGACTCCGAGAGCTTGGCTGTAAAGCAGAGCTGTGTGATGTGGGAAGCGGGGTTCAGAAACAGGGTTCCTCCAAGAGATGGCTTTGAACAAGCATGCTTTATCTACTAACAGGAACAAGCCGAGGAGAAGAAACACTGTCGTACGGGCTGGAACAGGAAGGCTGATGGGGAAACAGTGCAGGACAGGCAATGAGCGGAGAACGGCTTGTTCTTCTCCAGTGAATGCCCTAATGGAATGGAGTTCAGATTCAGCAAGCGGGATCTTTTCACAGAGGAAAACATGGTGAAAAGATGCTCTGACCCAGGCTGCAGGGGATAGTGACAGCATTTTCAAAAGAACCTTTCAGATGAACTAGTTTTTCTTCAAATCTAAATGAGACTGAGGCATGCTGAGTTGGAGCAGAGGACTCTTTTGTCTCTGGCCACTGAAAGACAGTATGCCATTAGCTGTGAACCCTTTAGCCTGACAATGTGGATCCAACCTAGCATCCCCTGTTAACAAAGGACACCCAAAACCGCTACTGGGAGTAGCACAACATAGCTACTCCTGACATAATAAATACAGATATCCAGAACAAATGAGACAGCCACTCTAGAAGCTAACTTCAATCCAAAGGGGGCCAATGGGCAATGTTTCCCAGCAACAGGGAGACAGCCTCTTTCAAGACGGACAGCACCCTCTGCCAGAGATGCCACTGCGGAGAAGTACTGCAGACGGCTGGAGGCAGAGTGCTCAGCAGCACGCTGTGAGCACACTCCATTCGGTGGAAACAATTTTATCTCTTTACAAGCTTTTTGAGGGGTGTGAATGTGTCTTTAATCCCAGCACTCACTCATCCTAGGGAACACAGGAGCAATCACGTCTCCAGGTGACTACTGTCCAAGCCACCACATGTGAAGCACATTCTACACCTGTCCCACATTCCTGTTTATGGTGGCTGCACAGGGCGAGTACAGGGGTTGTGAGAGGAAGCGACCCCAAAAAGCCCCTGGGGCTTTCTTCACTGTTAAAATCCATCCTAGCTTAGAAACCTGGAAGCCTGGCAAAGTTGCTAGGAGGAAAATCTAGTGAGACTTCATGGGATCCATAAGAGGATCCCTTCCGGTACCCGACACAGGAACTCTCTTGCTTGGGGGACCTGTCTACACACACCTACTCTCTCCTTACAGAATACCAAGAATAAACCAAAGTTGAATTCCACAAAAAGTCCAACCTGGGGAACCACTAAGTTTAATCCAGCTTCAGAGTATGCGTGTTCCCAAAGCAACCATGCACACAGCAAAGTCTCATCCAGGACGGATGATGACTTCCAGAACACAGCTAACTTCCATACGCAGTACACTCTGGCAACTCCATACCACGAGATCAAGTGCAGCTAGGGCAGAGTTCCATGCAAATGGCCAGGAGGTATAGAAGAGAACCGCCAGAACCTCAAGTGAGGGTTCGGTAACTCCCATCCCCTTCTTCTGTGAGGGAATCCCAACAGCCAACAAGCCCGATCTCGAGAGTCTCTTGTAGGGTGATGGAGGGAACAACTGCCTGTGCTTGTAGGGAGCACCTACAACAGCACCCTGACTGGGACTACAGAGCTTGTCTGTTACAGGACTTGGCACATGCTCTTATAATGCCTGTGAGTTATTGGTTCACCTGTCTCTAGTCTCATGAAAGTCAAAGTCAAGAGGACACCTCAGTCCTCCCTGCCTGATGCACAGAGTGGGACCTTGTGGGCCAGAGTAAACGGACCTGACTGGGGCTGCTCTTAGCCATCCTTCCCTACAGTGTCTCCACTGGCAACGGGAAGCTTTAAAATCCTGTCCATACGTTTCTTGTCATGTTTTCTCTTATAGAGCATGTCTGTGCCCTTCTGCTGAAGGCCATTTAGACTGAGCAATTCATTTCTACTGCAGAAAACAGTAGACAACAGATACTCTGAGGCTAAGCTGGAAAAGGACAACCTCCTCCTGGCTCATCCTCTTGGCTGCTTTTGGAGAAGCCAGTGCCATACCCGAGGACACTCGAGAAGCCTGTGATGTGAGAAAGAACACAAACTCCTGTTCTCAGCCAACGCTGGCTTGCCTGAAGCTGAACTCTCTCAGAATGTTCTAATGAGACATCAACCAAGGTCATAGTCAGAGGACACAGCTGGGGTCATTGAGTGGCCTTGGTGGAACAGTTCTCTTGACCTCAGCTGAGCTCTTAATGACTATGGCCCTAGCCAGTGTCTCAGTAGAACATACCGGAATACTGAGTCAGATTGCAGATTGCATAGGCGAGCCACCCACAACCCTGACCCAGGATGACAGGACAAAGAACACCTCTTACTGCTAACAATAACACTATGTTCAGGAGGAATTTATCTGACAGCAATAGGTAAAGAATAACTTGAGGATGTTCGGGGTGGGGAGATAGGCAGTTAATATAGCAACCTTGGTGAATCTGGGTGTTTCATAGGGGGCTCAAGAATTTTTCTTTTTCTGTCTTTCTTTTGTTTTGTTTTGTTTTTGCGAGACAAGATTTCTCTACATAGCTCTGGCTGTCCTGGAACTCACTCTATAGACCAGGATGGCCTTGAACTCAGAGATCTGCCTGCCCCTGACTTCCGAGTGCTGGGAATTTTCTCAAGAATGTTCTTAAGAACAAAGTGAACTTATGGTGACAATGTATTTATAATAAGGATGCTGTAATGAGGACCTCCCTGTAGGCAGGCACAGCCACTACATATTAAGATGTTGATCTGACGACCTCAGAGAGCACATCATGCCGCCTTCTCCATCAGCGACCACCACAACACACTAGCACAGGGAAGAGGACAAGAGTGCAGTCTGATCCCTTATGGAAAGTTTTATATGCAAAAATAATTGTGTGTGTGTTGAAAAAAGATGTCTGAACAATACCCACCAAACTTTAAAGGGGCTTCCTAGAGATGGAGTGATGTATTTGCTACTTTGGGTTTCTCCTTACATCTACATTACACATCTATTACTTACAGCTTTTATTTTTGTACTTATTTTTAAATTTTTAAAGAAAAATTAATTACTCCAGCAGGCCACAGTTATGCTGCGTCCTATTCCTAGCCAACATCAAACACACTGAAGACTGAGCGGAGTCTGGATATAGATCCTGTTACGAGGCAGTAGTTCTATGAAGGGGTTCCAGGAGGCTGAGAGCCCCGAGAGGAGAGATGTGAAAGAACAGTCGATCTCCGCAGGAAATGGCTCCAGCGGACAGGAAATCATTCTGCTGCTGTATTCTTAGGACGCTGTTACCACTTCTCACTTTGAAACCAAGTATTTTGAGTGATCTATTATAAATGTATGATGACAGTTGTGAATACTCCTCTCTCTCTTTCCCTTTGGCATCTCAACAGTGTCTGTTGATTGCCTCGGTGCTTAAAATAGCTTCTAAGTGTCCTCATAATAGCATGTCACCTGTAAACAGGTTTCAAGCCAATGCAAATTAACAAATGGTGAACAGATGGACCAAGAACTGACTTTTGTCAGGAGAGAGTTAGCAACAAACACTTTTTGGCTTTGGTCTTATGGGACCATTAGAAAGTCTTTCACTTCTTGCCAAACATCTTGCCTCAGTAGACAATCCATGCAGGGAAAATGACAGATTACAAGGCCCATCCGACTTTGGGGAGCTGCGTGCTGAGATATGCAGAGTCACCGAGTCAACAAGACGCAACAACAGAGTAACGCTCTGCAAGAAGCTTTCTGCTTCTCAAGTCAGTCTTTTCAAAGACCACAGCACACGTATACCCATGCAGCATATGAAAACAACTGGGGAGACTGCTCATGCTCGCCTTGTCTGGCCGATGCAGACTGTGAGAGGGTCTGCTGAACATGGAGACACCTGTGAACATGTGCCTGCTGCTGGAAAGAGCCCCAGTGACCTTCCCCAGCCCTTCTCTTTCCTCATTCTGTGCTGTAGGGCAAGGCAAGCTGAGTTCTTGTTTGACCACTCTATTTAAGCAGGCCTCTCCTCTCCACTTTACTCCTATTCATTCTTTTCCTAGTATTAATTATAACTGGAAACTATGGTGTTGGAAGCCATCTTGCTCGTAATTACTGCCTCAAGAACTGGAACCTTGCCTGGCACATAGTAGGCATCATGCTAACCAGACAAAACCAGTGAGCTGTTTAGTAAAGATGAAGACACATATCTTATGTGCAAATGACCCTTTGAGTAGTCCATGGAAAGATGCAGCTCACAGCCCAGGACAGGAGCAAAGGAGAGGGTAAAGAATGATGGCGTGGACTCTCTTTTCCATCTTCCTCTCGGAGAGGCAGCTTCGCTTCTGCCTCTCTCCCCACTTCTCCGCTTTCCCCCTTCTCTCTCTCTCTCTCTCTCTCTCTCTCTCTCTCTCTCTCTCTCTCTCTGGTCCCCTTCTTCCTTCCCCCTCCATAACCCCCTGAATAAGTATTCAACCTCAAAAAAAAAAAAAAAAAGAATGGTAGTATGGGAACCATCTGAGGCCTACACACAGTCTCTGGGAGTGTGTCCCCTCTGAGGAGTGTGCACACTGGGAGAGAACCTACCAGCAAGGCCTCTCAGCACGCAGCTTGACAGCCAAGTTGGTGAAACAACTGAGATGACAAATATTATACCAAGTAGAAAACAAGATATTCTTGTCCGTTCCTCCCCGCCCCCACCCCCCACCCCCGCCGTCTAGGGAAATAGCTCAGTGGAAAAGAGCAGCCTTGGCAGACACAGGCCCTGGGTCCAATTCCCCTGTACACACTTGTGTTCATGTGTGCATGCACACACACATAGAAATAGTACAAATGACAGTATATGATTTTACTTATATAAAGTTCAAGGCTGGAAAATTGTGGAGTTTTGTTGTTGCTGTTCTTACAAATTTTTGCTTTTGTTTTGTTTTTGAGGCAGGATCTTACTATGTAGCCCAAGGTAGCCCTTAAACAGAGATCCTCCTGTTCCTGCTTCCCATGTGCTGGGACTCACAGGCACAGGCCACCACACCAGGCCAAAATGAACCATTTGAAGAAGTGGGAAGAGTACTCAGCATAGGGTTAAAAGCAGCCTGGGTACAGACTGGGACCCGAGGACTCTCCTAGGGTCTGGAATTGGTGGCTACAGAGATGTCCACAGGAGAAGAAAGGCACCATGTGGTCTGCTGTGCCTATTGTCCCTGCTAGTGAGGAAGCAAGAGCACACATGTTACTAGGAGAAGGCAGCAGCCAGTGCAGCTCAAATGCTACCCCAGCTTAAGCCTGTCCTCTGGGCCTGTGCTCACCAGAATGCACTCAGGCCAGCTCTACTTCTGGCAGCTTCAGGACGGGGCTGAGGAAACAGTAAGATATAAGGCATCTAAAACTTCCAGCTGGAAAGTTATACACTAGACATGTCAACAAGGAACTGTCACAGCTGCTCCAGAAAACCTTAGGCAAGCTATGCTTTCTAGTCCTGCTAGAGTCCTTCAAAAAGGAAGACACTGTGCGGAAGAAAACAAAACCTTCCTACCAGCTCCAAAAGAGCACAAAGTAAAGTTAATCCAGGTGGAAATCCAGCTCCCAACAAACCCTTCACTCACTGAGGCGGTAGAACCAGAGTGGTTGGCTGGGCCTTCGGTCTCCGCTTGGCAGACACACCCATCTGATTTGCAGAGCGCTTCAAGGACTGTTGATTCAAAAGGCCAGATGCTAGACCTGCGTGGTACTGCAGCTGCGGAGACAAGAGGGAAAGAACAGCCCATCAGTGCAGGGCAGCAGGCATTAGACTATCAATCCCAGGTCATTCTGTTGCAGTACACATTTTGTAAGCTATTTCAGCTACGGCTGCTAACACTCTGCTGCAAGGAATTTATTTCTAAAGTGAGGATTAGATGAAGACAAAAAGAGGCAAAGTTGTTCTTCATGGCAATAATGCACCAGTGAAAATGAACACAACTGTAAGTGGTTAAAATATCAAAGGACTCCAGAGCACCACTGCACTGATAGAGAAAGCAAGTTGCTTTCTTTGTGAACCAAGAGACAGTGCAGCATACATTTCTAACTACCAGCAGCACCGGGGAGATGTGGCTGTGGGAAGTCACCCAGGTGTTTCATGGGGTAGTCGGAAAGTCTGTTTCGTGTTGCTAAGATGTGAACAGTCTTCCCAGCGACAAAGTTAGTTCAGGGAACTCTTGCTTGTAAAACTGATCCTGGACTGTGGTTAAGCCACGACCTCAACTTGGCTGGTCACAAAGGCTGGAAGTCACTTTTCCTGTTGGTGAAGGTATCAGTTTTTGGTTAAAAGCCAGCTCAGGACTCAATCTGCTAAGAACCTATAAAACAGGCCCTGGCCCTGGAGAGAATGGCAGAGACAGTAATTTCATTTCCACTCACAGGCCACTGAACAGTGAGGCAGAGGAAGCTGCATGCATGATGTGGGCTCAGGGCCAGCAAGCATCCTTTGCTTTACTTCTGGACAAACTGCTGAGCTTGAGGTTACCTAAGAGATCATTTCAGTCACTGTGGTATTTTTGTCTTCCCCGGAGGAGAAAACCAGTACTGCCGACTTCTAACCCAAACAACTCGGAACAGAAGTCACCTTCTAACTCTTAGTTAAGAGTACCGTCTGATGGGTTTAGACCCGCAGTTCTCAACCTGGGGGTCAAACGGCCATTTCACAAGGGTCGCCTAAGACCATCGGAAAACACAGATATTTAATTTAAAATTCATTAACAGTAGCAAAATTACATTACAAAGTAGCGATGAAAATAATTTTATGATTGGGGGTCACCAAAACATGAGGAACTGTATTAAAGGGTTGCAGGAAAGGTTGAGAACCACTGCTCTAGGCAAAGGCATAGATCTGTGCTACCAATACCCCACTCAAGACAAAGACTCCTCAACACTGCAGAAAGCTCCTTGGTACCCCACTCAGACCCCCAACTTTGGCCATCCCAACATTTGGATTGAAAACAACTTCCCCGTCTCACACACTGCCAAATGAAGCACAGCTCTGTGACATATGACAGTAACCTCCCTCTGCTTTTATAGTTTAGATTCTAAGAACTGTCATCAATCTCTTCACAATAAAATTAGCCTTGACAGGTATCCCAGTCCTGAACAGACATACACAAACACTCAGATGTGCAAATGCTAAGCTAAGAATCTGGACCAAGATCATTTCTAACAAACGATATGCTCTTCCTCTCCTCTCAAATGATGCAAGGTCTTTCGAATATATATTTAGAATTAACTAAACATACAAATAGTAACTCATTCTGAATCAATTTCTTCCCGATTGCTTCTCCAAGGCATGGATTTTCTTTGCTGAGTCAGCTGTATTACAGCCTGTGGTAATGAAATGGTGACCACCATATATAAAGGCCTGCACCAGGATACAAAGGGCAATAATGCGCTGAAAAACAAATAGCTTCACCTAATGTCACTGGGCTGCACGCAGAGAGAAAACAAAGACGATTGAAATGATCTGCTCCTGCAAGAGGCTATAAAAGAGAAGCTAGCTACTCAGTGACCCAGTAAGGTGGAAATGGCTAGTTTGGAGCATCCATTTTGCTTTATCACAGACACTTGATTTACTTGGTGGGTCTGCTGGGGAGTCTATGGCCACGCACACAGGACAAAGACAGATGGCCTTCATGATAAAGGTGGAGAGGAGCATGGTTTGGCTCTAACAACTCATCTTAGACCAATGAATTTTGCTCAGATTTGGTTTTCTCCTACAGATCCCTTAAATGGGAAATCAATGGGAGCACGGGACAGCACAAGTTTGAAAGACAATGTTTCAAAACGTCAGCTGCTGGGGCTTCGATCTTCCCCACCAGATCTGCAGTGAGAGCAATAAGCACGGCCTTTCTGGGATGCAGGGAGAGACAGCTTGGCAGGGGCCTCCTGGCCCAAGGAATCCTCTCTCTCTCTCTCTCTCTCTCTCTCTCTCTCTCTCTCTCTCTCTCTCTCTCTCTCTCTCTCTCTCTGGTTCTGGCTCTCCATCTTCTTTGTCCATGCAAGCTCAGCCGATCCAGCCCTGCTGACTCTTTTCAAGGCAGAGCCCTGCTAACTATGCAGAGTGGCAAGGGGATTTTGCCCACCTGCATCGTTTGGATCATTTGCTAGAACAAACAAAAACCAAAACAGCAGAGCTGCATGCTGACTGTCTCTTGCAGTGGTCCTGTGAAGCTTCTCCATCGTGGTGGCCCTCAGCACGCAGGGCAGCTCCACAGCACATGTAGGTTAAAGAACTTTCCTTCTTCCAAAACAAAACCTGCCCTTGCAAGCTGATTCATAATGATTAAGTGACATTTGCTAATCATATATAAGATCCTGGTTTCCAGGAACATGGCTCCAACTGTCAAGATCTATAAGGGGCCATTAAATATTAACTGAACCACCTTTATAATGGGCGAAAAGGTCAAAGTTAATAAAACTGACAGGCAGCTTCTGTCCAACTGGATTTATACATTATTTAAGCACCAAACACTTCATTCCATGGAACACTGTTTAGATCTGAAAAGACTCTTGGAAAATGCCTATCCAGCCTATGGTTCTGAAGCAGAAGGGGGCTCAGAGCGAACCCACACTCAACATTAGGAACATATTCTGCCACAAAATGCTGCCATAAATTTTCAGTTATAGGTTCTATAATGTTTTCCATAAAAACATATTTCAATAAGCAGACTCCCTTTCAAATGTCTATGACATGTTAACAGCTCCATTTCAGAAAAGCTCCTTGTCAAAGTTCTAATGTGATGCCTCCATGCAGGGTCATTTCTCCACTAACAAGGAGGAACATGAAAGAGGCAAGAAACGAAACAGCCTGGCCTCAACCCTTCCACACCCAACAACTGTGATGAGAGAGTTTATATTACACATGGGGTCTTCATGTACCATGGAACTACAAGCCCCATAGACATGGCAGCTCAGTCTGCTCTCTGGGGTTGAGGATACTCCAGCTAGGACTTCACCATGAGTTCATTTCAGCCATCTACCTTCTACGAATGACCTAGGATCATTCTATCGGGTCTCAACTTAAAGCCCTGTCTAATCAATTGTATCTGCTAATCACCTCTATATCTGGAAAAATTTCAACAACTCATCATTACCTGAGGAAAGACCAATTGGAATTAAGGAAACCTTGATGGTAACTAGTTGTAAATAATGCTGAGATTCACTGTCTGTGGAAAAAGCTCAGGAGAGGTCCAGGAGACTGAGCCTGCACAAGCATCCTCTGGAGAGAGGCTCCTGGGCTTCACTGCCAGGAAAGCCTGTGGCTGTGCACCCCACACCCTCTCCAGAAGAGCCAGGAGGGTATGACTCCAGCATGGAGGCTGTAAAGCAATACCACCTCCCTAATATTTATACAACAGGCACTCTATGAGGAGACAGAAACACACCCTCCTTCCAAAAATTATGGCCCCACAAAGTCCAACCTGAGAACCATTAATTTATTGTGTGTACTGAGCATAGGTGAGCAGCTGCACCTCTGAAGATTCTCACCCCAGCAGGTGATGATGACAGGCCTATAACTGGATAGGTGAAATCCCCCTTTCAGTTAACTTTCCATGCTGTATCCACTCCCTAGATCACAATGCCATGTGCAATTAGGGCAGAATTACGTACAGTGGGCTGGGAGGTGCAGGAGAAGCAGCCAGAATCCCAGGTGAGGGTCCAGTGACTCTCCCCACCCTCTTTACGAGGAAATGTCAACAGCCTCTTGCAAACAGTCTCAGTAGCTCTGGTAAAAATCCAAGGCTGTTACACTTGGAGCATAGCACTCTGTGAGCTTTGGTCAACCTCTTCCTCGGGGTGGTCTAGGTCTCAAAGAGCCTTCTTTAAGGGACCTAGATCACCGGAGTTAAAGTTCTGTGGGCTTGAGCATGCTCTGAATTACAAAGAGTAGCAATACTGAAAGGGTATTTTAACAAAGAAAAATGATTAAGACAGGATTCCATGACAAGTTTCTGGACAATATCCAAGTGTTCAGAAAACTCAATGAGGGCTGGAGAGGTTAGGAAGCTCAGAGGTTAAGAGCACTGGCTACTCTTCCAGAGGTCCTGAGTTCAATTCCAAGCAACCACATGGTGGTTCACAACCATCTGTAATGAGACCTGGTGCCTTTTTCTGTCATGCAGGTATACATGCAGGTAGAGCATCGTATACATACTAAATAAATATATCTTTTTTAAAAAAATAGAAAAGAAAGAAAGAAAACCCAGTAAGCCTTCAGGTTAGTTCTCTGCTTGCTTGAATCTTCCCTGCTGCTCTGATGGCGTCTACCATCTCCAAAATAAGGAAAATGCTTTGCAGTGAACCAAGAATGAGAAGAAAATACCTTGGTCTGCCCAAGTTCAATGTCCTAATTAAGCCAAGGCCCTTGGGGTCCAAGGCCACAGCATTTCTCCATGTGTAGCATCTTTCTACCGTGCCATATGGCCTGAAGCCCACATTAAGAGAATATGACATTCAAAAAAAAAAAAATCTGAAAACCTAAAGCCAAATCAATCAAGCTTTGATTTTATTTTCCTCTCAAGGATTCACCCAATCTTTAAACAGAGAGGCCAACATTTGGCCTGCTGGGAGGATTTATTCACTTCACAAATCATTTACCTGGACAATGCTAAGACGAGCAAACATATAAGCACTGTCAGTAATCAAACCCTGCAGAATGGGCGAGGCTAGGACTAAGCTCTAACAGTGTAACTGGCCTAGACAAGAGATCCTAAGGCACAGGCAGAGAGACAGGAGGACAGGGAGCCCCACAGTCCCCTCTGGCCCTTCCCCAAGCACAAAACTGTTATTATCCTGGGATTTGGACTCAGGAAAGGCAGTCTTGTGCTTCAAGACTGTGGTTCAAGAGCATGGTTCTCACCCAGGAAACGTTGCTCGAAGCAGTATGTATGCTGTTGGTTCCCCCATACTGCCCATGTCCAGGACCACTCACTATACAAAGGGGCTGCTTGCTTTTCTGTCGGTGGACACTCAGATGGGTCACATAGTGAGATGACTATGGCCTGGCCTGGCCTAGCCCTGTCACTAGTCTGGAAAGAAGACACCGCTCTTACTAAAGACTTGAGACTTGAGGAGAAAGAAAGAGTACTTGCTGTATTTCACAGACACCACTAGCCCAAATGAATGAACAAATGAACGAATAAATCTCTCCAAGTAGTGAACACACCAAGCCCAGAGCAGAAATCTAAGCAAATACTTTACAGATCCACTGTCCCCGAGTCAAATGCCATCTCACACACTGGGACACATGCCTGCAACATGGGTGAACAGAGCTAATTTGAGATTTTCATACAGTCATATTTCCCCAAACCATTAAATTTCAACTGGAACTGAAAGCCAGGAATACTTCATCACAGCGTTGAGTAGCAAAGACCTTTGGCCCTCATTACTGCAGCAGCTTAGCTTCCTGCTAATGAGACAGCGCAGCATCTCTGTGAAGCTCAGCTCCTTCTGAGCCCAACTCTAGGCAGAGAGCAGGGAAGCGTGCCTGGCATTGTCTGCACCAAAGAAAACAACTACAGAAAAATACCATAAATCTAATTGTTCTGCTTGGGCTTCAATCTAAATATCAGACAATGGCATTAGCGTCAGCTGCCCTTTTATCTCAGGGCACTCCTTTCAAACAGCCGATGGTTTTTAAGCCGTTGAGTTGAGCTTTTATAGGTAAATAATCTTTTTACTTGGTCAAAACAGCATCAATAAACCATAAGAATGAGGCCTCCAATTTACTTGCCTATTTGTTCTCTACCGGGCAGCTGGGACTTAGGCCCTCCAATTACTCCTGAAGCAGGGCTGTGCTTCCTTCAACTGTGGCACTGTGCATGACGTGCTAACTGCCATGTGGGTTTCCTCCCGATGTATTAATGCATGGACCTGCTCGACTAGTGCTTCCTGGAGTTCACACCTTTATTAATAGGCCATTCTCCCCACCTGCTCCTATTCACACCACAGCTGTATGAATGCAATCACACGTCAAAATGCCAATCAGCGAGGGGAGAAATCACTCATTCAGGAACAAAACAAACTGAACACAGCTAAACTAAAGGTAGAGCCATCACGGGGATAGCATTTGTACAGGAAGGCAGGAGGCAGGCAAAAAAGGGAAGATAAGCAGACTTCTAAATAAAAAAAGGACAAGGGAGGTAGGACAAGGTGTCTCCCTGTGTGTCAGTCACATCAGACTTTCATCCCAGGAGCCACACAGGGGTCACAAAGAGTGGATGGACTGATGTTTTTGTCACTCTGGTCTCCTTCAGCACCAGGAAGTAACAACATTAGATGAAGACTGACATTTGGTGGGCCTGTGTGCCCGTGGTCCTCTTGGAGGAGGAAGTCCATTATGCTTTCATCAGCAGCTATGCTTACACTGCCCCAGAAGAGCTACCTGTTTACATCCAACACTCCTGTACCAGTACACCACAATGTCCACTTCTCTTTCTTTGATATTGAGCAATGATTAAAGCAGTTGGGAAGAATGAAGCACCTAGAATTACTTCTGTGCTGCCAGAAATTAAAGTTCTGGTTTCTGATCAACAGTCTACAAAGCAAGGCTAGAGGTATGCCCATGGTTCCTTCATCACTGAAACGCTATGATACTACAAAGCCTTCTCTGGCTGACAAGATGGTTTGGCCTTCCACCAAGCCTGATGACCTGAGTTGATCCCTGAAACCCACATGGTAAAAGGAAAGAAGTGACTCTTGCAACTTGTCCTCTGACCTTCACACATACATACACACACACACACACACACACACACACACACACACACACACACACACAAACCAATAACAACAGATAGTCCCCTATTTAAAAAAAAAAACAATCTGAGTATGGCTTCCTACTGCAAAAATCCATGCTTGTGAATTTCAGTCCACTTGTGATGGAACCATTTCACTGCTCTTCAAGTCTACAGTTAAAGTTAGTTGGGGGCCGGGTTAGCCTTGACAGGTACTCCAATGCAAGCTGACAGATAGAAGTTCGACTGAGGAATGAGTAAAATGGGAACCAGGGCACCTCTGGATCCCAGTCCCTGACACTAAGCCTCAGCACTGGCTGTCTGACAAGTTCTATAAAGTAGGAAACATGAGTTCTAAAAGATTACCAATCTAATGAAAATAAGGGTATGATTAGATCATTATAGATTTCTCCTCTCACAGGTAGCCAGAGAAGGGATGGCTCCCTGGGAGAGAAAAATGAGTCTTCTACAGCCGCTGCTGCGTTTGTACTTCACCGTGGAAATTATTAAACTCTCCTAGCTTCCCGGTTGTGAAACGCTTGCTTCTGAGGTAAGTACCAATTCAATGCCATGACTGGCAATTCCCCTGCTCTCCCCGCCTTCCCCCATTAACCAGTGTTTTGCTGGGGAGGCAAATGGCTGCCAGTCAGGGGCTTGACCTACCTTCTCCAGCCTTTGTTTACCAGAGGAAGAATGTGGGGGAAAGGGGCAGGGCTGTGCAGAGAAAACACACATGAGCTGGGGTACAGCTCAGTGTTACAATGTTACAGCATGTGCTTACCACACACATGATGCCCTGGAGTCAACCACAGTACATGGGAGCAGGAGGATATAGATGGAAAAAGGAAGGAGCTGAAGAACCACTGGCTTGCAAAGACCTAGGTCAGAACAGGCAGAGAGCAAGAGTGGAAGGAAAGCGAGACGGTCCCTTAGTTTGGAGGCCTGCAAAACCTCCAAAAGCACCTTTTTACTGATCCTTTTGATAGCTGCACTGTCGCTTCAAGGCAGAGGAATCATGAGGCTAGTGGCTGGGGTTATGAGGAAGTAGTGGTTCAACAGCAAAGGCAGAGCTTGGCAATGCGGCCAAATGGGAAGGAGACAGAGCCCGACAGTCAAGGATCCTGAGTTTCTCCTTCTTCAACATGTATTTATCAGACCATTGTGAACAGCAATGTTCATCTAGAGGGATCAAGAGTTCTTATGTTGACTGAAGCACGCGCGACCCATGTAGGTATGTAGACTTCACAGTTTCCTACTTCAAAGTTCTGTGGAAAGTGGCAGTGCCAGAGGAAGAAGGCCAGGAAAGTCGAAGGATGAAGTGGTATGATGTGGCCAGTCTCAGCCCGGCACACTGCAAACAGGTAGAGACCAGAGCTGCTCTCCACGGCTGCAAAGGAGTCCATTCTTAGCTCTGCAAAGAGACCAGAGCTGTCCAGTCCCACTGACAGCTGAGCACTTCTAGTCAAGTACTGTCACCCTAACCACATGGATAACAAACTGGGAGAATGGGGGAAAGGAGAGGATGCACCTGCTAGCTGCACTGAGAAGGAAATACAACTTAGAATTCTCCTCACACTGTGAGACGCCTCCTGGCCCATCTTGAGTGAACCTCTCACTAACAAGAATAACTATGTGGGGCCTCAGACACACTGGAGCACACTAAATGAAAGATAACCTAAGGCTCAGGTAGGAATCACCTTCTAATAGACTGTCCAGACTGTTCTTTTTAATCTGCACTCAACCTAAATGCCTGGCATGTTAACTCAGTCTTGATGTGTTAAGCCACTAAGCTAGGAGGCACAAACAAAACTCTCTGCACAAATGTCCTCTGCACTTTTGTCTGGTGGGGCCAGACCAGAGTCTCCTTCCACACAGCCCTCCCCAGGACCACTTTCTTTCTTTGTGGGATTGCTGAGTGTTCTCACTGGCTTCGGTTTGGGTTTGGTTTGGTGGTGCCAAGGACTGAACCCAGGGCCTTGTGCATGGCTGGCAGGTGGATGCTGCAGCGCTGAGTGGTGGGCCAGGATCACTGCTGTCTGCACAGAAGGAACAAGAGCAGACAGCTGTCAGCGAGGTGCTAGAACCTTCCCACACAGAACACAGGGCTGTCATTTTTTTTTCTTTTCACCCTTGGAAGCAAAAATAGTCAAGCAGTAGGAATGTTTTTGGATCAAAACAAGCAACAGATCAGAGTGAATATCCTATTGACCAGTCAATAGGATCCAGGCAGAGAACAATTTTTAGATTCTGAGAATGTGGGTGTGTAGTCATCTGTCCTGATACATGCCAGAGGCCCTCTACAGCCTGTGCCTTGTGACCACAGATTCATCAGTTCATTCCCCAAAGCCTCTTCTCAACACTGCTCAGCTGCTCTAGCAGAAATCTGGGCCTCATCCTTGGGTCCTCAGAGCTCGTGAGTGGTAAGCACAAACAGAGGGCCGAGCACAGGGCTGGCATTGAGTATATACCTGAAATATGTTAACCAAGGCTGCTAATGACGGCTGAGGTTGCTGGGCCACTTCCAGCAAGACTTCCAGAACAAGCCAATGACCAAAGGCTTTGCTTCAGATAAAAAAAAGTTAGAGGACCCAGATGAGTTCTGGGCCTTGGGGAAACCAAGTACACAAAGAGCTAGGTTGGGACCAAGGTCAGCCCCTGATGCAAGGGCCCTTTTCTCTCTCATCCGCCTTTTCTTCTCCCTCCCTTCATGTTTTCCCTTTTCCTTCCCTTCCTATTCCCTTATTTCTCCCTCCCCTTCGCATTCCTCCTCCTTTCCCTCCTTAGTAGAGAGGACTTGATGCATCCTAGGCAGGCACAATACCGATGGGCCACACACCGAGCCCAAGGAGAACAATTTTTATGATGACACTTCCTCTGAAGATGTGGTGCAGCATATTCAAACCATCCAATCCAAACTGCTGTGAGAAAACAAGCAAGCAACTGAGCCACACAGGAGCAGCAGTCCGGCGGCAGGGGGTATCCATGGGGGAGATCAAGAGAGTGACTATACCTGTGCCCACCCAGAGGCAGCGCTCAGTATGGAAGGGCTAAGAGCTGGGGCTGCACCACGAGTGTCCTTTCACCCTCAATACCAAAATGGACAGGCTGCCATTTAAAGGGGCAGCTGAGCAGAGCAGGGTTTGCTCATGCCAGTTCAGACACCCTACATTGCTTTTCAGAAACTATTATGCATGACAGCAGGGAGAACTTCAACCATGTCCCACTGGCTCTGCACAAGGGCCTGTGTGGATGTTGAACAATATGCTGAGAATAGGCTAGGTGTGGCTAGAAACCAAACGCGATGCCTTTGCTTTTAGGTCAAGATCGGCCTCTAGTGCAAGCCCCTAAGAGCAGAGATTTCCCCAGTCTAGAACACAAGTTAGCCTGTGGTAAAAGGACTAAACATTAGCAGGTACACAGGTTTGCTAGTCAGACTTCACCACCTTGAAAAGATTCCTGAGAAAACAGGGACAGGGAGGAAAGCCTGAGTCTGCTTGTGGTGAGCCAGCTCCACACAGCGGGCCTGAGGTGAGGTAGGCAGAGCGCTGTACTAGCAGGATCATGGGGAAAAGACTGTCACTTCAAGGTAGCAAGGGGTGGAGGGCAGGGGACAAGATACATCTGTCTCAGGGATACCCATGGTGACCTCCTTTAACTAGGCCACTCCCCCTGCCCTACTCCACCCCAGAAATGCCATCACACCATGAATCTACCACAAGATTAATCCACTGACTAATGCAATACCCTGGCCCTAAACACGAACCTTTGGGGGCATTTCCCACCTGGAGGATAACTAGGGCTCACTGTGAGCTAGGGACTCATATCATCTGCTTAACTCAAGCGATCTGCGTAATGACCCTGTAGAGCAGGTGTACCTCTATGTTGGTGTGGGGAAGCTGAGGCACAGAAATGGTAGGGCGAAGCCTGGAATCTGGACAGCCTGGCTTCAGAGCACCTCTTCTAGAACCACTACATTCACCCTGCCATCAAGAACTCAGGTATCTATAAAGAAAAGAGTGAGCAAGTGCTCAGCTAGTGAGAGAGAGAGCCAGAACAGATGTGAAATAAACTTCTGACTGCTGAGAACCACGTTGAGATGTCAGTGAGGTGCTCATGAAAGGTGGGGCTGGGTGAGGTCAGACCTAACGGCCCCGTTACTCGGTAAGTTGGTTGGGTCAGTTCAGGTTTCAAGGAGCAGCCACACTCAGGCGGCCCTTTTAGTAAGTGTTCATCGCGAGAGAAAGACAGCAGAAGAGGCGTCCACAGCCAGGCCTCTTGGAAGATGGAACCATGGCTCACCACAGCCTAGCAAACTGTCCCTGTTGGCCCCAGAGTTCCAATCCATTGGCTGCTTTTTCAGCTCTAGAACAGCCAACCACCTTGGACTCGCATTTGTTCTTCCAGAACTCTCCCTGCTGCTGCTGAGGGAGTGCTTGAGCTGGTATATACACACCTTTCACCCACTCACTGCCTTCTGCTGTCTCACACCCAGAACAGAGGACAGGACAGGACGCTGCCAGCACAGAGCCAGGATTCCTTCTCACAATATGAAAATGCATGAAAGTCCTCAAAGTCAAAAGCTTTCTCATCAATGTAGGCGCGAAGCTCGTGTAGCAGCAAAGCCTGCCATGAACTGCTGTGAATCTATTTAAATCTTAATCTATCTCACTTACTGTGAAGAGGCAGGCATTTCTACAGCACAATATCTGATTACAAGGTATTATCCTGGATCCCGCTGGAGAAATTAGTGTAATGTGTGGTATATCAACACGCTACCTTTCTATAACATCAAATTCTAAGATCCAAGCACATTCAGACTCCCATACTTTGGAGAAGGAGCTGGACCTTGTGCCATGCTGCGGGGAGTGGGTGTGCTACACATAGTACCCCTGCCAGCCTGCTTCACTGGCATCAAGACCACCCACACGGTGCTGATTCCCCAATGCGGATTCCAGGGCTCCACCTCAAATTTGCTAGATGAGAATTTCTATAAGATGCCCGCCCTGGAATTCACATCAATACCAGTGAGCCCACATGGCTCTCAGGCAAACTAAAACCTGAGAGCCATCATGGAACAATCTTAGGAAATATTAATGGATTCACTGATTGGCTCAGTATCTCCCTGGAAACCATCAAAAATATGCAACTGAGCTGGAGAGATGGCTGAGCCAGTAAAGGAGCTTGCTGCCAAGCCTGATGGCTAGAATGTGACCCTGGAGAGAACTGACCCCCATAGTTGTCCTCTGACCTCCACCTGTGTACCAGGGTGTGTGCTCACATGTTCCAGGGTGCACATGTCCAAATGAAAAAATGCAGCAAGAATTTAATGTGCGACAGAGCTTCCCTTGGACAAATCTCAATGAGTTCTCTTGAGCTGCAGTTCCTCCCGACTCACAATAGGATCCAGGGGCACAGAGGCTGATGGGACATGCTTCCAGGATGAAGAGGCATCTACCCCTGCAGTCAGATCACCTGTCTCCAAGCTGTCACTGGGAACAAATGGAGACAGCTTTGGGAGCCCTGCTCCCTACCCAGGGCTCAGCTACACATGACTAAGCAAATACAGACGTGCACTGCAAGAGTCTTCAAATAGTTAAATTTTCAATCTTTATAAAAAAGAAAATCCATCAGATGTGATTGATAAGTGTACTTTTTAAAACTAAAGGTAGGAAAAAAAAGTGAAGATTGGCAACATTTTCCCCCATATAATTTGCTTTCTTTGCCTTTTTCCACAGCACTGCACATAAATCAAAGAAATGTTAAAGAGGCCCATATATCACCAACTGGCATTTCAAAACTATTTACAAAGTCTTTAACAGACACAGGACAGAGTCCAGAAAACCAGGACCAGGGACGCTGAAATTCATGGAGAAAATTAACTCAAACACTGACAGAGTTAATTAAGTTTACAAATAATTCTCCAACGAGCAAATTATGATATTTAATAAGTCCTGCCTCAGTACAGCAGGGTTATAAAATGCAGAGGGGGTGGGGAGACAGACAAGCCGACAAGAGTTTTCCAAACAAGAATAATGTATATTTGAGTAAGCTGCCTTTCAATGATTAAGCACAGAAATCTGGGAACAAGGCAGGGGAAATGATGTTTTAATAAGGTCTGAGATAGGCTTGTGAGCTGCATTTTACATTCTCTTGCAACAGCGGTGGAAAAACAGCAGGAGCAAGGTGCAAACTGGGACTTGAGATGCACAGGCCAATGCCAATAAACTGGCTGACCAGGGAGAGGATGGGGCAGAGCAAGGTTAGCTGCCATGGCCATATCCCACACAGACAGGACATCATTTCCCAAAGGCAGGTGACAGATCAAATTGGTGGTTTGTGTTCTGGTTTCCAAAGACAGGGGAGAGGTATGCAAAGGAATTTATCTTCTGTCTTATTGGACTTACTTGGGGGGGGGGGTGTCAGGGGGACACCACACAGAAAAGCAGACCCAACTGCACAGGCTAAGTGTCACACTATCCCTAGCCCCACACAGGAGAGTGGCTCTAAAAAGTCTGTTTTCTTTGTAAAGCTCAGCTTCCAGGGCTGCCATTACTCACCATGTGCCTCTCTGTCCTCAACTACTACAGCCCCGAAGAGTGAACTCCCAATAGCCAAGGCAGCAAGATGGACTGCTGTGAGGTAAGGCTAGCCCTTGGGCAAAGTCAGGAGAGAAGGCCTTCCTCCTCTGGGTCACCCTTCATCACCTCTCCCTCCTGCTATAACAACACACTGGGACCATCCGTATCATCTCGGCTGGGGAGCCGAAATACATTTACTATTCTACTTCATTCAAATCAGCAATGTGAAAGGCCCAGAGCCCGTCCTTCATGGAACACACAGGCACACTGGCACAAAGTAGGATGATAAGCCTGTGCATAACACAAAGCACAGTGTCTCAAATGGGAGTCAGGGGCTTCTTGGATGGACATGGTGGATACCAGCATGTTCATCAGCACTGCTTCCCCGAGTTGCTGAAATGATGGTGAACAAATGAACACAATGGGTCAGTCCAAGAGGACGAGGAAAACAGAATCTGAGACGACAGAAAAGCTGGAGGATGGCAGTCAGCCTTCTGTCTCTGTAACAAAATACCGGGAGCAATCAACATAGCCGTTTATTTGGGATCATGGCTTCATGGGCCATCAGTGGCTGCCTCCATTGCTAATGGTGTGAGGTGAGACACAATAACATGGTAGTGGGGTGAATGGCCAAGGAGGCAGTTCACCTCACAGCAGCCAAGGTAGTCATGAAGCAAAGAGCTAGAAAGAGTCAAAAAGAAGCTTTCTGATAGTTACACTCAGACGAGCGCTGCTCTCAGCCTTGGTCACAGAAGCTGCTTGCAGTAGAGATGGTTAATGCAGAGAGATGATTTGTCAGAGTGCTGAGAATAAGTGACAGTTGAGTGTTTGGCCCCGAATGGATGTCTATCTCACCCCCTTTGATGGCCCAGGACACACTGCAGAAGAGGGGATGGAGAGACATGACACACTCACTGCTGCTATCATTGCTATCGTGAACACACAGCACAGCAGCTGTGGCCACACACACATACACACACACACACACACACACACACACGAAGGGGACTGGCTGGGAAGAAGGTGATCAGCAGGAGTGAGAGGGCAATAAGGGTGAATACCATCACAATGCATTGTGTGCACACATGAAATTGTCAGAAATAAAGAGAAGGGGTAGAAAGGGCCAGAGACAAGACAAGCTTCCAAGGGCATACCTACAAGGACCAAGTCCCTTCATCTGGGCTCCATATCCTGTTTCTACTATCTCTCAATGGTCCATCAAATCATAATGTATCAGTAGATTGATCTGTCAATGAGGTCCAAATCTTCATGATCTGTTTGCTTCCTAAAAGACCCACCTCTGTACATGGCTGCACTGGGGACCAAGTCTTCAACACATAAGCCCTCAGGGGACAGTCCAGCAGACAGGAAGCAGATGCATGGCCAACACTTGGCAGAGAGAAACTCACTGCAATCCTGCACACAGTGAGCTGGTGGAGGGTAGAAGAGTTAAAGGCCAGAGAGCTGAATGGCACACAGATCTCTAAACACTGAGAGGAGGAAGGGGTCTGGACGGCGAGTTTAGGGTAGGGATAGAACAAGTGGACTGCTTAAATCACTCCTGAAACCCAAGTCCCTGCTCCCAGACACTAATCTGTCTTGGAACACTACATGGCTCAGTCACCAACAGGACTCCATGTAACATGTAGACTGACATCCATTAAAGCCAAGCCATGGGGGAATGTGATGTGTAGGAGTTAAACCCCCATCTTCCACAGTGGAGTCTACATAGCATCTGAGATATCTAGGCAAACTACTCAGAGACGCACAGGCAAGAATCAAAAGAGCTAAGAGCTTTAAAAAAAATGAAAAATAAGAAGGGAGAGTTGGACAAGGGACCTGTGCGTTTGTGAAATCTTGCAGTATTATTTTCCTTTTAAACTGTGTGCACAATTGTATTCAATGAAAACAAAAATTATATTGGGAGGAGGGGACCCAGAGCAGCAAAGCGGGTCCTAAGCACGCACCCCAACACACACTACAAATGAGCCCGATCACCTGGCGACGGTTAGTTTACTATAGTAACACTTCATTTGATCTCAGGCATTACTGCCTCAGTTGAAGGCTTTTACAATAGCAGATGCCTTCCCTCCCACACATCAATTAATCTGCAAATTCACTCAGGTTGTGAGATAATGAGGCACTGAAAGCCTTCTTCTCTAGCAGGAGGGAGAGCTCGGTGCTCCATCAGATGTGGACGGGTGGGTGCAGCACTGAGTTTCCAGGTGCTATGAGGAACTGAGCACAAGTGAAGAACTCTTTTTGTGCCCCTAGCCCGAGGCTCTTTTCCCAGCTGCAAATAAAGATGAGAAATGATAAAAAAAAAAAATCTTGAAACATATGAGATGTCTGATGCTCCCATGGAAAAACATCATTTTAGGCTTCTTTTTATAGGCTCCTATCTGATGCTTACTGAAACTTTTTGAAAAGAAAGAATGAGGCCTCAGAATTCAGCTTAGGTGAAATCTGGCAAACTGCTGATCAAGCCTACACATCTGAGATTTTTTTTCTTCATTCTGAAAGAGCTGAACCAAAGTAACCAATGTTGTTTCAAAACACAGTAGTCAAGAGTCATGCCACATGTGCCCTGCCAAAGATCTGTCTTTCTTTTCACTTGGATCTTTTTTTACCACCTAAATGAGAAGATGAACATAAGACAGGCTTTCGTGCCTCAATATGCCTAATGCCATTTTATGACACAACATGCTGGCAACACAGGTCTTCCTTTGCCACATGAGCAGTGCATGCTCTCAGGAGGCCCTGGCCCCTCTCATAGGATCCTAGCCCTTAGGAAGGGGGCTCTTCTCCATCCCACTGTAATAAAGTGTCTGCCTGTGAGTAAGCACTTCCGAAGGCCTCCTGCCTGGAGAATCCGCCTTCCCAACAAATTAAACAGGCGCCTATAACAGCCTGCCAGTGAACAACAACATATTTTCTTCTTCAAAACTGGTTGAGGCCAGAAGTAAAATCTCACTCAAACATTTTTCATTCCCCACCAGCCAAAGGCAGCCTCAGGCTCCCAAACGCACGTCTATTAAGGATGCCTGCCATGGGCTCTGGATCTTGAAGACAACAATTTCTTTACACAATTATGAAAGCAATTCGAAGTTCCCCTGACATTTTCTGACCCAGCATTGTCTGTAAAGGGCACAGGTTAACAATGTTTAAGGAAAGATCACATACGATATATAAATCATGAAGGTACCCAAGACACTGTGGTCTGGGGCTTCTGCGTCAATACCCCATCAGCGAGGACACAGCTAGCTCTCCTTTTCACTGCACGCCACACATCCATGGACTCAGAAAGCCACTCAAATGCCAACAAAGACAGTTTGTATCTACAATCATTTGACATTTTTTTTCCTAAGGAAATTTAAACCCAAAAAAGTTGAGCAAATTTAGAGTCTTGTGAAGTGCCACCCGCCTCCTCTTCTCCTCCTCTAAAAAGGGCAAGAAAATTCATCATCAAAGGTTGCCCCTGTGGAATGTCATCAGAGCGTGGTATTTCCACGCAAGGATTTGTGTACACAAATCTCCAACTGTGCCAAGCTCTTCACATCACCCTCACAGGCGGGAGCGGGAGCCTGGGCAAGGGGACAGCTGCTTGCCCTAGCAGTTTTGTGGCGTTTTTCCTCCACTTTTGTCATATAACCCAGGTGCCTGGTGTTCTGGGTAATCCTCTGGCTCTACTTGGCATGTAGGGAAGAGAGAGGAGGACTTTTCTTTCCTTGTTCAACCATCCTAACTCTAGAACACAAGGACATTCACCGCTCCTGATTAAAAGGGCACTATTTTTATTTCAAAACTTAAACCACAGCACATTTCCTCCTTTAAAATTTTTATGGCATCCGCACTTTCAATTTGAGACTTTTCATTCATGGTAGGTGAGCCTCTTATGTTTTATATTAAATGCAAGGCATGTGTGATCAGTACTATTAATAATATAACAGTGCCAATCTCAGAAGCAGCACACAGCTCCAGCATGCAGCCCCATGCGAATAGACATGAAATCACGAGTACCACAGTAACCTTTATTAAATATATGGGAATAGAGGATGCAGCTTACTGCTTTGTCCACCCCAAGCTCAAGATCAGGAGGAAGTTTTCCTTTCTTTTCCCAAGGTACAATGTGTCATTAGTTCTCATAAATATAAACAGACCTGAGGCAGAAACAGGTGAATACCTTTATTAGAATCAGGGGGAAACACAGAAGAGCTAAGTATTTGGGAGTACAGAAAGATTGCAAATTCATCAAAGCACATCGGACACAGGAATTTAAGGTCGCCAAGGCTACCTCTGATGGCAGAAAAACAAAGCCCTGCCCTTGACTTTGATGCCATCCCCGTATTCTTGCCAAGGACAAGGGGCAACTTGGAAAATGTTCTCTAAAGATGTGTGCAGGGTTGTCAGAAGGCCCACCCACTGCTAGTCGGAAAGAAAACTCTAACGCATCTGATAGGGAACTGAAGCTCAGAATGACAGCTTGGCTTTGTAGACATGTTACTTAGCCACTTAACTATACCTCATGTGTCCCCAACAATGTCATGTACTAAACTTAGAAACAATCCCCTACTGGCACAAAGCAGATTTAAGTAGAAACTTAAATGACAATGCATTAGCCTCTCTCCTCTCCTGTTAGGCACAGGTCAATGAGATGAAGACTCAAGGTAGGAGGCTGTAACAAAGGCCTCTGTTAGAGCATCAAACACATCAAACTGTCATAGGTAGAAGTGGGCTCTGTCTGTGCTGAGATGTCAACTCTTAAAATGATCTATGATGGTGGTCCAGTTCATCCAGTGCAATACATTTTGGTGTGCATGCACACATACACAGTTACACACTCATCTCAGGAGAGAAGTATCTGAACAGAAATGGTGTACTGAGACAGCTGGCTCTGAGGTGCAATAACGGCACTGACATGCTGGGTAGCCAACAGCTGTCTAACTAGACTTAAGAATTGTTCAGTAAGAGGGAACTCATGGCTGGTACTGTAAACCTAGCCAACTCCCTGTGACTAGTGAGGTCACGGAATTAGTGGAGACCCTACTACTGCCACTTTCCTAGATCTGATTTTAAGTGCATACTCCATAATTCATCAAAGAAGCTTGTCTGCAACAGATGGAGACCGTTTCAGAAAACCACTATTGGTAAAATGCAGAGAACAACTGACCATAGGGTGTCCAGCCCTGCTGACACATCTGTAGCACAACTCAGGAAAGACTGTGGCAGAGAAGAAAAAAGATTTTAAGAACCAGAGGACCAGGACATTTGCTATGAGATTGTGTCTTATGAAAAGGACACAGAGCATCACCCATGAAATCTTAACAACATAGTTGCCTAAACAAGACCTGCACAATGACAACACCAGTGAGCATGCCAACATGGGTCAGGAATCTAAGAAGCTCAACCCCTAGATGAAGTGCTACAGGCAATTAATGGACTACTGAGGGAGGGAGAACCTGCCTTCTCCAGGGATAAGCTCTCTAATTTGTTATCTAACCATGTAGCAAAAATAATTAAAGAAACTAATACAGATAATACATAAAAGTAGAAGGAGGGCTTGGAGGTAGAGAAGGGAGAGCAGTGGAGGGAAGTAGGACACGGTAAGAGGTGATTAAAGACGAAGTATATTACAGACATGCATGAAATGTCAGAATGAGACCCAATACTTTATACAATTAATAAATGCTAATAAAAAGAACAAGGTAAGAGACTACTGGTCCATCTAACTTGTGAAACAACAATCATAACACAACTCAAGCGTCTGCTACACTAGACCATTAATAATGCCTTCACAATGCAATCCAGGAGAGGGTGTCCTGACAGTCCCATTGCATCCATACAGAAGAGGCCAAGACAAGATGTCACCTGCCCAAAGTCACACCACTGACAGCAAGCTCACAACACTTAAACCAGTGGTTCTCAACCTGTGAGCCACAACCCCTTTGGGGTCACATATCAGATATTTACATTATGATTCATAACAGTAGCAAGATTACAGTTATGAAGAGGCAATGAAAAATTTTATGGTTGGATCACCACAACATGAAAAACAGTATTAAAGGGTCACACATTAGGAAGGTTGAGAACCACTGAAATGCCTCATTATAGATGTGTATTGCTGCCAACTAGACCTTTTCACTCACTCAGAGATGAATCATAGCACATATTTAATTTCATATATAAATGTTAGAACATCATTAGTAAATCCATACTAGGGATCTAACATCTTAACATCTGGCCCTGCTCTGAGAGCAGTGCTAAGAATAAGCTCCAAAGGCAAGAGGACTCCCACCTCATGGTGAGCACATTACTAAACAGGAAAGTGACAGACAGTAAATAAAAGGAATAAGTAATCTGTGGAGCGGTAGCAAGGCGCACAGAGAAAATATTGCAGGGACCCCAGTGGGGGAGATAGCAAGACAACTACTGCCATTTGGAGGAGTTCCTACAGAGCTGCCAATGATCACAAAGCTGAAGGATGCAGCGGTACCTCAGAGGAATGCAATGAACAAGGACAGAGGGGCAGGAGATACAGGGCATTCCATCACACCTGCAATATACCTTAATGGCAAAACTTCCCAAGACCCCAGAGTATGAACCCTCTTCATTGGGGCATCTACACATTATCCTGACCTGATTCTCTTCCTTTAGACCCTTTGGGTAAAAGTGCCTAATGGATCCCAAGCATGGAGCTCAGCCTTCTCCAGTTCAGTTTACATACCCATCACCTGAGCGGAGCGCTCCCTTGCATGCTTCCCACTCTACGCAGGTCCCTCGCTTGGCTATACACAGAAGGATGATCATGTGTGTTTATGCTCATCCTTTAGATAACCTAAGACCCATGAAGACAACTGTGAGGAGTGTGAGGTAAAGAAAGATGGGCCTCTGCAGACCAAAATCCAAAAGGCCAGAGGGAAATGACTACCATATAGGAAATGCAGTGGCCCTTGGCTGGAAATCCTTCCTCTGAATGTGCCTGGGTCTTCCATCCCAGTGTCTTCAGTGTAGCAAGTCTGCAAACATGAAAGGTGGAAGTAAGCTTGAACTCTCCCCATGGAGAACTGACTGTGGTATGCCCAAAAGTGGGCCCAGAGCAGCTGTTGGAAAAAGAACCAGCTGGGTTGAGGGTGTGGCTTGGCTCTCTTGTCTTGCATGCCCAAACCCTGAATTTGATTACCAGCACAGCAAAGCAAAAGAAAAACCCAAACAAGAATGAGTCAGAAGAAAGGCTAAGATTCTGGCATGGCCTTTCCAAGGCTGCTGGATAACAGTAGCTAGACACGAGAACACCTTTGTTCTCTAGCAGCAAGGAGAAATGACCTTGATTGATCTAATTGCTTAGCAAAAATCCTAGCCCGGACAATGATAAAGACAAGCAACAGGAGGCAGAGGGGGCGCAGGTGAAGAGACCACAAAGCTCCACATGGACTGATGGGGATATTTCTAGAAGCTGGAAACATATCCAAAATAAGAAGTTTAAGAAAATTGTAAGGATGGCAGATTCTCACTAGGTGAACACTTCACCACACCCATCTGACCTGAAGCCAGTGCTGGAGTCCAACTTAGCAGGGGTGTGGCAGAAGCCCTGGCGTCTCCTTGGGCAATGGTAAGGCTAAATCTACAGCAAGTTGGGAGTCAGACCAGTTACTGTCCCTTGACCAGCCACTGAGGAAGTAAAGCCAGTTCTACCATGGGCCCCAAAATAGAAGCTATTCCTGCCACCCTCCCAGATGCCCAGCACAGCCTTCTTGAGCTGACATTCTAAGTGACAACTGCAGATTCCTCAAAAGAAAAAGACTAAACTGCATTTATGTGGGGGATTGTTTAAAGTAGAAAAATAGACATTTTGGAAACATCAGAAAAGAGAGCTGGAAAACAAAAATATTCTCTGGCTAACACTTAATAAATAGGAATGTCAACTCTCCCTGAGCATGTGGATACACTCAGAAGACAGCTCTTTTGGATGGTGCATGGCTGCTGGTTAAGTGTCTTGGCAACTAGTATGCTGTTAACGTTAACGCCGGTATGCCTGGCCTTGGAAGAAAGAGCACCGTGAAAGTTTACCCACCACCTTCCACCCGGGCACTCTCAGACAGGTACCCTCCTCTGCTCCAAGTCCTCAAGTGCACAATGGAAATCACATTGTGCTGACACCTTCCAGGGCTGTCTGTGCAAACCCTTTTACTCTTGTTCTAGAAACTCCAAGTTCAATGGCGCTATGAACCTCATGGAGCTATAGTCTTAAACAGATTGCTCCAAAACCAAAAATGATGACCTCTGTGACAGATGCCACAGAGGAAAGGCCAGTGCTAGAAGTACATACTCACCAGAAGTTCATGGCAGGCAGAGGAAGTGGCATGTAAAGAAGCACAGGCAGCAAGACAGCTGTGTGCTAGAGGAAGAGGAAGAGAGAGCAAAGGGGAGCCAGCGAGCTTAGTGGGGGAGCAGGGTCAGCATCTGGCCAGAGATGGGGTGGCAGGAGATGCTACAGGATTAAGCACACGGCCCACATTTACTCTACCATGGAGTGGGTGGAACTGGAGTCTCACAGCAAATAAACATTGAAATATGTGAATCTTTATCTACGAACTTACAGCAGTAGGATTAATACACACTAGGGCTTTCTCAAACAGCTCTGATCTGCAGTCCCTGCTGGATGAAGGCATGAAAGGGAACAGCAGAGTGAGATCTCAAGACACCTGGGTGCTATTTTGTTCAGTCCCAATTACTGCCCACAATGCCTCCCAAAGAAAGAGTAAACACGGCTTCTGCAATGGTGGTCCTAACAGCTGAAACACTAGTTACTGGCATACAAAACAGAAAGCGACTGAAATTCTTGGAGCGGTTGGCAATTCATATTTCAAAATCTAAAGCTTGGATGGTAAAGGGAGCAGATGGCTGTGCAATATGCAAACAAATCCACACAACAATGGGCTTGGGCCTTAGTGGCATCAAGGAGAGTGGAGCTGCCATGCTGGCACAGGGAAATGACAACGGCATGGCAGAGTCCCCAGGAAACATCACCAAATGAAAATGGGCAAAACATGTGGGGCTTTCCGCTGTGGGACGGAAATGGGGTGCATCTTCCATGCATGCTCAGGCTGCTACAGCTCGAGTTCTCTTCCCAGAAACAGCACTACCATGACACCTGCCTCCTCAACACCAGCTAGATCCTGCCTGCCCCAGGAAGCCCACATCCTGGGGTGGGGGAAGGTGCTGAGTGACGCATCAACACCACTAGATGCAAAGAATCGACAGAAGTCACAGTTGGGAGGATATGACATTTCATCTAGTACAAGCTGATATTTCACTTTAAAAATTTTAAAGACCCAAAGAAAAAGTGGCTTTTTCAAGGCTATACCTCATCCATCCATGCATCCCACAAATGTTTATGGGCCACTCCCTAAATGTGCCAGGTACTTTTCTCAATGCTTAGAACACCTCTAGTAGAGGAGCACAGACCCAAAGCCACACTTTTCAGGGAGAAAAAGATGTCACATAGAAAGATGAGGCACCTTATGGCTTTTATGGGCGGAGGGGGGCTATAATGTTAAACATGGTGCTCACTAAGAAGAAAGGGCTCTGTGTGGAAAGAACAGTCTGCCCAGAGGCCGGGGTGGCCAGGGAGTAGAGATGGGAGCCAATCACAATAGGCTGATGTCTGAGCAGAGAACACAGGAAATTGGGGGGTGATCACTGAGGCTTCAGATGGGAGTTGTTGCAGAGGTGGAGGGGAGGCAGGTGAGAGGCGGGAACTGACTGTCCTTGCTGAAGGACACTCTGCCTGCTGGCCAACAAGCGCTAGAGCAGGGGGAGCAGTAAGTCCGTGACAGGACTAAGACAAGAACACGGAGGTCAACTTGTTTAGGAAAGCCTTTGAATGGAATTAAGCAGCATTATTTGGACCCCTTGGCCTTCAGTTTGACTTCTAAATTGCAAGGAATGCAGTTTGCTAAAGCAACTGCATCAGAATGTAGAGTACATCTCTAGGTGGAAAAGAACTTTCTAGACTTCAACACCAAAAAGCAGCAAAGAGCAGAGTTAGGTCAGCACATGAATGTTCTAACTTCAGTCTTCTCCAGCCTGCCATCTTCCAGTGAGCAGCATGTCAGGGGCTCTGTTGGAAGGCAAGAGCATGGAGTGGTGAGGAGGGTGCTGAGAAATGTTTTACTTTTCTTGCCTCTACGGGGGGGAATGTGCGACTAACGGAACATGTGCTCCCACACCGTCATCATGCAGAGCATCCAGCTTCAGATCCTAGGACACAATAAGCACTTGGTAACTATCAGCACTGTCTCCACTAGCTGCAGCTCGAGTCCCGTGCACACCATCCTACCACACAGAGGGAAGAAGGTCCAAGGAGGTCTCAGAGTGAATACTCAGTGAATCACTCTGGACTGTGATGGCAAAGACTCTGTGAACCCAGGAAGAATTTTAAAGAAAGTGATGTCACTGCTAGTGAGTGTGCAGAGAATGGAGACACCATGTCCCAACAACGAGTGGACTAGGAGCAGGAGGCAGATAGGCCCTGCTCAATGACTCCTACCTGGCACATGCCCTGCCCATGCTTGCTGCCAGCCCTAGGAAAGAACACTCATGGTTTCTTGCCTCTCTAGGTTTTCACTAGAGAAGGCACACCCTTCACCTCTATTACCCAGGACCCTCCCTCTTACTCTGAAATTTCAAGGTTCCATTTCTTGTTTGTTTTGTTTTGTAAGACCATGGGGGGTTGCAGAGTGTCAATAAAAAGGAGATCATTTTGATAGAGAACACATACAATGTCCCATTCACACAATGGCATGCTACGATAAATCTCAGACCACTCACACACACATGGCTTTTCAAACGTCGGGCAGATTGATAGCAAGTGAGCTTCATATGGTACCCTTCCCAGAGTAGGGGCCAAGGAACACCAAATAAAGCCTCGCCCTCTCAAAATACTGCGAGCCTCAGCCTCTTCCCCATGGTGGGGAAATTAATTATTAAAAAGTGAAAACGCAAATGCCGACACCTTTTTTCCTTCTTTCCCTGTGGAAGAACCATTTAAACCAAACTAGATGGAGAGCAAGTGGCAGGATCCTCCTGAACAGCTGTTATGAAACCACCCAGACCAAGAGGTGAGCTGAAGAAGGCTGTAGCCCCACCCTGGAAGCCAGCACTAGAGGAGAGCCTGTCCATACAAATGTCAGGAGAAAGTTCTAGAAATAGAACTTTGATCCATACATCAGGCAAAGTGTGGGGAAGAAAGCAAATATGAAGGGAGACGTTTGCATTTAGCTGGGAGTGGACGAGGAGCTGACACCAGGCAGACCTTTCAGCCTATTAGGCCAGAACCTGCATCAGGGACTCCAAGGTCTCAAAAATATACACTAAAAGGTCAAAGTAACACAGAGTATTACACTCAGTGTGCACTCCTGCTTCCTGTCCATGTTCAGGCAGGCTTTCTAGAGAGGCAGTGCAACCATTTCACTTGTCCCTTGAGTAGCTACTGTCAGGCTATTGATGCTTCAGTCGAGCTGAAGTTAGGGAAGAGCATCCACAGTCTGGCTCCCAAGAGCCAAGCTACATGCCAACCGCAAGACTAAAAGAAGCAACAAAGGAAGATAAAGAAAGGGCCACTGCCTGGCTGCCCTCTTGGTCCTCAAAGACTATGATGGGCTATTTGCAAAGAGGAGCATGGGGCAGCCACAGAAGGACAGGAGATGGTCATACCAAGAGCTAGCACCTGAGTAATAGACCTGAGTTATTGCTGATGTGGTTTGCCCGTGTCCCCAGGGTTCATGCTTGGTCCTCGGTGTGGTAACTGGTGGAACCTGCAAGAGGCAGTGCCCAGTGGGCTGGCACTGGGAGCACTGGTGGTAACACATGTGGGAGCAAGTTAGTTTCCAAGAGGTGGTTAGAATAAAAGAACAAACCTGGTCACACCATGGTTTCTCTCTCTGCCTAGTTGCCCTGTGCTCGCTCTCTCTCCACACATGCACGTCAGGAGGTGCTATAACCAAGAGGATCCTTCACAGAGCAATTTTGACTTTGAAGATCTGGAACCACACCAGGTTCTGTTATAGCTGAGAAGTAGGGTATTTCACTGCAATATCGAAAACTGCCCTAACACATCCTTTCTGCCCACCACTGCAAGCACAACCCCACAAGCATTACCAAAACTTTACCAAAAGATTTAGGTACAAAAATAAGAGATTACTTTTTAAATGTTTAAATATTAAATATTCAGCATAGCTTTAAAAGTTGTTCTTTAAGACCCAAGCCCAAATTAGTGCTATGTGGCAAACAAGGAAATGGGGGTATAGATGCGGCAAGTCTGAAGCAATTACAAGCAGGCACAGTCACGGGTCTGGCCTGTGGTGGCAGCTGCCACTGACTTTCTTCTCCTCGAGAATGCAAATGATTAAGATAGATTAAATACCTACTTTGCTTAAATACTCTTGATAATGAGTTTCTTTCCTTCTTTTAAGGGTGTTTGATGTTGGCAGTTGATGGAGCTTGAGCTAAATTGTTTTAATTCAAAACAGCACCATCTGTTGTCAGGCTCTGCCGGCACTGCAGAGAACCGAGGAGGTGACAAGTACGTGATCTGGAGCTGTGAGGACATGGGCAGGTGGCAAGGTGCAAAGAGTGCTGGGAGGGAAGGCCCAGCCTGGCTGCTGCGTGGTGCACGTGGTCACAAGACCTGGAACTCAGTTTCTCCCTCTCAAAATGAGGAGACTGGCTGAAGGATGACGACAACAGTGACAATGGCAGTTATTACTGACAGTTATTGCTGTGCACCAACCTCTGAAATCAGGCCTCCATAGAAACATCTCACAGTTTCTTTTTGCCTTGCTGAAATGCATGATGGGAAGGAGAGCAGGGCACAGATAAGTAAAGTCACTTACCTCAAGTCACATCAAATTAAACCTGAATGACTGACTTCAGGGTACACTCAGATGACCAAGCACTACATGGACCAATGGTCCTGACCCTCCAGGATCCACAGGCCAGCAGCTGCAACCTACTTTCATTGAATCTTCATGGGAATAAATCCAAGCTGAGCTCTTGACATTTCTGGGCTGGTACCCTAGATCTAAGTAGGCTCCCTGGCATCAGGCACTGCTTCTTTACTGGGCTCCACTTAGAATCCATCTGCATCCCAATGCTCACCTACAGTGTAAAACTTTCTAAAACAGAAAATCTACAACATTTGAACTTCTGAGAGGCCAGCTATCTTCTGAGACTAGATGACTCACAGGGAGCCACGGTGCCGAGTACAGTGAATGGTTCTGCTCTTGTTCATTGTGCATGCATTGTTCTCATAAGTCAGGGAGGCCCCAACAGACTTTCTGTTGACCCTAGCCACTTCACCTTTCTGGGGCTAGGGAAGCTTTCTGCAGTCAAGGAAGCAAAAGGAAACCTCAAGACCCAAAGCAACACTTCCAAAGAAGTGGGCTTCCTCTTCAGGAATAGCCATGGTCTGAACTATTCCCATTCTCATTTCCCTGTTTGTGAGGGCAGGCATCATGGGCTCCGCTGTAGCAGGAACTTCAGCCCTAGTTATACGGGATTAACACTTTAAGGAACTCAGGACTCAAGTACACATAGACCTGGGCCATCCAGAAAATTCTGGTTTCCTAGAAAACTGGAAGCCCAGTTAGAGTCCTTTGCCAAAGTTGTTTTTCAAAATTGAAGAGGATTGTATCTCATCTTTATGAGACAAGGAGGCCTCTGTATGGCAATGGGGGAAACGTTCTTCTATGCCAATCACTCGGGCGATTAGAGAAAGTTTCACCATGGTCAGAATATAACATTCACGATAGAGAAATGAGGCATTAAGAATCTAACAACTGATACCAATCTCTGTTCTACTGGACCCTGGTTAACTACTCTACTTATGGTCAGGACTGAACCATTAATTCTTTTGCTCCTAGCTCTTACTATCAAACCCTGCTTAATGAGTACTTAGCTATGAAAAACAAGAAATTCTGTTAAACTACTAGTGCTAAGGAGACAATATAATCCCCTGCCCCCAAATGAGTCCACAATTTGACTCACACCCGTAGAAAAAGTGGGGAATGTAACAGGACCCCCAGACCTTAATAGGTCCCCAGGTCTTAGCACAAGTGATGCCATGATGGAAGTACCACTCAGGTCCTGGAACCCAGCAGGTAGGTAGCCATACCTTCCAAAATGAGAAGAAAGATCTAACTTAATCCACCAAAATCCACAGTTCTGGAAAAGTCCCTAAATGTATTAACCTTGCTTTCTGCCTTCTGTAGCTCTGCTTCTGGCTAACTATTCTTGCTTACTGAGGTTATGCCAACTCACGACGTGGTTTTTGTGCTTAAAGGCTTATCCTGAAAAGAGCTTGGGACTGTACTCAGGTCCCAAACACCCAGTATGGTCGTCGGCTGGCTAAGACTTTCTATTGATTTGAACCCATGTCAGAGTGATCTCTGGTAGATACCTCACAATAGAGAAGTGATTAAGGAAGGCCCAGCACCGGCCTTGGGCCTCTACACATACCCACACCCACAAATTAATAATGATGATGATAACAATATAACAATATTGTAGTATATTTTGTTCTGTTACATTTATTTAGCGCACGTGTGTGTGTGTGTGTGTGTGTGTGTGTGTGTACTCCTGTGCCATGGAGCATATGTTGGAGGTCAGTGGGCATTTTGAGGAGTTGGGTTTTTTCCTCCACCATGTGGATCAAACTCAGGTCATAAGACTTGGAAGTAAGTGCCCTTATTGCCAGAGGCATCTTGCTGGGCCAAAAATACAATCAATTTTAAAAGGAATTCTCCTGGACCTTAGCACAATTTATGACTCAGGAGAAGAGATACTGGTATGAAGAAACCAACATTTTACAATCCAGAAGGGGGACAGGACATGGACATCTACAGGAACAATGATAAACTACACATCAGAAGACAGGGCAGTCCCTCAACCTAAAATGTGCAAAAGAAGCCTTGCAAATGCCATCTTCCTCCCAGCCGGCTACAAGATCACACCAGCAGGCAGCACTCTGTAACATGAGTATAGCGAACTCACCCACAGTGGCTCCCACAGGCCCAATCTTTTGACATGGAGAACACTGTTATCTACAAAGTTCACACTTGAAAACCACACAATTTACACACACACGCACGCACACACTCCACACACAAAGTCTCATTATGCTTTAAGTAAGACTGTCTGTTTTGGGCTTCATTCACAGCTATCCTTGGTATCATGTGCCTTGGGACCACAGGTCAGGTCCACCTGGGGAGTGTCAAAGGCAGTATTACCCCTTCCTTAAAGTTGCTACGGTCTCCAAGACTTCTGTGACAACCTCTGATAATTAATGAGATATTTTTACAGTGTCATGAAACAACTGAAAGGAGAAAAACTAAGCAAACAGAAGGAAGCAAGAAGAGAGGAGGGAGGAAGCACGCTCGTCAGAAGCGAATGAGACCCGGCTCCTCTGGCTGGAGGTGGCAGAACCTGGCACAAGGCACCAGAATCAGGTTTGGTTTCTCCTGCTCAAAGAGGACGACGCTGCTGGCATCACAGAACTGCTTTCAGACTTCCCTCGCACAAGCCCAGCCCCTGCCCCTGCCCCTCTCCATAGGCAGGGTCTCATGAGGCGCAGGCTGGCCTTACACATGCCACATGGTCAAGGATGACTCTAAACCCCTTTTCTCGTACCCCCAGTGCTAGGGCCACAGGAATCGGCACCAAGCCCAGGTCACAAGTGCTCCATCTAAAGCTATTCTCCATACATATTCTCCCTCACACCCACCACTTTGTCAGTGGCCTGGCACCAACAGTTACCAAGAACAGGGGAAGGAAAGGGAGTGGACTGTCTAAGAAAGAGTCTACCCTCAGGGGCCCCGAGAACAGAAGCTGGGGGTGCTGTGAGGACTGCCGGTGCAGCCCACTCCTCCCCAGCCCTCCTGGCAGCCACTGTACTACTCTCTGGGTCTACAGCTAACTTGATTTCTCACAAGCACAGAGCTGAGTCTGCTGCCCTCGGCACATGCGTCCCACAAATTTTATGGCTGGGAAATCTTGTGAACTTGACCATCATATCCACCAATATTTTTTTCACTGTTAGGTCAGTTTCATTTCGTGAGAAGCATGCCACAGACCGACAAAATTAAAAATTTGTTTAACTACATAAAAATGCAGTAAAGACAAAAAAAAAATTCTAGCCTGAAGTGCTTCCTTGCATGGTACACCAGAAATAATTCTCCGTATCTGAGAGTTCAGAGTGTGAGATCAAACCACAGGGGGGCGTGGCGAGAGAGCAACTGTGACCGCCTCCATCTACTTCTAAAGAAAGAAAACAGAGAATGGACCAATAAACCCCAACAATAAAAACTTAAACCTTGTGAATGATTGTAGAAAAAAGACAATATCACAAAATTTAAGGTAGTGAAAAACTTAGGAAGACACGTAGGAAACATGAGCCTAATAATATTAAGCTTTCAAGAAAGCAATGACAAATATGTTTGTCACATATGCCAGGAGATAAGCTTGAGACACCCTGCAGCAAAGCTGTAACAGAAAATTCCCCAGGCAGCCCATCCATCAATAGCAAACAAACCACAGTGATCCATGACTGACTACAGCCATACATGTGGGCTGTATGAGGATGCATTAGAAAAATCAAAGAGGAGTGTATGTCTAGCACGAGCCCACATTTGTTTTTCTAGCACACACACACACACACACACACACACACACACACACACACAATCTCCTTTTGAGCTTTTCTTCTCTCTGCTGGAGGCTCAGTCCCAGCTCCTAAGTGACGGGAGGAAGCAGAGTGGAGAGAGCACCAGCAGCAGCAAAGGGAGCCCTGAGAAGCCTATGAAGGAGTCTTCCATCTTGAGTAAGGAAACTGCCAGTCCAATCAGGAGCTGTGAGCGGAGGAACACCCCCGCCCCAAACTCTGCCTGTGCTCCCTAGGCCTTTCTCCTGTGTCATCACAGTTTCCCAGCCAAGGAAACAAGTAAGAAAGCCTCAAGGCAAGACTGGGAAATCACAGAAAAGAAACACTTGGCATAGTGACAGCACCTGAGGAATGGCATTTGCACCTCTGAAGTTTCTGAAACAGAAAAACTAAAATTTGACGGGGAAAGGGACAGATGAAATAGTGAAAGGAGCTGATCAAATCAGAAGAACCCAGAATAACTAAACAGTTTCTGTAAAGAGCAAGCCTTGTTACGGAACTTAACTTATAATTTCTAAGCATCCCATAAAGCTAAATCAGGACGTGTGGGACCAGCAGGAGGCAGACATGGGTCAGTGAGAGACCTGGATGGAATGAGGCAGAGAATCTGGAGGTGCACACACTCATGCACAACTAATTCCAACAAAGCAGCAAGTCAAATCAATGAGGAAAGGGGAGTCTCAACAGACAAGCAGGGACAGCTGGACAGTCTTACCACCATGGTCCTACACCATACATAAAATTTAATTCAAAATGAAAGACAGATCTAATATTAAATGAATACTATGAGACTTCTGGAAGAAAAGATAAACCCTTTGTGAACCAGGAACACACGGAGGTTCCTTGGCTACGACACAGAAAGGAAAGTGAGAGAACCCAGGGAGTGTCTCCAGCACCACTCACCAGGCAAACTCAAACAACCAAACGCCCGTCGGTCTGTGGTATAGCCTCACAATGCAGAGCTACGAAAAATAAAAGTGGACCATCAGTAACCTACAAATTCAAAGGCACCATGCTCCATGAAGAAGCTGGAGCAGAGGCTCAGAGGAGGCACTCATGCCCACTCTCAGACACACCACAGGTTTGGGAATTATAAATGATGGAATGTTTTTGGCAACAGAACTGCTCTGGATGCTGCTGGTGGTGTTCAGTCCATGAATATCCATGAACCCAAACTCACAAAACGTCATTTAGACAGAAAAGTCACCATAGCTTTTTTTTTTTTTCACCATAGCTTTTTAAACAGGGTTCTCTTAAAGCTTCCCCAGGTGCTCAGTAGCCCTGTGGTCTTAGTATCTGCGATGCTGAAGCAAGGAGAGCACAGGTGTGCTGATCTCCAGAATGGCAGCCTCCCTCCTGAGCCATCTAAATGCCTCTCTGTCACACCAAACACTGCAGTCCTCTGACAGTTTCCTTACTACCCACAGAAGCGTGGAAACTGAAAGGCAGAGTCCAGGTTCCATGCCACACTTTCCCATATGCCCTGACTCTGAGCATGCTTATCTAACTCCAACACCCATCTCCAAGCACCTTTCAGAGCGTTTGGTTGTTTTATTTCTAGTTTGTATATGTGGGGCTTGATACATGTGAATGCAGTGAATGTGGAGGCCAGCAGGTGTTGTATCCCCTGGAGCTGGAATGACAGGCAACAGCTGTGAGCCACCCGATGCAGGTGCTGGGAAGAGAACCTAGTACACACACTTAACCACTGAGTCATCTCTCTTTTGTTGTTGGCTGGCTGATTAGTTTGGAGACAGTCTCCCTAGATGGCCCAGGCTGGACTGAAATTCCAGAGCAATCTTTAGACAGTATCAGGATTAAAGATGCAAATTTGCCATAATAAAACGAAATGTGTGCTCATGAAAACGGTACTTGCTCCAGAGATCTCGTGCCTTTCAGATTTTGCTCCTTGCTCCAGTGGTCCCATAGGAAATGAGGGGAACAGACCACTGCAGTGTGTGCTGAGATAACAAGAGGCAGAACACAGGGTGTGGAGAGCAGCAGCAACAGTCTCGGGGTATTACAACAGGCATCTGGAGGAAGAATACCAAAGAGGGGGGCGGCAACCAATGTCAGTCAATACAGCTCAAAAGGGCGTGGCTAGAACACTTGAAAATCTTAAAGATCTGATTACATTTTGCAAACACATACTCACACCAAACACACATACACACACACCCGTCTTGATCCAGCTGACACCTTTGCGGTGAGTTAGGTAGCAATGTGTATTCTTGTTTAAAAAGCTTGTTGAAAAGCTTAGAAGAGAGAAAGCAAGATTTGACGAGCAATCACTCTGGGCCTGGGTCCTTAGGCAGTCCTAAATAAGGTGCTGATCCCATTTGTTTTGTAATAGCAGCCAATGAAATTTCCAACAATAGAAAAATAGCATGGGAAATCAAGGTACATGTCCTGAATAGAATACTAGACCATTTTTTAAATGTCTAATTTTCTAATGCTATGCAAGACTGTCATGTAATATCATACAAACTTCTCAAAGTTCAGTGAAAAATGGGCTAAGGTCATTTTCATGGTGTATGAAGAAGGAACAAAACAAAGCTAAGCACTAATACATTTCCTTAAAAAAAAAAAAGCCAGAAAAAAAGCAGAGACACGAACCGTACTTAAGTGGTGAGATTAGAGATGACCTTTCTTCTTTACACTTTTCCAGTTGGGATAATGAGCACATACTTCTTTGAAAACTATAATTATCCACTACACACAAAAAAGTGTTGTTAATTTTGACTCTAAAATGTTGCAAACATCCTCAACATTCACTCTCAGAACATTGGATAATACTACAGATTCTACACCCCAACTTTTTTCCGCAAGATTAGGGGAGACCCCTCAGGCATGAGGGGCTTGCATTGTGAATGGAGGAACCACAGTGGCCCTTGTTTCCGGTCCTTCAGTCAGCCACCATGACAAGAAACAAGCAATCCTGCAGCTGATGGGCAATAAATAATGTGAAATTATTCAGAACTACTCAAATCAAACCATTCCTCCTTATTAGGGAGAAGTTAATAGGCCACATTTGCAATAGTGTCATTCCAAAGCAGTCTGGTCACTGTAGACAGTTACGGAATGTCAGGCTGTCACCCAGAACGCAGCTAATAACTAAACTGTTCTCTTGATTCCTCATAACTTAAAGGTCCCCGCCCTCCCGAACTGTCAAGGAGGTCTCGTCCATCTGTTCTCCAGCACCATGCTTAACATGAAGGCAGCAGCAGAACCCTGTGCACCTGTCAGCTTGCTTCATCAACTGCTTGGAGGAGCTGGCCCACTTGGTGGCCACTGTCTGTCCTTCCTCCGTCTGTGTCCCAGGCGTGGAGAGCAGGGCCGACAGCCTGCTGGGGTGTCAGCCATTTACTTTATGATTTCCAGGGCCGCTGTCCATCCTTCCTCCAGCATCTATGTCCCGGGCAGAGAGCAGAGCTTTGGCAGCCTGCTGGGGTGTTAGCCCATTTACATTAGTAAACCAGACGTGAACCCTGCCACTTCTAAGCCACAGCTGACTGGCTGTGACTAATTTTCAGGATAAAAATGCACACCGGGTTTTTGCCCTTTAAGTATAGGCCTACCTGCTTGGTGAATTAGAGATGTGCTGTTAGAGGCAAATATCAGCAGAGGACAGCACAAAGTCAACTGCGGAACCCAGGAGCTCTGGAGTCTTCTCCAGGCTGCCTGCAGTATGATTAAGCATGACCTTTAAGAGAAGTCGATCTGCTGATTGATGCTGGTGCAACAGCCTTGCATGTGATGCAGGTGTGCTGTGTAGACAGAGGAGTGTACCATGGCAGCTGGGTAGACAGAGGGCCCAACCTACTCACCGTGCAGGAAAAGTTACCGAGATTTATCTCCATTGATTTTACTTGCAAGAAAAACACATCAGCAAACTGCAGCCTCAGCAGGACACTAAAGGTCGGACTCGGCTTCTTGAGGGATGAACTTGATATCAATAGTTATTAGGACACATTCATACAAGATACACAAGAGAGACAGAGGGAAGATGCTAGTAATCCCACTTAATCCTGGTGCGGCCCTAAATCAGGCTCTGCAGACTGTGGGAAAATCAAGGAGAAGCTTTGCCATTCCCGAAATGAGATTCTGTGCGCATGTGCTTGAACTTGGAGCCAAATTAAGAGCAACATGGTAACCCCCAACACCTGGGGATAGGTGGGGTGGGAAGAGAACAGGCAAGGAGGGGGAAGACCGGCATAGCCAAGCCCATCTGCTTAGACCACTGATGGTCTAGGCCCAACAACTAGCAGAGTTCTGGGGTTCCCTAGCCAGGAATGCTTGGACCTGGGCAGGGCCTTCGAACCAGAAAGAGCTGAGAAAACAACACCAGCAAAGCAACCATCTGCAGCTGTGCCTCTGACCCACCAGGGATTACCAAGATAGCCCTGGTGCCCCACTGTTCTCAGCAAAACCTCAAGACTGAAAGAAAACATCGCCAGAGACAGCTGGAGGGGTTGAAATAGAACAAAAAGGGGAGCTCTATTCTGAAGAATCGGGGGGGAGGGGTCTTCTACATTTTAAAATACATTTTTTTTTTTTTTTTGGTTTTTCGAGACAGGGTTTCTCTGTGACTTTGGAGCCTGTCCTGGAACTAGCTCTTGTAGACCAGGCTGGCCTCGAACTCACAAAGATCTGCCTGCCTCTGCCTCCCGAGTGCTGGGATTAAAGGCGTGCGCCACCACCGTCAGGCTTTAAAATAAAATTATTGTTTTTTAATGTAAACATTAGAGTCCTTGAGCCAAAGCACAAGTCATTAGTGATTCTCACCCTACCTAACACTGCAACCCTTAAATACAGTTCCTCATGTTGTGGTGACCCCAACTATAAGATTATTTCATTGCTACTTCACAACGGTAACTTTGCTACCGTTATGAACTGTAATGTAAATATCTGAGGTTCAGGGTATCTGCTATGTGACCCCAAGGGGTCACAACCCCTGGTTGAGAACTGCTGTAGAGCATTTTTCACACACTGGAATTATCCCAGTCCCACTTATCACCAACTCAACAATACCAGGGCATTGTGGGAGACATAATACAAACACACTGAACTTGAGTAAGGAAATGTGGGTTCCCGTCACAACTAGTTGACCAAAAAAAAAAGTGTCCAAGAAGAAGCAAAGGTAAGAGAGCCTTCAAGGACGGAAGGATCGGGAAAGGGTATTTTTAAAGAGGCATGATAGAGGCAAGAGAAACATTTGGAAAATATAAACTATAGTCCCTGGACAGAAGTGAGAACATTTGGACTAGAAAGCCTCTGTGTGGGGTGTCAGACAGATGGGACAGTCAGAGTGCTCAGCTAAGAGGGGCAACTGCCAACGAGAACAACCATTGAAGACACTCAGGCAAGAAGAAGGCCAGGCACAGGTAGCAAGTAGCTACGGAAATGTTCACTGAGTAAAGCCACTCCATGTAATAGGTCCATCAGGGCCTACTACAGGGACAGGGACAGTGACGGGGGAGCAGGAGCAAGAATAAAATGGAACACAGTGCATCCTTCCTAACAGAAAGACACCAATAGTTAGAAGCCTAGTAAAAAGGCTTCAAAAAACTCTAAAGCCAAACTTCTTGCTGTTTGCTGTCCCCAGAGTTGCTGACTGACCCCTCTGACCCCCACCAGGCCTGTCCCAACCCTGGCTAAAGAGCTCTACCGAGTCTCTACTTTCAGTCTGTAGGCTTATGTCCTTGGAATGCTTACCACTGCTTAATGTTGGCTTCTGCACTTTTGTCTCCCCCCGCAGAGTAGTGTCTGGATGCCAAGCCTTTGGTTTTCATTCCTATCACGCCAACATCTGAGCATCGAGTTGGTACTTGGGCATAAAGGGTAAGTGAAATGCCTGGATGATAGCCTTAAACTCTAGTTCATCAGCCATTACCTGTCCAGGAAACCCCAGGCTCAGCACACATGCACACACACTCAGACACACACACACACACACACACACACACACACCATGCACACACAACAGGTGCTGCAGATGCTGTCATCAATCTTTGCAGCAGAAGTGTCAAGGCACGGTGGCTTTTGTAATCAATTACGAAGCCCTTCTCAAGTAACATGTTCCCGATAACACAAGCTTGTCAATGATTTACTAATAGATCAGATTCAAGGTTATCCCTGATAACACATCCACCACTCTTCTGCATCTCGGTAAGCTTTCCTGAGTGGGAAAGAAAGGAGAGAAGCACAGCTGACTAGCAAATGAATTTTTGAAAGGATTAACACAGAAGCCCAGCATACTGTTTTCTAAAACCTACCCATGCCGGAGAGAAAAGAGTGCAGGACGCCTCCTTTGGAGGGTGTGCTTTCTTCTGCATCTCATCATAAAACGGATGCTTTCCAAAGGCCCATCTCACCCTCCTCCCATCCAAGCTGTGGAGGCTGAGTACATAGCTCACTGCAGGGAGCTCACCTACACTGCTGGAAACCCTGGGCTTGATTCCCAGCCCTGGAGGCAGGAAAGGGGACTTTGTGAATATGTGTAATTAAGTGGAAAGGGAGGTTGGTACTTGTCTATATGGCCCAGAAGTCCTTCCTGTCTCCAGATCTATGTTCTCGAATTTGGTGGCTACAACCTACATATGGCTATCTAACTAAAATTGAAATTTTGGCTCCTTGGTAGCAATGGCCACATTTCAAGAGCTCACAGGATGCATGTGCTAAGCGGCACTGTGTGGGATAATGGTCACTGAGTATATCCATGAGGAGCAATCTTCCTGTTGTGGAAAAATGTCTCCATTATGTGCCACACTTCTGTGGCCAAAAGGATCCCAATGGAGGAGGCAAAGCAAGTCCCTGTACTGTTTTAATTACATGAAGAGCCTAATTGAACAAGAGGTTAACAGTAAAACAAAGCAAACTATGGTCCAGAAAAAGGATAAGAGGAGAATATAGTCCAGCCATGCCCAGTAGGACAATTCAGGCAGGTCCTACTTATTCTGCACAGCCCAAACAGGAGGAAGGGGGGAGGAAAACAGGCTGCAGTGTAGCCTTATAAATGGTTACACACAAAAGGGAACGGCTAGGAGAAGCAGCCTTAGCTGAGAATCCCCCGCCCCATGCATAACTGTACTGTTACCTTTCTTTTTTAAAGGGTCTGTTATTTACCTACAAACTTCTGTTTTCTCCTGGAGAAGAGCTTTCATCTAAAATGCAATCAGTACCTATTATAGTGTGTGTGTGTGTGTGTGTGTGTGTGTGTGTGTGTGTGTGCGTGTGTGTGTGTGCGTGTGTGTGTGTATACATTCGAATGTTTCTGCAAAGGCCAGAGCTAACCTTGGGTATCATTCCTCAAGAGTCGTCCACCTTTTTCGTGAGACAGGGTCTTTCAATGACTGCAGCTCCTGACTAGGTTAGACTGACTACCAGCGAGTCCTAGGGATCTGCCTGTCTCTGCATCCCTATCACTGGGATTACAAGCACACATCATCCATGCCCCACTTTTTATGTGGGTGCTGGGAATCAAACTAAAGGGCCTCATGGTTGTGCAGCAAACATTACCAACTGAGCCATCTCCCCAGGCCCCCTATTTTGAGGCTTAATAATAAAGGATTAATTGCACTATTTGGTAGCAATGCAATATGTATGTTTTGAAGTCTAGGCTCTCAGGATAAATCTGAATAAACCTTTGTAAAGTCACATTTCAAAGGTAAAACTCACATACATACGCAAGGAAAATGGCTCTATAATGAAGCCCAGACAAGTACAGCTACAGCAGCTGCTGCCCGCACTCCAAGCGGGTGCACCCCACTCTTCCTGAGCATGCACCTCACTCAGACACACTGGGGTGCTCAGCAACCTATCAGCTGGTGTGGTTATGAAGAGAAGCAAAACAAGGAGTTGAGTATAAAGGCACTGCATTCTTTAGGATAAGCTCCACAGAGCTGAACGTAGTATTCCAGAAGAGACAGCTAGGCATCATGGGGGAAATGCTTACCTCCAAAGTCAGGGAGGGAGATCTAAGGCTTACCTTATCGAACCTCCTTCAAGTGTCCCTGTATTTCATTCTGGGAAATACTACATTTCATAGAACCAAACATAGGAACAGAAACAGTAAACAACAAGCCTGAAGTCACACAGCTAGGAAACAGCAAAAGCAGGCTACAGACCCAATGGTCTAGATCCAGATCCAGGCTTACAGCTCCGAGGCTGTGTTCCCTGCCCCTCACTGCTCTGCATCATGGACTCCTCTCCAAGGAAAAACAGCCAAGTCTCATTAGCGGGATATACAGTTGGCCAAAGCATATGAGACATAGCAGGGGTCTGCTGGACAGCTCCTGGGTGATGCCCAGGCACACTGCTGTTCATTAGTATATATACATAGTCTATTAGCAAATACATATACATGTACTTATACAATTAATAAGTGGCAATATTTCTTTTAAGGCAAATATACTCAAAAGGGCTAATTTTAAAAGGTATCAAGTAATCAAAAATAAAGATATGGAAATATATCAAAAAATCATGAAGGGAATGCATGAATGTAATGTTTAGGAATCTGGGGAAAGGGATGTGACTCTTTGCTCAAAATATCCTTCCTATCTGGAACATTCTCCCCTACCCTCCACATCGCCTGTCAAACAGAGACAGCCTAGGGGTGGTTAGCCCCTCACTTGTCTTCTTTTGGGTGCACACAGCACTGCTCCCTCATAGACTCTGCAGAGCCCTTCCTCTGACCTTCATTCAGTCCTGTACTGGTCTTCCTCTCGCTGTCCCAGAAGCACGGTTTCCCCAGAGTCCAGCAAGCAGTTCTGTACACAGTGGTTCAAATCAGGGTTCCCCAAACACCCTAGGGAATACTTTAGCCATGGAATGGAAAGAGGCACAAAACAAGTATGTCTGTGTGTGTGTGTGTGTGTGTGTGTGTGTGTGTGTGTGTACATGTGCGCACATGCGCGTACACACGTAGATTGTGCTTGCCATGCAGAATGTGGAGGCCATAGGCTGACATCAGGATGTCTTCCTCAATTATTTTTCCACCTTGTTTTCTAGAGATCATCACTTCCTCAGCCCAGGGCTCATCATATAGGTTAGGCTGGTTGGTCAGCAAGTCCCTGAGATCCTCCTGTGTCCACCCACTAGTGCTGTGGCTATAATATATGCTACCACACCTGGCATTTTATATAAATGTGGGGGCACCATCTCCTGAGACCTGTCCACATATTTCTTAAAACAAAAGACTAGAGCGGGACTCATTCACAAAGCTACAAGAACTGGGAATTCTTCTCACTTTGATGTTCATCAGGTTTTACTGCAGTCTATAGACCTAAATGGTGATAGAGTCTTCCTAAGTCCTCCACAATATGCCCAGCCTCCTGTGAGCACTTTATAAACAAAATACAGTAATTAACCTTGGGACCATTGGAAACCACATGTACAAACAGACTAAATTAATATTTACAAGATCAAACAGGATACCAGAGACGATTAGATCAAGAAGGATTTAGATGTGGGTCAACTCATACTGCCAACCACAAATAAAATCTGCTATTAAGATGCCTCAGACTCACTAAAGTACTGATAAGCCGCTTCCAAGACAGAGCATTAGGAAGGGGAATGCCATTTGGACTAATATCAGCACAGAAAAGACGCCCCACTACCATCCCCTTGCTGGAGCCAACTGAGCAGCCAAGGCCATTAAATCTGCAGGCGATGCAAAACCTCCTGTTAGTCAAACCCCAGCACAGCCCACTCATGCTGAATGATGGTGCCGAGAATAGCAGCTGTTTACTGAGCCCTTACTATGTTCCAAGTGCCCTCCAACAATTCCGTGAAGCAGTGAGGTGGTAGCCCATTTTTTTAGACAAGGAAGCATAAAGAGAAGAAGTCACGTGGACCAGGACACCCAGAAAGGGAACAGCAAAACCAGTCTGAGCCTAGAAACTGAGTCCAAGTGCTTGATCATCATGTCTGCACTGTGCTCCCAATCTGTACTGTCCTTCAGCTATAACTGACAACATTTCCTCACATTCTCACCACAATAATGAGGGCATATTGTTTATTTCATGCCTGTGATAAGGTAACCTCATTAGGGAGGACAAGTGCCGGCATTTTTCACACCTCGTTATTCAGTCTCTAACAGACAGTGCTCAGGTAGGACGTGAAGATAAGTCTTTCTATAGCTGCACAGATCCCCAAGCGGTGCTATCCTAACAGGAAAATGGAAGATTAGAGCTCTCGAACAAAAAGGTGACACCCGGTTAATAATTACATTTCAAGTCAATGTGCCATTCCAACAAGAAATGAGAACACTGGGTCAGATGACCACCAATCCTCTCTTTAAAACTAGAATCCAAAGATCCTTCCCTGGGCCCACAGTGCTCAACTAGGCTGAGGAGGTGTGATCTCAGAAGTGCAGGGCCACCTTGTTCCACCACTATAGTTAGAAAACCCAACAGAGACACAATGAAGCAGGGACAAGGAACCATGAGGCCCAGGAGAGTCAAGACTCACGCAGGAGTTGCCATTAAAAGGAGTCCTACATGGCCTGCCCTTCAGTTCCATAAATGCCCAATAAATGCGCCCTTTACTAAAAGGACTTAGATGCATGTAAAGTGAGCCTCAGACTGAACAACTGACATAATCCTCAGCCAGCCCAGTCAAGCAGGGTTAGATGGCTGGCACCTGTCTGGGCGAGAGGAGGGCAGGTGTGCACAGCCCAGGCCTCCGTCACAGTGCTGCCTGCTTTTAGGCAAAGAAGGCTTTTACCTTCCCTGACTCTCTGCATCCTCTTCTGGCAACCCAACAGGAACTGCCATGCTCAAAGGACTTGATTCTTGATTCATGAGTCCCTAGTGAGCAAAGGCTATGATACTAGAGCGGGAAAGCCACCTTACTGTAAACAATTGCCTCCCTGGAAACTTGCACATTGAGTCACCACAAGCTAGGTGTGAAAATGCTGGTACATCTCCAGGAGGGACCACAGTTGGCACAGGGACCACACCCACATTGTGTGTGGTGTTCAAGCATCCTCTTACACCTGTAGCCAGCTTCCTCCTGCCTAAAATAACCAGGAGTAACTTAGATGGGTCCTCATTCAGCCTTATTTAGACTTGGATAAATATAAGCCAATGAGAAGGCTGGATTTCGTTTCCTAGATACCAAGTCAGCAAGTGACCAGTAAATTAAGCTAGGACCTGGGTTTTTCCAGCAGGTGGTCCCAAGTCAACAGACTTCCCAAATCTCTTTCCTCAGAGACTCAAATTGTCACCTTCTCCCTTTCCTCAGCTCCTACTTGATGACAGCAATGAAGACTGTGCTCAAGGTGGATGTAATGAGCACAGTCGAATGCACCCTCAGGAGAAAACAGCAGCAATGACAAGCTTTCTTATATGTGAATGTGTGACTCTTGATATGAGTGCTAGAAGATGAATTTGGGTCTTCTGGATCAAAGCAGTGTTCTTGATTGCTAGGCCATCTCTCAAGTCCCAACAATCTTTTTTTACTATCAGGAATTTAAAGTCTTGTACAGAAATGCTAAAAGGAAAAACCTTCTACTAAGCCAAGTGAAAAAGCTGAATGTGTCTATTTCAAAGCCAGGCACGGAAACAGCAACAGGAACTGCCCATCCCCTCCGTCTTCTCGGGCAATGTGGGCCTGGTCTCCCTCTTCCTGCTTCACAGAAGCAAGGCTCACTGGTCTCTTAGTCTGTAATCTTGGAGTTCAAGTGAAGGTCATTGAAGAACAACAGCAAAAAAGCCCACATCTTCATAGCTTCAGTGAAACTACAGGCAAAGCTAAGATTACATAGCCAACCCCACCATCACTAAGTCATAATTCACTTGTCCTAAAACCTGACATCGAAATGTCTCCCGCCGTCGTGGGCTCTGAGAATTGTCTGACAGTGGATTGCTTTCTCCAGTAGTTTCACAGAGGCACAAGAAAGATTGGCATGCCTTACAATCGGCAGCAGTGACAGTCAATAAAACAGAGCCAACTTTGTGAGTGTGCCCCCCCCTCACAACCCTCCCCATGCTCACAAAGAACATAGAAACCTGCTCTAGCCCCATTCTGAAAAATCCCACTTGACTCAAAGAATGAAGCAGCAGCAGCCAGCCACAAAACCGTACTGCTGAGAGAAAAGAATTGAACTCACAGGCAAAGATAAAAGGGCCAGTTCTCTGCCCATGAGATGTGACATGCGGGATCAGAATCCAAACCAGGGCTTTGCCTTTCTCAGGAGCTTTTAACTCAAACTCGGGTATTCACTTTGGAGAGTCTGCTATCTAAGGGAGGGCAAGAGAATAAGAAACACTCTTGCAAAGACTTCGGTGAAGAGCTGTGGACCAGCATGGGGCTCGGGAGGGGAGACCAGCTTCCAGTTTAAACAGTAATTTGTGCATAATTATCCTTGCAGGTTGATACAAGATAGATTAAATAAATTAATCAAAGTACAAATTGTGCTGGCAAGCTCCAGTGCCTAGCCTCTCCTAAGGCCAATCTGCCAATGGCTCCAAGCTGTGTCTCAGTCACCAAATCAAAGCTGACAGGTGATGGGCTGAAGAGATGCAGTACCTCTGGAACCTGAGAGGCAATCTGAGGGGCGGACCCAGGGAAGGCTCTGCTGAGCCATGACAATGGAAGTCTTAAACACAAGATCCATTACAGCCTGCACACCCACAGCCATTTGCACATGACGGATGGAAATAAATCCTTGGGAAAGCAGCCATTAATATGCCTTGCCCAACATAGCCTGAGAACCCTGTCTGCTTTTCGGTGCTGCTGGAAGACATGACTCCCACCCCCTACCTTCTCACTCCTGCAGGAGAACAGTGGCTCAGGTTAACGCTCTCTGCATGGACATTCAGAAACACATCTCATTGCCATACTGCTAAGAGCTAACATGCTCACTCTTGACCAGTGTTAGCTCCTGGAATCACCACAAGACCCCAACACCACAAAAACCATTATGCCCCTACTTAAAGATGTGGAAACTGAGACTCAAGAGACACCACACAGCCTGCCCAGGGTCATGAGCTGAAATTTATCTGAGGATATGGAAAGGAGATGCTCCCAAGGTGTAAAAACACTAACAAAAGCAGTTAAAATGTTGATTTCTACCTTTTTTTTTTTGACAAGCCTTGATTACTTTAAATGTATATATGGTTAGGAGTCAGGCCTCTGCCATGAGGCAAGACTGCAAGTGATCTTGTGGCATTATAAGGACATTTGCACAGCTGAAGAAGTTAGGTCAGGGAACAAAAGATAAAGGTTGGCAAAAAAGGGAGGTGCCTGCAGCCTGCACCCACAAAACACAGATGGTCCTTCCAGAACCACCTTGGACATATTAGCTCAGAAAGGCTTTCTCTGGCTGGGCAGTAGTGGCACACACTTTTAAATCCAGCACTCAGGAGGCAGAGGCTGATGGATATCTGTGAGTTTGAGGCCAGCCTGCTCGACAGAGTGAGTTCCTGGACAGGCTCCACAGCTCCACAGAGAAACCCTGTCTCAAAAACCAACAACAACAACAACAAAAAGGCTTTCTCTGATATCAGCCAGAAGAACACCTGCGGAAAGTCACTGCACACTGCCAGAAGGTGTTGTTCCATCCTCAAAGCAGTGGCCATGCTTCTACGGAACTTTTAGGACATGCTTTCTGGCTTCTACAGCACCTTCATTCAATGCCCCACTCCCAGCCCCCTGAGTGTCACAGCTCTGCCATACATCTGTTGCTCAAGAGTCCATTTTCAGTATTTTGAAACATTCCCTCTATGTTTGCAGAGAAAAGTGTCCTGAAGTGTCACCTCTCCTGACAGCTGTTGATACTGTGGTCACCTTCATCAGCTAATACCAACACCAGGCCCTTTCTGGCAAACAACCATTCCTGTAGCATTAAGGTGCATCTAGGAGAAAAGCAAATGGTGGGTGCAAAGCAGCGTGGGTGAAGCCTTGAAGGACACAGAATGAGCTTCAACTTTGGAAATGGGTTTTCTAATAGAGAGAGGAAGTCAGGGCCAAAAAGACTAGGTCATCTTACCTCAGGGCACTCCTGTTGTCCTGCCTTAGCCAGCCCTGTTAGAAGCAGAAGGGATGTACTGATGGAATAGGAACCATGCCTACACCTACAGATTTGGGGTAGATGATTTTTCTGTTTATACTTAGGCCAATAACAATTTAATTGTTAAATTAAGTTGATTTGTCACACTGTGTATGTGTACATACACCTATGGAAGCCAAAAGACAACTTTGGATGTCATTCATCAGGTACCATTCACTTTGTTTTTTGAGATGGGATCTCTCACTAACCTGGGACTCACCAAGTAGACCAGCAAGCCTTGGGGAATCCTCCTATTTCTGCCTCCCTATCACTGAGATTCCATGTATGCACCACCACACTTGGCTTTTTTTACAGGGTTCTGGGAGAGTCAGATTCAGGTCCTCAAGCCTGTAAAGCAAGCCTTTTGCTGACTAAGCTATCCCTGGCCTGATCAGCCATAGCTTTAAGTTATACTGTTGTGATTCGAACAGCCTAATAAATAGAACATACCATGTTAATCACTATAAGATGTGCTCACAGGGAGCCAGGAGGTGGCGGCACATGCCTTTAATCCCAGCACTCAGGAGGCAGAGGCAGATGAAGCTTTGTGAGTTCAAGGCCAGCCTGGTCTACAAGAGATAGTTTCAGGACAGGCACCAAAGCTACAGAGAAACTTTGTCTCGAAAACAAACAAACAAACAAAAAAGATGTGCTCACAGGTCCTGGCACATCAGCTACTTATCCTAAGCTCTGGGCTCAAAACAACCCTGAGTGTAGACTGTCTACAGGGGTCACATCCAAGGTCACAGCCCAGTGAAGAAGACCGCGTGGCCCCAGGGTCAATGCTTTAGCCTCATCTGGAACACCACCCTCCCAATCTGAAAAGGTGATAACCAGGTCCATGCTTCACAGCTGCACAGGGCTATGAGGTGTTTCTCTAACTTTCACTTTATCATATCCAGCCCTTTTCCTTCAGCCTCAAAATAATCAAGACAGTTTGCCTTCTGTTTATATCCCCAAACTGATTTAAAAAACAAAACAAAACAAAACAAAACTTTAATGTACATTATCCTTCAGGAAGCCTCACCCTGAGTAGAATGAATAAACCAAAGATAGATCTCCTACAGCTAAGTCAGAGAACCCAACCCACCAACAAGTGGGGCACACCTCTGCTCCCCATCTCTGTCTCTCAAGAAGGTGGGTATGATAACATCCTTTCCTAGCTCGAGATGTTCTTGTTGGTTTATTTTCTTCTGATGAGCCTTGGTGGATACTGGAATATGAGTATGAACAGGCAGTATGGTCCCCGGTCCTGGTCCAGTACCTACAATTCAGCTGAGTCAGTTCAGCGGATGGCAGAGCTCACAGAGGGGGATCATCCCAGCTCGGGGGTCAGAACTCTCCCAGTGTATGACTCTAAACAAACACACAAAACAGGGACCATGAGTCACATGAAAGAGAGAGAGAGAGAGAGAGAGAGAGAGAGAGATGGAGTTCGTTGTATGGCCAAACTTGTGTTCTGAAGGCACTCTGGTGCTGTATGGGGCAGACACGCTGGTACAGATTGCCGGCAAGAGGCAAAGGCTCACTCACAGCAGCAAACGCTTCCTGGGCCACCCGGGGATCTCTGAGGAGCACCCTGCCAGCCACCAAACTTCAGGAGGTGTCACTGTTCCTCTAGGACCAAATGGAAGGAAAGATTTACCAGAGAAGCTTCTGCGCCCCAGAGACAAAGCCCAAGGCTTTGACACGTACCCGGACAGCAGGAATGCCCACTACAGCTGAGTGACTGGGAAAGATGCTTTCTCGACTTGGAGAGGCCATAACAGGAAAGGCACACGAGACACCTAGCTAGGAAGTTACTAAATCCCAGCTTCATCTGCAGAGATCCCTGAGTACAGTGTTTTGGTCAAGGATTCCTGTGAACTGCCAGCAGGATGATGTGGTTACTCTGTCTGAGGATGGGAAAACACATTACAGTCTCAATGTCCGAGTGCACCCAGATGATTAGAGCCAACACAGCTGCTCTGTTTGAGCAAGGGCAGAGAGTGGTAGTCTCCACAGCTCACTGCTGGCTCTTCAGGTTGCTTTTGTTGTTGTTTCTAATTTTGTTATCCCACCATGGTGGTTTAAATGATTTGTCCCCCGTGGTGGCTGTTTGAGGATGATTAGATGTGGCCTTGATAGAAGTATGTAATGGGACAGGTTTTAGAGTTCCAAAAGACTTGAGCCATTCCGAATTAGCCCTCTCTGGTTCCTGTTTGCAATCCTAGATGCAAGCTCTAGGCTGCTGCTCCAGTTGCCTGCTGCCATGACTTCAAGCCACCATCCTGGACCATAACCTTCTGGAAGCCCCACATAAACCCTTCCTCCTGTAAACTGCCTTGGTCATGTCATCACAGCAACCGAAAAGTATCACACACATCCACCTGAGCCTGAGGGTCACCTAAGGGATATGGCACAGGGAAGACAGCTCAGGGCCATGAAAGACCTACAGAGTGACTATGACATGCCTGTCCAGCGCTAGCTGCATTCCCTCCTAGAAAAGGAGTTTCCTTATACCTACTGTGTGTGTAAAGACAGTGAAACTATCCCAGTAGTTTAAACAGGAAAACGCACTTCTCCCTCTTCACACAAAATCCTTGGATGCTAGCCTACTTGCTTCCTCTTCACTGGAGAATGAGAATATAGTTTCTCTGGATGCTCAGGTGAGCCCAGCTCATCACAGAAGCTGTGGATGACACACTGGCTTGAATGGATACATTCAATTCAGGGAAGCAGGCTGAATTATAAAATGTGACTTAAAATGGGAAGGCAGGGTAGAGGCGATGGCTCAGTCAGTAAAGCGCTTGCCTAGCAGCACAAAAACCTGTTTCATCCCTAGAACCCACATTTTAAAAGCCAGGCACGGTGGCACACACTTGTGATCCCAGGGCTGGAGAAGATCCCTGGGGCTTATCAGCCCACCTGTGGGTAAACCTAACTAAAAAAAGGGGATAGTGCCCAGGAAACGATACCCGAGGTTGTCCTCTGGCCTCCACACAGAGGCACATGCGTATACATACAAGAGTGTGCATGCGCGCACACGCACACACACACACACACACACACACACACACACACAAACGGTGAGACAAGCAAACCTCCCACGGCTGGATGACTGGATGGAGACCCCAGGTGGGGTGTTGAAATAGGGATAGAAGGCCAAGGTACACATGAACAAAATGACTCTTCAGGACTCAGCATCTGAAGGAGATCTGAACTGACTCAGATTAAAAGAATCATTCCCCACAACTACAGCTTGGCTTCCCATAGTCTTAGTTATCCATACTCAGCAGTCACAGTCTGGAAATGTTACAGAGAAAATTCTAGAAATACATTATAAGCTTTAAGTTACATGCTATTCTCAGTAAAATGGTTGTGGTAGTATGAATGAGAATGCCCCATAAGCTCATGTTTGAATGTTTGGTCCCCAGTAAGTGAAACTGTTTGGGGAGGATTAGGAGGTGTAGCCTTGTTGGAGGAGGTGTCACTGGGTACAGGAATTGAGGTTTCAAAAGACTAACATCATTCCCAGCGTGTTCTCTCTGCTTCCTGCTTGCAGATCAAGACGTGAGCTCTCAGCTATTTCTGCCTCTGTGCCTTCACTCTGCCATCACTGACTTTACCCCTCTAAAACCATAAACTCAATTAAATGCTTTCTTTCAGAAGGTGCCTAGGTCATTGTTGGGGAATATTATTTTCAGGTGTGTGATTTTTTTTTTACGCTGTATTTGTTTAACTCTGTGAAGCTGTGTTACTTTGCCTGTCTAAACACCTGATGGTCCTAATAAAGAGCTGAACAGCCAATAGCAAGGCAGGAGCAAGAATAGGCCGGGCTGACTATAAATAGGAGAGGAAGACATCAGGGGCCAGTCACCCAGCTACATTGCAAGCCATGGAGAAAGAAGTACAGAAAGGTATTCAGAAAAAGAGAAAGATAAAAGCCCAGAGGTAGAAGGTAGTCAGGATAATTTAAGTTAAGAAAAGCTGGCAAAAAAAAAAAAAAAGCCAAGCTAAGGCCGGGCATTCAAAACTAAGAATAAGCCTTTGTGGTGACTTATTTGGGATCTGGGTGATGGGCCCCTCAAAAAGCAAGAGTATAAAACATCACACAACAGGTCATGGTGTTTCGTTACCGCCACTGAAACATAACAGAAAACTGTAGTAAAACCTTGGCCACTCCCCTCAGGAAACCATCCTTTGAGCCAGTGTCCGCACTGCATGCACTACTGCCCGTGAGCACCTCAGCTGCTGTTATGGGGTGACTGTTGTACTTACTTAATAACAGAGCAAAGCACAAGATCAGTGATGCTGGTGATTCAGACACTCCAAAGAAAAGTTGTAAAGGCTTCAGGTAAAAAGGCAAAAGTTCTTAGATTAACGGGGCAGGGGTAGAGGGAGCCAGAGCTGAAGTTTCTAAGATCTTCTACAAAGAACAAATCTCCCACCAGTAAATTGATTAAGAACCAGATTTCCACACTAGTGTGGTTGCACACCTCCAAGTACAGGAAAGATAGTCACAGGCATGGCAAGCACTTCCTTAGGATGGCACAGACATTCAACTCTACGACTCAGTTCTACTAGGCTCTTGGAGGGCCTCTCCTGCAGACATGAAAAGTATGTAGCACTGTTTGCTCTGGCATCACCAGCCCATGTCATGAAGCTGGGGGAAGTTCTGACAAAAGCAGACCAACTCGGCCAGGTTTAAAGCTGGTTGTGCAGGAAACTTAGTATGTGTGACTGTTTATCTGTCAACCTGACCAGATGTGACTCACCTCATGTCTGTGGGAACACTCTGGATGTGGGTGGCACCATCCCTGTAGGCTGGGGTCCTGACTGAACAGAGGAGGCGTGCTAAGCATCGTACTCCTCTCTCCCTGCTTCCTGACCGTAGGTATAATGTGAGCAGCTACCTCGCCACTGCTGCAGCCTTCTCCACCATGGTGGACTACACCCCAACTGTGTGGGGCAAATAAACTCACCCTTGAGTTGGCTTTGTTAGGTGTTTCGTCACAGTGAGAAAAGCAACTGTAATGGCGTCCTAAAGTTGATCATGTGACTTTCTCCCTCTGGACACAGAAGACATACATTTAGTACTCTCTTGAAATCAATGAGAACCCCTTAAAACAAGCACAGCTTTGGGTTGGCACAGGCTAAGAGCTAACTAGTCATATGCCAAAGACCAATAAACCAGTGTACAAGACAGCACTAGAGACCTGAATCTATATTATTCAGGAGCAGAATTAAAATGCAGCAAGCTATACGAACAAGATAATATAAGATATGCAGACAGCAAGACAAATGCGCCTTTGTGTTCCAACAATGTTCAGCTATCCTCTGTGAGTTACGACTCTCTATGACAATCGGGAACAGTATGCTGAGCCATTTAAAGCTCCTGGCTAAAGAAAAGATGTGGAGAGAGACCAGCAGTGAGGCCAGAGTCATAATTAAAACCAGGGGTTTGGGGCATTGCACTCTTCTTCGTTAAGAGTGCTCAGCCCCAGGTGGGGATATGTATTGCCCTCATTCACTATGTCTAGAGCAATGCCCGCACAGCAGGTGCCTCAACAGTAGTGCCCAATTCATCTGCAACGGGTAGGTCAAGTACATCCTAGCAAAGAGTGTTCTGCCCTCAGTTAGGAACCCATTACGACTCAGTACCTTACCAAGTGCAGGCTTTTTCTCACACAGCTGTTCGAGCACAGGCAAACCTGCATACTCTCACCATACTAATTCCAACAATACACAGGCACTGGGGAGCTGAGCTCAGAACACTCCAGGTGGCAGGGTTGGCACCACTGACAAATGACCAATGTCTGAGTAGCCTACTGACTGGAAACAGCAAATGATGCAATGTCACTCTCTAACCTAGAACACACAGGTGGGCGTGAATGGGAGAAGAACAACTGGCAGCTCGTCAGCTCAGAATACTGTGATTCTTGTTGAAAAGGAAGACAAGAGGCTTCCGCTCCCTCTCATGTTGGGAGGTTAGCTGTAGATATTGGGCAATCCCGTTCTCCTTCATGAAGAGTCCCAGAAGGAAAGTCAGTTGTTTGCGAAGACCCCCAACTTAAAGTATCAGCAGCTGCCTCTCTAACGAGGAGGGGCCTAGGGCTGTTCTGCCCATGACAGCCAAGGGACTCTCCGACCACACCCACACCTGGGCTGGGTCTTGGCCTGGCTGTCAAAGGATCACAACCATCACTGATAAGTCTCTCTACTTTGTCATGTGTCTGAACCATTGCTCCCACCGTCCTAACTGGGAAAAGGGCCTCAGCAGCCTGGGGAAATGGCTCTGCTCTTCCGAACACCAGCCAGCATTCCCGGCCAGCCTCACTGTAGGGGCTAGCCACATGGCCATGAGCAAGTTACTCTCTGTAATGAGGTACGGTGGCCTAGCTGATTGCTGAGCCCTTGAGGTCTCATGCTCAGCCGAAGAGGCATAGTCCTTGAGTTTTCTTGAAAATACAGCAGGGTGAGACTCAGTCACCAAGTGTCTACCAGATACTAGGTATCCAAAGTGGACCCACAGTTCCAATCCTAGAGAAAATGGAGCACTACTGGACAACCCTTAATATAGTGTGATCAGTGCAGCCACATAAAGGTCAAAGGACAATGACAGATAAGACTATCTCTGCTTGCCTTTATCGGACAGAGGGAGGGTTATACACACAAATCCACAAGGCATCCCACGCAGAGGGCTGGTAGGCAGCAGAGCACAGTCATGGCTTCAGCTTCCTTAGAGGGCAACAAATAATGCTGGCCACTTGAGAAAGCACCTCCAGCTCACAGGGCTGGAGCAACTGTGGCCACACAACCAAGTCTGAGGATGGGGGAGACAGCAGAAGTTCTGGTTTGAGTCAAGAGACCAGGGAGTTCCAGTCACTGTTAAGCCAGCAAGAAGAGGCCCAGGCCGGCCCTGGCCAGCAGGAACTAACCCCAGCAAAAAGCCTCCCTAGCCCAAGGAACTGCAGTGAGCTGCATCTCCCAAACAAATGAGGGACTGCGCAAGGGAACGCCCACACTGGGAGAAAGGCCGAGAGCAAGTCCCAGAGCCAAAGGACAGTGCAGCAGGCAAGGCAAAACAGATGCACACTTCATCTCCCCAGTCTGGCAGAATCCTGACCTCGGCCCCGAGGAGCCCCAAGAGCAGGATGGCCGTGAGAGAGGGAGGTGGAGAGAGAAGGCGCTTGTTTCCACATCCACACCTCCTCCCTCAGTTCTCTAATGAACACAAGGAAATCTGCAAAAGGTCAAGATGAGGGAGAGACAAACTCTAAAGGAGAGAGAGGAGGAGGGTGGGGTTTAAGTTCACTTAGTTCAAACAGAGAGCAAACACAACAATAACTTCTTTGAAATCCCATTGTGTACCCTGCCCTGAGTTGGAGATGCCACACACAGTTCTCTTGAGGCACTGAAAATCAACACAAAAGGCCAGAAAGATCAGAACCACTCTGGGAGATCAGTCTTGTGTCCAGTACACTAAGACCCTACAGGCTTCAGTAATTGCCTAAAGTAGGAGCAGGCTTGGGGCAAACAGGTGGTTAAGCAGGCAGAGAGAGATAAAAGCGACAATGGGACACCTCGCTGGACACACAGCAGGCTTTCAGAGAACAAGGAACAGAAAGACAGCCCTAAGGGACCAAGACTTTTCCACAAAGAAACGAGATGGGAGAAGGAAGAGCATGCGCAGAGGCCCTTGGGAGACTGTAATTCGTTCTATAAGATCAAATCAGCAAAAGAGCATCGGTGAGTGGGAAGCCAGAGCAGAACACTGAAGAATGCACATACTAAATGGCACCGTGTCTAGGTCTTGCTTTAAAGCACTCTGGTCCTGCTGGGAGGGGGCAAGTGCACGCTAGGAATGCCAACACTCAGAAGACAAAGGCAGGAGAATTATGAAACTGTGGCCAGCCGAGGCCACACAGTGTGATCTGACCAGTCCTACCTCTTCACCAAAAAGGAAAGTGTTCAGGGCAGGGTGAATAAAGCAAGACTGTAAAATGTTCTGAATTATCAAGCTCGTCCTCATTTGCTTTTCTGCTGCTGTGCTAAAACACCAAGAAAAAGCAACGGGGGTAGGGGGTGTAATTTGACTTACAGGTTAAGTCCCTCATCTAGGGAAGCTTGGACAGGAACTCAAGGCAGGAACCAGAAGCAGAAACCACAGAGAAAGGCTGCTTCCTGGCTTGCTCCCTCTGGCCTGCTCAATTGCCTTTCTTTGTTGTTGTTGTTTAATTTTAAAAAGACAGTATTTCTCCATGCAGTCATGGCTGTCCTGGAACTCACTTTGCAGACCAAGGTGACTTAGAACTCAGAGCTCCATCTGTCTCTGCCTTCCAAGAACTGGGATTAAAGACATAAGCCACCATGCCCAGCTTCAACTATCTTTCTTATATAGCCCACCTGCCTAGAAATGACACTGCCCACAGTAGGCTAGGCCCTCCTACATCAATTATTAGTCCAAAAAAAAAATGTACCATAGACATGCCCACAGGCCAATCTGATGGAGACAATTCTTCAATTAAAGTTCCCTCTTCCCTTCCGGGTATGTCAAGTTGTCAGCTGCAGCTATGACAAGAGTTATGCAATTCTTATTTCTGTGTGTGTTGAAATTTTCTCTTGTTTCTGCAGGAAGAGGAGATGGAAAGGACTGAGGAGGGCAACTGGGAAATAATGTGAGTCACCTGGCGCCCACAGACGGAAGCAGACTCACCTGTGCCACACTAAAGTCACCATCACAGCGACTCTTACAGGCAGGGCTGCCAGGACCATTTCTCAGAAACTGAGGCTGGGCAATTCTCAGCTTCGTGCACACTGTTGCTAGAATGCCTTGCATACCAACAATGGGGCTGGACTCATTCCCAAGGGATCACTGGAGAGTGGCAGATACCGTGCCGTGAAATCTGGAGCACACAGGTTCACTAGAGAGGAGATGCCAGAGGTAGCAGCTGAGCATGGTCCTCAGCAGCAGCCTGAGGAGAGGGTGGACAGGATGGTATAAGGCCACAAGAGCTGTTGGTGGTTGTGAAAGCTCCAGCACTCATGGGCAATGCAGGGCCTGTCCATAATGCTAGGTCCCACCATGAGGAACAGGGCTGGCAGTGGAGCAAGACTTTCCATCTGGACTGCTTGTCTGTGAGTCCCATGAGTGGCAAAGGACAAGTGTCTTTCTTGTGGGCACTGTGACAGACAGGAAGGATCTCAGGGGAGTCTAGGCTGGAGGAGGTACGAGTGGTGGTTGGGTGATGTGTGAACTGCGGAGCTAATGAGATGGCCCAGAAAGAGCAGAGCAATGAGAAGAAGCACTATCTTACGGCTCTGCTCCAGCCTGCCCACCAGGAAGAGACAAGGGAACAAGAGACAACCCCAATTCCCTGTCTACACAATGACATGCTTCCCTCCCACCCACTGCACCGAGGCTGAGGAGAAATGACATGGACAGTTCAGGAAAGGAATAATCTACAAAAGGCTCTGGACCTATATATAAATCGCACACCCCTTCAGTCCGGAAAAGGCTAGCAGAGTGGGGGTACAGCTCGAGGCAGAGTGCTTGCAGAGCGTGCATAAGGCCCCAGGTTCCATCCCTAGCACTGCAGAAACAAAGGTGCAGAACGTGAGTAAAGAAAAGAAAGCCACAGGTCTGTTACAAAGCTGCAGCTGCCCACAGATAGGCCAGCTCTGGGTCACAGAAACAATAAGGTGACCATTTTCACAAACCACAACTAATAAGGACATTGAGATGTGGACTGGCCTGAATCCTTGGGCTAGAAACCATTTCCGTTATGGGGCATCACCTGACTCTCATTAGCATTTATACGGGCGCACTGCAAGAGCCAAGGCACTGGAGAAGCTTTGCAAGGTAATTTTCCACTGAGCCCTCAAGGCTGCCTTGCTCTGCCACTTGCTTGGAGCATGGACGGCAGCTTCCCATGCTTCAGAAGAGAAGAGCAGGGAGAGGTCCTCTCCAGCCCCCAGGAAGCGTTCCACCCTACACAAGGCAGGCATCAATATTGCCACTGGGCCTTTCAAGGTCAGAGCAGAAAGGACCTTCCAAGCACATCCAGCCCAAGCTTTCAGTCAGCCCATGGAAGCCCACCAGCATCAGATGGCACAGGAGCCAGTGACTGCTCACCATCTAGTCACTACAATGGGTTACCTTACTCTGGTGACAACTATGAATCAGTAGCTGCTCAGAAGGGCACAAAACTCGCCTGATCATAATGCCAGTGACTAACTGGGAATAATCCAAATGTTTCTTTCCAAATTGGTCTTTGTGTTCAACCTGTTCCTACAGCAGAAGGCAGGCATACAGAATCCCCTGCAGCAGAGGACCATAGGAGCAATCGCAATTCTAAACTCCATGACAGAGGTCTTCCTGATCCTCCAGGTGAATCCTCTATGGTTTGGACACTGGGGTCTGCTTGACTGGATTCTTTCTATCTCCTCTGTGGCCTTCTCATCCCTCTCTGTGTCTTCTTCTAAGGACGCTCTCCATACCAGTAAGCCTCACAATTAACAACCCTTCACCAAACTCCCAATGCCTCATTCCACACCCCAGGTTTTAGAAGGAAAGACCTGACCCTCATACTAACTTACACTCATGTGTGATGGGTTGCTACTCTTGCTCTTACTTTGAAGACCTTCCGGAGACAATATAAATGTAATGGTGGGAGATCTGGTGACTATGACAGGGACAGGGAGGCCAGAGCATCCTGGGAGTCTCTCCTCATTGCTGTTTGTGAATTCAGTACCACCAGCCCTACTTTGTCACTCAGACCTCCTTCCTAATCATCTCTCTGAAGCATGCCCAACTTAGAAAGCTAAGGAGAAAATCAGGAAGGTTAGTCTCACACTCTGAGGTAAAGGACTGTGAACTAAGGTGCTCAGGCCCTGAGCTCACACGTGTAAGCACACAGTCACACAACTGCACACCCCAGATGCACATGCGTGCACACGCCCATGTGCTGTGCACAGCCACCAATCACTCAACACTTACTATGTGGGAGTTTTGGTTTTTATTTTGCCATCTGAAGATGAAAGCCAGGACCCTTATATGCTAAAACAGCTGGACAATCTACTACTGAGCTACATGCCAGCATCAACAGTCAATGCATTTTAAAGACATTATCTCTACTTCACCAACACTATGATACAAACCCTAGTTTTAGCCTCATTTCAGTCAGGACACCCTGACTCCACATGTCCTAAAGGCTTGGACCTGTGCAGGCCTGGATGCAGGTTTTAGAGTCAGGCTGCCTGGGTTCTGATTCAGCTCTGTGCTCACCCAGTGCCTTGGCCAGCAGGGTGCTTGGATGTCAGTTTCCTGTTCGGTGGTGTTGCTCTGCTGTCTGTGATGCCTCCCATGAAACCCCTCTTATGGGGAGGTGCCAGGTCCGAGGCTAACTAGACAGTCAATACCAGTTGTTCCACTCTGCCAGCAAGTGGGCTGTGTGGACAGTAGGTGCCATGAGGCCAGGTTTGGGAAAAAGCACCTCTAATACTGGTACCTAACACCTTTCCCAGAACAGTACCAGGTACCATGATAACAAATATTTAGGTAACTGTCTTTCTCATCATCACCTTTGTGAACTTGTGCCCTTAAGAAAATAGTCTGGGCCAAGTCTATTGGCAAGGAAGACACTAGAACAGAAATTACTGATAGGTAGTGACAGGAAAATGGCTCGGTCAGTAAAGTGTCTGTCAAGCAAGCACAAGGACCTGTTTGTACCAGTGTCCTAGTTAAGTATCAATTTCCACAGCTTAGAGTCATCTGAAAGGGGAGTCTCAACTGAGGACTTGTCCAGATCAGACCGGTCTATGGGAAGGTCTGTAGGGATGGTCTTGATTGTTAAATGATGTAGGAGTGTTGAGTCGCAACTGAGGACTTATCCAGATCAGACCGGTCTATGGGAAGGTCTGTAGGGATGGTCTTGATTGTTAACTAATGTAGGAGTGTTGAGAACACAAAGGTCCTTGCACCACAGATAACTATAGAAACCAGGAATGTTAATCACATAGGGTTATCTTCCCCAAAGGAAGAAACCATTTTCCACACAGAAGGTTGGGAGTGTATATTGTTAATGACCACATGACCTTTGCTATCTGTAGCACCAGACCAGACACCAAGCCTTAGAATGTTTATGCCAGTTCCTCCCTCTTTAGACCTTTATTTTTAGCTTTATCAGTCAACAGAACTCATCCTTAGGGGAGCTGTCACAGGTCCTTTATAGACTCTATGCTATAGAGACCACATAGATCCTAGGCCCTTAAGCTATAGAATCCATCTTTATAGTCACATGTACTTTGAGTTTCAGTGTAATTATGCCTCCTTGTGCATAAGGGATTATATTATACCAGGAAGCCTTTTTTCCAAAATTGTGCCATGTCAGACTCTCTAAAAGCTTGAACTAGTACCAACTAAGTCAGGCTAAGCCAAGTTTCCCTTCTTGCCTCTCATGGTTCATTTCTACTGTGGGTAGTACAAGCCCTAGCTAGGTGATCCTGAATTTTATATATAAGGAAGCTAGCTGAGTATAAGCTAGGATGGGAGTCAGCCAGGAAGCAACATCCTCCATGGCTCCTGCTGTACTTTGTTGGCTTTGAGGTGAGTTCCTCGGTCAGAGAAATTGCTGCATGGAATAGTAAGCAGGTCTGCCTCAAGTTCCTGCCTCAACTCTCAGAGACAGGTGAGTAGAGAGCTAAGCAGAATAAAGCCTTTCCTGACCTAAGCTGCTTCTGCCTCTCAAATGCTGTGATTAAAAGTGTGCACCACTGCATCAAGCCTAAAACCCTTCTTTTAAAAATAAAACATTAGGCCAAGCAGTGGTGGTGCACACCTTTAATTCCAGCTCTTGGGAGGCAAAGGTAGGCAGATCTCTGAATTTGAGGCCAGCCTGGTCTATAGAGGGATACACAGAGAAATCCTGTCTCGAAAAACAAAATGCGAACAAATAAACAAATAAATAGAACATTAAATCAGATGTGATAGTAAAACACCTTTAATTCCAGCATTGAGAAGGCAGAGGATCTCTGAGTTCAAGGCCAGATTGGTGTTCAAAGTGAGTTCCGGGACAGCCAGGACTATTACACCAAGAAAATCTGTCTCAAAAAACCAAAACCAAACAAACAAACATTAAAGATGTTAGAAAAGTAGGTCGAAGAGGGGAGGAGAGAGGGAAGCAGCAACAGCATCTTGCTCTGTTGGTCTTTCCCAACTCAAGTAGTTGGAATCTTTGCTACTCCCAATATCACCAAGGAAAAGCAAAATCATGGTGGGTTCTTCTATGCAGATGCTGTGAGTCCTCCCCTAATTCTTGTTGGTGAATCTGCAGGTTCAACCAACTCCTAGTGGAAGATACTGTTCTTATACTGAACGTCTACAGACTACTCCTTGTCACTGCTGTCTGGGCAAGACCGTGCAGCAGCCATCCACACAACTGCATGGTACTGGGTATCATGTCACCCAGTGACCATGTGACGCACAGGGGAGAAGGTGGGCATGGTAGCACATGCTTACATCCCAGCACTCGGGAGGCTGAGGGAGAAGGATCACTTGGCAGATGCCTCAGCAACACAGCAGAACCCATCTCCAAAAGCACAGAAAGAGAGAAAAGGCAGTGTGTATAGTTAAATGCAAATACGGCTTCATTTTATGTGAGGGACTTAAGCATCTGTGGACCTTCTAACTTCAGGCACAGGAGTTCCTGGGATCAAACTCCCACTGGGACCACAGAGGGTTTTACACAAAGCAGCCTCTGCCACAAACAAGTGAAAATCATCAATGCCTGAAATTAAAAGGCTGGTGACAGGAGGCTGAAATCCTCAGAAAGGGACCTTCAGGACAAGTTCAGTCTCTCATGTCTGAGCATGACAAGTGACAAAGTCTACACTGACTACGGCAGGGACAGTGCTGATGCCAATTATTTTCTGCCCAAGTGGAGAGAGCTTGTCACCCTTCTGCAGAACAATTACCTATAGGTGCATCAGAGTCAGAAGCTCGGCTCTTTCCCCGAATCAGCATGGGCAAAGTGCTGTTCACAGCGATTTGACACCATTTCCGTAAATTAGATTAATCTTTGAATGTGTTATTCTAACAATTATGCCAACCACCATGTAATTAATACTCCAACTGACTTTACAAAAATTAGGAAAACTCCTCCAAAGAAAATGAGTAGTGATTGACATGCACGAGACCTTTCTATGGCCACCAGCACAGGAAGCCCACCACGTAATGGGTGGTGTCCAAGCCTTTTCCCGTGCCCTTCCATTCTCAGCACAGCACAGAAAGCTGACACGGGCAAGATACCCAGCTCCCTTCACACATTACTGCACGTACTGCTTTAAATTCCTTGGATAAAATGATGAATGGTGAATGCTTTAGCAATTAAAATCTCTTCTCATTTACAGAAGCAAGAAAAACACATAATTAATGATTGGCCTCTTGCATGTCAACAGCTGAAAATGAGAATACTGGTTTCTTTCCTAAGGCTATTTCTTTAGTTTCTTGGAAAACTATACATAAGGCACCCTCACCCTGGCTTTCTTCATCTCTTTCTGGTTTTATGACTCTCATAATCCTAAATCTTTCCCTAAGTAAGGTATGGAAGAAAGAAGTAAAAGCCAGATTAGACATCACATCCTGCTCCAGAAGTCAAGTCTCCTGCAGCCCAGCCACAGAGCATTCATACAGTTCAGAGCCAATCCACAAACAGCCTGAACAGCAAAGAATGCAACAGTTGATTAGTAATGCCTGCCCTGGAAGAAAGTTTGAAGACCCACAAACTATGTATTCCCTGCCTTTTGATAAACCATGGAAATGAACGCACACTAAATAGATTTTTTTTAAAAAAAAAAAAAGTATGAATAAAATATCATATGAATTTCTAAGATGTGGCCAAAGGGGAGAAATGTTTTTTAAGTTGAAAACTTAGCCATCAAGTTTCAGGGGAAAACAAACAAACAAACAAACAATAAAAACAAAACAAAAAACAACCACCAAACTCAAACTGCAGTAGTGCAGCTGGGAGCTATGACAAGGCTGGTGCCGGGGCTCCAGTCTGCTTGGCTCTAACACAGGAGGTTGAGCTCTTCTGATGACACAGGGACCAGTGAGGACAGTGTTGCTTTATAAGCCTATCAGCGCATCACCACATGTCAGGGCCACGCCTAACGCCTCCAAAGCTCTCCAACAGTGACTATAGGACTTAGTCTATGACAAGCTTCTGTAAGATTTTAACCTGTAGCATCTTGAGGCATGGATTCCAAACACACATATTTATTTCCTTAATAAAAAATTTTCCCCTCCTTAGGACAAAGGCAAGGGCCAGGACTTGTTTTCACAGCCAATCTGATTCCTTAAGTTATGAAAGTAGCATTGTTCAAACATAACTTGCCATCACTTCAATGAAAGACTAGGCGTCTCCGCCACCCAGTCCAAAGCATCCCACTAAAAAGCTCTCATCGCTTGGGCTCTCGGCCCATGTAACACAGCAATAGGACTTCCTCATCCAAACACTGGATTTTCTAGGAATCGAGTCCAGCCACGCATCTGCTGACCAGCTTCTACCCACTCACCAGACACACTCCCCAGGAAAACCAGAAAGCTTCCACAGGGCAGACTAGAAAGCAGGGGGCTTTGGCCCCAGCAACTGCCACTGTTTCTGCCTGATGCCTTCTGCTCTGGGTGGGGATGTTTAAGTGAGGGTCGTCACCTCCCCACCAAGCTTCACAGGTGAGAGGGTTTGTCCTCAGTGTAGTGATGATCTGTTAAGAGGTGGAACCTGCAGGGCAGTGGTGGCACCGCCTTTAATCCCAGCACTCAGAGGCAGACGGATCTCTGTGAGTTCAAAGCCAGCCTGGTCTACAAGAGCTAGTTCCAGAACAGGCTCCAAAGTTACAAAGAGACCCTGCATGGAAACCAAGAGGTGGAACGTATGAATAGGTCCTTATCCTTAGGTCAACTGGGGACCACAGCCTCTCTGACCTGTCTGACAATGAGCTCTGTCCCTCCTACATGTTCACCTACTGCTATGATACTCTCTGCCATGAAATCCTCTTCAGAATCAAGCCAAGGTAGCACCTGACCTGGCATCTCTAAAACCAAGGCCTAAATAACCGTCTCTCCTCCATAGTTACTCCACCTCAGGTACTTCCTTACAGTAATGAGAACAGACTAGCACACTCTTCTTTTAGGAAATGGCCCTCTCCAACACCAAGGAAATCACTCCAATGAGCCAAGCTGAGACTCCCGCTCACTGATCCATCCAATTAACCCTCTCTAAAGACACCTACCACACAGGGCCTAGCAGTCACTGGGAGCTCTCTGGGCATAAGGATGCAGAACTCTGCAGCTGTTAGACAATCCTTCTTCCCACTAGGAGAGTCTCAGAACAACAAAAGCCAGCAAGCCCTAAGCAGCACCTAAGTGACACAGCCATGCACACGTTAACCTTCAAGAGCTCAGCTTCAAAACAGAGTTAGTTCCCTGATCGTTTATTTTACTGATCATTTTTGACGCGCTGAAGTTTCCTCCAACTCCAGGGTGGGTTTCTACACCTGGCACCACAGAATTTGGGGGAAAGGTCTTAAAAGCCAAATCAATATATTCAGAGTCGAAGTTCTTTCATTTCCCAGAGAGAATCATCTTCCTGAATCTCCAGCTCACTCCAAAAATAACACTAAAACAAGCCCACCAGAGAAATTCTAAGGGGAAAGAAAAAAAATCACACAGCAAAAAGACTACCAAGGCTCATTGGTCATCACACAGGGAGCAGATAGGAAAGAAAGGGCGAAGCACTGGGGGAGCACAATCATTCACAATCAACAGGTCTCCAAACTTGTCCCTCAAGTATGTGCCAGTTTCTGGCCAGCAGGAAAACACATCACACACAGCAGACAAACAAAAGAAACTCACAGGCCAGCAAACTGCTTAGGGTTTGTAAGCCCAGTGGTTCCTGTTATTCTAGACAAATGTTGAGTTCTCCTCTTCCAGTTTTCTGGAGAACCACACCATGGACCTGCCCACTCAACCACATGGTAACAGTCACACTGTAGCACATGTTCAGATGCGTGTAGGAGACCAGTGGAGCATCCTCTAACCAACAGCACTCTCCGGACAATCTTCCATCGTGACAGAGAAAAGACAATCAAGGTTGCACAAATGTGGGCGGCTAAGCCCTCCCATCGCCAGTCGTTCAACTTCTAACAGTCAAGGCCTCCTGGTAAACTGAGGAAAGCTAGGACAGATGCACCTTCCTCAGGCAAACACCACAGCACACCATACTTCATGGACTATCCAGGGTTCCATAATCTGCTCTCCACACCAATCTCCAGGCTAAGTACCTCTGATCTATGAACCCTTTCCAAATGTAATTACAGGAGCATCATTATCAACTCCAAAGGCTTCAAAGGGATGAAACAACACTTACAGAAAACCCTAAAATTCCAACTCTATAGCTCATGCAGATTCCGAGAGGCCAAAGAGAACATGCTTTCAAGCTCGGCATTTCTGGGAGAAGCACTGGGTTTCGCTCTATTGGCTCCATCTACAGACCCCTTACCTTGTTGGACCATTTGTAGGCTTGCAGAAGTTGGCTATAGAGTGGAGTTTTGTCCTGCACAGGATCCAGGCTTAACAAGCCGCTGTTGTGAAGAGGGTGATTCTCGGATGGCTTGCCTACCAGATTGCTCAGACGTTCCAGTTCACTAAAAGTAAAAAGAGACACGACATAAACCTGAGTTCACTTCACTCCATCAAAGCTGAGCACACTGCTCAAGGCTGAGTACCACCACACGTCTCCAAAAAGACAAGAGAATGCCTGAGAGCTGTCATTTCAAACATACCAGTGGAAACCAGTCACGGTGGCCCAGTCTTTTAATCCCAGCACTGGGGAGGTAGAGGCAGGTGTATCCATGATAATTTGAGACCAGCCTGATCAGGGCTACACAGTGAGACAAACAAAACAAAACAAAACTTAGGTGTCTCATGCCATTATAAAGGGAAAACAAATCCAAGGGCAAAGAGAAACAGAAAGTTTCCCAGAAATTAGGATTTAACAACTCAGATCCATCTAGAGTGGGGAGGAGACAGTCTGGGGCCTTGCAGTGTGACATAACACTGCCACTCATTCAGGATTTCCGGACCCACGTGCCGATCACTCCATTTGGCAGAGCAGCAAGTACCTGAATAAATCATGATTATTTATCATTTCACGTTGGGATAGATTTGTGCACGAAGCTTCACAGATGGCAAAGCTTTAGCAAAACAAAGAAGAGATAAATAAACAAAAGGAATGGTAAGACACCATCCAGGGGCTGTGTCAAACAAACACACTTGAGTCTACCAGGGGAACTAGGGAGAAGCCTGGGAAAGTGAGCTAACAAGGAAACCACACACTCCAGGAGTGGATTCTGAGGACATGGCCCAGCTGCCAACAAGCCTCTGTCAACCACTCCCATGCTGCACCCAATCTAGACACTTTAGCCTCCATCTTCTTGTCAACAATGCTAATGTTTCTACAGTGACAAGGGCTGTAACGTCCCCCACTGGAAAGCCAGAGGGGAAAAGTGAAATGGAAGTGTGTGTGATGGTGATGGGGGCGGGGTGTCACTCTCAAGCAGGGCAGGTATTACCTGTTGCTAACACTGCAATCAAAAATGTGTACATGTGCAATCGAAGGAGGGATATGGATTAGAGGGGAGGAAAGGGACCCATTATTTCATTACCACTTCCTCCTCCATCCTACCAGACCAAAACTGGGGAGTCCTGGGGCTTAGCTGAGTAGCAAAGAACTTGGCTATCATGTGCAAGGCCCTGGGTTGGAACCAGGCACTGTGGAGAAACATGGGATGGGAGAAAGGAATCCCAACTTGTTCGGAGACTCTAAGTGATTAGCTCACCAAATGCTGCTCCTGTTAAGGTCAATTTCAGAAATAAAAGGTCAAAGTCTTTCAATTTTAACCTTCTAAGACAAGAAAAGAATACAAGTTCAGGCAAACAAGAAGTACCTACTAAGCTGGGTGCAGTTGCGCACACCTTTAATCCCAGCACTCAGGAGGCAGAGGCGGGTGGATCTCTTTGAGTTCTGGTCTACAAATCCAGTTTGAGGATAGCCAAGAATATACAAAAAAATCCGGGGGGGGGGGGGGACTATGTCCTCTCAGTTAATTTTCTCTGTGCAGCCCTGGCTGCCTTGGAACTGTCTCTGTAGACCAGGTTGGCCTCGAACTCAGAGATCTGCCTGCCTCTGCCTCCCAAGTGTGGGGTTTAAAGGTGTGTGCCACCACCACCACCACCAGGATCAGTTAATTCTTAACATACTAAAGAAGTAAAAGAAGGGGTCTTATAAGAACAAAAGTAAATATGTAATCAATCCCTAGGACCACAAATTAATAAGTATTAGGGGCTAAGATGCTCCTATGCCTTTTCTACTGTAGTGGGCTGAGTCCTCTGAAACTGTGAACCTAGATAAATCCTTCCTCCTTAAAAAGAGGCTAGGCATGAGGAATTTGCCTAGTTGATAGATGTGAGATTAGGTCTCTGTTGAGAAAGAGCTGAACAAAAGAAATGAAGGTGACAGGTGACGTGCAGTGCTGAGGAGAAATGGAAAGAGGCAAAAAGGTAACAGGGGATAGTGTTCGAGAGTGTGGTGAGGTGAAACCAATGAATTCCGGCGGTGGGGACGGGAATTAGAGCTTGTCGAAACGACAGGTACTCAACTGAGCCAGCAACAGCGTTAATGGGTAGTCTGGCCAGATATGATGGTGCCCAGGGGCCTACAGGTAAGAAAACTGGTAAGATCAGCGAAGTGGACGTTCCTGCAAAGAGCACGTTTCCTCGTCAGAATGCGACCGCCACAGAGAAGACCGAGAACTGCAGAAGACAACCAGAACCAAATGGCCAACAGAACGAATACTAGGTAACGGGACGAGGGACAAGGAGTCCCTGAGAGGCTGGTAGGGACCTGGGGACAAGCGAAATACAGTGGAAAGAGGACAAGCAAGAGCAGTCCGTGTCTGGAAAGACTGACGTGGGATCCCGGCGGGATAGGTGCCAGGAGGGTCCTCGACCCGGATTCCTTCAGCCAGTACCTACTTGAGGTCCCGGTTGACCGAATGCAAGTTGTCCTGAAAGTGCGCGATGAAGGCCTTCTCGCGGCCCTCCAGCGTCTCCTTGTTGCGCATGCCATCCTTAAGGCAGTCGAACACCCTACTCACGCTGGAGCGTAGCGCCTGGATGGCATTGATGGCCTGTGAAAACGCCTCCAGGTTCACCCCAACGCTCAGCACGTCCGCCATGTTGCAGCCGCCACAGCCGGCTTTCGGGAACCTGCAGCCTGAGCGGCGCGCGGCACCTTCTGATGACGTCGTCCTGGGAGGCTTCTGGGATGTGTAGTTTGAGACGTGACGTGGCTGGCTCTCCTGTGAGGACCAGTGTACTCCTTGGAGACTAGCACCAGTCTGACGAAATGAGAGGGCTGGCCATGAAGTGTGATCTCTGTGTGGGGAGTCAGGTTGTCCTCGCCTTTTGCTGGATGGTGAAAGACAAATAGAAAAGCCGGGCGGTGGTGGCGCACGCCTTTAATCCCAGCACCAGAGGCGGAGGCAGGTGGATCTCTATAAGTTAGAGGCCAACCTGGTTTACAAGAGCTAGTTCCAGGACAGGATCCAAAGCTACAGAGAAACCCTCCCTGGAAAAAACAAACAAACAAAAACAAACAACAAAACAAAACAAAACAAAAACCAAAGAAATGAGAAGTTCACTGCATATCCCCTAACTTGGACAGTCACACAGGGAAAAATTTCTCAAAACAATGAAATATCGCCAGCGTACATGAATAAAATGAGTCCATATTCATAAATAAAGGTAAGAACTCTCTTACCTACAGTAGAATGCCAACACATAAATGAAGACGGAGTGATAGTAGGAAACTTCCACTTGACGGCCATTGAAATAACGGAATCAGATATGAATCAATTGATGCTAAAAACAGCGAAATATTCTACACAAGTCTCAAAGTGTTTTTCCCTAAGAAACTTAACAGGAAAGAGAAAGCAACCGGGCTACATGAAAACCTATGTCCAACAAATAAAGTAATAACAGTAATAACGCTGGGCAGTGGTGGCTCACACCTTTAATCCCAGCACTTGAGAGGCAGAGACAGGCAGATCTCTGTTAGTTCAAGGTCAGCCTGGTCTACAAGAGCTAGTTCCAGGACAGGCTCCAAAACTACACAGAGAAACTCTGTCTCAATAATAATAATAATAATAATAATAATAATAATAATAATAATAAACAGCATAAATCCCCAAAAAATTGAAAGCAGGGTCTAAATGAGACATTTGTACTTCCATATTCATAGCAACCTCATTCACAATAGTCAAATGTGGAAGGAACCAGGTGTCCACAAACATATAGGTAGATAAGAAAAATGTGATTATGTATGATAGAAAGTTTATACTGTGAGACCAAAACAGGAAACATGTTCCTAATAGGTTAAGGGTTCGGTTTGCAGTTAAAAACAATTAAGAATAAGTTCCTAGCTGGGCAGTGGTGGCACACGCCTTGAATCCCAGTACTCGGGAGGCAGAGGCACGTGGATCTCCGTGAGTTTGAGGCAGCCTCATCTACAGAGTGAGTTCCAGGACAGCCAGATCTAAACCCTGTCTCAAAAGAAAGAGAGAGAGAGAGAGAAATGAAAGAAGGAAGGAAGGAAGGAAGGAAGGAAGGAAGGAAGGAAAGAAGGAAGAAAAGAAGGACGGAAAGAAGAATTTCCTGTTTGTCCCATGTTAAGTCCTTACAAGTTAAGGTTTCTATTTGTAATGAATAAGTTCCTGTTTCTTAGAACTGATGTCAACACATTTTTCAACCTACACTAAATTTATGACCCCAGTCACATGAAGAATACTTTTACCTTTGTTATCTCTCCTATAAAAAAGGGGGGGCCTCAAAAAACTAACAGGGGCTGCTCCCTCAAATTCTGACTTAGGGTGAGATCGCAAGTTGGCCAGTTCTAGGAGCACCCCCAACATACAACTTGCTCTAGTTGGACAAACGTGGACTTGGTCTTTCTCTTTATGATTCTCAGGTTTAACATTTTTTCTGAAGGAAGGAGAGAGATTCTGACACACGACAACCAGATGATATCTGAGCTATGTCTGTAGACTCATTATTCATGCTGTTGGTGAGGCACGGTGATACTTGCCTGAGTACTGTCCCCAAAAGAGGCGTGCTTTGGGGCTGGAGAGATGGTCCAGAGGGTAAGTGCACTTGGCAGTCTTGAAGAGGATGTGGGTTTGATTCCCGGCATTCACATGGAAGTTTATGATGCACTGTAACTCCAGTCCCAAGGGATCCAATGTCCTCTTCTGGCCTTCAAGGTCACAGCACACATGAACATACATGCAAGCAAAATACCTGTACACAGAAAATATCACATTTTTCCAGGGATAATTTTATAGATGAAACCGAAACAATAAGCTACATGAAGCAAAAGTGTCACAAGAAGACAAATATCATAAGATTCTGTTTGCATGAACTATTGACATAGTCAAAAATCACATAGAGGAAAAAATGAAATTGCTCAGAAGGCAGAGGCAGGCGGATCTCTGTGAATTTGAGGTCAGGCTGGTCTATGGAGCGAGTTCCAGGACTGGCTCCAAAGCTACAGAGAAACTTTGTCTCAAAAAAATTAATTAAAAAAAAAAACAAAAACAACAAAAAAGAAGGGGACTGGAGAGATGGCTCAGTGGTTAAGAGGATTGCCTGCTCTTCCAAAGGTCCTGAGTTCTATTCCCAGCAACCACATGGTGGCTCATAACCATCTCTAATGGAGTCTGGTGCCCTCTTCTGGCCTGCAGGCAGACACACAGACAGAATATTGTATACATAATAAATAAATATATATTTAAAAAAACATTTTAAAGAAAAAAGAAAGAAAAGTGGAATTACAGCTTTCCACGGCTGGTTTCCAGTGATGTCCACATGCCTAAAGAAAAGACACGCAGCATAGACATTGTAGGAAGAAGAGAAAATCTGAGATATAAACAAAATATTATCCAAATATGGCACTGAAGTTTAAGACATCTTGCTCATTTTTCTGCCCTGTCTACTGTGGACAGGTTCTGTCCGAGAGGAGTAAGCACACAGTTTGAAATAAAGTAGATGAGTAGGAAGGACTTCACAACGCTGACCTCCATTGTATCTTTGTGTCCGTGAGGGGAAAGAGCCCTTCTGGGATTTCCAGGAGCAACAACAGAACCAGTAGCAGCTGCGGGTATAACTCAGAGGTAGAGCGCTTGTCCAGTATAAGAGAGGCTCTGGATTCTGTCTCCAGTCCCAGGAACAGAATCACAGTTACAGGGACATGACAGGGAGGAAGGCTTTGGCCTGCTATCTCAGGAACACTGAAGAAAATGGACTTGGAAAAGTCTCTGTAGGCGGAGGGTGGAGACGCGTGTAAAGCTGTGTGAGTGATTATACAGCACTGCAAACGGACTGAATGTCACAGAACCAGACTTGGAAAATAAGAAATGTCCCAGGGACAGAAGAGATGGCTCAGAGTTAAGGGCAATTGTTTGCTATTGCAAAGGACCTGGGTCTGGTTCCTAGCACCCACTCAGTGGCTCACTACCATCTGTAACCTCAGTTCCTGGAATTCCGATCTCCTTGGGGACCCAACACAGTACCATGATGCACACTTACACATGCAGGCAAAACACACACTAAATTTTTTGGAAATAAACAAATAAAAACTTAAAGCTTTAAAGAAAATATCTCAGAATATTTTTTTAAACTTAGTAATATAAAAGATGGCTTATCAGGTAAAGACAGCCTGAATTCAATCTCCAGGCCACACATGGTAGAAAAGGAGAACCAATTCCAACAAGGTGTCCTCCGACCTTCACACACACTTACAAACACACGATAATAATAATGTACTAATAACATTAACATATTTTTAAAATGGGGAGAAAGTTGACTAGACTTCACAGACCGCAGCTAACCCAGGGGGTCGAGATAAGCATCACCACGGACAGAACACACTTCAAACTTCCTGATACCATGTACTGCAAAGATTCAATGCGACTTCCACTCTGCACCTACCTGCCAGAATGCAAACCCTGAATGCAATGAAGATTCAAATTGAAAACCAACCTCAAATTGAAAGACTTGCTACAGAATAATTGACCCGTCGGAGTTTTTGAAAGAATAATCATATTGTGCTAACAAGAACTAAAGGTGGAGAAGCTGTTCCAGGCCATGAATTGCTTTCAGGACTTTACAACCAAACGCTTTCCCTCTGCACATTTGATTGACACCGCTGAAGGAATCTGAGGAAGGTCTGTGACTTAGCTGTGAGCGTTTTGTCCATGATAAGTTGATGACATTGTTCATCATGGTTACAGAGGAAGACCCCCTTGTTCAGGGGAATGCATCTACACGGAAGTGCTAGAAGACCACTGCTGTGCCTACGTGGAAAAGGAAATGTTTATTTGGAGGGAGCAAAATAAGCAAATGCGGCAAAATGTCAGCCGTTGTACCCCAGGAAGATCCTTTCTAATATTTTTTTCTTTGCAACTCTAAGTTTGAAACGATGTCACTATCTGTTGTTTTCAGTGACTTCCTGACTTTAGAGCAGGAGAAGTAAAAGCAGAGTCCAGATGGAAAGAAAACCCTTCTGCTTTGCCCAGCTCTCTGACGGAACAGTGTTGTGTGCCGCTCCTTCAGCCCACTTGTCTAGTAATCCCTGGCTTCTCTGCAATCCCACTGCAGCGCCTCAACTTTAACCCACTGGTTCTAAAGTTTTAAAGATAAATTCTAGGGACTGGAGGGATGGCTGCTCCTACAGAGGACCCAGGTTTTGGTTCCCAGCAACCACATGACAGCTCACAGCCACCCATAACTCCAGTTTCAAAAGGATCCAACACCCTTTTCCATTCTCCATGGGCAACAGGCACACACAGGATATGCATACATAAAACACTTATACGCATAAAGTAAAAATAAACAACTTTTTAAAAGATATGTTCTGCACAAAAATCTGATTCCCAGTGTTGCTTTGCTTGAGACAAACGACTCTAAACACTGTTTAAATGAATTCCCAGAGCCACGTGAAGGAAAAGCATTCTTTTGACTTGGGTTTCTACAATGGTCATTTCCTGGCGTCAACCTCACCTTCACGGTGCTAAGTACAGCTTTTCTGCAGGCTGGAGGCGGTTTATGAGGACATCAGCTGGAAAAATGGCTCAGTGGATAACAGTCCCTGCTGTGCACCCATGAGGACCCAGACTTGAATCCTCAGTGCCCGTGTAAAAAGTCAGGCACAGACACATGCAAGCCTCTAACCTTGGGACTGTGGGGCTGGAGGTAGGAAAATGACTTGCACTTGCTGGCTGCCAGCCTATCAGCAGACTCATAGGTGCACACCCCCACACATATATGTTTACATATACCACATACACATACATAAAAACGATTTCATGTCAAGCTCTAGACTTTCCCTCGGCTATGCTTCCTTCCTAACCTTGAAGAGTTGGTTGTTTTTGTTTTCGTTGGTGTACTTGAGGCACAGGCTCACTATGACCCTGGGTGACCAGGCTGCCCTTGAACTCATAATTCAAGGAGTTTCTGTCTCCCAAGTGCTGGGATTGATTCGTAATCTAAAGACAGGTAACAAAACGCGTTTTCATAAAATGTCCGCGAGTTTTAATAACTACCTATGCTGGTAAATATTTTCAGCTCTGGGAAACTGAGGCAAGGGGATCTCCTTAAATTTGAGTCTAGCCTGAAGGAGAAGGAGAAATTTTGTCTCAAAAATTAAAAAGTTTTGAAGTCTTGAAATAACCCTTGGTATATAATAAACACACTGAAAACCATAGTCATTAGGAGAAGGTGCCTGTGACTCACCACGGGGGGATTCTCATGAAGAACAAAAGAAAGGTTAGCAGTGGGTCTGTCTATTCTCACAATTCCTAATGACATGACCCTGTTGCTACTACATTGTCAATTAACTGTGTTCCATGGTTCTCTACTGGGAGAGACTTCATCAACTTTGGGATAGGGTTTTTTATGGTGTTTGTACATTATATTTTACAAACGTAAAAGCAAAGTACCAAAGTCCCTGGACTTGTCTTCGTTTGGCAAGGCTGGAGATCCTAAATTCTAGTTTTGGGTACTTACTTTTTAGGGATCCCTGGAGGGTTAGGAGCTGTGGTCAGGCATGGTGGCTTCTGTTTATAATTCTAACACATGGGAGGTTCTGGCAAAAGAACTGCTGTGAATTCAAGACCCACCCGGCCTATACAAAGAGTTCCAGGGCGACTGAACAAGATACTGATCAAAACAGGAAGAGACAGGAGGCAGAGGCAGGTCTGTGAGTTCAAGGCCAGCCTGGTCTACATAGCAAGTTTCAGGACAGACAGGACTACATAAAGGACCCTGTCTCAAAACGGACAAGCAGACAAACAACAACAAAGACAGGAAGACGAGGAGGAGGCGATCTGTGTTCCTTGTCGCTGGGGGAAATGCACCAGGATTTTTCTGCTCTCATCCATATTTACCCGGGTGAGATTCTGTGGTGTGGCCTCCGCAGCGGGTTCGTGGTCCCCATAAAGTCAAAATGTGTTCCTCTGCTTAAGCTGCAATCACCACGGTGTCTCCACCACCTTGGACACAGAGGCTCGGGGGCTGTACCTGGAAGCAAAGAGTCAATGCAATGTAGTTTATCTGCTGTTTTGGCTCCTTTTCCAAATGGCTCCATCTCTCTAGCACTCAGTGTTGTCTCCCCATCTTGTTCAATCCTCCCCACCCTCCCAGCTTCCCCCACTATCTTCCTTTGTCTCCTTCTGTGGTTCGGTGCTTTCCACCCAGACTGGAGCAATAAAGTACAAATAGACTTTGCTCCCGCAGTCATTAGTTTTCTGAATTTCTTCATGGCTCCCCTCTTCTGGGAAACTGAGAAATTGATCAGTGAAAATACACATTTCCCCTGAACCTAGTAAGGAGTCTTTTATCACGTCAACAGAAAACTTTTCATTTCAGAAAGAAATGGACAGGGTTCTCTGAGGGGCTGTAAATTCTCGAGTACGTTGGCATGTACATGCCCGCATCTGTGTGTGTTGGCGGGATATAAATTATTTTAAAGGAGTTCATTTTGAGCAATATCAGATTTTAATTATTATGATCTTCTATTTGGGTAAAAGGCAGCACCCCACTGCTAACATCTTCCGAAATGAGCAAGCCATTAGCTGGATGCTATGAACTTGGGAGGATGGGAACAAGCAATCAGAATTAACATTGTCAGTATTTAATTAAAATACACTTGCGACTCCCATCCTATTCTGAGAGCATGCGGCTGAAGCTTTCAGAAAAGACATCTTCATCAATTAATAATTATTAAGGACGCCCTAGATGCAAAGCTATGCATGGGACAGTTGGGCAGAATATCACCGGAAAGACTTCACCAGACCGTGAGCCACCTATCAAAACCGTAAAATATAATGCTGAAGACACTGTAGTTGGGGCTGGAAACTAAGCAGAGGCAGCCCAGAGTCCTGGGGGAAGAGAAAACATTCATATGAGCCATCCAGTGTATATGCACGCAGTATGTGTGCAGCATCTCGCAGCAGCTGGAGGTGGGGCAGTGGTCTGGGATAACCCAATAAGCAGCATGAAAATATCTGAGGAGGATTATATATTCCTTTGTGTTTACCTGGTTAAGCCTCAGACATCGGTCAAGTTTAAAGTACTTAATATCAGGTCTATTACCGTTCATCTAAAGTGAAGGTGGTACAGGATCCTCACAAGCTCTCTTGCTTTCAGCCCGCTGTGACTTTGATGTGATGCTGAGGACCACAGGACAGTGAGAACAATGACCAATGTCCCCAGAGTCAGAAAAGTCCCTGGAAATGAGCCTAGCCAGGGGCCTTTGTCCCTAATCTTTCTACACCTGTGTTCTTCCATTTTTCTAAGATTCCTTATTATTATTACTTTTTAAACTAATTGATTTTTATTTAATATCAATTGGTTTTTGCCTGTGTGCACATCTGAAGCCCTGGAACTGGAGTTACTGACAGGTACAGACTGTCATGTGGGTGCTGGGAATTGAACCTGGGTCCTCCGGAAGAGCAGTCAGAGCTCTTAACCACAGAGCCATCTCTCCAGTCCCCCTCTTTATTATTTTTATAAGCGTGCATGTGTGTCTGTGTGGGCATGTACCACAAGTATATGGGTGCTGTTAGAAGCCTGATGAGGGCGTCAGATCCTCATGGACCTGAAGTTACAAGTGCTTGTGAGTCTCTGGACATGGGTACTGGGAAACAAACTTGGGGCCTCTGGAAGAGCAGCAAGCTCTGTTAACCACAAAGTCTTCTTTCCAACCTGACAAACATGTGGGTTTGCATCTAGAAGACAAGGAAGTAAGTACTGGGGAGATGGCCCAGTCAGGAAAGAGCCTACATAAACAAGAACATGGGATATTGAATCCCCAGCCAGGCATGGTGGTGAATAAATACAATCCACAGCTCTGGTGGAGGAGATGTCAAAGACAAACCGGTCCACTGTAGATAACTGGCCAGGCAGCACAGCCAATCAGTGAGCACTAGGTTCCGTGAGAGACTCTCTCTCGAAAACTGAGATGGAGAGCGATGAAGGAAGACAGCCAATGTCAGCCTCTGGCTTCCACATGTGTGCACACAGAATTGCATGGACAACCACACATATGTTCACACAGAGAGACAAGCACACACAGAGATAGACTAGGGAAGTGGATTCTACCCAGAGCTCACTTCATGACGTATGATATCGGGAGGGATCTATTAATTTAAGAAGAGAAAGGGGCTGAACAGACATCTTGGTGGTTAAAAGTATATGCTTTGTAGGAGGCATGATTTTTGTTTCCAGCACCCACATCTGTAACTCACAAACACCTGGAACTCAAGCTCCAGGGAATCCAGTGCCCTCTTCTGGCCTCCTCGGATACCTGCACACTCACACACACACACACACACACACACACACACACACACGATTAGAAATAAAATATTTTTTTGTAATTCCAGGCATACTAGAACAAATCTTTAACCCCAGCACTCAGAAAGCAGAGACCAGAGGATTTTATGAGTTCAAGACCAACCTGGTTTACATAGGAAGTTCCAGGCCAGATAGGGCTATATAATGAGACTCTGACTCAAAAAAAATCATCTTTTTATCTTTAAGAAGAGGAAAAATAAAAATAAAAAATAAATATAAGTTTATCCTCTATGTGCTGCCAAATTTGTTCAGTAATAGTCACTCAAGAAAGAGTCTCAATGAAGGTTCCAATGAAATATGGTTCCCTGTGGCTTAGAAGACATACATGGAACAAGAAACACATGAGATATGTATTAATCAGGGTTCTAGAGGAACAGAACTGATAAATTATATAGATAAGGAATTTATTAGAATGACTTATAGGTTGTGGTCCAACTAGTTCAACAATGACTGTCTCCCAACAGAAGGCCCAAGAATCCAGTAGTTGTTCAATCCATGAGGCTGGATGTCTGAGCTGGTCTTTAGTATAGACTAGAATTCCAAAGAAGTAGGCTCTGATGCCAGTGAATGAAAGGACCTGCCAGCCAGAGCAAGAACAAGCAGGCAAAGTGAGCAAGCTTCCTTCTCCCACGTCGTTTATATAGGTGTGGCCCAGATTTAAGATGGATCTTTCCACCTCAAAGATATGGATTAGAAGAAGGTTTAATGGTTTAATTAAGGAAAATCCCTCCCAGGTGTGCCCAGCCATTTGGATTTCAGTTAATTCCAGATGCAGTCAAGTTGGCAACCAAGAACAGCCATCATGAGGGATAAGTGCAAAGGGAAATTTTAGAGAGACTATAGAGGAGGGCCAGCCTGCCCCAGCTAAGGGAGGCTGAGCCCATCTGATGAGGAGAATAGGGGCTTAGTAGATGATGTGGGGAGCAGTGGGAAGGGAGGAATAGAAGAGCCAAGCCAGGCCTGGACCACGAGAAGTGGAATGGCATGCAGAGCCTGTAGCAGAACGCCAGAAGGCCTTGGTCTGCATTTCTGTTAGTTCTTTTCGTGGCTATGACAAAATGCCTGAGGAAATCAACTTACAAAGAAAGGTTTGTTTGGGCTTACATCTTTAGAAGTCTCAGTTCATGCTAACCTGGCTCTGCTGCTTTAGGCCTTGTGACAAGGCCCAATTAAGCTGGTGCATTAGTTACCTTTCCATTGCTGTGACAAGACACAGTAACCAAGGCAACTTATAAAAGAAAGCATGTCATTTGAGGGCTCACAGTTCCGCAGGGCTAGAGTCTGTGGTCATCGTGGTGCTGGAGCAGTAGAGAGCTTGTATCTGATCCACAGGCAAGAGACAAAGAGCAAGGAAGCTAACTGGAAATGTTGTAGGCTTTTGAAACCTCAAAACCCACCCTCCAATGACACATCTCCTCTAATGAGGTCACACCTCCTAATTCTTCCCAAACAGTTCTACCAAGTGGGGACCAAACATTCAAGTATCTGAGCCTATAGGGCCATTCTCAATCAAACCACCAGAAGTGGAGAGAGCAGGACAGAACAGAGGGGACCAAAAGAGAAAGCTGAGAGGCTGGGTCTGTTATCTCCTTCAGGAGTGCATCTTCAATGATCTAACTTGCTCCCACGAGGCCCCACCTATTAAAGGGCCCATTACCTCCCACTAATACCACAGTCTGGGAGCCCAGCCTTCCTCACATGGGTTTCTCTGATGTGGACTAAAGCAGAGAGACATCCTATGATTTGCATTTCTGAACGTTTTCTTGCTATGGAGCAAACTTTAGAAGCAGAGACATTAGAGAATCTATGAGATGCACATGCGTGCACGTTCTCTCTCTCTCTCTTTCTCTCTCTCTCTCTCTCTCTCTCTTCTGAGTGGCCAACAGAAGACCACGGGTGAGTTAGGTGCTTTCCATCACGGGAATGTTTTAAATATCTTAGTAAATTATTGATCACCCATTTGGACATTCACTTAATCAACCACTGAGCTTGTTGTGAGGTGCCCCCATTCTCTCCCATACTCATCTGTAATTAAGTACAATGCATCTCAGGAATAGACCCTTTTACCAACACATTAAATCTGGTCAGAGCAGAATGAGACAAAAGTTGTTTGTTCAGCCCATTTGAGGGTGGTACTGCCCTCTAATTCTATTATTGAGCTCTGTGGATGATGTATTCTAACCAACAGGGCCCATGGGTTGCCCACAGCAGACATTTCTAACTCTGGAACTCTCAGCAGAATCTGGGGTCAGAGGCAAATGCCTGGTTCCCAGACTCCCAGAGGAAACCAAAGTACATAGCGTGGTGATAGCCTAAAAAAAAAAATTTTTAAAGATTTATGTAGCCAGGTGGTAGTAGTGCACACCTTTAATCCCAACACTCAGGAGGAGGTAGAGGCAGGAGGATCTCTGAGTTCGAGGTCAGCCTGGGATATAAAGCGAGTTCCAGGACAGCCAGGGATACACAGAGAAACCCTCTTTTGGAAAACAAACAAAAAAATGTATTTTTATTTTATATGTATGAGCGTGTTGCCTGGATTTATGTCTGCAATACATTTGTATAGTGCCTATAAAGGCCAAAAGGGGGCACCAGATCCCTCAGAACTGGAGCTATAGGCAGTTGTGAACCACAGTGTAGATGCTGGGAATCAAATCTAGGTCCTCTATAAGAGTAGCCAATTCTCTTAGCCACTGAGCCATCTTTCCAGCCCCAGCCATGGGATCTCTATCTCAGAAGATCAAATCCCTATTTAACAGCTGGACTCTCCCCATCCTTCTGGTAAGATGAGGAAAGAAAATGGGTAAGAATCCTGGTTAGGAAGAGGGAGTCTCAATTGAGGGAATGCCCAGACCAGATTGGTCTGTGGCCATACCTGTGGGGAAATTGTCCTAAGTGTTGAATACTGTGTGAGGGTCCATCCCACTGTGGGCAGTGTCACTGCTGGACAAGTGGTCTAGTTTGTACAAGAAAGTGAACTGAGCACAAGCCAAGGGAACAGCCAGTAAGTAGCGTTCCTCCGTGGCTTCAGCTCCAGTTCCCGCTCGCATCTACCATGACTTCCTTCAGTGACGGGCTATCAGCTGTAAGATGGAACGCATCCTGCTCTCTCAAGCTGCTTCTGATCGTGATGTTTATCACAGTAACAGAAAGCAAACCGGGACATATAAGTTCTAGGGCTCAAACTCATGTATTCATGCTTGCAGGCTAAGCCCTTTAACAAATGAGCCGTCTGCCCAGCTCCACCAACCATTCTCCAACAGTAGGGGGGTAAGGACACAGGAGAAGACAGACTTCCTGCTCAGACCCTGCCCCTGTCCATTACAAAGTGATCCCCAGTACAGAAGCGTTTGGCTGCAGCCAACAAGGAGCTTGCTGCTCTTCCTAAGTGGCGGGGGGTGTGTATTAGTTACTTAGCCGTTGCTGTGATGAAACACCATGACCAAGGCAACTCACAGATGTGCTTGTGGTTCCAGAAGGCTACAGCCCATGATGCAGCAGGCTACAGGCGCAGTAGCTGGAACTGAGGGCTCGCATCTCAAACCACAGCATGAAACAGAGGTTGCATTAGGAATGGCTGGAGGATTTCAAACCTCAGTCCCACCCCTAGGAACACACTTCCTGCAGTACAGACACGTCTCCCATCTCCCAAGCCTCCCTAAATGATGCACCAATGGTAGACCAACCAACCACTCAAGTGTCAGAGCCTAGGGGGCACATTTCAATTCAAACCGCCACAGGGTGCATCTTGAGAGATTGATGCAAGGACTCGTTGGGGACCCCATCTTTTCACCACTCAGTCTTACCACCCTGAGCCTTCTTTCATCCTTGTTTCTTTCATTTGCACGTTCCATTCTGTGACTTCCACGGCTGCAGGGTGGCTGAGCCTAACTACGCATTAGAAGGAAGGAAGATAAGGAGACACAAGTCAACAAACTTCCGCTCATGTCTCATCGGCCAGAATGTCACGTGGTCATCTCTATTGACAAAGTATTCTTTCTTCTCCGACTTCTAAAAATACCACCAATAAACATAACCCAAGCCACCAAATAGAGCCTAGGCACTTCCTAATTGTTGTGTATTGGTGAGCAATACTCCTTAAGTCCACCAGGATGACTGTTATAAAAATAATAGTCATTTGGCTGGGAAGATGGCTCTCAATTGGTAAAGTGTAAGTAAGTAGCGAGGACCTGAGTTTGGTCTCCAAAATTTACATTTAAAAAGCCGAGTGGTGGTGGCAGTGCACACCTTTAATCCCAGCACTCGGGAGACAGAGGCAGGTGGATTTCTGAGGTCAAGGCCAGCCTGATCTACAAGAGCTAGTTCTGGGACAGGTTCCGAAGCTATAGTGAAACCCTGTCTCGGAAAAACAAAACAGAACAAAGAAAGCCATTTGGAGCTAGGCTTGATGGCGCTCACCTTTAATCCCAGAACTCAGGAAGCAGAGGCAAAAGGATCTCTGTGAGTTCAAGGCCAGCCTGGTCTACATCAAAAGTTGCAGGACAGCCAAGAACCCTGGTTGTGAGGCCCTGCCTCAAAAACAAAACAAACAAACAAGTACCCCCCCCCAAAAAAACTTATGCAGGCTGGCAAGATGGCTCACTGGTAAAAGCACTTGCTGCCTAGCCCAGTAGAAGGCAAAGACTGACTCCTGTAAACTGTCCTTTGATCTGCACACACATTCCATGGCAGTCATGCACCCACAGTCATACACATGTGCTCCTGTGCACACGCATTGGGTGATCACGGTGAGGAGGAAGGAAGGACACCCTCGAGCAGGAACACATGAAGTTGAGGACACTGGGAGCGAGGAAGTAGACAGTCACCAAAGGCCCAAGGCTGATCCCATGCACATTAGGGACCCGCAACTGTCATATCCATAGAGACACAAAGGAGAATGGAGGATGCCGGGGCTGGTTCTCAGTACAGTCCCCACTGAAAACACATAGCACACAGGCTGGGGGACAGGAGAAGTCTTGACATTTAAACAAAACTAACGAAATACTGGCTAACTCTGGCTTCTCATAAGTTCTCGGGGTATCTAGAAGTCAGTTCCTAGTGATAGAAAATGCAACAGGGCTGTCAGGGCCTAGAGAAGGGAGCAATGGTGGGCCACTAAGCACAGGCAGAGTTTCAGGTCTGCGACATCAAAGGGCTCTGGAGACAAATGGTAGTTATGAGCACACAGTAGCATGTATGTGCAGAATCGCAGGCTTACAGTAGTTATGAGCACACAATAACATGTATGCGTGGAATCACAGGCTTATGGTGGTCCAGGGCTGCGGATGCTGCTCCGTGGAAGGGGGATGTGGTCCATGCTTAAGGCTCTGGGTTTAATTCTTTGTATTACCCCTCCTCTCAAAACATAGGAAACCATTTTTTCTTCCTTTTTGACAGTTCACTAATTCTGCCTTGAACACCAGTGTAATAGGGAAGTGCCAGGTTTTCACTAGCCTGGCCTAACAGAACTTTCAAGGAACACCCACGGACACCACCAAGTAGTCTCAGAGTAGAAGGGGATCCTGACTCCAGGCAGAGATGGCTTTGTTCATTTCATGGGGGAAAGAGTTAGACTGTTGACTTCCACCCAGCACCGCGATCCACCACACTCGGGGAAGGTTCACTTCTGTGGGTGGGCAACAGGAAGATTTGTTGTCTGGGGTATTACATGTTCTTATTAATACATGTTTTGTTTCAGTAGGATGTCATCTATTAAGCCTGCGGGAGTCCCCCTGGGTGACTCTGAATTGTGCTATACATGTGTGACAGCTTAGGCCGCTTCTTACAACATTACTTAGCTCACAGTTTTGCTGCTCTTTAGACACCAGTAGTGTGCTTCCATACTTTGCTCCTTTTATATTGAAGAGAAAAAAATGCATCATGTATTTGCTGTTCCATACAACAATTAATGGACATTTAGGTCGTTTCCAATTTGTGGGTGACTATCACGAATAACCTTGCTTTGATGGTTTGTGTACAAGTGCCTGGGTGGATGGCTTTTTTTTTTTTCCATTTTACTGGATATTTATCTAAAAGTAGAATTGCTGAGTCATATGGTAACTCTCGAGATGGTTGAGAAATTGCCAAACTGGTTTCCACAGTGACTGACACGCCCACCAGCAATGGTAAGGATTTTTTTCTCCTTGCTTGCCAACACTTCTTACTGTATGCTTTCTCTTCTAGCCATCCCAGGGACTGCAAACTGAAATTCCTCTGTGGGTATTGGTTTGCTTTCTAAAGACAGGGGATTCCCAGCATCTCCAGAAGCTCCTTGACTGTTTGGAGACCTGTCCATTTAAACCCTCTGTTGCTGGACGTGGTGGCACATGCCTGTGACCTCACCACTTGGAGGTTGAGAACAGAGGCCTGGGAAATCTAACCTTTCCCTGACTCAAGGCAATAAAGTTTGAATCAGAGTGTCCCTCACTGGATCTGGCACTTGAATACTTGGTCCCCAGCTGATGGTGCTGATTGGAGAGGCTCAGGAGGTGTGTCCTTGCTGGAGGAAGTATGTCACTGGGGGTGGGGTTGAGATTTCAAATTCTCATGCCACATTGTTTCCTTCCTGCATCCTGCTGGGGTCTGAGTCCTTAGCTTCTCTCCCAACCACTGCAGCCTGACGCTTCATTTCTCATCATGGATTCTCAACTTCTGGAAACGAATGCTCAATTAAAGCCTTGTGATGAAAACCTGTCCTTTCTAGTGTGATTTAGAGTGCCGGCTGGCGCTTGGAGAATGGTCAAGATGACGAGGAGCTCGGAGGGTTTGATGATCCCCGTGGTGCTAACATATCACATGTCGTTCAGAACTCCTGGAGAAGATGTCCAGCTGGGTGTGGTGATTCATGTTTGAGCCTGCAATCCTAGCACTCTGGAGGCAGATGCAGGAGGATATCGAGTGCAAGGCCAGCTTGGGTGAGACCTTGTCACAGAAAAAACACGGCCATTTGGAACTTAGAGAAGACAAGCTGCTTCAATCATGGTGTTTCGTCACAGCAATAGCAAAGCAACTAATACACACCCCAGCAGCTCATGCAAGACCAGCTAGACAAATAACTTATCAAAGAATAGGTGGGAAGTGAGGGCTGGAGAGAGAGCCCGGAGTTTTAAGAGTGCCTTGCTGCTCTTGCAGAGGACTGGAGTTCAATTCCCAGTACCCATGTCAGGTGACTCAACAGCCTCTACCTCCAGCTCTAGAGGACCAACAACTTCTGGCCTCCGAGAACACCTGAATTCACATGTACACACACGTACACCCACCCTCCCCCCACACACACCCGAATGAACAAAAATAAATGAGTATTTTTAAATGGGGAAAGGGTTGGGTGGGGAGCTTGTTTTTCTCCTTGAGTAGAAGAGGAGAAACTGATATGTGGGAGCGCCTAAGGCTCATCAGATGGGCTAGTGTGTGGGGTCCCTAGGTCACTCCCTCTGAGGACCTCCCCACTAATTAGAATCTGGTTTCTAGCCAAGCCATGTCTTCTGACAGAGCGCGCAGAGAAGAAGGAATAGGAGGGTTGGGAACCAAACAGAGCCAACAGATTGTTGGCCGAGTCTGACTTTCTGGAGGTTCAGACAGGTTTCCTGCTGCCATATTGGTTTTTAATATTGCCATTCCTACGGAGTGCCTACCCAAGCCCTCAGTGGAGCTGAGGGTACCCAATTTGGAGGAGAGGTTATGGGCAGGAGGAAGGCCAGGCTGCTGACCGTCAATCCACCTTTGTGTCAGTCAGGGAGAAGTGATCTTCTGGATTATTTCAGGAAATAACAAGAGCCCATTGCAGAGAAACTGTTGGGGGCCAGGCTCCAGTCTGATACTGTGAAGGACTTCCTGTAGTCAGAGTGTGGTGGGCTCCCCAGTGATGACACTATTCGGGAAGGAATCACAGGAACGTTTATCTAGTTGCTGTCCCAGGCTGGTCTTAGGCAGAACTAAGGTTCTCCATTGTGTTGGTGCCACCTTTATTCTAGGTAAGAATCAGACCATTTTGACGAGAAGATGCAGAACAAGCTGAAGGTCACTTACAGTACACCGGGAATCTTTTCCTCGAGTCTCGAGCTGCTGAGGGCTTTTAATTAAGCTTTCCCCTCTGGGCACAACCAGCTTGTTTTTGGTGAGCGCAATATGCCATCCCAGAATATGTCAAACTTCATTTGCAAAATATCAGACTGCTGTTCCCCCCACCCCAGAGCCAATCTGCAAAGTAACGCGTTCAATAACTTTGCTCTTTTTTGCTCCCAAAGATAGGTCTCTTTCTGGAGTCAATAGCACAATAAATACGGAATCTGGTGCAAAAGCCAATGGAAAGAAAAGATATTGTTATTTAAAGGCCAAATAACGGCTTAAAATTAGAGTCGTGAAGGCATTGAAAAACACCAGACTTCCCAGATGGCTTGGAGATAATTCACTTTGCACTGGGTCCACTCACACGCTAAAAAAAAAATCCTTTTGACTCCGTTTCTCCCCAGATTGAAAGTTGGTGCCTGCGTTAAACATATGTGCTTCTCTCTTTAAATTTAGCTCTGAGTCATGTTGTATTACATTAGGAATCCAGCAGGCAGGCACTTGGAAAATGTACATCCATGCGTTTATTTTTAAAATGATACAAAAATAAAAATATATATGTTTAAATATATTAGGCAGTATTTTTGCCCAATTTCAAAATGGTTGTTCTTCAGAACAGATTAGATAAAACAATAATAAGGATGATGACACTCAATTCTGGACCGAAGCCCATTCCCGAGAATCCCGGAGTGACTTGGCGGCTCCCATGGCTCCTAGCCCCCTGCATAGCCAAGTGACAGTTTCGTCATTGAAGCCTCCGCCTCCACCAGGGACCAGGCGGCTCCCTTAACAGCTGCAGGGTGGCCTAATTAAGATGCTCCTGCCTCCAGAGTGGCAGGTCTCTGGGCAGAAGTCAGCAAAGGGTGGGAACCGTCAGGTGGGCAGTGGCCAGAGGAAAAGAGTTTGGAGGGACAATTTTGGTTTAGTGGCTGTCGTAATGTTTTATGATTCTGTAACAGAATGCCCAAGGATGAGGAGTTTATGAAGGACAGAGATTCATTGGTCAGAGTTCTGGAGTGGAGGAAAGTCCAATGTCAAAGGGCCAGCATCTGTTGAAGGACTGTCTCCATGTATGACACTCCATAGTGGAAGTCAGAAATTGCAGTGTGTTTGTGTGTGTATGTACAGGTATGCAAATGAATGTGCATATGTGCACCTCTGTGTGTGTGTGTGTGTGTGTGAGAGAGAGAGAGAGAGAGAGACAGAGAGACAGAGAGAGACAGAGAGAGACAGAAAGAGACAGAGACAGAGAGAAGAGAGAGTATGTATATGTGTGTGTTCCTTTGTGTGTACAGGTATGTGTGCATGTCCGGGCAGGATGAAGCTGAACTCATTTTCTGTATGTGTGTTTATGGTTCTCTGAGCTTTTGCATGTGTTTATGCCTGTCTATAGAGGCCAGAGTTCAATGCCAGGTGTCTTTCTCAGTCACTCTTCATCCACTTCTCTTTCTTTTTGAGACAGGGTCTCTCTGTGTAGCCCTGGTTGGCCTGGAACTCATTATATAGACAAGGCTGGTTTGGAACTCGAGACCAATCTGCCTCTGCCTGTCCCTCACCCCACCTTCCTCATGCTGGAACGACAGGGGTATGCCGCCATGCCATCTTTCCACGTAGGTGCTGGGACTTGAATTCAGTTCTTCATGCCCGCACAGCAGCGCTTTACTGGCCCAGCCACCTCCCCAGCACCAAACTGCTACCATAATCCACTCCGTTGGTAACAGCATCAACCCTTCAGGAGACCAAACCTCTCCTTAGTCCCTGCCTCCCAACGCTGTTGGGCTGGGGACTGAGGTTACAACACACAGACTCTGAGGGACGTGTCCCGGCCATCGAGGGGCTGAATATATGGACGTTAGGGCTGTCAAGTAAGACGATGCTGGCTTCCAACCACAGCTTTGCTCCCGCATTCCTGGAAACTGACAGGGCCTTGTTTGTGTCTCACTTCTGGGAAATGACTGATGAGTCCCATGGTCTACTGTGACTGCTGCCAGGGCTGTCTGGGACAGTTCATTCCATTCCTTTAGTCACTCACCCAACAGACCTTTGTTAAAACCCTCAGGACAGACCCAAGACTATAGACCCATATGCCAGACACCCATAACGCCCGGCCCCGGTGGAACACCAGTCTGGTGAATGGGGGCCTGAGGAAATAGCACAAGCACAGTAACTTGAGAATGGGCACGCGGAGGGACTGTTTGTAAACCAGAAGCCCCAGCATCTGAAGGCTCAGGACAGTCACAGCCAAGATTCTAAACATCAGCCACTTAGTGGGTGCTTGCTGGTCCCTGCCTGTGTTTTCTGTGGCTGCTGTCACAAATGGCTGCAAACTTAGTGACTTTAAATAACACACATTTATTATCTTCAACTTCTGGGAGTACTGAGTCTGAAATGAGTCTCACTGGGCTGAAATTCAGCAAGATGTTGGCAGGCCTGCGCTCCTTTTGGAGGATCGAGGAGAGAATCTATTTCCCTGCCTCTTCCAGTTTCTATTTTGTGTGTTGTATGTATGCATGTGTGGGCGTGGGTGTAGGTGTAGCTGTGGGTGTGGGTGTGTGCTTGTGAGTGTGTGCATGTGTGTGGACGCTAGAGGTGGGCATCAAGTGCCCTCATCAGCTGCTCTTCATCTATTTTTTTCTGAGGCAGGGCTTCTCACTGAACTTGGATCTTTCCTAATTTGGCTAGACTGCCTCATCACCATGGCCCGGGAGTCTTCCTTTCTCCACCCCCTCCATGCTGGGATTACAGGCATGCATTACCGTAGCTAGATTTTTACATAGGTGCTGGCAATCCAAACCCGGGTCTTCATGACCAACTAAGCCCGATCTCCAGTCTCCTTTCCCAGCTTCTAAAGGCCACCTTCATTTCTCGGCTCTTGGTCCCTTCCTCCAAGGTACACCTCTCCAGCTTCTGCTCTTATTGTCACGGTTTTTCTAACTTTAACACCCCTGCCTTATGCTTATGTGAATCTTGATGATTCTCCTGAGCCAAATAAATAACCCATGATAATCTCTCGTCTCAGACCCTTCCATGTGATCTCCCCTGCCAAATCCATGGCCAGACAAGCAACCTATTCAACAGGCTTCAGGGATTAGGACACAGGTGCTGTGAAGGCCTTTATTCTGGTCACACAACACAAAAGTTATGTGAACTACTCAGGGTTGATGCCTATCAAAGGCTTCCAGAGAGGCTGGAGAAGATGGCTCAGTTGGTCGCCCATGCCACAAAAATACAAGCGTCTGATTTTGATTCCCAATACCCACATTAAAAAAAAAAAAAGCCCGTAATCTCAGAGCTTGGGAGGAGACAAGAGGATCTCTGGATGTCACTGGGCACCCAGCCTTGCCAAACTAAATCAGCACACTCCAGGGTCAATGAGAAACTCTTGTTTCAGAGAAGACGCAGGAGGATGTGGTGGCACATGCCGGTAATCATAGCGCTCGGGAATCAGAGGCAGGTGAATCCCTGTGAGTTCCTGGTCAGCAAGGGCTACATTGTGAGACCCTGTGTCAAAAGCAAAACATATCAAAATAAACAAAAGTAAGGTGGACAATAAGGCAGATTCCCAATGTCAACCTCTGGTCTCCTCTACACTATACATGCATGCACACACACAAGTACACACATTTGTATACGTACACAAAAGCTTTCCGAGAACTCATACGATCCTGGGTCAGGACTGCAGTTTCCAGTCCCATTATTGGTCACTGGAAGATATGGTGAGAATCCTCATAGTTCCCAGGAAAAGCATCTGCAACCATTGTTGGTCATGCCTCTCACACATCCTTTCTCAAGAAACCCTTGGAGGATGTGCTCCCTCAAAATGAGAGAGGAAACCAAGAAGCAGGAAACTGAGAATCCAGGAAATATCCTGTAAACCAGAAAAGCAAACACTGTCTGACCCACAGGTGTGTACCAGGCCAACCACAGCAGCCAGTCCTGACTGGGTCAAGGTCCTAGCATATGGAGAAAAACAGAACCAGCAGGTTTCCTGGGTGTTTTATTATATCAATGAGAACTTCAATTATGACACAAAACACAGAGAAAACAGAAAAACCTGACACAAGAATTTTACCCCAAAATGCAGCTGCTAGCCCTGTGAGCCAGGAGATCACATGTAGTTCAGTTGGTAAAATGTTACATGAGGTCCCAAACTTGACCCCCAAAACCCACAGAAAAAGTCAAACATGGCATCTCACTCTTACAACCCCAGAGCTGGAGAGATGGAGACGTAGATTTCCAGAGTTTACTCACCAGTCAGTCAAGATGGAGGGGCTAGACAGGTGACTCAACGGCTAAGAGTACTTTTTGCTCTTCCAGAGGACCTAAGTTTGAATCCCAGTACCCACATCAGACAACCTACAACATCCTATAACTCCAGATCTGGGGTATCTGAATCTTTGACCCCTACAGGCATCTGCACACACTTGATACACACCCCCACAGAAGCAAGCAAACAAATAAATGAAAGAGAAATCTTGTTTTAAAAGTAGTTGGCTCCTGAGGGACAGAACCCAAGGTTATGCTTTGACCCCCATATGCACTCACACACATGCACCTGCACATGCATGAACATGTGCATACACACAAACACATGAACTCGTGCATGAATGACCCTTTCCTAAGCTGTAGGACAGTAAACATGGGCTAGTGATCCAGCTAGAAACTGAAATGCTGGGAAGAAGAGGAGGGGACAGGTTAGCACTCTGAGAGAGGCAGAGGAAGTTTCCGCAGCAGGACGTGAATGCGGATGATGCGCAGAACTGCCAAGCGGAGGTAGACTCAGAGAATTGCGTGCGACAGCCTCTGAAGGAAGGGGTGGGGTTGGTGAGCAGGGCCTGACTTTCCAGGCCTGTTTGACTCTTCGGAGGCCTGCGAACGCCTGGAGTACTGTTAGAAACGTTTAAAATTCTCAGTGCAGAGGGAAGGGGAGGATGTTAGTGTTCTCTTGAGAGAGGAGGAGGACGAGACAACCCCTCTGGCCTCTGCAGGTTCTCTGACTTCGGCCTCATTAAGTCACAGGAAGGCGATGATCTCTGTGAAGGACATCAAACCTGTGGGAGGTCCTCTGAGGCCGCACGGCCCTCTGCCTGCCCCAGTGGCTGCCGCCATGAGAGCAAGCAGGGTGGCAGACAGGGCTTGGGAAGCAGCAGGCACCTGTCACTGCTCACAGTCCTCCCAGCAGGCCCGGTGGCCCTGGTGGAGGGTCATTACAGGAAACTAAGCCCTGAGACAGACCTGAGTGGGGAGGGGGGTGGAGATGCCCCTCTGCTGTGAACTTAAGTACACTCCACCGTCGTGATGCCCACCAGAAATACGAATGCAGGTCAGTTTGCTGCAGCAGCTGGAGACTCTGCCCTCTCTCCTCTGAGGTCTTTGGCTCACCACCCCAGACTCTGACTCTGAAAAGATCTCAAGGGAAGAGTGCAGCCCCTGGAAAGGTGACTTGGGGAGCAAGCTTGAGGCACAAGCTCCCAGGTAGTTAGCTCCTGCTACCCCTCTGCCCCATTAACATTTTACCCAAAAGGGCTTCAAGATTCCTAGAACCAGACAGGGTTTGAGTAAGGCTCCCAGGAAACTCGAGGTTCCTGAGTTCAACTACCCCAGAACTCAACACTTTTACAAAGAGAAGTGGCGAAGGGTTAAAATAACGTGGTCACTTGTGGGACCGAGGACATAGTTCAGTTGGTAGAGTACTTGCCTTGCAAGCAGGAAACCCTAGGTTCCATCACAGCATAAACTGGGTGTGGTAGTGTGTGCCTGTAATCCCAGCAGCACCTGGGAAGTAGAAGCAGAAAGACTGGAAGTTCAAGATCATCCTCAACCACACAGAGAATGAGAGTCCAGTCTGGGCTGTACTGGAGAGCGTGGTCACTTCTGCACAGACTGGCAGGTGACATGACGTGGTCCCTCTTCTACCCCTCTTCCAAAGGGTGCTGTTGTCAAGTAATGTTGGGTCTTCACAAGTAAAAAGCACACTTGAGATGCTGTCAAAACACTAGAAACCAGATGTCAAGGGAAGGTCTCTCCTGCATGCGTTATCTTCCTCCCTTGCTTTCTCTTCTTTCCCTTATTTATGGGTGCACGCCTATCTTTGCCTGTGTGTGCCACAGCACACAAGCGGAAGTCAGAGGACAACTTTCAAGCGTTAGTTCTCTCCACCATGAGGTTGCAAGGGATTGAACTCAAGTTGTCAGAACATAAGTTCCCTACCCATCTAAGAAGGATATTTCTTAGCCAGACGGTGGTGGTGCATGCCTTTAATCCCAGCACTCAGGAGGCAGAGGCAGGCAGATCTCTGTGAGTTCAAGGCTAGCCTGGTCTACAGAGCAAGTTCCAGGACAGCCAAGGCTACACAGAGAAACCCTGTCTCAAACAAACAAACAAACAAAAAGACAAAAAAGGGACATTTCTTATATAAGAAGTTCTTCAAGTGACAGACTTGAACCCAAGAAGAAGCAAGGTTATTCCCCACATTCTCATGTGCAAGGCCGCTTATGAGAAAATGATGATCCAACAAAGAAAGTGGGCAGAAATATAAAAGACATCATTGTTCATGGTAAATACCCCAGAGGTTACATCTTTTGACAATTGTACCTGCTTCCTACAAACATCACATGCTGCTGGACTCTATGGAATATATTTTGGGAAACACGAGCCAAGCATTAGGGCTTGGGCATCCCCAGAACTGGTTTGCAATGTGCTTAGTGAAAACACGCATCCTTGCTCTTCTTTTCACCCCCAGTCCGTCACCCAGCCTGGAACCCAAGATGTTAGTAGGTTAGACCAACTCTTTCAACCAGTGATTTCTGGGATTCACGAAATGCAGCTTTGTTTTTGTTTTTGGTTTATTTATTTACTTATTGATTGATTGATTTTATGTCTCCTAGTGCGCTGTCTTCAAAGGCCAAATGAACTTCCTGGAGCTTGAATTACAGGCATTGTGAGCACCTGCTAAGCAAGGATGCTGGGAACTGAACTCAGGTCTTTGCAAGAGCAGTGCATGCTCTTTGTTGCTGAGCCATTCTCCACCCCCACGTGTTTATGTTCTTTTGTTTGTTTGAACTGATTTCCTTACATGAGAAGAGTCTGGGAAATGGGGCTTTAGGTGACCCAATTCTTCTGCTTCTTCTGTGATTCCTTGGGTTTTCCTTCAGTTAAAAAAAAAAAACTTACACATTTTTATGCCACATTAATTACCCTGACTGAGAATCCCAGTGTTCCCCAACTTCATTCTCCAGCCACTTGTTGAGTCTAAATGATATCTCAACCACCCAGAGGCCTGATGCAAACCCTTCCACAAAAGCCCCTTCACCCTTTGAAAGGTGGAACCCGGAGCCTGCTCACAGTGTGCTTCTCACACTGTCTAGGTGCTTCGGGGGCATCAGGTGGGAGAGGGGCAATCTCAGAAGCACCCCCCACCCATGTTCCCTGAGCCTGCTGGCTCTGCACACCCCAGCCAGGTGAGTCATTAACCCTGTCTACCCTCCTTGATACATCCATCTGTCTACCACCTATTTAATTAAGTAATGGCTCTGAGTCAGGAACCAAGCTAGATGCTCGGATACGGTGGTGACCAAGACAGATGTTGTCCGTACCTTGGTGAAGCTGAAAACCCAGCCTCTTAAATGGCTATTTTCTGCTGGCCTACCACTGTAGTCATGCAGGGCCATCACTGCATCAGGGCTGCTGGCCAATGGGGCAAGCGGGAGCTGAAACCCACCCATTGCTCCATTTGCCAAGTGTCTCAGTCTTTCTGTCCTGCTATATAACAAAACACTCAAGCCTGAGTCACTTACAAACAACACAAAATGGGTTTGAGGGGTGGGCGTTTTGAAATGACGCCAGTTTTTGTTGTCTGAGATGGCCACCGTGTGCTTCCAAGATAACGCCTTCCTCCAGAAGGAAGGAATGCTGTGTCCTCACAGGTGAAAGGTAGAAGGCTGAGCAGGCTCACAAAGGAGGTGCCTTCCTGGCCCAATCAGCTCTTAAAGGGCCCGTCTCCTAATATCACCACACTGGCAACACCTGAGCATTGGTGGGGCTGTGGTCAAATCACAGTACTCAGTCAGAAAACATGGTGGCAAGCCTACCTCGTTTTAGCTTAGCAAAGTCGGAACCACAGGGACTCTTGATGTTTGTGTCTAGTACCAAGGCACCTGAGGGCTGTGACTGTGCCCATACACGGCTGCAGCTTAGTAAGTGGCTGTTCAATGAATGACTAAGCTCTCACACCAATAATAGTAGCTGCCACAGGCAGTGGGTCCCACTTTCCCTAAGGCATTAAAATTAGAATATGTGGGAGTTGGGGATAGAAAGGAGGTAAGAAAAGCTCGCAGAGACTCTGCTGCCTCTCCCAAGGGGGCAGCCCTTCTTCCCATTTAGAAATTCATATTCCAACGGGAACTCCAAAAGACATTGTTCCCTCTCTTCTAAGACCACAGGCTATTCTCTTGGGTCTTGCACAAGCCCTTAGAGATGTAAAGAGATGCAAGCACAGCCAGGGAGCTTGGGCCAGGATCTTCCTAGGACACCTGCCTTGGAGGCCCCACACTGTCAGAACCGGTTCCCTGGGCATTGCATTCATGTTTTCTGATGAACTGGTAGACTCGGAGTCAGAACTTGGGCACTGTCAACCTTGCAGCTTGCTGCCTGCCTCAGGGCCACCCTGCCCTTGCCCAGCACGGAACTCGTGGCCCAAAACTTCTGCTTCACCTTCAGGCACGCTGACTGCCTGGGCCTCTCTGTGGGCATCCCTGTGTGGACAGCCATGAGGAACCAAGTGTTTCCCTACATCATTCAGAACAGTGAGGCTCCTTTTCATTTTGTTGATTTTCTCATGCTTGCAATGAACACAGTTGTCAGGAGGAAAACCTCAAAACATTTGGGGTAAATAGAGAAAACTTAGAATCACAGCAATGTGTTACCATCAGATTAATGAGTCTTATGGCCATCAAAGCGCAGTGAGCACCTGAGCCAGAAGTGGCCAGCTCTGTGCCTGAGGGGTCTCATGGACCGAAAAGAGGAAGCCTGCCAGATATACCCCAGCAATCAGAGAAACTCACACCCATGAGCTCTCTGAGGAAGGACAGAGTGGGCAGCCACAGCCAGACAATGGCTATTGATCCGAGATGAAAGATTACCAAGAGCTGTAGTTTGGAGCCAAGAGCTAGACACGGCAGCTCATTCCTGTAATCGCAGCATCGGACACTGAGGCAGGAGGAGTGCTGGGAGTGAGTTTGTCTGAAAAACAAAATACAAAGGATCAGTGAGATGTATCAGTGGGTAAAGGCACTTGCTCCCCAGCCTGACGACCTGAGCTCAAGCACCTGAGCCCACATGATGGCCCGTGACTCCTGCGGGTTGACCTCACCTCTGCATGCCTGCCCTGACACAAACAGCCTGCACTCACGCTCTCACGTGACTGGAGGAATGAATGAATGGATGAAGTGAAAATCGTATTTAATAAGAACTAGGAATTGGATAGACAGCAGAAATATCATAAACAGCAAACACAGTGTGACGCACCACACATTGAATTTCTTTTTTTATCTTAAAGAGATATTTTTCCTGATTATGAGCCATATTTACCCACTAAAAATAGAAAATAAAACACAGAAGTGTGTGAAAAAGAATGGAAAATGTCCCCAGTTCTACCCTTGTGTGGATAGGCTGTTTGTATTTAGCTTATTCATGTGGATTCAGGGATGAGCCTGCCAGCACAGCCTGAGTGGCTCGCACTCCTGGGCACTTGTGCCGTGAGTATGTCTCTGGCACTCTGCACCCAGGATGAGCTCCCTAAAGCCACCTCGTGAGAAATAGCCTGAGTGCAGCTTCCACATTCTGAACAGCACCCTTTTGACCTTTAAGGCTCAGGGTAGAATTTGTCTTCCATGTTGGAGGTACTTCAGCATATGTGGCATCCTGTCCAATTGGTCAACAAACCCAGAAGTTCTAATAATAAAATATATTTCTAATCTGGTCACCTCTTGCTACATGCTGTGGCACCTCACTGATCTACATCATGGTTCTCTCTCATTCTCTCTGGCCTTTCTTCCTGCTTTTGTCTCTGAGACATTCTTCTTACAGAAGCCCCAGAGATCTTTTTTGAAAGATGCATTACTTTATTATTTTTAATTGTGCACATGCACGTGTGTGTGTGTGTGTGTGTGTGTGTGTACGCATGTGTGTGATATGAACGCAGATGCCCAAGGGCAGAGGTATGAACTAGGTTTTTGTTTGATTGTTTTGCTTTGTTTGAGACAGGGTCTCTCTCGAGAACCCTGTCCAGGAACTAGCTCTGTAGACCAGACTGGCCTCAAACTCACAAAGATCCACCTGTCTCTGCCTCTTGAGTACAAGGATTAAAGACATGTGACACCACACCCAGCCTGAATCAGCTGGTTTTAAGCACACTTTTTCCTTTCTGTTTCTGGGTGCCTGTTTTCCAAACATGTTCAACCCAAGGGTCTGAAAAAATTTTAGTTCTCAAGGCAGAGAGAACATTTTTTAAGTGCTTCAGTTTTTTGTCTGCAGTGAACATATAAATATGTTCATACAATACTAATGGCACAGAACAATGAAAGTGAATATCAGTAAGCATCATGTATTTGTTTTCCTTTTTTGAATGCAGTTAGCATTGCCTTAGCACTAACTCCAGGCTCACAGCAGAATCTTCAGCACCACGGACAGCTACCAGGTCGCAGGCTGGTGAAATGAGCAAGGACAGTGCTGAGTACAGTGGGGTGCAGTGGGTGGCGTAGGTGGGGCTGAAGGATGAGTATCAGCTCTCTGCAAAAACATGAGAAGAACATCTCAAGGGAAGAAGCACTCTCCACACATGCTCTGAAACTAGAGGAAGATGATGGCTTATTCGAAGACCTTCAAAAGCCTACTGTGGAGGTTGGGGAGATGGTTTCCTGGAAGTGTAAAGACTTCAGTCTAGACTCCCCAGAACCCTTATAAAGTCTGTAGAGTAGATGTGTAATCTCAGCACTTCTATGAGAAGATAGGAGACAAAGACAATAAAATTCACAGAAGCTCGGGGGCCAGCTAGTCTGACATACTCAGAGGAAAACAAGAGACACTGCTTCAGACAAGGTGAGGACAACTTTGATCTATCTATACACATGTACACACATGCACACACCCACGCATGACTTTAAAAGAACCACTGTGTTAACTACAGTGGAGATACCGAATGTGGGCCAGCAAGATGGTTCAGTGGATAAAATGTGCTTGCTGTCCACACCCGGCCACCTGAGTTTGATCTGTGAGATGCACATGAGGGTGATGGGGAAAGCCAGCTCCACAAACCAGCTCCACATGGTCCACATGTACACCAAGGCATGTGTGTCTGAACTCATCAAACACATGTACATGCATTAATAATAAAATATTAAAAAGAATGGTGAAGCTTGAGAAGAGGGGTGCAGATTGTTAAGGACCATTAGGAGCCTAGACCTTATCCAAAGAGGTGTGGAAAATCACTGGGGTGTTATGGCAGGAGCAGCGATCATTTCTGTTCAGGGTCCTCTAACGTACTGATATACTACAGCACATTTTTCTCTTGGGATTTTATTTTTAATTAAACATAGATGCTGGTGTGTGAGTATTTGTATTTGAATGTGAGTACTCGTGGAGGCTAAGAGAGTGTGATGGATCCCTTGGAACTGGAGTTACAAAAGGTTGTGGCCTACTTGGTGAGTGTTGGGAACTGAACTTAAATCTTCGGCAAAAGCAACAAGCACTCTTAACTGCTGAGCTGTCTTTCCATCCTTCAGAATATTTTCCTTTTACTTTCCAACAGGTAATGTCTTACATGATACAAAATTGAAAGTAATCAATGAGAAAACTATTTTACCTCTATTTTTTCCCTGAAGTGATCAACCAACATTATTCATTTCATATCCATATGTCCAGAGTTATATCTGCCTAGAAAGCAAATATATGCATACATATATATGAATATAAGATTCATATATAGATATTCCAACTGTATTGTTAAAAATAAGAAATGCATGCTTCACCCAGCCTTCAGCACCTAGTTTTTTTTTTCATTGATCTTAATATATCTGGGGGTTCTTCCACAATGATTGTGCACTTGGGACCTAGTATCTTGGGCCTGCTAGACACATGATTTACCCCTGAATTATACCCTGAACCCTCCCTAAATGTTTATATACCTTGGGTTGGTACTGGAGACATCTCATCTGTCCAAAGGTATGTCTTTCTATTTTTATTATCTTTTTCTTTTGTATGTTTTTTCCATGTGTATGTATATGTGTTCATGTATGCCCAGGTATAGGCAAGCATGTGGTTGCACTGTGAATGTGTGTGCATGTGTGTTTGGGACCCAGGGGACAACATAAAGTGCTTTTTTCCTTTGAGACAAGGTCTCTGTCACTGGCGTCTGGGGCTCACCGAGGCAAGGTTGCTGGCCAACCTTGCCTCGGAATCCCCCAGGCATCTTCCTGCCTCTGCTTCTCCACCCATCACCTGGCTTTGTAAAAAGGAGGGTTTTATTTTTTAATTGTGTGTACAAGTATGTGCATGGGGGGTTATGTGAACATAGGTATAGGTACTGATAGAGCCCAAAAGAGGGTATTGGTTCCTGGGAACTGGAGTTACCACTTGGTGTGGTCACAGGGAAGCAAACTGCGGTCCTCCACAAGAACAGCAAATGCTCTCAACTGCCGAGTCATCCCTCCAGCAATCACATCTAGCTTTATAATGTGAGTTCGGTGACTCAAACGCGGGTCCTCATGTTTGCAAGTAAGCACTTTATTGTCTGAGCCTCCCCTCAGTTTCATTGGTTTTTACAAGGTGTGGCCTTGCATCTTTAGGGTGTTCTTGTCTAAACTGTGTGTCATATTCATAGATCTCTCTCTTCACTTGCATCAATATTCTCCAGAGAAAGGGAAGCAGAAGGATAACTGAATAGAATATGGATGGACGGATGGGTGGGTGGATGGGTGTATGGATGGATGGGAGGATGGGTGGATGGGAGGATGGATGGATGGGAGGATGGATGGGAGAATGGATGGGAGGATGGGTGGATGGATGGGAGGATGGGTGGATGGGAGAATGGGTGGATGGGTGGATGGGTGGATGGGAGGATGGGTGGATGGGAGGATGGGTGGATGGGAGGATGGGTGGATGGGAGGATGGGTGGATGGATGGATGGGAGGATGGGTGGATGGGAGGATGGGTGGATGGGAGGATGGGTGAATGGGTGGATGGATGGATGGGAGGATGGATGGTTGGCAGGATGGGTGGATGGGTGGATGGATGGGTGAATGGGTGGATGGATGGGTGGATGGATGGGTGGGTGGATGGGTGGGTGGATGGATGGGAGGATGGGTGGATGGATGGATGGATGGATGGGTGGATGATAGATAGGCAAACAGATAGACAACAGAGATGAGAGGAAATTGATGATCACAATTGACAGACATGATTGTTAAGGCTGAGAAGACCCACGGTAGCCATTTGCAAGCCGGTGACTCCAGGGCCCCAGTCATAGGGTCCAGTCCGAAGGAAGGCCAAAATGAAGTAAGCTGGTGTGTAATGCACAATCTGAGGCTGAAGGGCTGAGAATTTGAAGCTCAAAGCTTTGAGCTCTGATGCTCAGGATGAGAAGGGAAGGGCCCCAGCCATGCTAGTGAGAGAGGAAAGGGTCCTTTTGTTCTATCCAGACCTCCAGATAACTGGATAACATCCAGAAACAGTGAGGATGTGTCTTCTTCTCCACTTAGCCACTCACACACCAGTGTTCCTGGAGGAGCCATCACAGTCACACTCCAAACTGACCCTTCGCCAGTCTCATAGGCAGCCCTTAGTCTAGTCCTGTTGGTAACTGATAATTAACCATCACCGCACCTCTTCCTCAGCTAACTTCAGAAATGTCAGGTAAGTGAAGCTCATTGCCTTTCTTACGGCAGATCTCCCTGGCCCGGAGTGGACTTGGGAGTCTCATGTTAGTCAGTGGAGTAAGGGAGGCTCTTTTCTCTCTGTGCTGGCTCTTAGACACCCTCCATGCCTCTTGGAAGTTATGTGCTGCAGAAAAGATGTTGGGGCAGTACTGCTCGGTCCAGCCTCTCCCCTTTATGTGGGACCCTGTGGAGACTGACCAGCTCCCACTGTCCAGCTCTGTCTCTGCACTTGCTGCTGGCCAGTACTTTTCTGCTACCAGTCCCTCCACAGACAAGTTAGAGAAGAATATGCTGAGTGACTACATTCCTAGTCAGTCCAGAGGCTAGATCCTGCACACCTTGATTAGATTGAGTGTGCTCCAGGCCAGCAAGGCACTGGCTGTTTCTCTAAGTGACCACATCTATGTTCATGGAACCTATATTCACTTTTTTTTCTTTTTCAACCCTCATGTGTGTGGTATACATGCTTGTGTATGGATATTCGAGTGTGTAAGGAGGGCCTGTGTGTATGTGTGTGCGCACGCACACGTGTACACGTGTGCATGAGGAAGTCCAAGGTTGATGATGGAAATTATCCTCAATCATGCTTCCACTTTATACACTGAGGCAAGGGTTCTCAGTCAAACCCAGAGCGCATTGATATATCTAGTCTCACCAGGCAGCTTGCTCTGAGGATCCCCTGTCTCTGCTTTCTGATGCTGGAATTACAGGTCAGGTCTGCCCTGCTTTGAAATCATTCCTGGGATCTGAACTCCAGTCCTCACACTTACCCGGCAGATGCTGTAAGCACTGATCAGTTTCCCTAGATCAAATGCCAATTCTTGATAGAACTGCATTTTCAGGGAGCCTCTAATCCAAAGTTGGAGCGTTTGCCCCACTCCCTAATAGTTGATTAGAGACAAGAGTTCTTTAAACTCTGTCTCTTTCATTGGCCAGCAATCCCCTCTCTCCGAAATAACTGCAAAGCCTTTCAAGGCAGAAACTTCGTTCTCTTCTTCTTTGCATGTTTTATATCAACCCCCCACAGTGCCAGGCACACTGGTGCTGATTAATTATTTTTTAAATAACTCACTGGGAAGGACAGGTATTTATAACCTCTTTCTCCACCTGTCAAACAAAAAGGAAACATGTCTTGCTCAATGGCAGGCCTACAAGCCGGTACATGCATGGGGTGGAGCCTGAGGGGAAGTGGTGGGCATGTTTGTGCTGTACCTGCCCTCCATACCTTCCCCCGCCCCTACCCAGGAAATGCTGGAGGTGGTGGGCACAGCTATACACCCAGCTGAGTGATCACAGAAAAGCTGATTATAAAGGCAGGGCATCCTTAGAGATGACGGGTTCTTAGTCTCCTCACTCTACTTAGTTAAGAGCTGTAAGGAGAGCTTGGCCTTCTCAAGGTCCGTGGAGACCCGGGTGTGGAGCCCAGGCCTGTTGTCCTTGTCTGTCTCTGCCCATGGAATGCCTCCTCTTTAGTACAATAGGGTCAACGACCGGCTTTTGGGATACCCGTGAGCACGCACATAGAGCTCTTAGCGTGATACCCTGGCACTGCTGTGGCTCTATGCATGGCAGTGACTGTGGCTGCACTGACTTGGAAGAGGAGGGCTCGTTTCTCTGCAGGGCAGTTGTCTGCCTGTGTCACACGCTTGTTAGGGTCCAGCAAGCATCTGATGAGGGTGACAAGCAACTTTCTTTTGGGACAGTCCTCTAAGGGCCCAAGTGAAATAGGCCCGGTCTCCTTGTTTAAAATGAAAACATCCCGTGTGACTAGTTAGATAAGACTTGAAACTCCCCCTGCCTCAATTTCTCCCTTTTGATCCACATAATTTGGTCAGAGAAAGAAGATATAGGAAGCTTTGATTGATGGGTTCATCTGGTCTTGGAAAGGGGCCTCTGGTCCTCAGAGCCGAGGGCTGTTATTTAAAGAACACTGATGGAAGAGCGGAGCTAGGTATTCAGATCACTCTCGGAGGACCAGCCAGTCAGCCAGTCAGCCAGTCAGCCAGCCATCGTGGGGCATTTAGAGAGCTAATTCCTTGCTTCAGTATTTAAGGCCTCCCAAAAAGCTACATCCATCTTCTAGGAAGAAAAAAATGTTCTTGTGTCTTCCTGCTATCCAGACATGATTCAGTGCTCTGATATTGACACCGCTTCTGTAGGAAGATTTAAAGACGAAAACGCAATGTGTTCGAGCGCTGGTCATTTTTCATCGTCACTTAGTGACAGGGGAGCCTGGAGTCAACCACAGCAGATTTGCCTTTGGTGATATTGATCGTGGGCATGCGTACACAACTGTTCCCAAATCATTGGCTCCCTCTACCAGGAGCCTCAAAGAGGTAGGGATGAGAGGGGGCAGAGAGGACCCTGCCTATAGATCGCCACTCTACCAGAGTCTGGGCGATTATTGCCAGGACCGGGTGGGCCGGAGATGGCTGCCCATTAAATGCTCCCCCATTTGACAGCATGGCTTATTGTCTTATCATAGTGGAAGCCCCCAAGGTGGGAGACCCAAAAGGGCTTAGTCGTTTCATCCTGTGGCTTCTTTAAAATTGTCAAGCTGGGGTTTCAGGCTTTGTTGACGTCTGTCTCTCTTTTGGAAAAGCATGTGGATCAACAGCTTCCAGGTCATAGTGAGAGGCTACTGGCTGAAGCTCCACAGCCTCTGTTCTCCCTCCTAACCACAGAGATACCTGTTGGAGGCTGCGGTGGCCTGGACGCTCTCTGAGCTTCTTTCTCCCAAAACCTATCGGAGGGGGGGAGCAGGAGGGAGTGGAGAAGGAGAAGGGGCTGTAGGCAGTCGGGATGTGGCACAGTGTCATTACTCTGCATTGTACAAGTGAGACTGAGCCTGAAGAATGCAGGGCTTGCCCCAAACTACCCGGTGCTTCCTGAGTCATCACTTCTCTCCCCTACTCCCTGCTGCCAAGTTTACCCGGCGTCACTTTCCTTCAAAGCCAACTGCAGACACAGGGTTTTCCTGTTAACAGGGCTTCTCTTCAGACCCCGCGTTCCTATGAGTAAAATTTGACAGGTGGCGGGGCCTGGCGAGATGTCTCAGTAGGTAACGGCACGGGCTGCACAAGTCTAGAGATCTGATTTCAATCCCTCGACCCTGTATGAAGGTGGAAGGCAAGAATCAACTCCACACAATTGTTCTCTGACTTCCATATGTGGAGCACAGTACATGCATTTGTATTCATGCACATGCACGCGCAGGCGCGCACGCTCGCGCTCGCGCACGCGCGCGCGCACACACACACACACACACACACACACGGGCGGGGGGGGGGGGACACGGGGGAATTCGTTGCAAGGCTGGGCCCAGCTGGGTGCACCTTGGAAGCACAACTCCTCGGAAAGCGGCTGAAGCAAATTTGGATACAAATTTAGGGTCTCAGTTCTCCATCCACCCAAGCCTAGCTATCTGCTGGTGGGCAGAGGGCTCCCAAGGAGCCCTCAACAGAAGCCATCAAGAGTTTTAAGAACCTTGGGCCCTGTGGAAGACAGAGCCCCAGCTGTGACGTCTGGGTCGTAGATGCTGAGAATTCATAAGAGAGCCATCTCTCACCGTCAGGCAGCTTTCCTCAGTATTTAGGCACAGACTTCCCATCAGTCACTCCTCCTCAGACCCGGCTAAGTCATCCCTGCCCTTGCCTGTGCTGCTACCCTTTTCAGCACTGGTCTACCCCTTTCTACACGATGCCTGTTTAGACACTGCAAAGACAATCAGGAGACAGCCTCACTCCCTGTCCTGCCTCCACCGTAGACACACAGGTTTTTGAAGAGAGGAGAGGCCCCTTTTGATCTTCTTATTATTTGACCAATAGAAAACATGAGACCAAGAGAATGCCATCTAGTCAAGGTCTCAAAGCTTCAGAAGAGTTTGGTCTTTTAGAAATGAATATAAAATGAAATAAACTTTAATAAGTCTTCAGGTTTTAGTGGATAATATCATGCCTATAAGACTGAGAAATCAGCTCGGTTGGCAAAATACTCACAGGCCTGAGTTCAACATTCAGAATACGCATAAAAAGTAAATGAACAAAGCAAAAGGCTCACCCCTGTGATCCCAGTGCTGAGGAAGTGGAGAGGGGCAGGCCCCAGGCTTGTTAGCCAGCCCACCCTATGTGGCAGGCTTCAGGCAAAAAGAGACCCTGTCTCAACAACAAGAAACAATGCACAGCTCCTAAAGAACAACGCCCACATGTGCACACACCCGCACACAGACACAAACACACACACACACACAATAATGTGTGCCGCTGTCACTGTGAAAAATCACTTGTCCTTGCAGTGGTCCTTAGAGGTGGGTGTGGCTGAGGCTCAGAGACAGTAAGGGCTTTCTCCACAGACACACACCAAGCTATAGGCAGAGCTGGGCTTCCGTCCATGCCTCCTAAACTTGTGTCTTGATGCCATTTGCAACCAGAGCCAACAAAGTGACAACAGATCCCCGAACATCACATTCTACAGATGAGAACAAAGTGAAAGGGTTCCTTTGGAACCAAATTGCTCAGCCATGGTGCCAGGAATGAAGGGCACAGCAGTCTCGTAGGCATCCCAGGACAAGGATGTCAGGGACTCTTGGTCCCCACGTCTGGTGAGAAAGATACACATTGGGTGCTCTTGAATGACAGCGACAGTGACAATGGCCTCATCAAAGGAAGGCTGCATATTCCAGCACACGCCTCTCTGCGAGCACATGAGATAAGAGAGGGGGTGTCAGTGTCACCCCAGACGGACCAGAAGTCTGGCCCGATTTATCCAGAACATGCTGGCAGAGTCACAGGGAAGCAGCATAAATGCTCAGGATCACCCCTTTTCTGCTTTTAGTTAGTTTCCAGCCTCCGCACCCAACACCTCAGCAAGGATTGTACCCAAGCCCTTTCTCAGGAATGTTGGGGTGAGGCCTGGGTTTCCTGTCCCCCTCAGGTTCAGTCATTCTGTGAATACACCCTGCTCTCTTATAAAACTGGCAGCTTCAGTGTGTTGTGAAATATTATTTTAAGGTGTGCTACATTTGTTTATGCTGCGGAACATTTGTTTAATGATGTTTAATGATGTGTTGCATTCTTTTATGTTGCATTGTTTATCTCTGTGAAGCTGTGTTACTTTGCCTGTTTAAAACACCTGATTGGTCTAATAAAGAATTAAACTGTCAATAGTGAGGCAGGAGAAAGGATAGGCGGGGCTGGCAGGCAGAGAGAATAAACAGAAGGAGAAATCTGGGAAGGTAGATCTAGGAGCAAGAAAAGGAGGAGAGGAGGGCTCCAGGGGCCAGCCACCCAGCTACACAGCAAGCCACGGAGTAAGAAGTAAGAAAAGGTATATAGGATAAAGATAACAAGCCCAGAGACAAGAGGTAAACAGGATAATTGAAGTTAAGAAAACCTGGCTAGAAATAAGCCAAGCTAAGACTGGGCATTTATGAGTATAAGCCTCTGTGTATTTATTTGGAAGCTGGGTGGCAGGCTCCCAAAGAGTCAAAAGAGGAAAGAATCAATAGAATAAAAAAAAAAACCCAACTAACTACGTCAGTGATTGGCGTATCACATGTCAGTATCTTGCTACTTCAGAGTTAACCAGCTGGCTCAGAATCACTGACCAGGCAGCCAGACACCTTACTGAATTCCAGACTTAACCCTAGATGGTCATCACTCTGGGACTTGCCACCCACAAACACTATCCTGGCATCAAGTGCATCCAAACAGGTCAGGATTCTTCCTCCCTTGTTCTTCTTAAGTTACGTTACTATTTATTTACTGTGTGCATACCTGTGTTAGTGCACACACGGAAATCAGAGGACAAGTTTCAGAAGTCAGTTCTTTCCTGCCGTACATGTGTCCCAGGGATGGGGCTCAGATCGTCAGGCTTGGCAGTTAGTGCTTTTACCTACTAAGTGAGCCCTCGCCCCAGCCCCTTTCTTATTTTTTTGTATCATCATTGTTCTCTCTCCAATTAACTTGAACCTCTCTGCCTGTCTACTATTGACCTCTTGCTGTTGTTTCTGGGGGGATTTTTGTTGTTTGTTTTGCGATAGGGTTTCATGAAGCTGAGGCTAGCCTTGAACTCCCTATGTAGCCAAGAATAACCTTGAACTTCTTCTGATCATCTTGCCTCTACTTGTCAGGTGCTGGGATTACAGGCATGTGCTCAGTTTATGAGGTGCTAGGGACTCGTGTATCTAGACAAACCCTTTGCTAACTGAGCTACATCCAAGACCTAATGGTGCTGTTTTAACCCCATTCCTGTTTTTGGACATACAAGCATCCAAGGAGTGTCTTCTCAGGAGAACATCTAATTGTGACACTATCTTCTCAATTCCTGTGGAGAAAGGTGGCCCTGAAGTGTCACCAAGACTGTAAATGCCAGGACAGGGGACTTATCCAGTCAGATGCCTGCAATGGTTAAGAGCCTCAAAAAAAATTTTTGCTCCAGATTTTCTTCAGAGCAAAAACGGTTCTGGCATCTCCAAGCAAGGCGAGCAGAGCACCTTCACAAAAGGGTGCAGCCAGATCCCCCTGCTTTCCTGCTCTCTAGATTCCATTTCCAAAACCTGCTGTTTCCCTCTCTGGATCCAGAAAACAGAGTGCCTGTCAGTCAGGCTGACTGGCCTGCAGCCCAGAGCTCTCCAGGGGCCGTCCTGTCTTAGCCTTGCTGCCCTGCCTGGGGATGAAGATCCCTGGAACTGGGTTTTCAGACTCCAAGAGGTCAGAATGACTCTGAAAAGATATTCGCAGACATTATCTTTCCATTTTTTCCAGGCAAGGGGTCTAAGGCTCTAAAGACTTAGGTAACGTAGCAGGGTGTCCCAGGGGTAGCCCAGCAGGGCAGAGGTGGAGGTGGGCTCCCACCATGGGAATGCTCGCCTCTTCCAGGAGCTTGGCTGTTTTCCATAGAACCTCTGGCTAAGCTCACTCTGCCCAAGCCGCTTTCAGCATTATTTCTGCATTGTTCTATCTCTGGGGAGTATCCTGTTTTAGACTTTCTTCCCAGTTGAATTTGTCTTCTTCCCCATGAGCCAAATCTTATTTTGTTATTTTCCCATGGATGTCTTTAGCCCCCTTTGAGGCATCTGCTTCGCTCTTCTGCCTCTTGGTGACAGCAACACCTCCCAATTAAGAATCGTATGCAAATTTCATTAGTGTGCTGTTGATTCCGTCTTCCTGATCATTATTAAAGATGTTACATGAAAGATGAACAAACATTGGCTGCACACCCCTCAGCAGGGCATTGCTCTGCCGCCTGCCTCGTGTGCGCGTGTGTGCGTGTGTACGTGTGTGTGTGTACGTGTGTGTGTGTGTGCGTGCGTGCGTACGTGTGTGCATGCGTGTGTGGCCCCTCAGCAGGGCATTGCTCTGCCGCCTGCCTTGTGTGTGCGTGCGTACATGTGTGTGTGTGTGTGTGTGTGTGTTTATTCCATTTGCCAAGAAAGCTCTTTTTCACCCTGGGGTGAACTGATTTGCAAGGGAAGTTTCATAGTACATCACGGAACATGTTTTAATAAACCCTAATTTTATCATTACCCACCGTTGTTCTTTCATATGTGGACTCCGCAGAAGAGACATGCTTAGGTGTCTTGTCTGCCTCCCACAGAAACTGCGGAGTTCATGGTCTCTGGGACACCAGCTGAGTTTCTTTGAATATCTCTGTATTTCTGGGTTGACCAACCAAGAGCACGTGCTAAATATCTACGTATGCAGGCTTCCCCTTTGCTGGGAAGAGATGTCTAAGTGGAAAAACATGGTTGTGCTAGATCATTTTCTGTTGTAAGAAGACACTCAGGGCTGGAAACTTTAAAAAGAAAAGAAGTTAGAGCTATCTAGCGGCTTTGGAGACTGTTAAGACCGTTCTCTGGCAGCTCCATGATGTGGCCTCTGGTGGAAGGCCTGGCATTGGAATCACGGTAGCGATGTGTCTAAGGGGGATCCCTCAGTGAGACAGGAAGTCAAGAAGTGAGCAAACAGTTCAAAAGTCAGGTCCACTCTGTCCTTTCAGCTCACTGTGGTGAGCAGAAGTCTGAGGAGAGCTCACCTAGTCCCTCTGAGAGGAACACCCCCAGTGACTTAACCACCTCCCACTGCACCCCACTACTTCTCTTAGAGGTCCCACACCTCAGTCCTGCCCCACATGAACCCTTGGAAACTGTACTCAAACCACAGCTGAGGCCCATGTTCTCAGGAACCCCACAGTCCAGCTAAGTGAAGGGAATATTCCTGGCCACAGACCCAGGGCACCCAGAGAGAGAGAAAATTCAGATTCTGTGGAAAGCAGATGGAATCAGGGGCAGGCCACACACTAAACCATTCAAGCATATTTTAAGATTTGTATATGTGTGTGTGTGTGTGTGTGTGTGTGTGTGTGTGTGTGCCCTCAGAGGCCAGAAGAGGGCATCGTGTCTTCTGGAGGTAGAGTTACAGGAGATTGTAAGCCGTCTCAAGTGGGTGCTGGTAACTGGACTCAGATCTTCTGCAGCAGTGGTGCATGGCCTAAATACTGAGGCATCTCTCCAGCTCCCATAAGCATGCTTTAAAACACGCTCTATACTGTCTGCAGGCACCGCTTACCCAGTGTGGACAGTTGCAGCATTTGTTATTCTTATGGCATCCCTCCTTTTCCCCCCTCCTTTTTGGTTGTAACAATTTTTTTTTAGTTTTTTATCACATTTTCTTACTTATTAAGGTCATATGTGCATTGTGTGGACATGCATACCACGGCACACATGTGGCGGTCAGAAGACAACCGTAGGAATCAGTTCTCTCCGTCCACCATCCCAGGGATCAAATGCAGCGGGTCAGGCTTGACAGCAAGCACCTTTGTGTACAGGATTATCACACTGGTCCTTCCAAAATGCACTTCTGGCTGACCAATTAAAGGCCTTCATTTTTAAAGCAATGTTTATATTAGCTTTTTTTTTAAAAAAAAAAAAAAAAAAGATAGAGTTTCTCTGTGTAGCCCCAGCTCTCCTGGAACTCAGAGATCCACCTCCCTCCGCCTCCCACTTGCTGGGGTTAATGGTGTGTGCCACCATGCCTGGTTCTTCTTTGAGATTTTCATACACTATAGTCTGACGATATCCAATCCTCCCCTCCAGCTCTCAGATCCGCCCCCACCTCCCCACCCACCCAACTTCATGTTCTTTCCCGCCTTCTCTTAGAAAATCCCTGGAGTCCAGTTAGTACTGGCCAGCTGCTCCTGGGCTAGGACCTGCCTGGAGGGTGTGTGGTATACCAGGTGTCACACCACTGAGGAGAGCTGACCCTCCCTCTCTCCGCAGCCGTCAAATGTCGGTAGCTCCTCACCTAGGGGCAGAACCTCATTTCCACCTCCCCCTCCCTGCTGGGGTCTTGACTTGAGCTCGCACAGGTCTGTGTACGCTGGCCCAATCGCTGTGAGGTCATGTGTGCACCTGCCCCACTCTGTCTGTGAAAGTTTCCTTGGTGGCATCTGCCACCTCTGGCTCTTCCAAGCCCCTCCCGCACTTCCGAGAAGAACCGTGAACCTTGAGGGGAGATGTGTGAGGCAGGCATCCCATTTAGGGCTGAACACACCAAAGCCTTTGCCTTACAACGACAAGTCATGTTAATCAGACTTTTCTTAAAAAAAAAATATATTCCCACAGACAGCACTATTACAGTATCTAACATACTTTTAAAACATCCCTTACAACAGTGTCTCTCTGCTGTTCCTTGTTTAACTTTTTACCTGACTGCGCCCCACAATCAAAATAAAAGAAGTTATTCTACGGTTAGTGTACTTGAATCGGGACCAAAATAAGGACATTTGGTAGAGATGCCTCGGAAGACTTACCTACAACATGGCCTTTTAAAATGTCATTTGTGTGTTGAGGGCTCCTAAGTCTCCTTCCCTGTAAAATTACAAATTCAGATACCTCTGAAAGGTATTGGCTATATACTATGAACACAGAGAGATCTATATCTGACCATGAAGTCTTGGGGTTGAAGGGGAACCCGGGGGGTTACTTATGCAAACAGGATTCATCCATCCGGATCCTCACCCCAACACAGAGGCCTCAGCAAGAAGAACCTGACATATTTGACAGATGGGTCTCCCTTCAATCTGCAGAGAAACCCATTTTGAGATTCTTGTAAATAACACATCGTCCTTGCACAGATAAGCACTCCGCTCTGCTTAGTAAGCACGTGTGTGCGCTCACACAGGTGCAGAGGCGCTGTTGCCTGACGTGTCTGCACAGGGGAGGCTGGAAAGAGAGAAGGAGAAGGGAGGGTGGGGAAGAGCAAGAAAAGGAAGGGGAGGAGGAGGAAACAAAATCGACAGACCAAAAGGAAGAGGGGTCAGTGTCTCAAGGAGAGCCCCACTGTGGGGTGAGGATCAGGAGGGAAGTGGAGGTTAAAGCAGAAATCCCTGATGTCTGTGGAGCTACAATACGGGCTCTGCACTTTAGTATATTTGAGATAAAATGCCACTGTGTTGCTAAGGCTGACCTTGAACTCCTGGGCCAGTATTCCAGTTATTCTCTTGAGCAGTTGAGGAGAGAGAGAGAGAGAGAGAGAGAGAGAGAGAGAGAGAAAGAGAGAGAGAGAGAGAGCTTGTCATGCAATATATCAGGTGTCCTTCTGGGAGCGCTATCCACTTCCTTTGGAGCAGGGTGTGTCCATGACCTTTCTGAGCTCACCAGTTAGGCTAGACTGTCTGGGGAGTAAGCTCCATGGAGTTCATTGGGTCTCTATAGCAGAAGGGAGGCAGGATCAGTAAAGGGCCACTTGGCTGACATGGAATAACTTAGTCGTTAACTGACTGAATGGTTGGGATCCTACAAGACCCTGACAATGTTGATGGCCAGAGTCTTAGCTTTCTGAGCCCGAGGTCTCTGTCCCTGGGAGGACAATTTGGTGCACGCACAAAGCCCAGTGACATGGACTCTCAACCACATATTTGGCATAAAGTTGGGTCTGTCCATGATCAAGGCTGTGATAGCAGAGCCCCAGCTGGGGGGGGGTGTGGGCGGATTCTTTCAGATCCATTACCCCTTGTAACAAGCTAGTTGGGGGATAATAAAACCTTCAACTAATCAGAAAAAGGGAACAAACTGACCTGTTAGAGGCTTCCTTGCTGCTGACTTCCCAGCTTCGGGAGAGTGGATTTGAGACCGCTCTTTCTCCCTTCCTGAGACACGTGTGATGCACTCTGAGCAGTCTGCATTCCCAGCCTCAGCTTTCGCCTTGATCATTTTCCCAAAATACCAAGTAGGTTAGGTAAGCCCTCCAGGGCCCTTGGAATCACAGGGCTTGATATGCTGATGGTGCGCCTGTTTACCTACAGGGACCCAGGTGAGAAGGCTCACTCCTGCCCCCTCCTCGCCTGCCTCTGTCTCAGGGGTCCTCTTGCAAAACACAGAGAGAGGCAGACAAGAGAAGAGGGCACCAGCCCCTTCTTGGAAAGGAAAATGGTCTGTCAAAAAAGTACTGGTCCTGTCACTAGGGACTGGCAGGAGAGATGCAGGAGCTATCAGCATCATGACAGGGTCAGTGAGCTTAATTCTTCTGACTGTTGTGTTTTGTTTTGAGACAAAGCCCCTGAAGCCCATGCTGGCCTGGCACTTATTATGGGGCTAAGGATGATCTGGAACTTCTGATCCTCCTGCCTCCATCTCCCGAGTGCAGGGATTACAGGTGTACGCTATCACAATGTGCTGTGCTGTGTATCAAACCGGAGGCTCCACGCATTTTAGACAAGCACCTGCTGAGTTACATCTTCAACCCTTAGTTCTTGTTTGTCCTGAGGTTTGCTGTTTCACAGCTGTCTTGGGCAACCACTCCTTTCTGGTTCCTATTGAAAGGCGATTACAAGACAGCTGTCTGCATCCAGCAGGGGTTCACCGTCCCCTCGTCAGCCCATCCCCTTCCTGGGCTAGCCCACTCTGAGCCCCTCCAGTGTTCTCTACCATGTGGTTTCCAGAGAAACACTGATGCTCTCCCAAGTCCATTAGAAACCTATTATTTAGAGCGGTCATCCTTACTTCCTCCCAGGCCGCTCACCTCGCACCACGAAGATCCCCCTTCAGGAAGCTGGGTGTTAGGTTTCCTGCGGAGGAAGAGGTCCCTCTGCGTCCATCAAATGGCTGCACATAGCTGAGGCCCATGCGGGAAGCAGTCTCTTCGCTGTTTGGACGCGCCCAGGCACCTGTTTGGCCAGCGCTCTCCATCCTGGCAAGGAAGAGAGAAAGAGAAACAGAGGCCCTGGAAGCCAGCGCCTCGGTCAGAGCTCTTCACCATCGATCGTCAGCAATCGATACCTTCTTTTCAATCAGCAAGTCTCATATTTCACCGTCTCTCCACAAGCCCCCCAAATAAACCCTGCCAGCAGTAAGAGTCCCTCCCCCATTACTGCTGGTATCGTCTCAAAGCCAACTTGAGTTTGTTTCCAAGAAGGGACATCCTTGCTGCTGACGCTGCCCCTGGTATTGAACTGTGGAAGTCATGCCTTCTTTCTGAGGCTTTTTTGTTTGGTTTTGGTTGAGGGAAAGTTGTTTCGTTTTTGTTTTTGTTATAGGGTCTCCCAATGTAGCTCCGGCTGTCCTGGAACTCCCTATGCTTACCAAACTTCAACTTCACACTTCAAACTCACAGAAATCTGCCTGCTTCTGCCTCCTGGGTGATGGGATTAAAGGAGCGCAACACTACACTCAGCATTTTTATATATTTATATATACATTTATTTATAGATTTGTGTGTGTGTGAATGCGTGTGCATGCGTGTGCATTTGCATGCATATGGGGTGGGCAGAAGTTAACATCAGGTTGCCTTTCCTCAATCCTTCTTCACCTTATTTTTTTCATTTGCTTAATTACATTTTATTTACTTATATTGTGTGTGCATGCATGATAGCCTGTGGGAACTGGTTTTGTCCTTCCACAGCATGGGTCTGGGGATTGCCTCAGGCTTGGTGGCAAAGGCCTTTTTTTTTTTAACCAGCTGAGCCTTCACCTTATTTTTTACTTAATTTAATTTAATTTAATTTAAGGAGACAGGGTTTCCCACTGAACCTGAAGTTCACCATTTTACCTAAACCTGACTGACCCTTGAAACCCCAGGCTCAGGCCCTCTCAGTGCTTGTGTTACAGGTGCATGCCTCTGCACCCCGCTTTTTACATGAGTTCTGGGAGCCCAAACCTAAACTGGCATGCTCGGTCAGCAGGTTCTTCACCATTAAGCCATTTTCTCTGCCCAGAGTCACATCTTTGCCATGAATAAGAACAGTGGTGGTGACCCTGAGAAGCTCCCTGGTGACCCCACTCCTGCTCTGACCAAAGCCTCCGAGAGCTGATCCCAGTTTCTCCAATTACACTATCGGCTTATTAATAATTTAGTGCAGAGTGAGGTTGTCTCTGCTGGCGAATGACTTTGGGGCCTCAGGTTATTGAAATACTAATGCTACCCATTTATCAGTCCTTGCTGACGGAGTGTCAGAAGTTTCTGGAATCTGTAAGAGGTACAGAGCCATCCTCAAAGGAAACTGTTGATTGACAGGAATCCAAGAATAAGGAAACCCAAGGTGTGCTGTTCTCCAGACCTGGCTGCTGGCCCTGAACCCTCAAGAGGAAGCCTTTGATTCAGACTTTGAAAATCCTCCTGGTAACTTGGGAAAAGTAGGAAGCTTGGTGGTTTAGATCTGGCACATGACCCCCTGTGAAGTTTCCTTATGGGTTCAGTGTCTGTCTGCCAACATGTAGGCTACGCCATGCAACTGGAGTATCAGTGGACACCCCAAGTTGTGGGGTCCGCTCACAGTGCTCACCAAGAACATCTCCCTCCCCTCCTTTCTGAGCTATCTCCCAGTCTTCCAGGTGCTCAAGGGAAATAGTGTTGGGAGAGTTTGCGGCCTCCCTCATGCCTGCTCATCTTTCTGAGGAAGAGCCCGACACCCCCAGGCTCCAATAAGAACTGAGCGCTGAGAGTATTTTGGGGAGTTTGCTGAGTTTATTTTTATTGTCACCTTATATTCATGGCCCGTTGTCTGCTTCTCCATTTGCCATGGTGATGCATGCTTTCCTTTGAAAGAACATGTATTTAAGTTAAACAGCTCGTGATTCACACTAAAAATATCAACGAAGTCTCAGTCTGTGGTGAATGGACACAGTGCTGGATGCAGAGGGGACTGTGGCATGCTGGGAATTCAGGACACCTGAGTGTGGTTGAGCGGCCTGGGAAGACACAGACCTTGAAAACTGCTTCTCCTTGGTGCTCAGGGTGATTGGGCAGGGAGGGCTGTGTGGGTCTCAAGAGAGGTCTGGGCAAACAGGAACATCAGGAAAAGGCACATTAAATCTACATGAGATAACCCCATGACGTCAGTACCTAGAGGGTAGAGACAGGAGGGTCAGAGTTCAAAGTCATCCTCAGATACACAACAGAGCTGAAGTCCAGCTAGGGTTACACACAAACACATCTCAACAAATGAAACAAAACAAGCAAACAAGCAAAAAATCCAAAGCAAAAATCATGAGATACCATTGCGATGGGCAATCTTGGTTGTCAACTTGACAGGATCTGGAATCAGCTAAAAAGCCAGCTGCTGGGCTCTCCTGTTTCTTCATCAGATTAGGTGAAGCAGGAAGACCCACCCTAAATTTGGGGGCACGTTCTGAGGACAACCCAGATAAGACTGGGAAGAAGGGGGCCTTGCTTTTGCCTGTTTGCCTTCTCTCGCTGCAGGTTCATCTGTCCCATCGATGCAGCCTCTACTGATTCCTTCCCTGCTATCAGGACGCAGCTCCAGGCTTCCAACGTGGACTGAGCTCTAGCAGCCCTCCAGCGCTCCTCTGAGACTGCTGCACCAAACCGGGGCCCTGGAGCATCCAGCTCCACATACTGAGTGGTTACCGGATCCTCAACCTTCCCAGCGTGAGACAGCCATTGTTGGACTCCCTGCGCCACAACCGGTAAGTCAGTCTAGTAAATCCCCTTTCATTACATATTCATTCTCTCTGCGCTATTTCTCTGGAGAAGGTTAATACGTCAGTTCACACCCACTACGACCCTAGGATGGCAGGGATAAAATAATGCTGACAGTAACAAGCATTTGCAAGGAGGTAAAGAAAAGCCATGGGGTTGATCTTGGCTGTCAACTGACTCGGCAGGGAAGAGGGAAACTCAGTGGAGGAATTGCCTCCATCGGATTGGCCTGTGAGCCTGTATGTGGGTGCATTTTCTTGATTGCTAGCTGATAGAGGAGGGCCCAGTGCACTGAGGGACACACCATTTTTAGGCAGATGGGCCTGGGCTGTGTGAGAAGGGTAGGTAGCTGAGCAGGAACCTGAAGCAAGCCAGTAAGCAGCGCTCCTCTTTGGAGTCGGCTTCAAGCTCGCGCTTCGAGTTCCCACGCTGACTTCCCGCAACAACGCACTGGAACTTGTAAGATGAAAGAAGTGCTTTACTCCCCAAGTTGTTTTCGGTCATGGTGTTTATCACGCCACAGAAAGCTAACTAGCACAACCAAGGACCTGCATACTCCACCGGTGAGGGTACATAACAGTGTGGTTACTTTGCAAAACAGTCCAGCACTTTCCCCACAAAGAGAACGCATAGTTATCATCTGTGCCTGTAATTCCACGCCCATGAGAAATGAAGGCATGAAAATCTTACACAAGGTGTGTTCACAGCCCAATGAAGGAGCAGCCCAAGTGTCCATCAACAGCCGAGAGGACAAACTGCACAGGAGGATATTAAAAGGGGATTGTGGGACACCCAGCGACCACACAGGTAAACTTGAAACTCTGTGCTAAGTGAAGCCAGATGGTACCTGTGTGCCTGACTCTGACTCCATGAACTGTCCAGAGCAAGCAAAACTAAAGAGACAGAAAGTAGATTGATGGCTGCCAGGGGCTGGGTAATGACAGGGTGGGTCGCTGAGGGGTGATTGGGAAGGGTGGCAAGCCTAAGGGAGTGGGATTTCTTTTTAGGATAATGAAACTGTTCTAAATTGATTGTGCTGATGGCTGAACAACCTTGGGAATATGCTAAAAGCCATTGAATAGCACAACCGAAGTGAATGGATCGGTGAGTGTGCAAATTGTGGCTCAATAAGAACTGGGGAACGAGCTCTGACTAATTTAGTGGTTGTTTGTGCATTTTAGAAAGGTTTGGGAGATGTTATCATTTGGAGCTTATTAAATCTGGGGGATGCTGTTTTCTGTTTGGGCTCTTTCCTGGGCGTGGCTCAGCTCCTGTGGCTAGCTGGATTATATCCAGGGTTCGGCCATCTGTTGATTCCTGACTCAGTAGAGGTTACTCCAGGACCCCAAAGCCATGACCATGTGTACCCTTTGGACCTGAATCTTTTTGGGGGGACCCTGAATCTTATATTTGGCAGAGCAGAATATAAGCATAGCAAGTTAGGTAGAATGGGATGGAAGTGTATTCTGGGCAGGGGAGCAGCCAAGGCAGGCAGAGCAGCAGGGACGTGGGGGTGGGGGTGGCTCATGTACCAGGAACAGCGAGTGGCTGAGTCTGGGCTAATGGGGTGGAGGAGGAGGAAGGAGGAGATCTCAGGAACTAGGTGCACTCACTTCATAATGGTCCCCAGGAAGCTGGCCGACTACCATTCAAGAACTTGAGTTTAAAGTCTCCTAGAATTGTGATTCTTATCTTCTTTGGGTTCATAGAAGAAAAATCGAATCTGTATTAGTCACTTGTCTTGTTTCTGTGACAAACCACCTAATAAAAGTGACTTAAAGACAGAAGGAAGGGGTTCCTTGGGCTCACAGTTTGAGGGTACAGTTCATCCTGGCAGGAAAAGATGGCAGAGGGAGCGTGAAGTGACTGATCATGTTGCATCTGCAGCCAGGAAGTGGGGAGAAATGAATGCTGGTGCTCACCTCGCTTTCACCCTTTTACTCAATCCACGCCCTAGTCTTTGGGATGATGCTGCCCAGAGGTGAGGTGGGGCTTCCCAGCTCAGCTAACCTGGTCTGGATTACCCTCACAGGCATGCATGAAGGTTTATCTCCCAGGTGATCTACAGCCTTTTGACAATCAGTATTAACCCTTAGGTGATGTCATACAACACCGACACATGGAACAATGCAATCAATCTGAAAGGAAAAAAAAGGGAAGGAAAATGAGTGTGAAAATTTACTTGATTGCCGGTTTAATGAGATTTGAAATCACCATGGAAACAGAACTCTGGGTGTGTGTATGGGGGCTTCCTGGATTGGGTTAACTGAGGTGGGAAGGCCCAGCCTGAGACTGAGAGAGCATGGCGCTAGTCGGTGGGCTGGGGTCCGAGATGAACAAAAGGGGACAGCAACTGAGCACCAGCATCTCTCTCCCCTACCTAACTATAGACACAGTGGGAGCCATTGCCTCTTTGTCTTCCTGCCATGGTGGCGTAGATCCCTCCTTAAATCATAAGCAAAAAAACCTTTCTCCCTTAAGTTGCCTCTGTCAGGTGTATTCTCACAGAGACAAGGTAATTCACAGTCGGCTTGGTCTGGCTGTCTCATTAGTGCCTACCAGTCGCAATAAAAAATAGCTGATGCTTACTGACCCATAAGAGCATGCCAGCCTCTGTGACTCACTCAGCAAAGCTTTGTAGTGACCTACAAAGCAAGTATCGTCCCCATTTTATAGATGAAGAACCCAGAGCATGGAGGAATTAAAGAGCCTGGATAGTCGTGAATACATTCTGGTGAGTCCCTTGTGTGTGGCTGTTCTGGTTTCCCTTCTGCTGCTGTGACTGGACACCCTGGCAGAAAGCAAGGCGGAAAAGGTTTCCGTTAGCTCCTAAGTCCAGGTTCCAGCTCATCACTGTGGGCAGGCAAGGCAGCTAGCGACGTCACAACCGAAGTCAAGAGCGGAGTGAGAAATGAATGTGTTCAAGGTGCTCTGCTCACTTTCCCCACTTTATATGGTCTACGCAAGCCCAGAGAATGGTGTCACTCACAGTGGGTTGGGCCATCCCACTCAATTAAGGCAGTAACGACAGTTCCCCATGGGCATGCCCAATGCCTGATCTAGACAGTCCCTGGCTGACACCCTCTTCCTAGGTGATGCTAAGCAACCGTGTGAAGCTGGCAATTAACACTAACCATCAGGCCGTTTAAACAAAATACAGGGGTTTGGTTTGCTTCCCTCCTCACTGTGACAAAAACTGGACAGAAGCGACTTAAAGGGAGGACGGGACTCTTGTGACTCTGGATTGGAGAAAGAGTCTGTTGTAGCATGAAAGGCATAGCGGCTGGTGCTCCATCAGTGGTGCAGGAGATCTGGGGAGATGGAGCTGTAAGCCTCAAAGGTCCACCCCCAATGACCTGCCTCCACCAGTGATGTCCTCCCCTCCCCCGCCCAAAGGTTCTGTAGCTTTCCCAAACAGCACCCCCAGCTGGGGACCATGTATTCAAACACGCAAGCCTGTGGGGGACATGTCACATTCAAACTGGCATATTGGACATATTAACTGTAGGTGTTATTTCCTAAGGGTGGGTGACAGGGAAGAGATAACAGTGACAGCCACTCTCTGCTGGGGCCAGGCGTGGCTCCAAGTGCTTTGTGTGCGTCATCTTGGGAAGTCCTGATGAGAGGACCGTAGGTGGATCTGGTATTGTTTTCTGTGTGATATGGGGGGGAAATCTAATTTTGATTGCATCCTTAGCAATTATCCATCTTGGGGCGGGGGATGTGGCTCAGTTGGTAGAGAGCTTGACTCGAATGCGTGAAGCCCAGGGTTCAATCCCCAGTACTGCATAAAACTAGGTGTGGTGATGCACGCGCGTGATGCCAGCTCTCCAGAAATGCAGGCAGGAGTATCAAGTATTCAAGGTCACTCTCTTGCCTATTAGCGAGTTTGTAGCCATTCTGGGCCACATGAGACCCTGAATATGAAAAATTTGACCATCTTTTGCATAGTATGCATAGGCGAACATGTGCATCTCTGTTCTACGCCTGGGTCCCTCCTGTCTGGCCAGTTTATCTTATAGTACCTCAGTGCCACATGGTTACTGTGGTTTTGTGAGATTCCTGATGTAAGTGAAGGCCTGGCTTCCAGCCTGGGACAGGGCAGGGGAGCTGGGAATGGCTTAGTGTGCCTCTCAAATGCCTCCGGTTCCCTGACACTCTCAGAGATATTTAGGGGTGTCTATCCGGAAAAGTTCTTGTAAATGGGATAGGTAACTTCCGGTGCCATTGCCACAGTTGGCCTTGAGTGAGTTTTGGGGCCTCTCTTAGTCTCCATTTCCTTAGCTGGAAAGTGGAGACACAGATCATTGAGAGGGACAAACGAAACGGTGGAGACCGGACAGCAGCAAACGCAGCGCACGTCAGTCAGCAGCCATTCTTTCTTTCATCCACCCGCAGGCATTCACTGAACTTGCAAGGTGTCAACCACAGGTCTGGGCACCAAGGTGCCACAGGAATCAGCCAGGCAGGCGGTACCATGAACTGTGCGTTCTGGCAGACATAAGAAGCATGTAGGAGGGGAAAGGCAGACGATCAGAGTGGGAGGGAGTGGGTGTTTCACCACCCACAGAACCATGTGGAGATCACTGTCACAAGCCAGGCCCCGACTGGCTGCCCCAAGCTTCTGAGGAAGCAAGGGAGATTCTCCTATAATCTTGCGGCCAGCAGTGCTGAGAGTTATGGGGGCAAGTAGAGGCCAGGGCCACGAAGACTTCCTTCTCCCCACAGATGGTAGGCTGAGGCTGAGGAAGGGAGACCCTGGCCTCCCTTCTAAGCTGTTGTTATTTGTTACGGGTGTGTTGACAGTAACAGTAACCATGGCGATGGGTACTGCAGTTGTAGCGTCATAGCGATCGCTGCTGGCAACAGCAGATGTGTGAGAGAGGCTGCAGCGATAGCAGTAAGCACTTTCAGTGACTGTGGCAGTGTTCTCAGCTACGGCTCTAACGACTGCAGTAGCAGAGATAGCAGTGACCATGGCACCTGGCTGCAGCCACGGCAGCGAGGAGAATGAGAGCAGCTGTCCCGGCAAACAGTTGTAGAAATAGTGGCTATTGTATTACAGCAATGGTGGCTGTAGTAAAGGTGACGGTGGTGATAGTGGCTAGGTTAGTAATGGTTGTAATGTTCGCCCCCAAGCAATCGTGGCTGTAGTAACAGCGGGTGTAGCAACAGTGGCTATGGTAACAGTGGCCAACGTAATGCCTGTAGCAACACTGGCAGCAGTGGCGGTGACCACAGCCATAGTGGTAAGGAGGCTGCAGGTGTGGGCCAGACTCTCCAGTCTCCTTCTAGCTGCAAAATCTAAGACTCCAGAATTTTTTTTAGAATCAACCTCTAGTCCCACTCTACCCCCAACCTGGCTCTTCTTCCTCATGCTGGCTCAGCAAAGAAGTCGTGTCTTTACCAGCGTTATTCTAGGAACCACCTATAGTGGTGGTAAAGGCTGGTTTGCGTGTAAGGATCAAAAATCCCTGTTCTAACCCTCTTGCCAGGGCCCCAACCCAAATACACATCCACAAAACAGACCAGGACAAGGCTCAGCCTGAGACCGGTCTGTCCATTAGAAAGGAACACAACTCCTTTCTAGATCCTTTTTCCAAGGAGTGCTCCCCACACACCAACCAACAAGGCAGATCTGCGGGACTGGCTTCAGCTCAGGCAACTTTTCCCACCCCAGTTCCTTTAGAGCATCTGCACTGCCTGACCCATCTTTCCTCGGAGGTTCCCAGTCTCGGCATACACACACGGTAGTCTCATAGTGATCTGAAATGACCGGCACTCTGGCTGCCGAGTCGCATGTGAGTTCTGGCTCACAGAGATCATGTGCACTGCAGTAGCTTCTAAGCACAGTGGGGTGGGGAGGGGAGAGGGCAGTAGAGCCATATGGCTAAGCAGCTGAGTCTCCCTTTTTTTCTGTTTGCTCATGCGTCTGGAGCTCCCTAGGTCCTTCTAGAATCTTCTGTCCTGCACTTAGCAGCTCTCCTCTCCTCTGACAATGGATTCCATTCCCCCTTGGATCAGGATTTTGCTGACTAGCGTGCATCCTGCATTATAAAGTATGTATAGTGCTTGGCGCTGCCAGTGCCCTCTCTCCAGGTTCCTGTCTGTTCCTCCTGGAAGATGAGCAACCAGGCAGGGCAGTGACCAGGCAGGATGGCAGGTGCTGCCTCCCATAGCTCCTCCTCCTTCTTCCTATCAATATGGTCCCACAACTATTTGCTGCACCCTGGAGATTCCAAACATGAGCAGAAGGGGGCAGGGAGAGAAGGCTGGTGCCTCCCTTTGGGACCAAGTGGGGAGGCACAGATGGAACAGAATGATGGGGCTGGGAATAGTTTGGGGGCCAAGCTGAGAAAGTTGCACGTAGAGGGGAAGGGAGGAGAGGGAAAGAATCAGGGGTTGAATCAGGGGAAGGATTAGGGCTAGGAAACGGTGAGAAGGGTCCCCAGGGACTACAAGGAGAGTGACAGTGTGGCTGTTGTGCTGGCAGAGGACAAAGAAAGCAGATTTTCTTTTCCTTTCTTTTCTTTTCCAAGATAAGATCTCAGTATATAAGGCCCCAACTGTCCTGGAACTCATTATGTAGACCAGACTGGCCTTGAACTCACAGAGGTCTGCCTGCCTCTGCCTCCCAAGCACTGGAATGAAAGACAAGAGCCTCTACATTCAGCCCAGATGTAGGTCCTCATATGCAGTGGTCAAATGCCACGCAAAGTACTCATGCAAGGCAATTGGGGATGCCTTGCCACAAAGTAAAGATCTGCTCCTTCATTAGCGCTCTGTGTTTAGTGCTGTCCAGACCAGACTGACTATAGAACCAGCCTTTGCAAGATACCTAAAAACCACTCAGCTGAGCCTAGCCAGCCCTGCTCAGTTACTGAGAACAGTCACTCCAGGATGCTGACTTAAGCATAGGCTAAAGAGAAGAAGATGCAGTGGACCAGGGTGGGGGGCAGAAGATGCTGTGGACCAGGGTGGGAACAGAAGATGCCATGCATGGACCAGGTGGGAGCAGAAGATGCCATGCATGGACCAGGGTGGGAGCAGAAGATGCCATGCATGGATCAGAATGGGAGCAGAAGATGCCATGCATGGACCAGGGTGGGAGCAGAAGATGCCATGCATGGATCAGAATGGGAGCAGAAGATGCCGTGCATGGACCAGGGTGGGAGCAGAAGATGCTGTGCATGGACCAGGGTGGGAGCAGAAGATGCCGTGCATGGACCAGGTGGGAGCAGAAGATGCCGTGCATGGACCAGGGTGGGAGCAGAAGATGCCATGCATGAACCAGGTGGGAGCAGAAGATGCCGTGCATGGACCAGGGTGGGAGCAGAAGATGCCATGCATGAACCAGGTGGGAGCAGAAGATGCCGTGCATGGACCAGGGTGGGAGCAGAAGATGCTGTGCATGGATCAGGATGGCACGTGTAGTTTAGAGTAGAAATGTGGCAGGGAAACCAGAGGTCTGTTGGTAGATGTTTGCATTCTGAGTTGCTCGTGGAACAGGAGTGTGGGAAGAGTCTACCCTGAGACTCATCTGTCCTCACCCAATGCATGGTACCTCCCTGCTGTGTAGCAGCCTCTGTTTCTCCAAGGCAATCTGTTCTTGTCCTGCACCAGTGTGCTGAACATGTGTATTACAGGACAACCTGTGCCTTTAACTTGAACTCTTCCCATGAAAAGAAATGCATTGTGCAGCATTAAAGGGTTATAGGTGTCAGGATGTGGAGGGTAAACTCAGGGGTGGAGGATGGGGTCAGCAGTACTGAAGCCAGCTCCTACTGGCTCAGGAGGATCGAATATATATTGGTTTTTCGAGATAGGCTTTCTCTGTGGTTTTGGAGTCTGTCCTGGAACTAGATCTTGTAGACCAGACTGGCCTCGAACTCACAGAGATCTGCCTGCCTCTGCCTCCCGAGTGCTGGGATTAAAGGTATGCACCACCACAGCCCGGCTAATCAAATATATATTTAAGAATATCTGGAGATGGCCTTGGGCTGTGGCTCAGTTGGTAGAGTGTTTGTCTAACAAACCTAAAACCCTGGGTCCCTTTCCCAGCATCACATAAACTGGGCACAGAGATGTACACCTGCCAACCCCCCTCGCAAGAGGTGGAGGCTGGAGAATTAGAAGCTCAAGGTCATCCCTTGCCACATAGTGAGTTCAAGGCTACATGAAACCCTGTTGTAACGAGAATCTGTATGTACAAAGAGGTAATTATTTGAATAGTTAATCTGAGATGACCCCTTAACTGGAGTAGGGATAGATGCCCAGATAGCTGGTGAGGCATTCTCTCTGTGCATGTATTTAAGGGAGGTTCTGGAAGGTACTGGCCGTGGACAGACCAAGGAAGGTCTGTCACCACCCTCTTTAGAAGTGACCCAGAGTTCCAGCGGGGTGGGGCTGTGGGGAGAGAGACAGTGGAAGAGTGACTGTGTGAACTGTCTCTGCTGCTACCAGTGTTCATCAGAACCCCAGATCTGCAGACACTAGACTCTGCACTTGACCCTGTGGCTCCTGAGTTCTCAGGCCTTCCACCTCAGACTGCGCACACACCAGCTTCCCTGACTCCGAGGCCTTCAGATTCAGAGTGAGCCATGCTGCAAGGCTCCCATGGTCTCAAGCTGACCAGACTCTATCATCATGTGAACCAGTTCCTCTAATACATCCCCTCTCACTGTGTGTGTGTGTGTGTGTGTGTGTGTGTGTGTGTGTGTGTACTGTTGTATTCGAGGCGCATACATTTGAACACTTTGTCCCCAGCTAGTGGGCACCATAGAAGATGTGAGTGAGGGCAGGGGCTTGAGTTTTGTAGCCAGACACACTTCTGTTTGCCCTCTGCTTCCTTGTTGTGGGATATTTGTATACTGTGTGATGATATATTGTTGTGATTGGTTTAATAAAGAGCTGAACTGCCAATAGCTAGGAAGGAGGTATAGGCAGGACTTCCAGAGGAAGGAAGTAGCAGAGAGAGGAAGTAGGAGGAGAGAATCAAGGCATAGAGAAGACACAAACAAGAGACAGAGGGAGTGGGACATACAGAATGAAAGAAAGTTAAAAAGTCACATAGTAAAATATAGATTAATAGAAATTGATTGATTTAAGTTATAAGAGCTAGTTGGGAATAAGCCTAAGCTATAGGCTGAACTTTCATAATTAATAATAAGTCTCTATGTAATTTTTTGAGTTGGCAGCCCAAAGAAAAATCCATCTATACTTCCTGACTTAAAAAGTTATTTATTTAGCGAATTTATGATGTATAGGTATTTTACCTACATACATGTCTGTGTGAGGGTACCAGATCCTGTCATGTGGGTGCTGGGATTTAAACCCGGATTCCCTGGAGGAGTAACCAGTGTTCTTAAACACTGAGCCATCTCTCCAGCCCCTGCTTCCTAGCACTGAAACAATAACACCAACCACATTTTGTTCTGCTGCCATGCCTCCTGGCCATGGTGGACTGCCCCCCCTCCCCGCTAACAAACCCTTCCTCCTTTCCTGCCATTCCTTCTGGCCATGGCGGACTGTCCCCGCTAACAAACCCTTCCTCGTTTAAGTTGCGTCTTCTCATGTGTTTGACCACAGAATGAGAAGTAGCGTACACATATGCACACACTTCCATCTCTCCAGAGAACCCTAATACAGCTATTAAGCATAAGCCTTATTAAAAATTCAATTACTAAAACCTATAATTAAACAAATTACATTAAAATCAAAGGTGGTTACTACTCAAGACGCATGCCTTCCTAATTATTTTACTGTACTCTGACTCTTCCTGAGCTCTGGAGGTTTTTTTGCGCCCCTGGAGTCAGCTTGGCAGGAACGAGGACACTAAGGGGGCTTCCCAGCCCCACGTTCAGTGACAACATGCTGTGCATGGGGTCAGCCATGGCGAGATGTTTGCACCAGGAAATGCCCAAGGGTGCAAGTCAGAGGCTTTGTATTCTCTGGAACTCCCTCCCTCTCTCTCTCCCCTCCCCCCCCTCCTCTCTCTCTCTTTCTCTTTCTCTCTCTCTCTCTCTCTCTCTCTCTCTCTCTCTCTCTCTCTCTCTCTCACACACACACACACACACACACGTATGCAGGGTGTCTTAGATTTCAACTGGTTTATAACTTGTGGTAATCCTCCTGCCTCACCATCCCACACAGTGCAAGATTACAGGGATGCACCTTCACGGCCAGATGTTAGTTGGTCCCAAAGTGATGGCATGCAGCCCAGCCCGGTGTCATGTGCACTGACATCTCTTCTCAACAAGCCTGTGGCATCCACTGTCCTTTCCTTGGTATTGTCCACAGATAAGCAGCTTGTTCCTCTGCACATGTAGGAACAGTGCACAGGCTGCAATGGAGGCCTCTGTGCACATGCCCTGGCCCCACCTTAGGCCAAATGTTGTAACAATTCATCTTTTTTTTTTTTTTTGAGACAGGGTTTCTCTGTAACTTTGGACCTGTCTTGTCGACCAGATTGACCTCGAACTCACAGAGATCTGCCTGCCTCTGCCTCCCAAGTGCTGGGATCAAAGGCGTGTGCCACCACTGACCGGCTGTAACAGTTAATCTTGCTCATTAGCTAGACAGAATCTCGAATTATCTAGGACACTGATAGCTGTGCGTATCTGTGAGTGAGTTTCTATGTGGAGCTACCCACCTTAAAGGGTCCAGACTGCACACATAGAGCCCAAGCTGAGGGCCAGCATTCATCTCTCTCTGCTTCCTGACTGTGGACACAATGGAACCAGTTGTCCCTCACTCCTGTTTCTGGGCCTTCATCATGGTTGTCTGTACTTCAAACTCTGAGACAGAACAAGCCCCTTTCCTCAAGTTGTTCTTAGAAAGTATTTAGTCTCAGTAGCGAGAAAACTAACCAGTGTGATGTTCTTGTTCCCCACTGATCTTGGTGCTCGTGTATCATAAGAACTGGCCAAGCCCAATAATAGAGCGGGAAGAGCTCTAGGGATCACCTTCTCCAGTGGAACAAGAAGGCCTGGAGGCCATGTCATTGCTCTCGTTCTCCTCTCTGCTCTAGTACTGGGCCCTGACTGAGCTCCAGCCTGTAAGCAACTTGGTATCATAAGGGTCACTGCCCCCTCTACTGACTCAGTGACTTATCCAGGCTGAGCAGTCCCTAGGCCAGAGCAGCAAGAGAGATGAACTGTGGTCAGAATGACACAGTAAGCTTGTTGATATCCAGTTGTGCCATCATCATTTGTTAAATATGTTTTCTTTTTCTATTTGATATTTTTTACTTTTTTGTCAAAAATCAGGTGTTTGAAGATGTGTGGGTTAATATCAGGGTCTTTGATTCAGTTCCATTGGTCCGCCTATCTGTTTTTATGCTAATACCAGGCTGTTTTCAGTACTGTAGCTCTGTCGTAGAGTTTGAAGTCAGGGATTGTGATGCCTCCAGAAGTTCTTTTATTGTACAGGATTATTTTGGATATTCTGGGTTTTTTGCTTTTCCATATGAAGTTAAGTACCATTCTTTCAAGGTCTTTGAAGAATTTTGCCTGGATTTTGCTAGGCATTGTATTGAATCTGTAGATTGCTTTTGGTAAGATTGCCATTTTTACTATGTTAATTCTACCTACCCAAAAGCATGGGAGAGCTTTTCATTTTCTGGGAGATAAGGATCTCTAATAGGATCTACACTGCTGAAGATGACCTTGAACTCTTGACTGTCCTGTCTCTAGCTCTCAAGTGCTAGATTGCAGGTGTGCACCATCATGTTAGGTTTCTATGATGTTGAGAATTGGACCCAGGTCTTCCTGCCTCCTAGACACACACTCTACTGACTGAGCTACATCCCAGTTTCTTAGGCCTGAAACTGTCATCCTCCTGCCTCAGCCTCCTGAAGGCTAGGATCCCAGGTATGTCTCACCATTCCAGGCTGATTCGGGTTTTATAAGTTCATTGTTAATATTTTGCTGTCTGGTGTCTTTTACTATGACCAAGAAAAGAAAGAGGGATGTCATGTTCCTAAGCCTCAAGAAAGGAAGTCATCCACAACAGAGCAGAGCCAGAACCCTGTAGCCAGGTGACCTCATGTAAACTCTTCCTCTCACCAGCCTTGGTATTCCCAACTCTGAAGCTGGAGAAGAGAATCCTGAGGAAGACTGATCCTTACAATGCAGACTGAAGATGTTCTGTTCAGGTGGGCTCCCATGACCTGTTGGGGGTCCCCGAAGCCAAGGACACCTGACCCAGCACCCCAGCCAACTCTGTGGCCTGGTACCTCCTTCCCTGCATTCCCACCCCTGCACTGCTCCCCTCCCTGCCAGAGACGCTCTGGTTTCCAGAGCAGGGTCCAACCAAGCAGCTGCCACTTGGCCCTGTTGATGGGAGCAGGCTTTGTACAGAGGCTTTTAAACCTCCCCTCTTCGTCTGAGTATTGATTATGGAGCCTTAATGGGCTGCTTCTAAGATTGTCAGCCTAGGTTCCTCCAGCCCCCATTGTTCTGGGCCATCTCTGCTAGCACTGCCCCTCTCAACTCAGAGCGGGCCTCAGAGCCACCCCTTTCCTCTGAGGGCGAGGGAGCTGAGACACAAAGCACTGTTTCTTTGTACATGCTGCCGGCTGGGGCTGCACCACTGCCTCTCCAAGCAAGTGGTGGGAGCAAGGTGCAGAGAGGCTCCCACCAGCTGATTGGCGGCTACCTTGTCCTGACCCCTACCAAATCTCAGCCCTGGCTAGGAGGCACCACTGCCACCCTTCTTGCTGACCTGGGCCCCATGTGGGTGAGTTGCTGTAGTCCCAGAGGCTTCCTCCCATTACCAAAGAAAGGCCCGAAACATCCCCTCAGGACTGAGCCCCCTCCTTCTTCCTGGGTTTCTTATCCCTGGGTAGCACTTTTCTGATCTGCCGTTGCTATGGACTCTAGTGTGCGTCAGTGTGGTAGCACAGGGTTGGCTGCCTGCCCCGGGTCCTCTGACTTCCTTTACAGCCAAGTCAATAAAAGTGTCACCTCACTCTTCTGTTTTTAGTGTCTGTGTTTCAGACCAGTGTGAGGCCTGAGGCCCATGAGTTACACAAGCACACCGCTAAACAGACTCGTTCTGAAATGGGTCAGGAGGGAGCTGGCTAATGACTCAATGCTTTCAAATACGTACACGGCCCGATGTCTACTCTGCAGCCCCTTAGTGCCGTTCCTTGATGTTGGAGGTGGTGTGTCTGTACCCCACTGCTCTGTGTCCCACCGCGTGGCTCCGCTCTTACAAACAGTTCACAGTCAACTGGTGTGTGGCTTCCTCTGTGACCCCCTCCCCATAAGAAGATGACTTCAAAAGAGAATCAGGGATGACCAGGAGAAGAACACATGTGTGCTGCATACGTGACATCTCTGGTGACTGAGTTATATATATCCAGTTGGATGACAACTGGTCTGAGTCTACACATTCCAACAGTGCTCTCCTCAGATCATCAATAAAGCAGTCAATCCAGTCACTTCCAATGTCATACTGGCCCCAGGACTGCCTTCCAAGGCAGCCTGGAAAGGAACACGAGCATCCAAGGGATGGGCTGGGCGTCAACAAGAAGGACATGGTGACAGCCCATAAACATCACAAGCCCCTGAGCCCCACAGCGACTGTTGGCCAGTTTCTCCTGGCTCATGGGCTCACTCACTATGGACAACGCTGTGATGGCTGGTCTGACGTCTTACACTTAGTCCAGAGCCCTCACGTCCCCCAAGTAGCCACTGGATCAGTGTTGTTTGAGTTACTTTTGTGCTGCTCTGGCCAAAATGGCAGAGACCACCTTAAAAGGAAGAATCGTGCCGGGTGGTGGTGGTGCACACCTTTAATTCCAGCACTTGGGAGGCAGAGGCAGCTGAATATCTGTGAGTTCGAGGCCAGCCTGGTCTGCAGAGTGAGTCCCAGGACAGGCTCCAAAGCTACAGAGAAACTCTGTCTTGAAAATAAACAAACAAACAAACAAAAAAATAAGGAAGAATCATTTACTTTGACTCATGGTTTCTGACTGGCCACGTGTGTGAGGAAGACCACCAGAGCTGATATTCTCCTCTTTTCTTCCTATTTCATCCAGACCTACCGCCCATGAGGTGGTGCTGCACACTGTCAGGATAAGTCTCATTCTCCTAGTTCTCTCTCTCTGGCCTCCCTCACAGCCACACCCCGAGGTGCGCCTCACCAGTCTCCCAGAAGATCCTAAATCCTGCCAAGCTGACAGGCAAGTGCCATCACTGTGAACTCCACTCCCTCTTGTAGCTGAATACTATTTCACTATACGAACATATAAGATTTTGCTCATCTGTTCTCTGCTGACGGACACTTGGATTTCGTCCACATTTTTGGAGTGTTGTGGGCAACGCTGCTGTGAGGATAAATGTGCCGAGTGACTGTTTTGATTGGCACTACAGTCAGATGTGTTGTGTCCAAGCCTGTCTCCTCTTTACGTCTCTCTGAGCCTTTGCACCTCCTCCCACCCCTCGTCTGATCCCCTTGTTAACTTACATGGACTCCTATACATTCTTAGGGCCCAGCTCCACGCTTGTTCTTCCAGGAAGTCCTGCTGACACACTTAGACAAGACTGGTGCCCCACTTCTAAGAGGCAGAGGCAGTGGCAGTGTCTGTCCATCTCCAGGGAGGCCATTCTTTGCTGCCATTGCTTGTATATCAGTCTTCCTTGATGAGATGGTACTGGAATAGGCTGCTCTGAACATTCCATGCCTCAGAGCCTGGGTCAGTAATGGGTGCATAGTAGTAATAGTAGTAGTAGTAGTAGTAGTGTGTGTGTGTGTGTGTGTGTGATTTTAGTGTGTGTGTGTGATTTCAGTGTGTGTGTGTGATTTTAGTGTGTGTGTATGATTTTTGTGTGTGTGTGATTTTAGTGTGTGTGTATGATTTTAGTGTGTGTATGTGTGTGTGTGATTTTAGTGTGTGTGCATGTGTGTGTGATTTTAGTGTGTGTGTGTGTGTGTGATTTCAGTGTGTGTGTGTGATTTTAGTGTGTGTGTGTGATTTTTGTGTGTGTATGATTTTAGTGTGTGTGTGTATGTGTGTGTGTGATTTTAGTGCGTGTGCATGTGTGTGTGATTTTAGTGTGTGTGTGTGTGTGTGTGTGTGTGTGTGTGTGTGTGTGTGTGTGTGATTTTGTGGGTGGGGGGATAGAGGTCAATCTTGTATATCTTCCTCGGTCACATTACCTTGTTTTTTGAGACAGACTCACAGAGCCTAGAGTTTGCCAATTAAGCTAAACTTTTGGGTCAGTGAACCTCAGGGGTCTTTCTGTCTCCCTTCTACCCCCAGTGCTGGGATTCCAAGTCTGTATCACCACACTCAGCTTTTTAAAAATGATCTATTGATTATGTGAATAGATGTTTTGTTTGTACATGTGTCTGCGTACTGAGTGTGTGCAGTGCTCACAGAGGCCAGGATCCCCTGGAATTGGAGCTACAGATGGCTGCTAGCCATCATGTGGGTGCTGGGGTTTGGTTTTCTGAAGAGCAGCCAGTACTGTTAACGCCCCAGTACATCGAGATTTGTTTGTTTGTTTGTTTGTTCTGAGGCTCAAACCCAGATCCTCATGCTTGCAGGGCCAGACTAGACCAAATGAGCCATCCTCCTGACTCAGTAGTAGGTACCTTAAAATGTTTCTCAAGAGACTGTATGAATATAACCTTAACCATTGTCAGTCTTGGTGATGGCCTTGGATTTTTTTTATCTGGGAGCCCTAAACACATGGCAGGTCTGAATGGCTGTCCTCTGGAGGATGGGAGCAGCCACATCTACTTATTATTCCCAGGAGCAAAACACCCTTGGGAGACTTGTTGATAAGAAATGCCGAGTGAAATGGGACCAGAACTGCCATTAAAAATGATTAATGAGAGCAGTGCCCCTCGTCCGGTCTAGAGCCACACTGTCAATATTAATGGCCCTTAAAAACATTCCACGCACAGACACTTGCTGTTTGGTTCTATGCTTAGCTAGAGCATAGTTCCGTCCTGTTCTTTTAAGTTCTCTCTGAAGCTTGGCTTATCCCCAAAACTGTACCTTTGGGGCTGGCAGGCCACCATTCCTGCAGCGCACTTGTTCAAGAACTGTCACCATTGTTTTCTGTCAGGCAGCTAAGAGAGCCCCCTGCCCTCCCATGCCAGCCATGAAGCGGGCAAAAGGCCCCTTCCACCCTCTTCATTCTGTAGCTCAGTGTCATGGCAGTTTCTGGGGAGATCAGGACAATGTAGGACCCTGGGGGAGAGGGCTCAGCTTTCCTAATAAGATGGCAGCTGAGAGATAACACAGATGTCACAAAGGAACCGCTTCCATGGGGGACTGAAAGGACGCCATTCACAGGGGAGGCAGAGTGCAGAGTCGGCAGGGCCAGGCGCCTGGTGGCAGCGCCAGCTGAGACAACACTGGCTGCATCTGGGAAAGCGCCAATTAAACCACTAGCCCTGAGCTGGGGCTGCTCAGAGTTGAGACACTTACCTAGCATGCTTGAGTCCCCAGGTTCCAACCCCAGCACAGCTAGAGAGAAGGGGGTGAGGGCCCAGGCAGGCATGCAGAATGCCAGAATGCTCAGTTTTACTTTTGGGGGGACCAAACATTACCCCCTCTGTATTCCCCCATTTCTTGTCCTGGTGATATTGGAGGCTTGGGAAGAGACGCTCTGCTTGGCCCATCTGTAGCTTCCACGGGGGAGAGAAACCCAGTGTAGCTCTCGCTGTTATTGAACATGCACCTTCATACACGGTAGGTGTTCCATAAATGCTGGTCTAGGATTAACTGGGCTACTTGCCCCTAAATATAAGTGGCCCTCTACTTTCTCTGCAAATGCCTGGGACAGCAACATTTGCTTGGAGAGTGATTTTTCTTGAGTTTATATTCACAAAAGACGGATATTAGGCATTTGCAGGGAAATTTGTTGTTGTTGGGTCCAAGATATGTGAATTGCTTTTTCTTTTACTGTAACTTTAAATGTAACAGGCATTTTATGGGGCGCTGGGCCTCAGGAAAGCCTAATGGGCAAACTGCTTCACAGCACCATTGAAACAACTTGTTCAGGTGAGTCTCAAATAATAGACAGCTGTCCCTGCCCTCCGACACACTCAGCTGCACCAATGCTTGTGTGTGTGGGGGGGGGGATGCTCTTGTGTGCGTGCATGTGTGTGGCTCATATGAAAAGTTTACTGAAAATATAGAGTATGATAGTAATAGCAAAAAAACCACAAAAAAACAAAAAAAAAACCCTCACTTTATGTAATGAGTTCACCTCACCTGTGACCTTGGAGAGGAAACAAAGACAGGTCAAGTCACTTCCTGGTGTCACAGATTTACTATGGGACAGGTTGAGTTGTTGAAACGTTTTGATTTGGAGGCCAGAAGTTTATTCAAGTGGATCTAATAGTCTCCTCAAGCAATAAAACAGGATCTCCTTCAGATTTGATGTCATGTGTCCAGCTCCTACCCCTGTAGGACTGGGGCAGAGCTTGGAGCTCCCCACCTTGCCAGGGAGTCCCAGTCTCTCTAGCTGTTTAGACCTGCCTCCCCCCTCCCCGCGCCTAGTTCTGCCTTCAGTCCCCTTTAATTAAACAACAATTCTCCAAGGATAGCAATTGAATTATCCAATCATGTCTTTCTAACCTGATTACTCTTCTTAACACAGGTTTCTGGGTGGCTCCGCAAAGCAGGTGTTAATGGGACTCAGTGTCTGCTCCCTGCCTGCATTCCCAGCCGCTGTTCCTAAAAAATGAACAGCCTGGAACTCAGCTGTTGATGGGGCGGGGACTCCATTCCTCCCAGAATTCCCATCCCACTGGCCAGTGCCAGGACTTCTAGGTGGCCCCTAGAGTCCTTGGCTGTACTCTGTGCTTCTATGCTTTGCATATTCATTCTGCAGCCTCCAGCAGGTCTTTCGGTGTGCCAGCGCCTGGCCAGGAGCTGAACTCTGAAGGTAAGTTCTCAATGTCTCCTGGTCACAGGTACAAGGACACAGCCTTTACCCCAGCCAAACACAGAGCCCAGCTCTGAGCTCTTGCAGAAGAGGGACCGAAACATCTGGGTGAAAATAAAAATAGCTATTAAGATAAAAAGCACATTCCATGTGCACAGTGATGACTCCTTATTGTATGCGATTTCTGGGTAGCAGTGCCCATTTCTATGAAATGAAATCTAATTTTTTTACTTCTTAATTTGAAAAGCAATCAAACATACTTGGGAAGAGTAAATTTATCTCCTCTCTACCTGTTCCCTTGATTCACCAATTGCTGGCAAACTGCCCATTGCTCAGAAAGTTTCTGCAGTAATCTCTCTATGACCATGGCTGGTCTTTTGCCTTGACCCTGGAGAGTAGGTCACTGGTCTCGAGGACCTTTACCATGAACTACTTGCCTGAGAACAGGCTGCTGACTTTTGACAGCCTTGGGATGATGGTTTGCTGTGAGACTTTCCCCAGGAAGATGTGGGCAAACATCCATTCACTCCAGATAGAGTGCTGAAGACAGAGCAAAGTTTCAACCCGAGTCTAGATTAGTAAACGAGTGAGTTGCTAAGAATTCCCTTCAGGAGCATGGATGACTTTAAGACTACCGGGTCAGCAGAAAGCTCACCACAGCCCTGGTGAGGACTCATGAGAGTGGCACCCTTGGAGTTCCTGTAGGATTCACAGGCAGCTCCCTCCAAGCAATCCCCATCAGCTGTTACTGCTTTACAACCGTGGGAGGGCCCTGTGAATCCTGTTATCTTCAGGAACTCCCTGAGCCTTTTAGGTTTCCTCTAGTTCCCAGATCGCATGAGCGTCTGTCCTCCCTCCAGAAGGGAATGTTTCAGTTCCTAGAAAATAGCTACACTGCCAATCCCTGCATTGTTGTGTGCTTACTCTGTGGCAAAGCACCCTGAGGAAAGCAGAGCGAGGAAGAAAGGGTTTATTTAAGGTTGCAAGGTGATAGAGTTCATCATGGCGGGGAGGTTACAACAGCAGCCAGGGAAGGCACGCTGGAGGAGCTGGAAGCCAGCTGATCACGTTTTTCCATGAATAGGAGAGAAGTAGAGAGAAAGAGAAATGTGGTGAGTGTATAAACCTGTGGTTCTCCACCTGTGGATTGCTACCCTTTTGGGGTTGCCTATCAGATATTTACATCATGATTTATAATAGTAGCAAAATTACAGTTAGGAAGCAACAATGAAAACAGTTTTATGGTTGGGGTCACACAGCATGAGGAGCTTAGCAAGGGGCCACAGCGTTAGGAAGGCTGAGGACGCGGCTTCCAAACCCTCGAAGGTCACCCCCAGCAGCATGCCTCCTCCATAAGGTTCTGTAAACTTCCCAAACAGCCATCAACTGAGAACCAAATATCCAAACACATAAGCCTGTGAGGGATGTTTCTCATCCAAGCCACCACAGTCACATTCAGAAATGTTAATAATTTAATGCCGAGGGAATACCACCATCATATATGTAGTGTATGTGCTCATTTGGTTAATTTTCTTCATAGTGATTGCTTTTGAAAAAAATCTACATGATTTATCTTGTGTGGTTGGGTAGGGCGGGCATGTGGAGGTCAGAGAACAACTTCTGGGAATCAGCTCTCCCCTTTCGGTTATGTGAACCTGGATGGAAGTCAACCTCCAGCCTTCAGGCTTGACAGCAAGCACCGCTGTGCACTGTGTACCGAGCATCTTTCTGGCCCTCAATACTAAGCTTTGCAACAATTTTGCTTCTGTCTTGACCTCTGAGGACTCGGTCTATGGCCTGTATTTTGTCCAGTTGAGCCTCTTTAAGTCCCTTTGGTCCAGACTAGCTCTTGGTATAGTGAGACATGGCCCGGGAAATGTGTGCTGAGAGGATCTTGCCAATGTAGGAGCATCTGAGGGCATCCTCACACACAGCTGGCTGCTGCCACTCAGTGACTCCGTGTGGGCTCTCGACGCCTAGGTCTGAAGCCGTGGGCGTAAGCTCCAAGCTGTTTTGTAGTGACTATATTTCACAAACAGGAGAAGTACTCTCTAAAATAGTGACAGAAAGAATTATATAGTGGTATAAGTTGTAGAGGGCAGGTCCACAGAAAGAAGCCAAGATGAATTAATAAATAAGGAAAGAAAGCCAGGTATGGTAGTGCAGGCCTTTAATCCCAGCACTCAGGAGGTAAAGCCATGCAAAATCAAGGCCTGCTTGGTCTACATAGTAAGTTCAAGGCCAGCCACAACTACATAGTGAGACTGTCTCAAAAACAGAAAAAGAAGAAAGATGACAAAGATGGAAAATAGAAGGCAAAAGAAGAAGACGTTATTAGTGGACACTACATCATTTTTTTAAAGGATAGTACAATAAACCAAGCGTGTTGCATAATCCCAGAACTCAGGAGTCTGAGGCAGGAGAATTGCCATGACTTCAAGGCCCGCCTGGGCTACATAATGAGTTGTATGCTAGGCTTAGGGTATATGAGACTCTGTCTCAAAAAACTGAGAAGGAGGAGGAGGAGGAGAATGGAATGGAGAGAAACTGTTTGGCAGTGGAGAAGCCTTCATCTGGGCTTTGGTGGGAAGACTGGAGTCCTAGAGAGAGAAGAACTGACATATCTCAGGAAGAACAGACACTTAACAGCAGAGTGAGGATTTGAGCTCAGCTCTTTCTGTCCCACTACCCCTGTCATCAACCGTAAGACTCAATTCACTTTCCAAACTAAGGGTCCCACAGTCCTGGCACATTCTGATGCATTGTAGCAGAGAAAGCCAGATGGGATGGCCAAACAGGCTCCCGGCCACTCTTTAATCTACCTGGGGGCTACTGTGCACAGGAGGTGAGGTCAGCTTGGAGGGCAGCCAGCACCCTCTGCTGCTCACTGAGAAAGCACTAATCCCGGGGCTCCACTTTAATAAGGGGTCCAGCTGGCGGGAGCTTTTATTTTAGCAAAGTGTGAATGCTGTTGCCATGAAACGCAGCCTTGTGTCCAGGGAGCAGGAATCACCAGGAAGAGAAGCCATTGTGATACTTTTCCCTTTATCCGAATTCTGTTTCCCTCCGAGAGCGGTTTTAGTCTCATGGAAAATTGGCACGCCTTCATTAGCTAGCAGCAAGGCAATCTTGCACCATCTCCCTTTCCCTTCCATGTGTGTATACACTGCCCCTCCTGGGCAGGAAGGGGAGGAAATAGATATTTTCCCACTGTGGGTGAAAATAGCATCCCAGGAAAGAGCAGAAGAGGGTCCAACAGGCCGATCATCAACCTTATGGCCACAGGACATGGTCCTCAAAGTGCTCCCCAGCTCCCCTGAGGATTTCTTGAAGGAAATCCTGGAACCGCCAGGAGGGTACCGTGTGGTGAGCATCCCTGAAGTCACTTGTGTGTCAGGCCACATATGCAGGCTCCTGACTCTGCAGACTGGTGTCCACTTCCAATTAGCTGAATGACGTTGGGCCAGGAGCCTAACTGCTCTGAGCGTCTGGGTTCTCACTTGTAGACGTGTAGACAGCAATACTTAAAACTTGAGGTGGCAGGGTTAAGGAGATGGCCAGAGAGCTCAATGCCCAACAAGTATCTGCTCTGCTTTTATGGGAGCTGGTGACAGCACTGTTTAATTTAATAAAAATAACAAATTTAGGTTTGTAGCTCACCAGATAGAGCACTTGCCTAGTTAGCACAAATCCGGAAAGTTCTGTCCTCAGCACCGCATCGGCCAGGCATGTAGGCACGGTTTTCACAGTGATGAACTTGAGCCCAAGAGTCACACACGCTGCCTTCCCATGTCCTGCGAGAGAACAAAGCATCGTCTTCACAGTTGTGCTTGTGGGCCATGTGTGTGCTTGGAGACAGTTGGCAGCCCAGACGACTCTATCCAGAAGAAATGAGCTAAGCGAATGCCATAGGGAGACCTAGACGGAAATTGGATCCTAAAGGTTTCAATTAACGTCGATGCCAATCCTACCAATCCACTAGTTACCAGCTTTACCTGATGCACTAGAGGTGTCTAAACCTCCAGCTTCACGCCCGTTCTTCCTGCCACCTGCTCGTCTAACTCACCAGCATTTACTGAGCATCTATTGTGTGCCGGACCTGGGTCTACACTCAGTCAGCCTGGATGAGCCTTCTCACAGAAAGCTGGCCATCAGCAACACGTAGAGAAGGGGCAGCTGCAACCAGAAAACCATGCTGCAGTGTGACGGAGTCCTATAGGAGACCTGTCCAGATGTTGCCCCCAGGAGTCACATCCGACTAGCTGCCTCCCAAACCCATCTGAGAGTCACAAGGCAGGTTGGACCAGTCTTGTTCCCAGTCACTCTCCAGGATAAGGCTTATAGCAAAGCCCCGAAGAGGTATTTGTTGAACACCAGCAGGGGCTACAGGATGCAGGGTCCTTGGCATTCCCAGCCTGTCTCATGCTGTTTTATCTTTCTTTGGATGAGGGAAACTCAAAGAGGTGAAGCTACTCATCTTGGGCCACCCTGAAGGACTGTGATCTCTCAGGTCTCATCCCCTCCCCCACAACTGTCTTCTGAGACCCCACCACTTTCCAACAGCACCTGCTACTTCCCATAGATGCTGGCAGGGAAGGGCAGGTGGGAAGGGTGGGGGCAGGTCAGTAGTCAAGAATATCTAACATGCTCTCTGTGCGTCTTCAGCTGAAACTCAAGAGCCCCCTGACTCAGCAGGATATTAATAGCCCTGGTCAGTCTGGGAGGGCGGCTCTGCCAGGACACTGCAGTGGGCCTCCACCAGACTCCCTGTGGCCGCTCAGAAGCCCATGCACCCCCTGCATGCCCATGCACCCGCTGCATTTACCTTGTCTGTCTCCCATATAGGGGTTTGCCTCAGAAGCTCTTTGAACTGATGTGGGTTTGTGTCTCAAGCCCTAAACACAAAACCTGGCACACAGCCCTCCGTGTGCTGAAATGTCCGAGTACTCTGCCTCTATTTATGGGTACAGGGACCCCAGAGGAGCAGCAGCCTTGTGCGTGGATGACTGGGGGCAATGGGTCCTTTCTGAAAAGTGTCCTGTGGCACCTGCTGAGGAGTTCCAGTCTCACCTTTGGGTTCCTGAGCCCCGCAGACACGTGGCAGTCTCAATGCTTGGTCATCGAGCCTCCAAAGAAGAGTCCTTCTGTAAGGAATCTCTATAATGGCATTTCTGGAGCCCTCTCTGGCAAACAATTAAAGAAAAATCAAAGCCACAATAAGACCTTCAGACCTGCCTACCTGGCGCCTCTTTGTCTCTGGTGCCCTCACACACACAGCTGCCCACTCTCTGACCTCTCCTGGGCTGAGCTTCTATCCACCCTCCCAGGGCTACCTCTCCCTCCTTGGGGACCTGCCACTCAGGTTAGCTCCAGGAAGTGCCAGAAAACCCAGAAATGTTAAGTTGGACCTACCCCAAGCCTCTCTGCCCCACCCCCTCCCTTGATTATGAAGATCAATAGCCCCATAAGGAGCCAGGGACTCATTCGGGGTGGGGGGCATAACAACTCCAGGGTATAGAAACTAAGGGGGGTCAGGGTAGCAACTGTGAGGTCACTGGCCTGGGGGTGAATCTCAGGATAGGACTTGGGGCAAGTGTTTGCCTATAGAATGAGAACAAATATGGGTACCTGTGTCAGGGTCTAGTCCTCAATCTGTTATCTGGAATGGGGACAGAAGGAAAGGGAGGGTGTCACTTCCGGCATGACAGTGGCTCGAGGGACACCAGATTAATGTGGGTAAGAAGAGGCGCTCAGAGGTCCTCGCCCAGTTTTTCATGAAACTGCTTCACTACCTTTGACTTCAGGGCTTAGTTTCCTGCCTGAGGAGCTCACATCTAGAGGTGGCTTTCCCTCTCTGGTGAGAGAGAATCCAAAGAGGCTACTGTTCAGGCTGGGATGCCCTTGGTGGAGAATCACCCTGCTGCCTACATGCAGTCTGACTGCACTGGAGGAGAGCTCTGGAATGCAGCAGTGAGTTCATGGCTTGGTCCTCCCAGCATGTGGGGGCAACTGTGGTTTCCATGGCACCGTTAGGAAACTGGGGGGCAGTAGGCAGCTGAGATCACAGGGCTAAGTGCAAATGTTCCAAGCTAGGTGCTGGCCCTGGGGCCCCACCTATCAATGCCAGGCTTGCTATAAGTGTGGTCAAAGAGTCTGATGGGGTGAGGAGGTGCAAGCCCACAGCTTTCCATTCCCAGACTAATAAACTTTCCGGAGTTCCCCATAGGGGTGGAAAGGGGGATATCAGGAATTGTGTCCTTCTAACTCCCAGACAACTTCAAAAGCAAATTGTTTAGGCAGATGGCAATTGGCTCTTTGCCAGCTTCTACACCTGGATTTCCTTAATGAAGGGGGCAGGAACCTGTGTGGGAATCAAGGGGAAATGGGGTCAGGGAGCAGCTCCAGCCACAGTGAGAGGCAATAAGGACCCCAGAGAAAGAAGGACCTCCCCATGAAAATGGAAGTAGTGTGAGTTAAATGTGGAGCAGCAAGAGGTCACAAGCACAGCCCACCAAAGCCAGCAGAGGGGGAGAGCAGCGGCTGCGGGAGCCGGGTCTGTTTGTTAGGCCAAGGGCCACTGGGTGAGAAACTGAATATGAGGAGCTAGAACTTCAAAGCAATCATCTCTGACACCCTCAGGCGGTCCCATCCCAACCCCTTCTTCTGAGCAGAAAAGATGGGCCCAGGGCAAAAGGAGGCAAGAGGGACACTGTCTCTAGTGCTTCACAGCCAGGACTGCTGGTGTGTCACTTAGGGCAACATCACCATCTGCCCTGTGGACAGGAGTCAGAGAGCAAACGCTGAAGGCACAGGGCTCCTGCGTCCCAATGCTTTGATGGAGCAAGACGCCAGGGATGGCCTCATAGTGGGCAACTTAACAAGGAAATTGTTGCTTGGGACAGAGTGTGGATGGATGAGTAAGAAAGAGAGACGCCTGTCTGAGTGCTTCTCTCCTGGGGGTGCCTTTAGCATCTGCAGTTTCCTTGGTTCAGGAGTTTCTCAGCTTGCCCATCTCAAGTGGTTCCTCTGGAGAGGATTGCACATGCTTGCTTATGGGTGCTTTGTGCTTGAGGCCGACTTGGGGCTCTTTGAACAATGTCAATGATGGAGAGAATAGGGTGAGCGCTGGCATGGAGGTGCTGTAGGTGCTCCCCAGCAGAGCAGGAAGAAGAGGGCCGAGGTGCAGAGCTGGTATTTCTATAACTGGGTCAATTATTTTGTGATCAGCACATGTCTGAGGGGAAGGGCACATCTGTTATGCCATCCTGGCCCAGATCACCTGCTCCATGAGGAAAAAACCCACTTCCCTCTAGGTGCAGAGCTGGGGCTGGGGCGGGTAGGGGGCAGCATGTTCCCAGAGAGATTGAGGCTCCTCCTGGGGTTCTCCTCTGGCTCTGTGCCACACTGCTAGCGTGCTCTGTGTCCAACGTGGTCACCTGCAAACAGCTCCTATAACCAATACCTGGGCAGTCCCAGCAGGGCCCTACATACCTTCTAAGAGGCAGGGGGACTAGAGATGGAAGCCAGGCTGAAGGTCAGCAGAAACAGTCCTCAGATGAAAGAGGGATGGATGGATGGTAGGAATTCAGTTGCTGATCCAAGAATGAGGAGATATTGGGGCTGGAGAACACATGGGCTGCATGGTTAAGATTGCTTGGTATAGCCCCACTGTGTGTGTGAGTGTGTGTGTGTGTGTGTAACACACACACACTATCGCCTCCTCTCTAGACTGGACTTTGTCTGGCACGTAGTAGATGCTTAGTCACCCTTTAATGCTAAGTGGATAGCATGGATCAGCTCACTAAACTATGGTTCTGTCATTTCTGGGGCCCAGCAGGATGCCACACACAGTAAGTGCTCAGCTAGGAGCCCAGAATTGCCTACAGAGAGAAGCCTTTTGAGGTGCAACCTAGTGAGGCCAGGTAGTCACCCACTCTCTGGTAGAGGGACTCTGTGCATCCTGTCCCAAGACCCCAGTGAATCCCCAACTCCTGGCTCATGGATTTGAACATCATTGGTCCCACCAGTGAGGCTTCACAAGGAAGATTTGCTGCTGCTGAGGCGCCCTGGCTCTCTTCTAGTTCCTGGGATGGAGGGGGGCAGGGCATGCCTGGGCTTCATCTTTCTGGAAGGAGTCCAGCTATTTGTCTGCAGGAGCCTTGGGCTCTTCCTCCTAGACTGGGCTTCACCAATCTCCTCTCCCTGCCTTGCTGCCTGGAGCTAGAGAAGGTGACATTCTGACACCACCATCCCACTACAGGGATCTTAATCAGATCTCCCTGGGAACAGACCCAGTGCCAAAGGCCAGCAGCTGGGCTTGTTCTCATCCATTCCCAGCCTGTTTGAGCTGCCCAAGGGTTCCTTTGGGACATGCTCTACGGGAGGCACCAGGTCTCCAGGTTCCTGTGTGCTCTACTGGCAACTAGAGACCACCGTGCAAGCTTCCTCCCCAAGTTACTGAGAAGAAAGCACTAGAATAATAAACGCAGGGACAAGTATCAGTGAACCCAGGGTTCCAGTGGGGTCCTTCCCTGACTGAAGAACCAAGGACTGAGTCTTTAACCTCGGTGCTCTCACCTAGACAGTGGGGAGAATGCTGGTCTCTCTCCTGTAGAGGCAGAGGGTAGAGACAGGAAACCATCAAGAAACAGGGCGCCTACCTGGGTGAAAAGTGACAGGTGCCACTTCCTGCCAATCACTTTCTAGAAGCCAAACAGTTTCAAGTATTTGCTTACTAAATCCTTACACCAAGCTTATGTCTTTGGATGCCTGAGACTTGGCAAGATGTGTCCTTGGCTCAAGGTCACAGAACCAGAAAATGGCAAACAGGATTGTGAACCCAGGGTGCCTAACTCTTGAGCTCTCAAAACCCCAATTGCTACTGTTGTCAGTGTTCATTTCCCATCTCAGAAGAATTCCTGAAGTGGGCCTGCCATCCCGTCTTATCATTTTATTTATTTATTTATTTATTTATTTATTTATTTATTTATTTATTGTGTGTGTGTGTGTGTGTGTGCGCGCGCGTGCACAGGTACCTGCAGAGGACAGAAGACAACATTGGATTCCCCTGGAACTGGAGTTACAGGTGATTGTGAGCTGCCTAAACTAAGTGCTTGGGAACCAAACTCAAGTCTTCTGCAAGAGTAATACACTCTCTTAACTGCTGAGCCATCTCTCTGGATCCATCATCCCATCTTAAAGTTGAGAAAACTGAGGCCCAGAAAAAGAATGAGAAGTCTGATTATAGATATGCTACAAAAGTAAGGTTCCTATACAGCAGATTCTAGGTGTTTAATTGGTTTTAGTTGTCCAAAGAGAGAGAGACTATTATTAATGCCACCGTAATTTAGGCAAATTGAGGTAGGGAGAAAGCAGCTTGCTCAAGGTTACACAGCTCCTTAGCAGAAAGCCTAGTTCTAGAGCCCTTGATCCAGAGCCACTTCATAGCATTGCCTTCTGTGGAGAAAGACTGGTCTGGCCCAACATCTGGGGACTCAGATGGACTTGCCTGTCATAGAACTACAATCTACAGGACTCAGGCAACACCAGGCAAGGCAGGGCACCATTGCTCAGGGAAATGGGCAAGGAGTAGGGCTGGCAGGCAAGCCCAATTTGTGCAAGACTATTAGCCCTCTGCCTCTGTAAAGAGAAGTTTATTCAACAAAATGCAGATGAGCTAAGAACACGTCCTGCTCTATGTGAGTCTTGTTGTAGGCTGTGCACATCTTGGGAGATGTGTGGATGAAAGGCGCCATATAAAATGCAATCAATTATGAATCACCATTACTGAATTAATCACATGTATGATTAATACGGTAATAATAATTAATGGGAGTATGATCTAGAGATTAGAGCTGAGAAGGGGCAGGGAGGAGCTGGATGCTTCTTGCAGTTGCTACTGCTGCTGCTGGAGGCATCACCTTGGGGAATGCCCTGGGAGTCAGTGGTGTTCTTCCTTCCCTTGCACCAACCTGAGGAGACTCTGGGATGTCTCGAAACCCCTAAATGGTCCTGGATGAGTTCCAGGCAGCTGCCACCACTTCACATCTATATCTCAACTGTTCAAGGTCAAAGGGACAAAGGGTTTCTTGAAGAATCCAAATTTTGGTTTGGCACACAGAATGCAGTGACTGTAGGCGTGGCCAGAACATGGAAGGGGCAGCTTCTAAGCTTGTGCTTAGCTTCCTTGGGTGATAGGAGTTCCTTTGATCTGTCCCTCCTTCTCTCTGTCTGTGTTGGGACTTGTCTTCTCTCTGAGATCCCCCCCAGAGGGCGGGGCCTCATCTATCACCTCTCACTGCAGAGCTAGGATCTTATTTTCTCATGTAACTTTATAATATCCTGTTACTCCTTGATCCTTTGTTTACTTCCTGATTGCAAAGAATTTGGAAGACACTGGGAAATATCTATAACACAGCGTGTCATCTGCCCCGTCTCCCCGTTTATGGACTGAAATATGACCTCGGAGTCTTTGTATAGTCTCTCTCTATGTGTGTGACATAAACATATGCACACACACATATGCTTAGACACAAATCTTTTTTAAAAAATAAAGGCAGGTGCCATAATATCACTACATTATTCCGCAATGGTTTTTGATAACAGATTTTCACATCCACGATTCAAATCGCAGCAGCCCAGTGAAGCAAAGTCCCACCAATGAAGGTGATTAGGCCTCTGGAGAGAGGGGAGCCATTGATGATTCTGGTGGGGGTGTTCATTAACACTTTTCTGCCCCTGGTGCTCAGCTGCCTTCTCTGCCAGTGAAAGGCCATTTGTCAGAAAGCACCTTAATGCAGTTTAGAAATGAACAGGGCTAGGCCACCTGGTCCCTACATGGCTGGAATCCTATTCATTCCTAGGCACTCTATTATCCTTTGAAAGAAATGCCTTCCCCTGGAGGTTGCTGTGGAAGCTGGCCGGTTCAGAGTGTCAGAGCAGGGACTGCATTCCCAGACAAATCCTTTTTCACACAGATGGGGAAACTGAGGCTAAGAGTAAGGAAGAGTTCTCCCCAAAGGCATGCACTGGTGAGTTAGGCAGGGAGCCAGGAAAATCCATAATCTCGATGGTTCTCACTTTGACCTCCAGTGTGCTGTAATTTTAGTGGCAGGATCTTTGCCTGTATGGGTCACTGGCAGGACCAGCCCAGGGTCTGTCTCTTCATGGTGTTCAGAGGAACTGGGCATTAGAAGTATCCTTCTGCAAGCCTTGTTGGCTGATCCTGACAATGTCCAGTCACTGTATCATGTAGCAGCAGGGCACTGCTGCAGATGGATGGCCCTGCCTGGGGGTGACAGCAGGCCAAAGGCCTATTGGGTCATCACTCACTCTGGGCAGAAGCCCCACAGTATGCCCTTCACCGCTGCCTGAGGCACAAATGCTTACAAACCAAAAAAGAGGCTGTGCTCTGCCTGCTCCCTCCAAGGAGTTTCCTTCGGCTGGAGGCATTGAGGCCAGGCAGGGAGTTGATGTGTGTTGAGGAGGGGAGTGTTGCCCTGCTTCTGCTTTCTAGAACAGCTTGGTGGGGTGGCCCTTCTCTGAAACCTGAGAGCATGTTCAAGTAGACACTCAGAAAAGGAAGGTCTTGCCACACACACTTGACAGATGGGGAAACTGAGGCTGTGTAGTGACTTGTGCCATACCACAACTTAACCATCAAGTTAGCCAGTGGCAGAACACCAACTAAGAACCTGAGATCTACCTCTCAAGACCAAGTCTTCCTAAGCTGTGTAACCTTGGCTAGGTTATCTAAGATCGCCAAGCTCCAAGCTGACAGTTTGTTAATGGGGTGATCACACGGCTTCAGGAAGAACTAGGGACCAACACACACAAGCTGCTTTGTATGGAGCCTGACAGGAAAGGTGTCGGATAAATGTTTGATATTATTATCATCGTCATTGTTATTACCGATGATAAGCTCTAATTCTGCATCTTCTGCCTGCTTCGTCACAAGATGTTCAAATATTAGCCAACAGAACAACCCTCTTTAGATTTATGGGGGGGGATGCTGAGATCAGGGAAGGGTTAAAGTGGATGTGAGTGGTGGCAGTGGGGTGGAGAACTGAGATACAAGCCTATCTTGCTCCTATTTCTGACACCCTCTGTGACCTTGGACCAGTGTCTCTCTCTCTCTCTCTCTCTCTCTCTCTCTCTCTCTCTCTCTCTCTCTCTCTCTTTCTTCCCCCCACCCCCAGGCCCTTTGTTCTTGATGCATCCAAATGACATCGTTCTGTGTGAATGCTACAGCAAGAAGCCACCCCAAGGAAGCCAGGAGCACCTAAAGAGACCCATAAGCGCCCCTGGGAAGCCCAGGATGCACTCCTACAGCCCTGGAGACAGCCTGGCAGGAAGCCTCCAGGGGGCTGAAGAGAGCACAGGGCTGCCCTAGCGCTGCCAACTGAGTGGCCTCTGCCTGGCCTCTGCAGGAGTCCTCCCACGTGGTCCTCCCAGGCCTGCCCCAGGGAGGCAGAGAGCTCCTGAACAAGGGCCCTCTTGCCCCCCTACTCTGCGCTCCCTGCAGAGCTGGCTTGGCTTCTCCGTCAAAAGCAGGGCCCATCAGGCTGGAGGCGGCGATGTGTCAGCTGGTATTCAGGCTTTGGTTGTGCGCTCAGAGCGCTCCCCCTCCCCAGCTCCCCAAATCCACCCACCCACCCCTTTACCCACTGCTCAGGGCCTTCTGGGTGGCAGCGCTTCACACAGAGAGAAAGAGACAGAGACCGAGGAGCCAGCAACCTAGAGCCCTGGCTGTGGGGGGTGGGGTGGGGGCTGACTCACTTGGCCCCCTCCCTGGTGCCGATGGGGCAGCCCCCACACCCCTGGGCGCTAGCACGGAATCAGGTCCCACAGTTGGAAAGAAGGGAAATGCGGTTCTACTGTGCCTGACCCGAGACCGCTGAAGATGCACCCCGAGCTCAGGGACCGCTTGGTCCCGGGGCCGCCAGGAGATGTGTAGGCAGCGACCCCCAACAGCAGGCTCACTCCGGCGGCCGCCTGCTAGGGCCACCTTGGCCACAGGCCCGCCGGGACGCCCCTGCAAGCCGCGCCCCTCCCCGGGCCGAGGCTCTTCCCCGGAGCATCGCAGTATTTCCTTCCTGCACCTTTAAGAAGACCGTTGCTCCGTGGTGGGATGGTGTGTTAAAGCCACACAGAGGAAGTTACGCAGCCCGGATCAGACCGGGAGATAAAAGCCCCGATGGTGACCGTGAGTGATGGCAAGAGGATTTAGCCTCAGCATTAACTTGGAGTGGAGTGCAGGGGGGCGGTGAGGCGCCCCGCCATCTGGCCGGCGCCGCGCCAGGGGGATGCTCGGGCGCCTGGACCAGCAGCGGCGAAGCCCACCCGGGCCGGGGGCTGAGTGGGGCGAGCGTGCGGGTCCTCCCCTGGCTACCCAGGGGCCCCCAAAAGTTTTCACTTGTTAGCAGCGATCTCCCGCTCGGCTCAGGGGGCGATGCGGGCGGCGCGCTTGACCCCCTCCCCTGGCCCGCGTCTCCCGGACGGCTGCGGGCAGGCCCCCTGGCGGCCCCGGGGCTCCCCAGCCCCGATCTGACGGCGGCCACCGCAGCGGCGGCGCGGGGCAGGAGTCCCCGGCTCTTAGCCCTGCGGCTCGGAAGGCCACCCAGCGCCCGCCAGAGGGTGGCGGTCTCCGACCTCTCGGGGCTCGCTCCGGGAAGCTGCTCCGAGCCGGGGTAAGGCGAGCGGGGAGTGCCGGGGCGGCGGGCGGGGACGGAGGCGCCGCAGCTTCAACCAGGGTACTTTCATTTTGAAAAGGCTTAGGTGACGGTGCTAGTTCTCCCTGGGCCGGGGAGTCACTCCAGGCTACCCTGCCGAGGCTAGGATGCAAAGTTATTTGGTGGCGGCTGCTACTAGCAGAAGGCTGGAGCCGCGGAAGAGGGGTGTGTGCGCGCGCCCAGTGCAGCATCTTTAAGAAGTAGTGTAGCTCGTCTTCCCTCTGGGCTCCCTGCCACCCAGTCCATCTTTTTCCATCCTGTGCACCTGTGTGGGGAAGGGATGGACCGTTACAAGAACGCTTGCTTACTTGTGTTAATGAAAAGTAAATTAACCCTTCTCCGCCGCCTTTCCCCCTCCCTAATTTAAGTCGCCTCGGGGCTCTAAAAGCGCACAGAGAACTCTTGGCCAGGCAGGCTAGAAACTTCCTTTGGTGCTGTGGAGGGGGCCGGCGGGTGGAGAGGGGGCTCCATCACGGTATGAAGTCACACTCTAGAGGGAGCAGAGGCAGCGGGAAGGCGGGAGCGGGAGTCCGCCCGCTTCGGAGTAAGTTGCGGGTACCGGCTGGGGGGTAGCGGCGTCAGGGTCCTCGCGGAGCAGCAGGCGCCGGGCAAAAGAGTGCAAATAATTCCAAGGAGCTTTGTTCGGTGTCTTTTAATTAAGGGAGACGATATCAAATGAGGGGCCAGCCTGGATGCTGGCCTGGCCTTTATTAAAGGCGTGATTATTAATTGTGCCTGCGGTTTGCACCGAACTTCGGAAAAGCAAAATGCAGCGGCGGTTTGTGCTTCGTGTGCAGTGCACGCCACTGTCTACGCGCCCCAAGCTCAGCGCGGTCTCAGCCAGGCTCCTGGGTGTCTGTGGGTCGCCAGCTAGCCCCGCCCGTCCTCGGGGACTTACCCGCGGCGGCCTCAGCCACGCGTCCTAGAGCCGGGTGCTCTGCCCCGCCCCCAAGATCCCAACTTTTCGGGGCTCCCTAGCCTCTGAGAGGGCGTCAGGGAGAAACCAGAGGTCTGGAGAAAGCTCCCTTCCCAGAGCTGGGACCACCGGGATATCTGAACCCGGACGTCCACCAAGGCAGCGGTGAGCGCGGGGCAGCCCAAGGCGGGGTACGCTGAGGGTGGAGGGGAAGGTAATCGCGGGCCGTGGGGCTCCCCTTTCCTTTCCGATCCCTTCTACGGCCTCCAAAGCAAGTTTCACACACCCTTTCTACCTTTTGTCCAGCCTGGGTGAAAGAATAAACCTCCCCCAGGTCCCCAGCCCACCCCGGATCCCCAGGGACCCTGCGTCCCGCAGAGACAAGTTTCCGACAAGGAGAGCGCGCAGCCGAGACTCCGGCAGGAGCCTGTTGGCAGCCCGGGCAGCTCCGAAAGGCGCTAATTCAATAAGACAGAGAAATCTGAGTTCAGAAATCCTGATAAAATCTAATTTTCGGGTTTTAATACCCAGGCTATCAGCCCCCCTCGGTTCCTGAGGACTCTTAAAAGAAAATAAAGCGCATTGATTCCATTTGTTTCAGAGAGCTGCAGTTTCTTAATAATATCAGGTGAAGATTTATTTTCCAAGGAGAAAACGATCCGCGAGGATGCAACCTCTTACTCTCAATTTCTTCCCTGCTGGCTCCTCGCTCCTTGCTATCTACCTCGTTTTTCCGCGAACTCTTGCCTAGGTCCCCCGCCCCTTATTTTCTTTTTGGCAAAAATCTAGTGTAATTTTCGAGTGCTGGGCTCACAGTGCCCCCTCGATGCCAGCAACGCCCAAATGATTGACGGGCTGTAAACACATTTTCCCCTGGCAGATTTTGTTGTTGTTTTCCCCACCCCCATTTTCTAGGGAATGTGTGATGCTTAAGCCAACAAAACTACAAAGCAATTAATAGATTTGCGAGTTGCGCCGCTTGCTGCTCGCTGGGACTCCGGCCTCAGGGCCTCGTTGCCTCCCCACCCGGGCCCCAATCCAGCGCTGTCCCAGTCAGGAGCAGCCGCTGGCCCTGCAGATGAAGCCGGCAGCTGGGCCCGCCTTGAGAGCCGCAGCCAGGCTCCCTGGCCGTTCCTAGCCGTCAGGAGCGCCCTACCTGTTAGTGAACAGTCGGGAGCCGGCTGCTGGAAGAATTAATTAGGGGCATGCTGTTTTCTGGGCAGCTCAGAGCTTGGCTGGAAACATCCAAACCATTGCCGGGCCTGTGCTATTTTATTTTTACTACATTTTTCTCAGGATGAAAAAAAAAAAATAGACGCTTGGTCACGTTCTCCCAGAGAGTTTTCTAGCAAGAAGAGAGCCCGGGCGGGGTCTAGAGCAGGTTTCTATTTAAACGGTCGGTTGGAGGAGGTGTGAAGTGTGGTCTGGCTGGGTTCTCATTCATCTGGATTAGGAGTCCTTCATCCCAAGAGGGGGCAGGGGCGGTCTTAACCTAGATGGATGAGGCCCATTGTAGCCTGAAGCTACGGTAGTGACGGAAGGGGCTTCCCCTGAGCAAGGAGCTCTCAGCAGTCAGGCTGGACCAAAATAAATGCACCTCCTTGACATTTGGGGGCAGGAATGTGCTTGTGTCTGGGTAACAGTGTTTCGTGCTTTGAGAGCCAGCAGCCTGACTGGTCGTCCTGTCCCCAGCCGTCAGGACAGTTAACTCCTCTGGGACTTTCAGTATACAATGGCTGACAAGGGCTTCAGGTGAGGAGAGTCAGGCCACCATATGTGAGGTTTGGAGGTTTAAATGCAGCCACTCTGAGCACTATAAACAGAATAATTAATAACATAGACGTTATTTATTTATTTGCTACATCCATTGCAATAACCTTTGCCCTATTGGCAAAGATTATTTTTGGCGGGGATCTCATGCTGGCGGACTCAGACTCATCCATGATGCAGCAAACACCTGGGAATACACTAGAGTCTGAGAGTCATATGTTTCTAGATGCAGTACTCCTATTAGCTATATTTATTTTAGCTTTTAAATGATTACTGCGGGCTTAAAATAGCTGTTGCCCTCCTAAAGTGATTGCAAACTGTTGGCCTTGGTCAGAAAACTTAACACAACAAAACACTTTGATTCCCCGGGGAAACTCTAAGCATCCCAGTTTCTGGCTGTCCATTCATTTAATTCATGGTCTCACATTGTGCTGGTGCCTGGGTAGCGGACTGCTGGTGGCCCACACAGAGACCTCCCTATTGGGCTGCAGCAGTAGGGGCAATTTCCTCTGTTGGATGCTCATGGCCTGCATTAACAACCTGGACATTTTGATGGGTCCAACCTAGTGTGTTACAGCAACCATTAAACCTTGGTTGGCCCTTGAGAATGGTTTAGAAAGCTCCTGATGCTCAAGAAGGGGCACTGAACAAACACCCTCACAAATGATGAGGAGGAGCATTACCTTTTCCATAGCATGTCCGTCTTTAAACCTGTAACTCCGATATTAATTAAAAGCAAAACAGCCCAGCTTTCTCTGGAGACCTCGCTAATGCAACCTATTTTTTTTGTGTGTGTGCACGCGCGCATTTTGCTAGAGAGCTTTTGTTCTTATGTCTCTAACCCACCCTCCCCTTTTAATTTGTTGCAGGTGTTGCTGCTAATGAACCCAGTCTCTCTCTTCTCCCTTTACAATGAAAGCCTAAGCCAGAGCCCAGGTACCTGGATGGAGCTGAAGTCTCAGGAATTTCCCAATAAGTGGCCAATGGCTACTAGCCAAGGTCAGCCGCCGCCCCCGTTCGTGCCTGTCCCCACCAAAGCAGAGGCAAATGGCCTCTCCTGTTAACACCTCAGTGCCTTTTTTATTTTCTAGTCTAGTCACACAATCATTGTCACTTGCAGCCCATATGAAAAGAAATCTCTTTTATTGGTCTGAGATGCCAAGTCCAGTCCCAAAGAGGGGCCCCGTTCCCAGCTACCATGTACACCTCCTGATTTTACTTTATCTTCACCGTGCAGGCTGGAGGGCTGCTATGCAGTCGTGTTGAGCGCATCACATATTAAGGGCCCTTTAAAGACCTGGATTGATTGGAAGGACAAAAATTAAAAGCAATCTGATCCAGCCCCGTGCCAGATCCCTTCGGATTGCCTCCTTATCCCATTTCCACCCACTGTTACAATTTGAGAGTCTGCCTGATTTGATCAGCTTCACCTCCAGGGGAGGTGTAATGCCAAGGTTAAGAGGACGCCAAGTTCCAGGCAACTTTTTGATCTGCCCATCAGCAGCCTGAGAAACGCTGGCTCTGGATTTTCCGTATCGGCCATTTGGAAAACACAAGCTCCCACCGTTGGCAAACCTGCAGTGCTCAAGTCTATGATACATCCCCGCCGCTGTTGCCTGGTAGATATGGCATTTCCATGCTGAAGCCCCAAGTCCCCCCTGACCCCACCATCATCTCTCCAGTGCCCCTCTGGGCCCCACCCAGTCTGACTGCCCAGCCATGCTGCACCTGCTGGCCCTCTTCCTGCACTGCCTTCCGATGGCCTCTGGGGACTATGACATCTGCAAATCCTGGGTGACCACCGATGAGGGCCCCTCCTGGGAGTTCTATGCCTGCCAGCCCAAAGTGATGCGCCTGAAGGATTATGTCAAGGTGAAAGTGGAGCCCTCGGGCATCACGTGCGGAGACCCCCCTGAAAGGTTCTGCTCCCACGTAAGTCAGTCCTCTGATTCTCTGTTACTGAATTGAGGGGTGGGGGAATGTATGCTGAGAAAGGCCCTGGGGTAGCTGAACAGAACCAGAGGGCCTTGATTCAAGACTAGCTCTAAGTCCCACCATGGAAAGGTGCCAAAGCCAAGTTGCCCTGAGGACCCTGGGGGTTGAGTGACATTTTGTGGGTGGAAGCAGTCTTGGCCAGCTGACCCTGGCATGTTTTCCTGCCAGGGATTGCATAGTTGTCATAGTTCCCTGTCTCAAAGCCAGCCCCTCCTCCTTTGCAGGAAGTCAGCATTCAGACCAGTGATCTGGGTACTATTTGCAAGATTACACATCCCCTGCCTGGGATCCCCCTCCAGTGGTGCACCCTCCCAGCTTACACACCCCCTGCCTGGGATCCCCCTCCAGTGGTGCACCCTCCCAGCTTACACACCACCCTGCCTGGGATCCCCCTCCAGTGGTGCACCCTCCCAGCTTACACACCCTCTGCATGGGTTCCCCCCTCCAGTGGTGCACCCTCCCAGCTTACACCCCATCCTGCATGGGATCCCCCTCCAGTGGTGCACCCTCCCAGCTTACACACCCTCTGCATGGGTTCCCCCCTCCAGTGGTGCACCCTCCCAGCTTGCCCAGTCTAGTCAAGTGGAGGGCATCATGATGCCAGTTCATGCCAAGAACCGACTAAGCATTCCACAGAGGACAGTTTCTAGGAGGCCTGAAAGGAATTCTTAAAGCAAGGGTGGGGGATCAGGTTGGATAGATGCAACAAGCACCCCAGCCAGTGCTGTCCCCTGGTCAAGAGGCAGGTCACCCGAGCCCCTAGTTAGAGAAGTCTCAGTGTTGAGGCAGTGGTAGCAGGGGTGATGGTAATAGCAGAGTCTGACAAGAGCTCCAGGAACGTGGGGTTGAGAGCCAAAGCCTGCTCTTCTATAGGGTTCCCCCTGGGCTCCACCAGGCTGATTCTACCTTGGACAAAGTCAGAACATTTGAATGGCAGTGTCACTAGTGTCCCTCTGGGTTTCTGCTCTGTCAGCTGTAGAATGGGTGCATTAATAGAGTATGCTGGGGGTGGTTTTAAGGGGTCAATAGCGCAAAGGCTACGTGTCATTCAAAATCAGACTGAACACAGAGAAAGTGTCCCCGATGTCTGGTCTTTCTGGTCATACAGATAGGGAAACTGAGACAGCGGGGTTGAAGGCCCTTGGCCAAGGTCACACGGCAGAAAGCGGTGAAGCTGATGAATTAAGCTGAACCTCCAGCACAGCACACAGCAGGTCTGTCCCTGGTGGAGGCTGGGCAGAGCTGGCAGGAGGGGTTCAGTGTCCCCCCTGAAGGCGGCTGGTGCCTCTGAGTGTCCTTGGGGAAAGCTGGGTTTATTGCGCAGTCAACCTGCTGTCCCCAGCCCAGGCTCCTGAAAATGCCTAAGTCCCTTGGGGCTGCTTCAGTCACAGTGCAGAGCAGCTAGCCCAAGAAGGTAGATTCCCACTTGTCAATGGTGATAAGGCTGTCACTGTGGGTGGTGGCTGGGCCTGGGCCAGCTTGGAGAAGGGGAGGGAGGGAGGAAGGGAGGGAAGGAGGAAGAGAGAAGACAGCTCAGGGCTGGGAGCCAAGACTGGCTTGTGTGTGGACATTGTTGAGTACCAAAAGACCAAGCTGGCTTAAGATAGGCAAAGGGCCCAGGGCCCTGAAAGTCAAGGCTGAGGCCATAGTGAAGCGCATTCTGAGTCCACATCGCAGCTCCCGTGGGAACCGCTCCAACCACACATTTGCTAGGCAGAGTCTCAACATGATTTTGTCTTTTAAATATTAATCATTGCCAGGGTTGGGGGCAGTTCACAGAACAGGCTTCTACTCAAGGGCGTAAGGGCTACAGATGCCTACCAGAGGCAAGTCCGGGACTCTGTCCTGGCTGGTGATCCCTTCAGGTCTTGATGTTGGTTAAGCTCTGGGGTCTGGATGGGGAGAGGAACCAGTGTGGCTGAGAACTCGACATCTTAGTACTTGTCTGAATGACGTCACTGTCCCATGACAGGCAGATACAACTTTGACTTTGATTACAAATGTGAGACCAAGGCAAACGGAATGCCATAGGGGTAGGCAGAGAAGAGCCCTCTGAAGGTGCTGGCTTCTGCAGGGAGGTGGCCATCGTACCCAGTCTGTATGAGAAACCCATGACTGTGTTTTACTGAGGCCCTTCCTGCGCGTATCCGGGGCAGGCCACAGGCCTGTCGTTGAACCATTTTGAGGGCACCCCGAGGTAAACCCCAGTCTAATCCCTTTTTAAGGATTAGAAAGATTGCCTAAATCCTGCCAAGGTCAAGAAGCTCAGCAGGCAAGGCAGAAACTCATCTGTGGCCAGAGCACACGCTCACCCACCAGGGTGCCTGACTTCCCTCTCTGAGCCTGCTGACCTCGCAGAGCCTGGGTTTCCTTCCTGTTTCGGTAAAAAAGGATCACGTAGGTGTGTCACTGTGCTGGCAGGGAGACAGCTGGGCCAGGCGTGAGCGAGCGAGCATGTGGGAGTGCCGGAGTGTGCGATGGCCGTAATTACCTTACGTCAACCATTGTTATTACTCCCGCGGCGGCTTCCCTAGAGCTCATTGTTCCGCTCCAGCCTTGACCGCATCACAGTCTGCATTTCTCCCTCGTCTACGGGCGGGCCGCAGGTAGTAGATGGACGCATGGGGACCGTAAATGCCCTCAGCCAGAGCAGGTGTGGCTAACTAGCCACCAGAGGGCACCCCTGGTGGCAGCCAGACCACCCAGTGCCCTCTTGGTCTTCTAAGTCATGCTCTCTGGCAATCCTGCTGCTAACAGGTGCAGGCCTGCCTGAGCCAGCACCCAGACAACCAGAGCATGAACCCCGGAACACCTCGAGAGAACAAGAAGGGACAAAGGAACAGTTGCCCTTTTCAGTCCCAGGGTGTTGCCCCTGCTCTCCCAGGCTCCTGTCCTTCAGCAAGGCCACTGGAGAACTGAATTGTAAATTCCAGCCTGGTGAGGAAGGGGAGGGGAATAAAAGACAAGATAAATGAATAAATAAAAACCTATTGGCTCTAAATGCATGAGGAAAATGAATAGGGATGAGCTTTCCGCAGAGGGCAAAATTTCAATGAGAGCTGCAGGTCAGAGGCAGCCCCTGGAGGGGAGAGGAGAGGAGGGGGCCGGCAGCAAAGGGCTCTTCAGCTTTTCACAGGGTGGGCAGCCATGGCTTCTTGGACCCCTCTGCCATGAGGTAAGCACACTGGAGCCCAGATGGGCCAGTGTCAAGCGCCTCCTGCCTGCAGCCTGCACCCCTCTCTCTGCCAAAGGGACAGAACCTTAGGCCAGTGAGGAGTGAAGGAGGGGAGGCTGAGTGTGCCCAGCCTTCCTTCAGCCTCTTTACTGCAGTGAGAGCCCTGGACCCCAGCCTCAGCCTCCCTGAAGTGCAGATTCCCAGGCCCTGCCCCAGACCTGCTAACTGTAGGGCATGAAGACACGGGCAGGGTTTGACCCGTAGGGGAAGGGTTACTGTGAAGACTCTGGAGTCTTGCAATTTCCTTGAAGTCTCTACAGCTTTGAGTGTTGGTCACTGCCCAGGGAAGAAAAAGAGCAAAAGGGACCCTGGGGTCCCGAGAGAAAGGTCAGGCACTGATGTCACGCAAGTTGAACCCTTGAAAAGCAGGGTGGATTTTGCCAAGGCTGGAGTCTGTGCTTCACTCTGTGTGACTGACTTTCAGTGGCTGCTTCCAGAAAGTGGCAGAGACCTGTGTTGCTGAGACTTCCATCTTGGCGTTACTCCTCTGGACTCCATGATCTGGAATAAGCCATTCAAATTCTCTACACTAGGCAGTGGGTGTGGCTCTCCACACGGGGCTGTGGGTGTGGCTCTCTACACTGGGCTGCTGGAGGGCATAGCAGGCACAAAGCCCAAGGTCCAGTCACTAACCCTCTACAAACCAGACATGGTGGCACTTGGTAGCCGGAGACAGGAGGATCAGAAGTTCAAGGTCATTATTAACTGCATAGAAAGTTCAAGGCTAGCCTGAGCTACCTGAGAACCTCAATAACTGGGACTGGGGTGAGGGTGGGGCTGGAGGGATGGCCTGGCAGTTAAGAACACTGATTACATTTGCAGTACGCCTACATGGTGGCTCACAATCACCTGTAACTCTAGTTCCAGGGGTCTGATGCCCCTTTCTAGCCTCCACGGGCATTGCACACAGGTGGTATCCAGACATACATGCTGGCAAAATACCCATACACATAAAATACAATAACTTTTAACTAAAAAACAAACAGATGGGTTTAGTGGCACATGTTTTTAATCCCAGCACTAAGAACGCAGAGTAAACCTGTGAGTTCCAGGTCAGGCTTGTCTCTATAGTGAATTCCAGATTAGCCAGTATTAGAAAGTGAGACCCTGTCTCAAAAAAGAGGGGAGGGGGAGGCATTCTCTCTCAGTTTCTCCATAAGAGTTCGCCTTGTCCACTCCATTACCTGAAGAAGGAAGCAAGAGCTTAGTCAGAATGAGATCTGACCATTAGCCTGTAGTTAGTCTCCGACACCTGGAATTCTCCCTGTCGACATGTGTGAACATCAAATGTGTCTAACAAGTCTCCGGGAAGATGACAGTTTGCAGTCCCATGCCGTGTGACCTTCAACATGGGATGTAACCTTGTGTCCTCAGGATGGGACTAGTAGGAGAGCACAGTCAGGACATTGTCACCAGAGCAGCTCTGACTCGGGTGCTCCGCTTGTAGGGCTCTAAGCAGAGTGCCTCCCTCTCGTCTAAGGCTCATCTGATGGACAACTGGATGGATGGGTGGAGGGATGCCAGGGTCCAGGAAGGCTTCTCAAAGGAGAAGGGATGAATGCCAAGCTTTGAGAAGACCTGGGGCTCTGATCAGGACCCAGGGCAGCTGGAAGCCCTCACTTCTCCATACTCCCTATGGCTGTGGGATCAACCTCGAGTTGAAGCCAAGGGTTTGCCCAGCTCTCTGCTTAACTCAGTCATAATGTCTTGGAGTTGCCAGGACTCGTCTTTAACTATGGCCACGAGCTCTCTAGGACAAGAATAGAGTCGGGAGGGGGGGGGCGGGGGGAGATCGTCTTGTCGCACAGAGAGGTCTCCTGCTGGAGACAGAGAGGAGAGGATGGAACTGTGCTGCCACCGAATGCCAGACCCTTGGAGGTCACTGGTGCCTCTGACGTTTCTGGTAGGAAGCAGTTAGGTTCAGACACCCTGAGGAGAGCAACAGCAGCTGCAAAATAATGCAAACACAAAGGACCCGGAAGAGACATCTCCCCGGAGTCCCAGCGACTTAGAAACCCCGGGTCTACCACTTTTAGCTCGGCTTCCTTTCTGTCCATGTTCCAATTTTATTTTTATCTACTTCGTTTTGGAGACAGGGTCCCTTGAACTTGCTATGTAACTGAGGATGAACATGAATGTCTGATCCTCCCGCCTCCACCTCACAGGCGTGAGCCATCACATCCAGTTTACGCCACGCTGGGAATCAAACTCAGAGCTTTGTGCCTGCTAAGTGAGCACTCTACAAACTTAGCCAAGTCCCCAACCCCTACCCTGATTTTTAGGAATTTCCTTTTGGGTTGGGCGGTAGCGGTGTGCACTTTTGATCCCAGTACTTGGGAGGCAGAAACAGGCAGGTCTCTGTGAGTTTGAGGCCAGACTAGTCTACAAAGCAAGTTCCAGGACTAGCTCCATAGCTACTGGGAATCCCTGTTTCAAAAAAATATTTTTTCCTTTGTGGTATTATGGATTTAGGTGAGGCACGCAGTTGGTGGACAGACAGACAGATACTCAGGTACTCCTATGCTGGATTTGAGACTGACCATCTTCTAGACTCTGGAAATTGGGATAAGTCCTTGTGACTCCAAGCTCTTGCCTTCTCATCTGGAAATGGGGGTGATGCTTTCAGGCTTCCAAGGACATTTCTAGGAATGAGGTGAAGCAAGGTGTGAGAAGCAGTATCAAAGGCATGCCCAGCAAAGGGATGTTTCCATTCTAGAGCTAGTCAGAAAAGCAAACAGAACACACACAGACAGTGGGGGAAAGATGACCCAGTAGTCAACATGCATAACAAGTCTAAAGGGGCAGGAATCAGAGATGGAAAGCCTGGAAGGTTCCAGAGATTCACAGAGGGCAGGAGAGAGTGGGCAGTGGAGAGGGGCACACACTTTGCTGCTGTTCCTCGGCGAGGCCTAGGAACAGCGAGCCAGACCACGTGCTTACCTCTATACCACATGCTCGCCTCTGCACCATGTGCTCGCCTCTACGCCATGTACTCACATCTGTACCACAAGCTCACCTCTATGCCACGTGCTCACCTCTACACCATGTGCTTACTTCTGCACCATGTTCTCACATCTGCACCACGTGCTCACCTCTATACCACGTGCTCACTCTGCACCACGTGCTCACCTCTGCACCACGTGCTCACTCTATACCACGTGCTCGCCTCTGCACCACGTGTTCACCTCTATGCCACGTGCTCACCTCTACACCATGTGCTTTCTTCTGCACCATGTTCTCATATCTGCACCACATGTTCACCTCTATACCACGTGCTCACTCTGCACCACGCGCTCACTCTGCACCATGTGCTCACCTCTGCACCACGTGCTCACTCTATACCACGTGCTCACTCTGCACCACGTGCTCACTCTGTACCACATGTTCACTCTGCACCACATGCTTACCCCTGTGCCATGTGCTCACGTCTGTGTGCTCTGGTTAGTTTCTCCTAATGTGTCTTTTGGACAGGATGTTGGTTTACTCATGAGGGAGGGTCAGTGGGTGAGTGGGTAGGTATGCCATGTTTCTCTCCAGTCCGTCTGAGCTCTCCAGGCTCCCCTCTGCTCCTCTTCTCCAATCAGCCAGGACTGTTCCCACCCAGGTGCTGTTGTACAGTCAACCACTCAGGGCAAAGTGGCTGTCTGGCTGCTGCCGTCCCTCTAGCCCTGTTCACAAGTCCCTGAGACTCACCTCATCCCTAGCTAAGTTCCTGGTGGAGTCCACGCCCTGAGGGCACCGGGCACTACCCCCTAGTCCTCCATCTACCCATTCACACCCTGGATTTGCTCTCACACGGTGACACATGATAGGAGACACAGGACACACCTGGAGGCCACCTGTGCCAACTGAGGGCTGGAGCTGCTCCTAAATGGTTGCCAGGGTTAATGAGCTCACTTCCTGGCTCGCCTAGATGAGCTCTCACGAACTGCCACCTCTGTCACCAGAGGTGATCTCTCAGAGCTGGAGACAGAGCTCTCATGATAATCCCTGTGAGCGATGGTTCTTCTGCGGCAGTATCATGAGGGTGTAAGGTCGTGCTGAGGCAGGACAGGCTGGTGTGGGAACATCTACGATTGCTGAAGTCAGCACCTTTGATGATCCTTGAAGTAGGATTCTGGGAATGCACCCTTCCTTTGCAATATACTGGCCCATCTCCGCAGGAACCATACATATTGTGGCTACTACCACACTTGATGTATGTAACCTTGTCATCCTCCCCATAATATTGTCACACAGATGAGGACAGGAATGGTTAGAGAGGTGAAGACACTGACCCCAAGTTACACAGCCAAAGCCAGGACCCCCCTCAGAGCCTTACCCACTGTTTCCCCTAAGCCTTCTTCTATAGCCCTGGTCTGAATGGCAGTGTGACAGTGGGCAGCTGTAAAGAAACCTAGCTGGTAGGAAGGGGCTGAAATTGAACTCCCACTTGGAAAACCAGATCTAACCCCTGGCAGGGTTGTGTGTGTGTGTGCATGTGTGTATGTGCATGGGTGTGTGCGTGCATGCGTGTGTGTGTGCATGCGCTTGTGTGCGTGAGTGTGTGTGGAATGGTGGGGTGTGTGAGTGTGTGTGTGCGTGTGTGTGCATGAGTATGTGTGTATGTGTGTAGAATAGTGTGTGGGGGTGTGTGCGTGTGTGTGTGTGCTTGTGTGTGTGTGTGTGTGTGTGTGTGTAGAATGGCCCTTCCTGTGGAGAAGATCCAGTGTCGTTTGTCTTCTGTCTCAGGGGACCCTTCAGACCTCTCAGTACCCATTCCATCTCCCTCCTGCTGCCAAGTCATTTGTCCCCTTGACTGGAAGCACCGCCCTGGGAAATAAGTGGAAATGAACCAAGACCCTGTCCATGCCCCTACCAGGCGCACTGTCGGTTTCTAGACAAAGGTGAAGAGGAGGCTGGGAGAGGGATCCACTGGAGAGGCTGAAGTTTCTTAGAGAGGGCCCTTCCTCTGGGGGACCAAGAGGTGGTTGGCAACAGGAGGGGGAGTCAGTGGTGCTGGAGGGACAAAGTGGACCCCAATCCAGAACCTTTACCAACAACTGTGTGGCAGACACTATGTTGGGCCAGCTCCTCTGGGATAGATGGGCAACCTTTGCACCTTTCCCAAAGGAGAAAGGTAAATGGGGGGGTTCGAATGTGGACCTCTGAGTTCCCTACCCTCCTGACTTTCTGCACCCTGCTTACTGGTGGAGAACGAGGAGCAGCACCCACCCAGACACCTGGAACGACCTGAGGGATCCCAAAGGCAGAAACCAATCCGATCTCAGCAGCAAAGTCCCAGGACAGGGGCTCCTGACTTGCAGGGGCCACAAAGCCCTGTGAGAGTCTGTAGTGCTTTTCGGAACAGGATCTGGGCTTGCGTGCAAACGTTCGTGTGTACACATACAAACACAAGGTTGCAAACCCTATGGGTACTTCCCAGACAGCCCAAGTTCACCTGGCCCCTGGTGGCCAATGGGACAACCCAAGAGTCCTGTTTACAGGAGCCTTTAACCTCAGAGAAGTCAGGATGTTTCTTCTTGCCATGTTACACCCTCCATCAACAGCCACATTTACTGAATGCCTAGTGTTTACATAAGCAAGTTCAACTGAATCCATCCAGAAAACATGGCAGAATTTATATTAATACCCTATTTTAAATATAAGCAATCTCGGAATCAGAGAGCTTAAGCCTCTTGCCCAAGATCACACAGCTTCCAGTGCGCTGGGCTGCCCAGACCTTGGTGTCTACCCAGGCTACAGGGCTGTTGGGAGTCTCTGAGTATCTCAGGAGAGCGAGATGGAGGAAGCTATCATCTGTGTGTGTTCATGCATGCATGATGGCTGAGCAGAGCCCCCATCAGCCCTGGAGGAAGGAGGCTGAGGAGGAGAGATGCTATGTTTTCCCGCCCACTGCTCTTTGAGCTGAGATGGAGCCTGCTAATCCACTTATTTGATAACTCACTTGCTCCGCGTCTATTTGGAAGCATGCAATCTCCTACGCACCAGCTCCATCGAAGACGGGGTGGCTTTGCTTATTCCTCTAAACCTGGAATCTGATCTGTCTTTCTGGGGATGGAGTGGTAAAACTATACCCGCCAGTGGACAGTAATGGACCTAAAAATAGAGGGTGCAGGGAGTGGCGGGCAAGAAAGGGTGCTCCAGGCCCGACTGTCTGGCACTGGGCAATCCTGCCTGCCTACACCTGCTCACCCAGTGCTTGGGATCCTCTCAGCCTAGGGAGAGGTATGAGAATGAGAAAGGTAAGGAGACAGATTATCCCCATGATGCCACTGCCCACATCCAGATGCCCTTGCCCTTGGCACTCTGGGACTTCCTGAAGAGTCATAAGCTGTCCACTGCCCTGGGAAGTTCCAGAAGTCTGTGAAGTGGGTGTGGGTATCCTCGGGTCCTAATGGGAGAAGCATCCCCATTGTGGGGTGGGTGAGAGTGTCTGTGTTCTCCTCCTTTGGTCCCTCATCTCCTTACCCTAATGATTTGTGGGTAGCAGTGACCGGAACATGATCAGGCAAGGACCAGGAGGCAGCCCTCCTCACAGCCCCAGATGCTCTGCTCCCTGGGACTTCTCACTGCACTATGTGGGGACCCCTGGAGAGCTTGTCACAACCCCCATGCCCATGTATACCCAACCATACAACACTGGGAGAGCCCCCATCCAGGTTTGTAAAAATCTACAAATGAGCTCTACGCAGGCAAGTCTGAGAACCACTGATAGATGGAAGTTGTCCCCGAGGCTGGCCTGTATCCTTCCAGCTTTGGGCATCTGGCTTTCTTTAATTCAGAGACCAGAGCAGCGAAGAACCCCATGTCTGCTGTGGCTCTCAAAGGCCTTCCTCCTGTCTGAGTTGTAGACACTCCTGCCAGTTTTGGGGGCTGGATTCTGACTCCCAGTCTTAGAGAGTGCTTCCCAGTCTCTCATTTTTCACACTCTGGTTCCTCCTGACTCTTCCTAGGAGGCTTGCCTTCCAGGAGCTGTCCTCTGACTTCTGGTTCTTGCCTTCCCTTTGGCCTTATCTCCTATAAGCCCCAGCTAGCCCCAAGACTGGCATATATGGCACTCACCATTCCCTGTAGCACTGTGCACACCATCGTGTCTCTGTCCTTTGTCTACCCCTCCCCCTCAGGCACCCTCTGTCCCAGACATATCTCCTGCAGGACTTGGTGCTAGTAACATACATGAGATCAACCCATAGGCAATTTCCCTGGTGCCTCTACTAGGGATCCGCATGCCTGAGTTAGCAAAAGTGTGATGTTGAGCAAGTCCCTGGTCCCTGTAAAATGAGAGTGACAGCCGATGGCCTCATAGTCAGCTCAGGTCTGACCAACCGTGCCAGTCTCCCAAACCCAGCCGCTTGCCTGAGCCAGCACTGTAAAGCCTTCTTTGATTGGTGATTGGTGTATTAATTGCTTTTTTTTTTCCTGTGACAAAATAACTGACAAAAGAAGCTTATTTGGGACCACAGCTTGTGGGAACGATCCATCATGGCTGGGCCATGGCAGCAAAAGTGTGAAACGATTGCTCGGAGTCAGGACAAAGAGAGATGAATGGAGATGCTCGGTCCACTTGCTCACTCAACAGCTGGGACCAAAGTTCATGGCGTGGTGAGTGAGGAGCATGGAGCTTCCTTCTTCAGCTGAACCTCTCTGGAAGCACAGGCATGCTCAGAGGTGTGTCTCCTAGGTGATCTCAAATTCTCACAAGGCGACGATGGAAATTAACTCTCACAGCTGGTTAGTTGGATGACTAATTGGTTTGTTGATTAGCCGATGGGTCAGTTGGCTAATTGGTTGACTAGTTGGCTTATTGGTTTGTTGGTTAGCTGGTTAGTTGATTAATTGATTTGCTGGATATTTGGTTGGTTGGTTGGTTGGTTAGCTGGTTGTCTGGTTAATTAATTGGCTAGTTGGTTAGTTAGTTAGTTGTTTTGTTGCTTGGTTTGCTTCAGTTCTAGAGTAGATCTCTAAACTTAAGACCCATATCTTATCCCTTCCTTTTGTTGTAATGGACAAAGTCTGAAACTGCTTCTCCGGAGTCACGTCATTCAAATAACTGACAAGTTGCGGACAAATGACTAAAAGAATAAATCTTCACCTTCTGGCCCAGTCTCACCACTCCCACCCCCACTTGAGGCTTCACTTACAGAGCTAGGAGCTGTCCAGGTACACCTCACCTTGTGGCTTCCTACCTGTTCCTCTGCCACACCTCCGAACTCCCCCAAAGAACAGCAGAAATCCACCCGTGGCTCTTTGCAGGGACCACCCTATCTGTGTGGGGCTTGTGTCACCCCTAAGACTGTTCTGGCTGCTGAGGACCCAGAGAGGGGACCCACTGAAGAGGCGCTCGCTCTGCAAACCCAAGCACATGCATGTGCCACTCCTGTCTTCCGAGGGCACCCTGAGGAGATCACACAAGCTCGTTGTTAATCAAAGATGTCACTCTGTGTACACAAATAGGCAGCTGGGACGGAGCCAGGGAGGTGTCCTCGGGGAGGGGTGCTCATTCAGACACCTGCCACTGGGTGGAGCCTTCGGATAGAGGCACCTGCTAAGAGAGGTAGCTGAGGAGATGGTGAGCATGTGGACTTGAGTTTGATCCCCAGAACTGCCTCACGAAGATGTGCACTTATCATCCAAGTGCCTGTGATCCTGGCCATGGGAAGAAGAGCTAGGCTCACTGGCCAGACAGCTATCCTATACTATTTGACAAACTCAAGACCAATGAGAGTCTGTCTCAAACAAAATGTGGAAGGTGCCTGAAGAACGGCACTCAAAGTTGACCTCTAACCTACATATGCAAGTGTGTATGAGCGCGCGCACACACACACACACACACACACACAAACTACCACCACCACCACCACATGTACATACCCATAAACACACACAAGACATACTCACCTCCCCGCCCCCAGAGGAAGCAGAGACTGGCTAGAGGGGGCTGGAGAATAGAGAGGGAGTAGCTGTGTTGGGGAAAATGGACAGGACTAGGGGTCCAAGACTTGGGCTTGAGGGACTCCAGGCACTAAAGCTCAGGAGACTATAGCATCCACCTCATCAATTTATACAGGTACCTGGAGTCAGGTTGAGGATGGGTTGAAGAGAGGAGACCGAGGGGCTGGTGGTGTCTCCTGTGGGGACAGGACGGGGTCTGGGACAGAGTTACCAGTTAGTGGTGATAAAGGTATATTACCCCTCTGGGCACCTTGCCTTTGGGCTGGGTCTGTCCCAGGCCGCAGCTAAGGCCTGGTTGCCTCACTCTTCAGCAAGCAAGCCCGGGGCAGCTGCCAGCAGCAGATGGAATGATCAGGACTCTAAGGGCCCCGGGGATATGTGGAGGGGCCATGCTGCGCTGTCCTTGCCCCACCCAGCGCTGGATTCCTCGCAGCCTGCCTTTTCCCCTCGTGATGAAATATTCATGTCAGCAGAGTAGGACCTCTCTGGGAAGACTGCCTGTGTCTAGCTTACGCCTTGCACAGGCTTTTAAAGAACAGGACGCTTTTCCTACCCTCTAAGCATTTTCTAAGTTTCCGATCAATAATGCACTTTACCAGTGGCTTCCTATTCTCCAAGCCCGACCTCCACCCCATCCCTTCCTCTCTCTTCCTTTCTTCCTTTCCGCCTCCCAACCCTCCTCCTTTCCTTTCATTTACTTGTTAAAACAATTAAGTAAAAATATTGAACCATTCGGGTGGTAGGTGCAGCCCCTAATAGGGAGCGAGGTGGGTGGAGAAGGCAGGCCACCCAGAGTGTGAGCTCAGAGATGGGGTGCGCAGATGCCACAGGTGGGGGACAACTGGACAAAAGCACCGAAGAGCTGGAGGGAAGCCACTGATCCTGCTATGCTCCTGGTGAGGAAGGAGGCAGTCTTGGACCTGGGTTTGTATCAGTTGGTAGAGAGATAGCCTAAGATGCACAAGACCCCCAGATTCAATGCCTTTCATCACGTGCACTGGGTGCACTGGCACACACCTGTCACCCAGCACTCAGAGGTAGAGAACAGAGGATCAGGAATCAGAGGCCAGCCTCAGCCATATAGGGTATCTGAGGCCAGCTGCGGTAGGCAAAACCCATCTAAGGAAAAGTCGGAAGGGGCAGACTTGGTTTCATGAGGCCTCTCTCACCTTCCCCTAATGAACCGGAAGATGTTGGTGGCCTAATGAGATAAAATCGGACCGTGTGAAGGGTCCTGGAACAGGCATTGTGGAGCATGTGCCAAAATAGACAGCCGAAGTCTCTAAAAATAGAGCAATTCCATTTGGGACGCCTGCCTTTTTGTGGTAGTGAGCACCCCGTATCTAGATGAATGCAAATGTAGAGGAATTGTCCTCTTCCAAGGCAGGGCCCACACGTGTCTGCTTGGTAGGTGGTACCCAGGGCCTGGAGCGCAGTCACTGCATGTGGGGGCCATAAGGCTGGGTGCCAGGCACGCTTCAGAACTGGGAAAGAGTTTCCCACCCCAAACATTCCTGGAAGTCTGGCTGTGGGAAGAATTCACATATGCCCAGGGCAAAGCAGAATGGAGCCTTTTTTTTTTTTTTAAAAGACAATTTTGAGTTCTTGGAGAGATTAACCCTCATGTAGTCATGCCTTGGCAAAGCCCTCACCCCGACTCCCTGTGGTTGCTCTGTTGATGGATGAAACCAGTCATACTGGGGCTGTGTTCCTGGAGGCAGTGTGTGTCTGAGCAGGGTCTGGCTTGCCACCTTGAGCCATCTCCTGGATATCTTGGCCACATACACAAGCTGGTGTGCTGAGGTCCTCTGAGGGGATGAAAAAGATGTTAAAACCAGTATCACCAAACAGACCAAAGGTCTTGGGGTTGGCATTTCCTCAGTTGTTGCTTGGGCCCACAGCCCTACCCTGATACAACTCTCATGACACAGGTGTTGACAGACCCAGCTTGTCTGCTCAATGTGGCTGTGTAAAACAACTGCTGGGGGGTGTCATATAATGTGGGGCATTCTGGTCCCTGCTCTTCCGGACTAAATGCTCTTGCCTATAGGAGGTTCTGGAAGTAAGGCAATGGTGGGCAGGTTTGAAATGAAAGGCCTTCAGGTGTCTTCCTCCAAAGTTGCTCTAACATGGTAAAGGACCAAGAAATGTCTTTGCTGACTTGGACTAAAGCCACGACAGACTTGAGAGGTGGCGTAAGATTCAGCGTCCAAAGTAGACCTCTGCCTAGGACATGGTCGCCGAGTCTGGGTATAGGAGAGGAGGACGATTACTGGGGCTCTGGATGACGCTCTGCTGGGATGAAGTTTGGAGGATCAGGCCAAGCTTGGGCAGCCTGTCCTCCCCTGCCTGCAGTAATTGTTAGCGCATGGGAGAATTGTCCCCACAGAACAAGCCTCCCTGGGCGGCTGCCGCTCTGAGTGGGTTTCTGCTGATTTGTGAGAGTGAGGCAAGTGACCTTGCTGTTGGCTGGGGCAGAGGAAGAAGAGGGGAGTAATCAATGAACCCACAGAACGATACAGAGAGCTAGCTGGAGAGAGGTGCTCAGGGAAGGAGGAGGGAGTTAGGGACGCAGGGCAGCCCGAATTAGGACCAGCAGCGAACACAATCTCCGTTTCCGCCTTGTTAATAATTCATTCTACTGCAACTTTTCTTACCAAGAAATAGGAAATAATTTGTTAGGGCGAATTCCCCCAGCACTTGGCTTTCTCCCGGCCACTGAGGGGGAGGGGGTGGCGTGGCTCTGTTCCCTTCATCCCTAGCTGCTAGATGAAGGAGGATTACGAGGAATTTGAGACTTTAGGATAGTGATGGCACAGCTGGTCTGTCGACTCCTGCTCTGTCGTTCCCCGAATAGGGAAGCTGAGATATAGACAGATCCAGGCACGACCCAAGATTATATGTCACTGGTGTTAGGGTCAGTGCACCCAAGAAGTCAACGCACTGATTGACTTTCAGCCTGTCCAGACTAGGACCAGTTCTCCTCAGGTCTAAGGAGAAGGGAAAGGCTGCCTTGATTGTCTTCCGGATTCTCCACCTTCACTTCACCCCTACGTCCCAAGACTGTAAGAATGGAAGGTGGTGTTGTATCCCCCCTCATCTCAGCACACTATACCCTGGGCTACTCCTTAGGAGTCTCCTGCCTCCCACCTCGGACACAGAAGCCATCTCCAGCCCCACCCCCACCCCCGTCCAGTGAGGCTGACAGCTCAGCAGCCAAGTTCAAAAAGAATCTGTCAGCTGCTGAACTGCTCAGGGCCTGCCCACACACCCGGGTGGCAAAGACACCCTGGGAGGGGGTGTGAGGCATGGGCTGGGGGTGGTTATGTCCTTTTCCTCTTGGATAAATGGCAGTTTCCTGCCTTGTCTTAGAGTTGGGTGTTAGGCATTGGAGATTCTGTCCCCTAGCACGCAGAAGGGAAATCATGCTCCTAGGTTGGGGCAGGTGTGTACAAAATTGCCCAGCAATTGTTTTCCTTTCTGCATCCAGCATTCCTGAGCGCATATTACACAAGCACTCATCTTGTGGTACCCAGACAGGGTCTCACTGTGTCGTCCTGACTGGCCTGGAATTGCCTATGTAGACCAGGCTGGCCTCAAACTCACAGAGATCCACCTGCCTCTGCCTCCTGGTGCTGGAATTAAAGGCCTTCACCACTACTGCCTGACTTGACTCTGTATATTCTTAAAAATAGTTTAAATTCTGGCTGGTGGGTGGTGATGGTGTACACCTTTAATCCCAGCACTCAGGAGGCAGAGGTAGGTGGATCTCTGTAAGTCTGAGGCCAGCCAGGTTTATAGAGTGAGTTCCAGCACAGCCAAGGCTACACAGTGAAACCTTGTCTCAAAAAAAACCAAAAGTAATCATAATAATAATTTAAAGTTTTATTTATTTTATTATTATTATTATTATGCATGTGGGCATGGTATGGGACATATGTTCCATGGTGAGGTCAGAGGATAACTGTGGGGTCACTTCCGTCTTTCTGCCTTTGAGGGGGTTGTCTGTCAGGCTTACAAGGCAAGTGCCTTCGCCTGCTGAGCCCTTTGAGTTCTTACGCTTGGTGTGAGGGAGATGACAATGAAAAAAAAACTGGATAAGAGGCCTGATGGGGTTCATAAACCAGGGGGTTTCCGTAAGGCCTGGGTGCTCAGACTCTCTGCTTGATACCCTGTGGCCTTGGAATTAAGGGGCCCCTTCCTTTCTCCCAACATAGGCTCCTCCTCGGTCAGGGCCTCACAGCCTTCTGAACTGAAGGGCCAAGAGTGACCTTAACTGCATAGAATGTTCTCAATCTTTCCATTTGAAACAGCTCAAGGGGGCTGGAGAGAATGCTCTTAGTGGTCAAGTGCGTTCACTTGCAGCTCTCACAGAGTACCGGGGTTCGGTTCCCAGAATCCAGTACAACCTCCTGTAACTCCAGCTCCAGGGAATCTAATGCCCTCTTCTGGCCTCCATGGGTGCTTGAACACATATGTGAGCATGCAGGCATGTACACACACACACACACACACACACACACACACACACCAGCACACATACAAACATAAATAAAAATAAAATCTTTAATAATGCATAGTTTGAGGGCTGGAGAGATGGCTCAGTGGTTAAGAGCACTGCCTGCTCTTCCAAAGGTCCTGAGTTCAATTCTCAGCAACCACATGGTGACTCACAACCATCAGTAATGAGATCTGTTGCCCTCTTCTGGTCTGCAAGCATATATGAAGGCAGAACACTGAATAAATAAATAAATAAATAAATCTTAAAAAAAATACATAGTTTGAGGTAGCATGTTTTGAACCCCAGTAGGTCTAAAAAAGTTGAAAACTCACCCAGGCTCACCCAGACTTGGAGCTTGCATGCGACTGAGAGATCATCTGCTTCTCCTCAGCCAACCACGGACTTACCCATCAAGGCCCTTTGTGAAGCGCCAAGTCGGCCCATGTCGTGGGCAGTGGCTGAGAGTTTGTCCCCACATAGGTTTAGGTTTCATGCCTTGGTGCTATGAAGCCATCCATTTCTCTAGCGGAAACTGTTCTGGTGACCTTGAGGAAGCCACTTGACTTTTCTGAGCCTCTGCTTTCTTGTCCTGTGTTCTGTATGAAACCCAGGTGATGTCACCACATGGTAGTAACAGTTTTTACACAGCCCATTCCTGCATCATGTCAGCTGGAGAGAGAGAGAGAGAGAAAGAGAGAGAGAGAGAGAGAGAGAGAGAGAGAGAGAGAGAGAGAGAGAAAGAAAGAGGGAGGTGGATGCTGGGAGATGCCAGGAACCTGGGGACTCCATGACACTGACCACCTGAACACAGGCTGCTTAAGACCCAAGAGGCCTGTGAGGACTTCTGGGTTAGGGGTTTGGAGACTCACATGGCTGGACTTTCCCAGATGAGGATTGCTCTGCTTGACAGCAGCTCACTTCCCGTTTCTACTTTTCACCAGGAGCTTGCCCAGCATGTTTGCCACCTGGACTTTGACTCTTGTCCTGAAAATAACAGGAAACTAAAATCATTAAAGAGACAGAAGTGCCCGAGCCTGGCACAAAAACGGTTTTGCCAGTCTGTCTCCTGCTTAGAGACTTTGCAAGAGGGTTGTCATTCCTCCCTACCCCACCCTGGTGCCCTGCGCCGCTGGTCTAGGGTCGCTGCACTGCCTACCTTCCAGGTGACTTGCTTGGGGTGTGTGGAAACAGAAAAGCTGCAGAGAGGCTGCGCTCCGGTTCCCCAGTATCCCCCAAGGTCAGTTCCATCGTATTTAGGAGAAGTGACATTGACTGGTAAGTGCTTAGTGACCATAACAACATCTGTCCCTGGTCCCGCCATCACGTGCCCCTGGACTAACTGTCACTGAAGCAGTCTACGTTCAGGATGGTCTGTGTCACAGAGTCCCCAGGTTCCCAGAATATTCCAGCATCCACCTCCATCTCCTTCCCTTGTAAGGTAGCTGACGTGCAGAAGTCGGCTATGGAAAACTGCCGCCACCGTACGGTGATGTCACCTGGGTTTCTCATATACTCTATCGCACAGAACACAGGATGAGGAAAAGTCAGATGGCTTTCTCAAGGTCACAAGGCCTCCAGAGGGGGGAGCTCAGGACTTAGAGCCAGTTTCCTTCATGGCCCCAAACTCTTAAACAGGGGGTTCCAACCCAGACTTAGCGCTCCAGGGGGCCCCTAGAAACTGCATGGGAAATGTATGTGATGGGTGACTGCATTGGGGGAGGGGGAAACTGCAAGGCTTTTTGTAAATGTGTGTGCACATATCAGTAGAGGCCAGAGGTCAACCTTAGGTGGCATTCTTTAGGCACCATATGCCTTGGTTCTGAGACAAGGTGTCTCATTGGCCTGGAACTTGCCAATTACTGCAGGCTAGCTGGCCAGTGTGCCCTGTGGTCATTTCTGCCTCTGCCTCCACAGTTAGAGCAATAAGTACACCACCTCACCTGTCTTCTGAACATGACTTTTGAGGCTCAAACTTAAATCCCTGCAGCAAGCACTTTACTGAACCATATCCTAAGTCCCTAAGGCTCCCCCCCCCCCCCGCCCCGCTAAGGCTTTTAAAATCAGGGGTGTGTGCACTTGTTTGTTTTGGGGTGCTAATCCTTAAGTGGCCATGGAAGCAAGTGTTGGTTTTAATAACATCTGCACTGAGCCTGGGTTTCTTCCTACAAGGTAAAAGGGTGCCCGAAACCCCCTAACATTTGCTGTCCTTGTCAGACCACTTCATTTGGCTGTTTTCACTAACACTTAATCTGTTCCGTAGTCATGGAAGCTGGAGACCCAGGAGGCTGGCAAAGTCACTACTGCCTCCCGCTGTCCTCAGCTGTCCCACTTGGGTGGGGGTGGGGCTGGCTGGAACTCCTCTGGAGCTCTCCCTAGTGTGGCAAGGAAAGTGAGCCAGGGCCTGAGCCAAGGCGTGTTCAGAAAGGGGTTGGCTCGTTGTGGCCACAGTTCACGCCGCCTTCTCTGTGATACAGGGTGCTGAGATCTTGTGGTGGCTGTGAGGTGAGAGGCAGAGGGAAGGAGCTGAGAGGACTGTGCTGGCCACGGTTTGGGATTATTTGCTGTGCTTGAGGCTGGCAAAGCCCGCTCTGCAGTCCGCATGAGCCTGGTAAATACACAGGCTGATTCATTAGTGTCTCACCATCTGCTTCCCAGGGGCTGGGGTAGGGGGCTGGCAGGCCCGGCAGGTTAGGCAGCATGTACCCTTAATCAAGCTCTGGTCCCCAGCCCCTGGCAGCCCCTGTATCCATCTCTCAATGATCGGAGGCCAGGAACTGATGGCTTTGAAGAACACTCTGTCCCCACCCCACCCAAGGACTTGCAGCAGGCTGGGGGTAGGGAAAGCAGGGGGCTGGAAAAGGATCCAGGGAAAAGGTGAGGTATGGCGACTCACAGCAACTGGGGAGGAGTGTGGGAGGGATATCGATAGTCAATATGAGATGGGCAGACATTAATAAAATTAATAAAATTACTCGTGGACCAGGTGGCCTGGCAAAGGACATGGTCTTCAGAGAAGCGGGGAGAAAAGGCTTACAGAAGAGGTCCAGAGAAAACCCTGGAAAACCCAGGGTCAGCAACACCCCTTCTGAGGGAAGAGGTCCAGAGAGTCCCTGAGAAAACCCTGGAAAACCCAGGGTCAGCAACACCCCTTCTGAGGGAAGAGGTCCAGAGAGTCCCTAAGAACACCCTGGAAAACCCAGGGTCAGTAACACCCCTTCTGAATGGCCACCCTTCTGCTTTGCTCACTAGGATGAGCTTGCCAGGAGCTGACATCTTCAGCAAAGACATTCACTGTCTCTCAGTTTGAAGATCAAGGTGCTGGAGGTGTAGGTTCCTGTAGCTCACTCCTTATGGTGTCTGTAGCCACCTCTGTCTGTGTCCCATGCCTTTCCTCCAGGTGTGTGTGCCCCTGGTGTTTCTGTGTGAGCCCCTTTTCTCTACTTACAAGGGAGCCTTTCTCAGAAGAAGGACTACCAGAGGGGTTCCTTCAAGTCTTTCACCTTTTTTCCCTTTTTTTCTGAGACAGGGTTTCTCTGGAACTTGCTCTGTAGACCAGGCTGGCCTTGAACTCAGAAATCCACCTGCATCTGCCTCCCGAATGCTGGGATTAAAGGTGTGCGCCATCACCGCCTGGCCAACTCCTTCATCTTAAAGACTGTCTCAAAATACAGCTAGCTGCCTTTTGAGGTTGTTGAGGGTTAGACATTAACATGTAAATTTGAGGGGACACAAATGAGCCCCAGATAAGGCATAGGGCAGCAGGAGAAAGGGAGCTGGAAGCACCCAACCCGAGTCACGCTGTCCTCCAACCCCCTGTTCATGTATAAAAGTGTGTGCCTGCCATTCTACTTCCCAGTGCACAAGCAGGCTCACTCTGCCCTGGGCTCAGAGTGTAGGAGTGACCTCATGGTCAGCCAGCCTCCTTTTCCTGGTCACCGGGCTTGACCTCTGCTTGTCATTGAGCCTATGGCAGACACTCAGACCCATTCAGGCCAACAGAGTGAGACCCCATGGAAGTAACGAAAAGCTCCTCCTTTGCCGTTACACGTGTAAACTTGCCCCATGTGAAAGGGGGGTATTGCTGAGGCAGTGCAGGATAAGAGGAGGGAAGGAGCGGGTGGGTAAGGAGGAAAATGGAAGGGAGGGGAAGAGGAAGAGGCGGAGGATGGGAAAGAGGGAGAGGGAGGACTGATAGTTTGGTTTCTCCTGAGTTCTTCTAATCCCTCTGAAAGGGCCTGGGGTTGTCTTGCCTTTCCTGGGCCTCAGTTTCCTACTCTACCCAGGAAGGTGCCAGACTGGTGGGAAATTCCTCGAACTCCAAGGTTTCTGGTTCCACCCATCAGCAGGGCCAGGCAGGTAGGGTGGACGCTGACACCACAGGATGCTAAGGACAGAGCTATTTTGGTCGGTCAGGGCTTTGTGGGTCCCATCTTAGTGAACCCCTGGGCTAGCTGTGCCCACTGAGCAGCACTAGGCAGCCTGGCACCGGCCCTGTACTATAGAGGATCAAAGCCTGTGGCCAGTGGATGACTGCGGTGTTGCTGGCTGGGGTGGCCGGGGATGGTGGCAATGTGTCCACCCCCCAGGGGCCTCATGGCTCATTAGAGAGTGAGAGGTTTTTAACTCAGATCCAAGCTACTTTGTCTCTGCACAGACACCTGAAATATTCATCAAAGTGGCTGTGTGGGACTGGGGCACTGTGTGGCTGGCAGCAGTAGGGTTTGTTGTTTGTTAATTAATTGGCCTACCATCTAGAGCAGTTACAGCCTTATAGAACAGGGTAGAAAGTACCGACTACCAAGAACCCCAACTTTCTGACCACCCTCACCCCATTATCTTATTACCAGGCACTTGCTATCTGTGTGGGACAAGCACTTCCCACTGTCTGCATTCGGAACTTAGTGATGGCTAGGCACCAAGCAAGCACACCCTTCCCAGTGACCAACACCCCTACTTCCTGTCTCCCTTCCTCTGCAGGAAAATCCCTACCTGTGCAGTAATGAGTGTGATGCCTCCAACCCAGACCTGGCCCACCCACCCCGGCTTATGTTTGACAGGGAAGATGAGGGACTGGCCACCTACTGGCAAAGTGTCACCTGGAGTCGCTACCCCAGTCCCCTGGAGGCCAACATCACCCTCTCCTGGAACAAGAGCGTGGAGCTGACAGATGACGTGGTGATGACTTTCGAGTATGGCCGGCCCACGGTCATGGTCCTCGAGAAGTCCCTGGACAATGGCCGCACCTGGCAGCCTTACCAGTTCTATGCAGAGGACTGCATGGAGGCCTTTGGCATGTCCGCCCGCCGGGCCCGAGACATGTCACCCTCTAGCGCCCACCGTGTGCTCTGCACGGAGGAGTACTCACGCTGGGCAGGCTCCAAAAAGGAGAAGCATGTGCGCTTCGAAGTAAGGGACCGCTTCGCCATCTTTGCCGGCCCTGACCTGCGCAACATGGACAACCTGTACACGAGGCTGGAGAGTGCCAAGGGCCTCAAGGAGTTCTTCACCTTCACCGACCTGCGCATGCGGCTGCTCCGCCCCGCGCTGGGCGGCACCTATGTGCAACGGGAGAACCTCTACAAGTACTTCTACGCCATTTCCAACATAGAAGTCATCGGCAGGTAAGGCCTAGGGCCACGAGCTTGTCACTCAGGATTCAACTGTTTCCCGGAATGTTGGATGACACCTGTTTCTAAGGATACCTGATTTTCAGGGATGGTATATGATATTTGAAATGTCACCTGGTTCTAGAGATGTTACTGAATTCTAGGAAAGTTACCTGGTTCCCGGGGATGTTATCTGATATCTGGGATGTCTCCTGGTACCTAGGATGTCACCTGGGTACCTAGAGATCACCTCTTTCTTGGGGTGTTAGCTGGTACCTGAATGCTCCTAACATCTGAATTGTCACCTGATTCCTGGAATGTTTCTGTCAACCTGGTACTAGATACAACCTTGTTCTCAGGATGCCACCTGGTTTCAAGGAACTCACCTGCCTCAGGTGTCACCTGGGGCTATATCAAAGGACTGTCTGTGCAGTCAAGATAACCAAGCTTCCCCTGGGTGGTGGTGGCCACCTTTAATCCCAGCACTCAGGAAGCAGAGGCAGGTGGATCTCTGTGAGTTTGAGGCCAGCCTGGTCTACAAGAGCTAGTTCCAGGACAGGCTCCAAACTACAGAGAAACCTGCCTCGAAAACCAAAAAGAAGAAAAAGATCCCCAAGCTTTGCTACAACCTGGGTGTTAACTGCCTGGAGGCTCTGCACTGTCCAGGAGGTTGTTCACTTAGGTAACTGTGCCCCTTTATGAGAAGTCCCCATCCCCAAGCCCCCCGTGGAATGGGGAAGCTTCCCGCTGGACCTTGGGGTGCTTAGATGAGTCAGACGTGGTGAAGGGCTCACGGTGGTGCCCAGCATTCAGTACATGCTTTAAAAAAGTATTAAATGAAAGGAATGCTGGCCAAAGGATTCAGAGGGCGGGAACAGGCTGACAGAGGGCAGTGTGAGGTCTGACAGAAACAAGGCATAATGGGGGCAAAGGCAGCACCTGGGGGCCCTGTTGGGGCCCCACATCTTGTAAGTCTCCTCATAGCAGCCTCTGTGCTGCCTAGGGTATAGCTCCTGACATGAGGAAAAGACATTAACTGGCTCTTGTGTCGAACATTGCCCTGCTTTTGGTGGCTTTTCTTTTTTTCCTTTTTTCTTTTTGCTATTACTTTACGTGTGTGTGTGTGTGTGTGTGTGTGTGTGTGTCTATGCATTTGTGTATGAGACATTTCTACACTAGGACTGTATTTGTGTGTGTGTACGTGTGTGTGTGTGTGTATGAGGCATTTCTACACTAGGACTGTATTTGTGTGTGTGTACGTGTGTGTGTGTATGAGGCATTTCTACACTGGGACTGGATTTATGTGTGTGTACGTGTGTGTGTGTATGAGGCATTTCTACACTGGGACTGTATTTGTGTGTGTGTACATATGTGTGTGTGTGTGTGTGTGTGTGTGTGTGTGTGTGAGGCATTTCTACACTGGGACTGGATTTGCATCATTTCTCCCTCTCACCCACTCCCTCGTTCTGCTTTTATAAGACACACAGCATGCCCGTGTGTATTTCCATATTCTGACCAAGATTGGGAAGAAGGGTGTGGAGGCATGGAGTGGGGAAGCCTGGAGCCAGTTCCCTCCTTCGCCTGGAGTGGGTGGGGTGGGTGGAGTGGGCGGCACTCTTGATTGCAGCGTGTATCTACAATTCTTTCATGTTGATGCTGTGTGTGGACTCCGGGGCATGAGACAGAGGTGACTGGTCAGGAAGTAGAGTCAGGTTCCAAGCAGGCGGAGAGACAGAGCAGGTGGACACTTGCAGTCTGTGCTGTGGATGCCTGTGATTTTTAATTCTTACCCACTTGGGATAGGACATTTCAAATCTGGAACATGCTGGAAGCCATCTGAAAGTTGGCCACTATCTTCATTTCTTTCTCTATTGCTGTGATAAAATGCCCTGAAAAGGGACAGGAGAAGTGGCTCGGCAGTTCCAAACACTCGTTGCTCTTTCAGAGGACCCAGGTTTGGTTCCCGGCATCCACACAGTGACTCACAACCATTGACAGCTTCAATTCCAGGGGATCCGACGCTCTCCTCTGACCCACATGAACACGTCCACGCAGGCAAAGCATTTGTACACATAAAAACAAGTAAATCTAAGGATTTTAAAATACCCCGACAAAAGCAACTTAGGGGAGAAACACTTTATTCTGGTTCAAAGAAGAGTCAAGCATGGCAGTAGGTCACGACTGCAGCGGGTGCTCAGCCTTCCCAACGCTGCCGCCCTGTGATGCAGGTCCTCGTGCTGTGGGGACCCCAACCACAAGATGATTTTCATTGCCACTTCATAGCTGTAATTTTGCTACTGTTATGAATCACAGTGCAAACGCCTGAGCTCTCTGATGGTCTGACGCGCCCCCTGGGAAGGGTAGGAACCACCACTGTGTATCACGTCCCCAGTCAGGAAGTAGGAAGTGACAAACGCAGGTGTGCCTTGTGACTCCCTTTCTCCACAGTCCAGGAGCCCTGGCAAGGAATGGCTGTCACTCACAGCCGCGCTCACAGCCACGTATCTTCCAGCTCAGCTGACACAATCAAGATAATCCTCACAGGTGGGCGTGGTGGCACACACCTTCAACCCAGCACTCAAGAGGCAGAGGCAGGGGGATCTCTGTGAGTTTGAGACCAGCCTGGTCTATAGAGGGAATTCCAGGACAGACAGGGATACATAGAGAGACCTTGTCTTAAAAAAACAAAACAAAAAGATAATTCTCATAGGTATGCCCAGAGGCCTGTCACACGGGTGATTCTAGGTGTGCCCAGAGGCCTGTCACACGGGTGATTCTAGGTGTGCCCAGAGGCCTGTCACACAGGTGATTCTAGGTGTGCCCAGAGGCCTGTCACATAGGTGATTCCAGACACTGTCAAGCTGTCAGATAACATCAAAGGTAGTACCATAGGAATCATGGGCCCACACATTTTAGACCTTGAGGTAGCATCGAGGTGCCCAGGCCCTGAGGTCCATGCCCCACCCCTCCACCTTCTTCTCTAGCCCTCTCTTTTCCATCTGAGACAAGACTGGGGCCACTGGGAACCACTGTCTCCACAGCAGGGTGGCAGGGGAGTCCCAGCATTCCTTTGGCACCCAGCCTTTGTGGGCACAGGGATTCACTGTCGTGGTGGAGAGAGCGTGGCAATCAATTCACAGATAGAATGAGTACTCTTCAGGTGGCTGGTTGGCAGGAAAGCAACAGCTTGGCTATTGATTAATTAGGTCTGGTTAGATGGCACGAGGCAAGTGTAGGAGCCAGAAAAGGAAGCCTCTGAAGTTCCCAAGTGATCTCAGGTTCTAGGGCTTCCCCATTCCATGGCCCCTGCCTCCTTCTGTGACCAGCTGACAAAGTGACAGCAAATCACCTCCCAAGGGGGTATTGAGGGCATGAGGTCCCCCAAGCCCAGGCTGAAGCACTGAGCAAGCTGGACATGATCCTGGCCCGTGGAGCTCACGCTGCAGGGTCAGTGCTGCTATCAGCGGAGGGAACACAGCGGAACTAAATGTCAAGCAACCGGGATCCGAGTCCAGATTCGTGTAAAGTCAACATGCCTCACACAGATTTCTCTGGTGAGGCACTGGCCTCACGGACTCCTGCGTTCTCACCCTAGCTCTGATATCATCCCTCAAATGCTGAAGGATTATGCATCACAAGGCAATGTTCTGCCTCGTCTTCAGGCCGCCAGTTCTTTGTTTCACTGGTGGCTCCTCGCTCAGAAGTTACAACTCCAAGGAGGGCCCAGATGGCTGGGAGGGCAGATTCAGAGGCACCTGGCAGGGTCCCAGGGAATAAAATGTTAATACAAAGGAGCACAAGAGGTGTGCAGGGCTATGACAGAAAGATCTCACAGGTGTCAAAGAGTGAAATCCAGCCACCAGCACCCTGGGGTTCTGCCTCCCTGCAGCCCCGTCCCCAGGGCCCCATTCCTGGAAGGCTGGAAGGAGACAGGAGCTATTTTCTCCTGCGTGTGGGGGAGCTCAGGTGCACAGTCTGGGCAGGAGAGGCTGACTTTAAACTACAGGGAATCTGGGCCAAAAGCTGCATTGGAGGAGGAATGAGATCATCCAGGCTCCTGTGGAGCAGGGACACACAGCCTGTCCCAGCAGCCTGAGCCTCACCCTGAATTTCCAGGGGAGTTTTATAAGATAAGACCCACCACGAACCTGGGTAGTGGTGGTGCATGCATTGAATCCCAGCACTCAGGAGGCAGAAGCAGAGGCAGGTGGATCTCTATGAGCTCGAGGCCAGCCTGATCTACAGAGAATATTCCAGGACAGTCAAGGATTCATAGGGAAACCCTGTCTCAGGGGGGAAAAAAAGGAAGGAAGGAAGGAAGGAAGGAAGGAAGGAAGGAAGGAAGGAAGGAAGGAAGGAAGAAAAAAGAAAGAAAGAGGAAGAAAAGAAGAAAGAACCACTTGGTAGGTGTCAAAGAGATCTAGAAAGCAGAGTCCTTGCAAAACCCCTCCAGGGAGCCGGGGAGGGGAGGATTTCCCAGAAACAAGTTGCCAAATAAAAACCTGTCTGAGCCTCAGCTTCATCTGCAACATGGAACCATAGAACCAATTTCCCCAGTGTGTGAGCTGTTGAGGCAATGATGGCTTTATAGTGCATCCCCTTCCTTCACTCAAGTGGCAGCCGAGAAGGGAGTCAGGGGCAGTAAGATGTCCTAGCCACACCCAGTCCAGATCCTGGCACCTAGGAAAGGCATAAGGAAGTGTGCCTTTGGGCTAGCAGGGTGTGAAAGCCCAAACAGCCCCCAGGGCTGGGAATCGCTGGGAGAGCGGGGTGGCCTGTCATCAGAAGCAACAGGAAAGCAGGTAGCCTGTGGAGACATACAGCCAGCCAGCCCCTTGCAACACAGCAGCATGGGAGAGAAGACACACAGCAGGCATCTGTGTGAACCTCTTGCTCTTTAAGATACCAGCATCACCCTCCAAAGTCTTCGGAAGCCCTGTCCATGTGAAACAAAATACCCCTGCAGTCCAGCACTGACAGCCCCCGGGTCCCCTTGCAACTGTGACAACAGCCACACAGGTCCTTGGCAGGGCTGGCACTTTGGGGGCTACCCACCAGGTCTGGGAGTGGAGGGGACACCCAATTCCCACAACCAGGCCTTACTCTAGAGCTAAATTTTCCTACCCAGAAAACTCTTATAGGCTCCAAGGAACCTGCCGTGCTGGCCTTTTATAAGCCAGAAACAGAAAAGGAGTGAGCTCCCTACCCAGCATGGTTAATGCCAGGTTTGGGCACTTGGGCTGTGTTCTGTCCTCTTTTGCCCTGGAAGGGGCCAAACCCCTTGAGAAGAAGGGGACTGCTTGATTCCAGGGTCCTCACAGAGCCTGGTGAGGACCTGTCACTGTGGACTCTGGGCCACACCCACCCTGGTCTTCTCCTCCCTTGACCCTGCCCCCTCTCTTGCCTCCCTGTCTTTTTCATAAACCTCCTGTCCCTATTGATCGCCAGTAACAGGAGATGCAGTCACAGGACAAGAATAGAAATGACAGAGAGAAGAGAACCTCTGCCGAGGGCAGGCCGGGAGCAGGGGGAAGGTGCCTTTCTACCTGGACCTCTGTCTCTCTTGAGTCCCTGCTGCAAACCTGAGTGGGAAGAGAATCCTGGGAGACTGGGGAAGATGGAGCCGTCCCTCAGTAATTGTGACCGTCTCTTACAGAGCAAGTCTCGCAGGCTACTGCCCCCTGACACGTTTCTGTGGTTTTTTTCATCAAGTCCTACCCCAGGAGGATTCTTGTCCCCATTACAAAATGAGAAACTGAAGCTTGGAGGTTAAGAAATGGATGGGGCTGGGTGTGGTGGCGCACGCCTTTAGTCCCAGCACTCAGGCAGAGTAGGTGGATCTTTGTGAGTTTGAAGCCAGCCTGGTCTACATAGTGAGGCACTGTCTCAAAGAAAAGAGGTGAAGGGCTGGGTATGGTGGCACACACTTTTAAACGCAATCCTCAGGAGGCAGAGGCAGGTAAATCTCTGTGGGTTCCAGCTAGTGTGGGCTACATAGTGAGTTCCAGGACAGGGAGGGTTATGTAGAGAGACCTTTCTTTAAAACAAACAAAGCAAAAAACAGGAAGAGGAAGAAAAGAAAAAGAATTGCTGTGTACACCCATTAGAGGGCTAAGACTCAGAAAACAGAAAATCAAAAGTGTCGGTGAAAACATGGGACAGTCTGCACTGCTGATAGAAATGCGAAGTGGTCCAGCAGTGTGGGGATAGTATGATGATTCCTAAAAATTCTGACTGTGGAATTAACGTGACCCAGTAATTCTCCTCTGATCCACCCAAAAGTATTTAAAGCAAGGAAGGACCTAAGAGATACCTATACAACCATGTCATGTCAGCAGGCTCACCATAGTCAGTGATGCAAACAGTGTCTTCTGACCGGTGATAAATGCGATGTAGTCTATACGTGGGATGAAATTATTCGCCCTTACAAAAGAAAAGAGCAGGGTGTGATGGTGCCGCTCGATCACCCTAGCATTAGGAGACAGAGGAAGAAGGATTCTGAGTTTAAGGCCAACCTGGGCTCTGTAGTGGGACCTTGTCTAAAAAAAGAAGCAGAGAGAGCGCGGGGAGGTTGGCGTCACAGCTTAGTGGTGGGGCACTTGCCTAGAGCAAGGACTTGAACTCTATCCTCAGAACCATATGAAAATGGAAATGGATGGATGGATGGATGAATAAATGATAGATGGTGGATAGATGGGTAGATGGATAGGTAGATAGATGGATGTGTGGGCAGGTGAGTGGGTGGGTAGATGGTGAATAAATGGACAAATGGGTGGAAGGATGGATGGGTGGGTGGATGATGGATAGATCGGTAGATGGATGAGTGAGTGGATGGGTGGTGAATGGATGGTAGATGGACAGATGGATGGAGAGATGGATGAGTGGATGGTGGATAGATGGGTAGATGGATGGGTGGGTGGCTGGCTGGGTGGATAGATGGGTAGATGGATGGGTGCATGGGTGGGTGGATGGATTGGATGGGTGGGTGGATGGTGAGTGGATAGATGGGTGTATGGATGGATGGGTATATGGATGGATGGGCGGATGGATGGCAGATGTATGATAGATGGGTCGATAGACAGACAGGTGAATGGATTGATGGATGAGTAGGTGGGTAGAGAGATGGACGGGTGATGTCCCACATCAGATGGGTGTAAAGAAAGATAAGTAGGTGGCTGGATGGATAGGTATCTTCCCATATTGTACTGTCCAGGTACAAATCTGGTGTCAGTTGCTATCAGTTAGAACAGGAGACCTAACCTGCCTGTAGAATGGAGACAGTGGCCATGAGGTGTAAATGAGCTTGTCCCTGAAGAGTGTAGACATGCTCAGGCCCTGGGGAACAGGGGTCAGCACCACTGTCACCGGCTTGGAGGAGGAGCCCTGGGTTGTAGGGAGCCAGAGTGTCTCCTACCTGGATCTGAGGGCTCTTAGGGGTTCCAAGAAATGTGTTCTAAGTGTTTGCACATAAGGTCTGCTCAGGAAAGAGCCCACATGGAACTCATCCTCAAAAGGACCCTTGGCCCCTTATGTGTTTATTTAGTGCATGTGGTTGGTGTGTGTGCGTGTGTGTGTGTGTTTTTGTTCATGCACATGTGCGTGTGTGTATGTGTGTTCGTGTGTGTACATGCATGTGCATGTGTGCACGCACACACGTGTGTGTGTGTGTGTGTGTGTGCGTGCGTGCATGTGTGTGTGATATAAAATACCCTGGTAAAAACAATCTAAAAGAGAAAAGACTTATTTTAGCTCACAAGTCAAGGCTACAGCCCATAGTAGGGGGATGAGGTAGCAGGAACTTGGTCATATGACCTATAGTCAGGAAGCAGAGAGATGAATACATGTTGCTTATGTAGTCCAGGATTCCCGCCCACAGAATGGTCCTGCCCACAATCAAGATGGGTCTTTTGTTGTTGTTGTCGTTGTTTTGTTTTGTTTTTCGAGACAGGCTTTCTCTGTAGCTTTGGAACCAGTCCTAGACCTAGCTCTTGTAGACCAGGCTGACCTCGAACTCACAGAGACCCGCCTGCCTCTGCCTCCGAATGCTGGGATTAAAGGCATGCACCACCACTGATCAGTTAAGGACAATTCCTCTCAGGAATCCTCCAAGCTATTGTTAATCTTGGTAATTGTCCCCAGGTGCAGTCTTGTTTTATGGGTGACTCTAGACTCTGTTGAGCTGACCACACTCACCATCATAGACAAAATCGTTTATCTTTAACTGCTTCTCACCCACCCTCCTGCTCTGAACCTTCTTCTTCCACGGAGGACGCGTATACTCTTTTCCAGCCACTGCGAGCTGGGTTAAAGAGCCAGGCTGAATGGTGTGTACAGGGACCGTAGGCTCCCAAGGCTCCTCTGGTTGGTGAGTTCTGTTCATGTGCTGGGTGGGGCGGACTCACCCTCTGCAGAGAGGAGCTAGGAGCCTGGGGTTTGGCTGGGATACCAGGACACTGGGAGTCTCACAGTTGCTGCAGGGATGCAAGGATAGTGTCTCCTGCCAGCATACATGCCTGGCTCTCTGGTCCCTTATTTCTGGAGTTCCCCTCTGACCTTTCTCACCCCTTGTTAATTCACCAGCAGTTTCTCAGCCACCGCAATGACAAAGTGCCACACCCCAGGGCCTTGATGCCTCAGGGGTTTTCCATCTTTTCTGACTGGGCAGCTGAGGCAGCCATGGCAGACATAGTGTCCTTGCATCTTTGCAGCCTCCTTTTCCTCCCAGCTGCCTCTCCATGAGTCTTGCCTGGCTTTTCCCTCTGTCCTGGCTTTTTTGTTTTGGGAATTTTTTGTCTGTTTATTTGGTTGGTTGGTTGGTTGGTTTTGTTTTTTGGGTTTTGGTCTTTTGGGTTTTTTGGGACAGGGTTTCTCTGTGTAGCCTTGGCTGTCCTGGAACTCACCTATGTAGACCAGACCTTGAACTCACAGAAATCCTCCTGCCTCTCCCTCCCAAGTGCTGGGATTAAAGGTGTTGCTACCATGCCCAGCCTCTGTCCTGTCTTTATAAAGATTCTAAGCATAGAATTTCAGGCTTGGGCTCACCCTCTCCAAGCTGGCATCATCTTAATAAGATGATCATGCTCCCATAGAGGCCACGTATCTGTGGGGCGATAGTGGCAGACACTGACCCATGCTGTACCCTACACCTGCTGGGTGTGAGCGGGTGCTGCAGGTCAAAAGCACTGAGGCGTTGGCGCTCTGAAAGGAAGAGTGTGGGGCAAACCAAAGCCATATATGAAAACTGAACCAATGAAAATGGTAATTCCAGGAAAAACTGAGAGCTGGACCCACGTAGTTAGAAGGTTGCCTCTGAGGAGAAATTAAAGGGTGAATGGGGGAGGAGAACCATTCCCAGCCAGGGGCAGCAGGTGCAGAGGCCTTGTCTAAGATAGGTGTAAGAGGGTCTAAGGACTCAGCATGACTGGGTGACAGTGATTGAGATGTGGTGGGTGGGCACAAGAGGGAAGCCCTACAGGCAGAGCTGGGTGGTAGTGGTCCCCGCAGCGGGGGAGGCATTGATTTTGGTGGCAGTCTGGGGAGATAGGAGGTGAGCCTGTGGGCTGTGAGCTAGCGCGGCCTGGCCTGTGATCACGGTGACAAAAGCAGGGAGAGCATGTGAGACCACGCCCCACAACAGCCTGACTGGTCTGATGGTGGAAGGTGATCCTGGAGGGAGCAAGTGAGCAGCCACCTCAGGATGGCTTCTGGCCATAGAGTTGACAGAGTGAGCAGGTATACGCTGAAAAGGGGGTTCCCAGGAGACTCTTGAGTTTCTGATTTGAGGTGCTGTGTGGATGAGGATTTTACCAAGTCGAACAGTTGAAGAAAGAAATTTCTGGAGGAAATTTTAAAAACTTCTATTTATGTACAAGCACGTGCATGTATGTGCATGCATGTGTGTGCCTGCATGTGTGCTGTGTGTGTGCTGCGTGCGTGCATGTGTGCTGTGTATGTGCATGTGTGTGCTGTGTGTGTGCATGTGTGCTGTGTATGTGCATGTGTGCATATGTGTGTGTGCGTGTGTGTGCCCATGTGTGTGCCTGCATGTGTGCTGTGTATGTGCATGTGTGTGCTGCGTGTGTGCTGTGTGTGTGCATGTGTGCTGTGTATGTGCATGTGTGTGCTGGGTGTGCATGTGTGCTGTGTATGTGCATGTGTGTACTGCGTGTGTGCATGTGTGCTGTGTATGTGCATGTGTGCATATGTGTGTGTGCGTGTGTGTGCCCATGTGTGTGCCTGCATGTGTGCTGTGTATGTGCATGTGTGTGCTGCATGTGTGCTGTGTGTGTGCATGTGTGCTGTGTATGTGCATGTGTGTGCTGGGTGTGCATGTGTGCTGTGTATGTGCATGTGTGTGCTGGGTGTGCATGTGTGCTGTGTATGTGCATGTGTGTACTGCGTGTCTGCATGTGTGCTGTGTATGTGTGTGTGTGCAGCGTGTGTGCATGTGTGCTGTGTATGTGCATGCGTGCATATGTGTGTGCGTGCCCATGTGTGTGCCTACATGTGTGCATATATGTGTGTGCATGTGTGTGCCCATGTGTGTGCCTGCATGTGTGCTGTGTATGTGCATGTATGTGCTGTGTGTGCTGTGTGTGTGCATGTGTGCATATGTGTGTGTGCGTGCCCATGTGTGTGCCTGCATGTGTGCTGTGTGTGTGCGTGTATGTGCTGCGTGTGTGCTGTGTGTGTGCATGTGTGCATATGTGTGTGTGCGTGCCCATGTGTGTGCCTGCATGTGTGCTGTGTGCTGTGTGTGCGCGCGCGCAAGAGAGAGAGAGAGAGAGAGAGAGAGAGTGAGAGTGTGTGCGTGCATGTGTACTGTATGAACATGGTCCTGTGTTAGAGGAAACAAGCTTACGGAAGGAAACCTTGAGATCTTGGAGGGGAAGGCAGAACACAGAGGTGTGGAGGCATTAGGAGGTCCCAGAGGAAGTGGCCCAAGGTGGGTTCATTATGTGAGAACCCACAGGTGAGCTCATGTTGGCACAGTCTGTGCTCGGTGCTCGAGGTAAGGAGTTGGTGGCAGCTGCAGGGAATCGGTATTTTGTCATCTGTGCATGGGAGGCTTCGTCTGGCGTCGTAATGGGTAACAGGATTTATCAGTGGGCCTGCAGAGGTGATGTATATCAGGGCACTTAATAGAAAAGGGCTTGCACAGAGCCCAAATTTGATTTAGCCAATGAACTCAATTGCCGGCCATCAGCTCCAGGAGGAGCTGCAGCCGGCATCTGTCCACATTACCTTGGCATCATCCAACCGCTCCACCGTTCACAGTGGCCCCTCAGCCTACAGCTTAATGTCATCTCCTCCTTCCTGGGGGCTCAGGTCTTGATTGGCAGCGTCCTTTGGACCCTGCCAGTCTCAGGTTCGCCAGCCTTGGGACCTCTGTCTGTCTAGTTAGCTGGAATGCAGTTCCTTCCAGATCACTGTGGCTGTGGTCACAGAAGTGCTCTGCCCTCTGGGCACTCAGCTCCTTCAGCTTCTCTCCTGACTTTTTCTCTTGCTTTAAGTTCGGATGACCTGTCCCCAGGATCACACAGCCTACCAAAGATTCAGTCCCCCCACCCACCAAGGGGCCAAGGCCACAGGTCATGAGTTTCATTATCCTGGGTTCCAACTGGAGGAGAGAATTAGCACCCCACCTTGAGGCCCACCCCACCCTCCACCCAGCCATACCCTTGCTCCTTTAGACTCCATGAGTCCCTCAAGAAGGAAGTGTCTTGGTGACCTGGAGGTGGAGGCTGCTTGTTCGTTTCCCGGGCAGTCTTCGACTACAGTGACCTCTTTCCCCTGCCAGCCAATGTTGAATTGGAGTCTACTTTGTCATAACCAAAAGCCCGGTGAGATTTTCCCCAGATAGAAGAGCAATGCTCTCCCTGGTGAGAGAAAGAAAGGTGCTGTTGGCTGCTCCCAAAGGGTTGGAAGCCATCACTCTGGCTTTAGCTGGCCTCCTGGGTGACAACCCGTGTGCCAACAGGTGGGCAGCGGGGAAAGAAGAGGCTTTGAGGACCAGTTAGACAGAACCCTTTCTGCAGTGAGTTGCTTCACAAGGAGACGCGATGGGCTCTCCCCTGCTTCCCACATGGGCACCCATGGGTATGCAGCTGTGCACGATCCCCTTGGGGCTCAGCCCTTGAGGGGAGACATCCCTGGAGCCCCCTTCTGCCCATCTCCAGCACCCCTTGTTCCATGCTCACCCAAACTCCCTGCAGCCTCCTCTTTGCCCCAAGGAGCAGGTGACGTCACTCACTGGCTTGGGAGCTGACCTACATTCTGCAGCCCTCCCGTCTGGGAGTCGCTCCAACACCCGCTCTTCTTGCCCAGAGGAGGAAAGGGCCAGCTCACGATTTTTGTGGCACACTGGTGCCAGGCTGGGGCCCAGATGGTGCCCCCTACTGGTAGCTCCTGGGCATTGCCTGCCCCTCCCTGCTGGGCAGGGCACGCTCTGGCCTGGCACAGGCCAGAGTTCCTGCAGTCCTCCATGTGGCTGTCAGGCATCCAGCTGGGCCTGCCACGTGTCCTGAGAGCTAGGCTTGTCTGGTGTGTGCCTTCCCAGGGAGATGAGCCTGGCCCTGTCTTGGAACTGTTTTGTTCTCCAGGGGCTGATTCAGGACTTGCCAACTCCAGACAAAAATGACAAGACAGGGTAGACCACCGAGACCCCATGTCTATGAGAGGCATTAGGGTTAGAGTCCAGCAGGTGAGTGGGTGCACAGGAAGCTAAGAGTGTGCACAAACCAGGGCAGAGGTCATGTCTCAGCTATGCAGTGAGCAAGGGTGGCAGGTGAAATACTGGGTGTCTTCTCAGGTTCAAGTTTTAGATGAACAGGGAAAGGTTCTTAGTCTCATGGGACATAATAATGCGAGCAAAACCATTCCTTATTTACGTGAAATTCAAACACCACCTCCCATCCTGTATTGCTGTTGTTAACGTGGAACCCTCCTATGTTGCCCAGAATGGCCTCAAGCCTTTGACTCAAGCCATCCTCCTGCCTCTGGTATAGCAAGGGGAGCAGGCATGCTTCCCAGCCCCCAGGGTTGTTGTTTGCTATGTGTCGTCCACAGAGGCTCAGGGCTCCATAGACATGATTTCAAGAGGTTAGAAGCTATGTCCTCCACCCGTAGGGGATCCTAGAGGCCCCAAGCCAGCCACATCTGCTCTGGTGTCTGCTGGCCACCGAGACATGGGGGCTGTCCTTGGGGCCACCGTGAAAGACTAGAAATTCCAGCTTTCTCACCCCACTGGCCTCTGGGCTTGTTGGCCCAGTCTGATCCCAGCCCTCTACATAGACCAGCCTATCTACTTCTGTAGGAAGAGTCACCTCCCAAGTCCACAGGCCACTGGCTACCCAGACACTGGCCATCGTGTTTGCAAAGCACTGGGTGCTAGGATCTCAACTTCCCCTCCTCTCTCCTCCCACCTCCCGCTCCACTCCTTCCTCTTTCCTTCCCTCGTTTCTCCTCCCTCCATCTTCCCTCCATTCCCTCCTCCACCCTCCACCCTCCCCACAGAAGTGAGGAGCTTGCGCCGTAGTCAGGCAATGTGTTAGGCACTTAGGAAATTTTAATGACAAGACTGAGAATCTGAGGTCTGATTCAACCGCTCCTTTCATAACTGAGACCCAGAGAAGTAACTCTTCAAGGTCACCCAGCGAATCAACCACAAGGACTGAGCCAGAAGGTTGCTGCTGAGTCAGCATTGAGAGAGTGAGCCCCCAACCCCCACCATCCTAACAGTGAGATGGGAATGGAGTATTCACCTGCCCCCCCAGATCCTGCAGACTGCCGCACCCCCCCCCGACACACACACACACTGTCCTTTTCTTCAGGGTTTAATAATTTATTCTGATGGCTAAACTGAGAAGAACTTAGCAGTAGGGAAAGGCGGCCCAGCTACGGTTTTCTGATGAACTGGTTCTCAAGGTCAAAAGCAGTGAAGGGACCCTTGGGAGAAATGATCCTGGAGGAAGGGGCAGTGCCTGACTGGGGGCAGCCAGAGGCCTGGGCCACCCACCGGCTCTGGATGGAGACTGGAGTCAGCTTAGAGCTGCCAGGGGGTGCCGCTGCAGTAATGCGTGCTCACAAAGTCCAGGTTGCTCCACGGCCCACTGCTGCCCCCCAGAGACCTGGCAATGGCCTTGACCTGTGGGGCTCCTGCCTTCTCACCCAGGAAAGGGGAGGGGTGGGGCCTCGTGGGGATTCACCGGCTTCGGTTAACAATGCAGGCGCTGGTGGGTAGCAGGGCTCGGAGACACTCACACGTGTGCTTATTTATTTTCTTCTCCCAAGGGTCTTCTAGATTAGAGAAGGAAAATCACAGGACAAGCCTGAGCTGGGGGAGGGGCGTCTGTGCTTGGGGTGGGGTGGGCCAGTTGCACTTCTGGGAGCTCACGTCTGTCTGAGAGCCAGGCAATTAGACCTCAGGCACTGCCCCGCTGCCAGAAATGGAATCAGCACTTAGTGAACATGTGTTTTTTAATTACTGCCTCCCCCGCCTCCACTTTTGAGACAGGATCTTGTGTAGCCCAGGCTAATCGATTCTGTATGTAGCTAAGGATGGCCTTGAACTTCTGGCCCTCCTGCCTCCACCTCCTCAGTGCATGTAATGGGATTACTTTTGTGCACCCCCTTCTGCAGCGCCTTGCAGATTAAGAAACTGAGGCAGGGGAAAGGTCTTTCCTCTGGCCACAACAGCAAGTGGTCAGTGGGGCCCAGGGAGCATGGCCTCCACCTCCCAGACTCTGGGAAAGAAAGAGGAAGGAGTTAGCCTCAGTGGGTGGGCACCTACTGCATGCAGAGAGCTTTGTGTCATGCCAGCCTTGCCCACATGTGCCCACACAATAGGACATGCACCAGCTTTCCAAAGTCCATCATTCCTTCACTCATTTCTTCACCCACGAGCGACAGTGTTACTGGTCTCCCTGACAGCCCAGACATAGAGAGGAGTTTTGCTCCCATTCTACGGATGAGCAAATGGAAACCCAGATTGGCTGATAACATGTGTACCTGTGCTGGGCAGAAGCCTCACCCACTGCTGAGCTTCCAATGGCTTCCTTGACTCTAGGGTCAGCTATGGAGAGCAGCTGTGGGTCTGGTTACTTTTGAACTCCCAGCCTGGTACCACATTTAGCCCACTGTGGGCTTCCAAAACTTCCATAGCTTTCCCAGGTCTGTATATTTGGGGGAGGACTGCAAAAAAGCTCGCAGGGGTTCTCACTCAAAGTGGGAACTTCAGGGCCAGAACCTTTGAAAGCCAGAGCACGGGAGCCTCTCTTGACTGATGGAGAGATGTTGCTATTGAGCCAATTCTGGGGCTGCTGCCACTCACCTGACTCACCCAAACGATTCCTTCACTCTTCTCAGTTCTGCTGAGACAGAATTCACACACCATGTGTGCACTCACTTAAAGCGTGATTCATAGAGGGCTGGTGACATGGCACTGGCCACCAAGTCTAGCAGCACAAGTTCGACCCCTGGGTGCACATGGGGAAAGGAGAGCCCTGGCGTTTGGAAGCTGGTGACCTGCGCAGGGCTCAGTGGACTGGACACACAAAATAAACACATGTAAGTTAAGATTTTCAACCTCAGCTACTTATGGAGTTTGAGGCTAGTCTGGGTTATATGAAACCATCAAAAAGAAGCACCCACCTTGAGAGAGGGTCTCTCTATGTAGCCCTGACTGACTTGGAACACTCTACGTTGGCCAGGCTGGTCTGGCAGTCACTGAGATTCTCCTGCCTCTGCCTCCAGAGAGCCAGGATTAAAGGCGTGCGCTAGCATGTGTAGCAATTTCAGGACATTTCACCCCCTAGCAGGAAATCCTGCTGCCCACAGTCCCACTCTCCCCATCAGCCCAGCCCTCTCCCACTAGTCTTCTCTCTGTCTGTGCAGACTGGCCTCTAGGGACAGTTAGCGAGAACTGACTTATACAACGTGCCTGGCTAATTTTGCTTAGCGTCGCATTTTCAAGGTTCATCCAGGTGCGGTATGAAGCAGCAGTTCCTTCCTTTTATGACCGAATAACATTCTATTTTCTGGATATCCTACATTTTGTGCATTTGTAAGTAGGTGTTGGGGTGGTCTCCAGTTTCCAGGAACTGGAAAACAGGTTCTATTCTTTTGCACATGCATCCTAGAGTAGGTAGGGCTACAGCTATCATTGAAACTCTCACACATGATCTCCCCGAATTGCCTCAAGCACCCCCCTAGAGGATGCAGCTGTGGATGTGGGGTTTGGGGGATGACATTGAGGCACAGCAGGGCTGATAGGAAATGGCGCTGACATATGCCCCCTCGAAGAGGTGACACTGTTGTTCACCTTGCAACCTCTGCCTCAAAGTGTTAGCCCTGAAAAGGGGAAAGAGCCTTGCAGCAGGGGCCAGGCAGAGGGAACAGCACATGCAAAGGCCCAGAGGACAGCAAGGTCAGAACTCAGGCTAGGTAGAGGTAGGGAGAGAGGGAAGGAGAAGGAGAGCCCGTGAAGCACACCCCCCCGCCACTCCCAGTACAGGCAAAACCATTCACACTTGTGATGTCAGGAGAAAGAGGAGCCCCTGCCCTTGGCTGGGATGGTATAGACCAATAGTCCTTGGGCAACCTCCCTTGTGCCAACCAAGGCAGCTCTCCTGCTCCTCCCGGCACAGCCAAGACCAAGGTACCTTTTGCATTTTAGTAGAAGACAGAGCAGAGTTAGGACTGGCAGGGTGGGACTTGAGCATGGCCCTGGGCAAGCCAGTCCCCTCCTGAGCCACTCTGGCCACTGGGCTCTATGGCCAGCCTTCCTGTTAGCCTGGATACAATCGGCTTCTCAGACCCAACTGATCTTTTATGCATTTTTAATAAGCCAAGGTCAATGTTATCACCCAAAGTTGACGGCAATCTTTTCTCTACGTAGCTGGTGTCTAAAAATATCCCCTCCTCAGGCCAGAGGTGTGGAATACACTCCTGGTTTTCTACAACTGGGTGTTCCTCTCCAGCTAGCTCAGCAGGGTGTTAAAAAAATTCAGAAGAAAAAGGAAACCTTTGGAGGTCATATACATTTTGCAAACAAGTTTCTGTCAAAGTCAAACAGGTTTCTTTCCCGAAGTACTTGTCAGGGACTTTGGTACCAATGTGCACTGTGAATTGGGTTGTTGGGGGTGTCGGGGCACTACTGCTTGTTTGACCAAAGAGGCTCAACCTTCTTTTACATGAATTTCTGACACCATAGATTCCTGGGGCCCAGTGTTCCCAAGAGGAAGAACCTACCATGCTAGCTAGTGCCTGCCGTCCACCTCTGTGCCTTTGGAGGAATGAGCAGGCTCCACCCCTTAGGTCAGCACAGGGCAGAGCCAGCCGCGTGAGGTCAGGGTGTGTAAATGACCCGGGCTAGACATCTGTCTTTGTTCCTTTGCGGCTGTGATAAAACACACTGACAAAAGTGACTTAGGAAAGAAGAGGTTTGCCAGGCGGTGGTGGCGCCATTTAATCCCAGCACTCAGGAGGCAGAGAACGGAGGATCTCTGTGAGATCAAGGCCAGTTTGGTCTACAGAGCGAGTTCCAGGACAGCCAGAGAGATACACAGAGAAACCGTCTCGAAAAACAAAAAACAAAAAACAAAAAAACAAACAGAAAGAAAGAAGGAAGAAAGGAAGGAAGGAGAAAGAAGGAAAGAAAGAAAGAAAGGAAGGAAGGAAGGAAGGAAGGAAGGAAGAAAGGAAGGAAGGTTTATTTTGACCCACAGTTCAAGAGGACAGTCCATGACGACCACAAAGGCAAGGCTGCCCCTAAAGCAGCTGGGCATGTCACATCCACAGTCAGGAGCAGAGAAAGATGGAGATGAATGCACACTAAGCTCAGGTCCCCTTTCTCCAGGATGCAATTGAGATTAACCCCCTACACACACACACACATACACACACACACACACACACACACACACACCACACAGGCATGCCCAGAGGTCCTGGGGGATTCTAGACCCAGTCAGGCTGACAGCTGACATTACCATCACATATTTGTCCTGGTTGCCTTTCTGTTGCTATGATAAAGCACTCATATCTAAAGCCACCTGGGGAGGAAAAGATTTGTTTGGCGTCCACTTCCAGGCCACAGTTCTTCATTCTGAGAAGTCCGAGCATGAAGTGGGGCTTTTTTTCTTATTTCACACAATGTTACCTCCAACCAGAATTCACTCAGAGCCACAGGAGTCCAGCAGGAACCATGGAGGATGCTGCTTGCTGGCTCACACAGGCTCATGTTTAGCTAGCTTCCTTATACAACCTACCTGCACAGCGAAGGGTGCTGCCCACCGTATGGATCCCTCCTGCATCAATTAACACTCAAGACAATCCCCACAGCTATGTACAGCTCAGTGTAATGCAGACCTTCCAAGGATTTGGACCAATGCATCATACGTGATTCATGTTGTAAGATCATTTGGAAAGTGTTGCCAGATCCTCTGCTCTGCCAAAGAGTGTGGCAGTGTGAACCCAGAAAGCCTAAAAAGCTGGGATGTGGCTCAGTTGGTAGAGTGCTCACCAGTGTGCAGCAGCATCGTGACAACTAATACACAGTATTATCAGTATCAGTTCGTGACAGTAATATCACGAACACCTTAGTATCGATGGCCATGTGCCTTCTAGGCACACTTGGCATTTCTCCGAGCATGTCTCCACCAAGGCGCAGTCAAGTGCGCACACTTGGCCCTGGATTGACGAGCCTTTGAAGTCCCTCCAGGGTTCGCTGGGGCCCCCTCCCTCCGTAGCAGTCTTCACCCTCTGTTGCCCATCTATTGATCAGCCAGATACACGTATGCGCTGTGCGGGCTGCATCCACGGCCCACACATTCAGTGGCATTCATCGTGTGGCTCTGTCCTCGGCGTTTCTGGTCCAGATTTGGTCTGATTCAAGTTCCGCTCCAGCGGTGAACGATCTAGAAAGTTTCCTTCCTGTCTGTGTCATCTGTGTTGTTCTGGGCAGGCATGGCTCAGTTGCTGAAGCCCTCCATTCTTAGGGACCCCCACTTCTGCCATGAGCTGCTGCTATGAACAGGACTATGCCCTCTTTGATGTCAGATTACCCTGAGGTATAGCTTAAGGAAGACAGGCAGAATCCATGCTATTGCTTTCCCTTTATTTACCAGTTTGCACAATGATGAGCTGCCTATGAATATTTGAATAAACGGTGAATAATACATGTGTGGGTGAACTGGCAGGACTGAGGAGCTGGGGTTCTTTCTGTCACCCTCAAGTGCCTGGGTCTGTAGCCTTCAGCCAGGACTCTGAACAGCAGCAGCTGTGGTGTGGCTCGCTATTTGTCACCTGTCTGCCCACCTCAGTTAAGCGTTAATGTGGGTGTGGACATGGGGCTTAGTGGGTCTAGGGTTTATCTAGTCGGCACAAAGCCTTAGGTTTAAACTCCAGAACACTAAAACAAACTAACAAACAAAAACCCAATGATTGTGGAGCCAGAGAGATGGCTCAGCTTGTCCCCAAACTTGATGACTCAAGTGTCATCCCAAGTCTTCCACACCCATGCTGTGGCACACATGCACGAGTGCGCACACACACAAGTTGAATTAATTTAACTTTTAAAAAATGGGTGTGCTAGCCAATACCTATATTCCTAGCTCTTGTTGGGGTGGTGGGGTGGCTTTGGGAAGTTCAAGGTCTTCTTGGCCACGTAGCTAATTCAAGGCCATTTTGAGCTATATGAAATGCTCTCTCAAAAATTTTTTAAAGGGGCTGGAAAGATGGCTCCGTGGTTAAGAGCACTGACTGCTCTTCCAGAGGACCCGGGTTCAATTCCCAGCACCCACATGGCAGCTCACAACTGTCTGATGGTCCAGTTCCAGGGGATCTGACACCTTCACACCAGTGCACATAAAATAAAAGTTAAATAAATCATAAAAAATATTTTTAAAAAGTTTTAAAAAGCCAGGTGGTGGTGGCACACTCTTTTAATCCCAGCACTCAGGAGGAAAAGGCAGGTGGATCTCTGAGTTCAAGGCCAGCCTGGTCTACAGAGAGAGTTCCAGGACATCCAGGCCTACACAGAGAAACCCTGTCTCAAAATAATATAATAAATATAAATAATAAATAAAATAATATATTAATTAATTAATATGAAAAGGAGTTCAGGTGGTCAAATTGCTGAACCATCTGACATAATGGAGTCTTTCTCCACCTAAGAACAGAAGTCCAGGAATCCACAAAGGGCAGCCAGAACCAACCTCAGGAGGTCCAGGGCGTCCCTGGCTGGACAACCCATGGGAATGGACATCTGCCCTCTTTGTCCCGAAGGAGTGTCTGAGTGTGCAATGAACAGTTGATCTCCTGAGTCCCTTCAGGGCAGCCCAGCACAGCCCTGGCCACTCCTGCTCCTGAGTTCTTGCCTTCACCAGAGGCCAAGTGGCCTGCCCTGGAGCTTGCTGACCTCCCCCATCCTCTGGTCTCCTCAGGTGCAAATGTAACCTGCACGCCAACCTGTGCACAGTGCGCGAGGGCAGTCTGCAGTGCGAGTGTGAACACAACACCACGGGCCCCGACTGTGGCAAGTGCAAGAAGAACTTCCGTACACGAGCCTGGCGAGCTGGCTCCTACCTGCCGCTGCCCCATGGCTCTCCCAATGCCTGTACGTATGTAACCAACCCAGTGGCGATCCTCATCCTGTGCCCCAGAACTGTGGCTCACATGTGCACTTGCATGCATACACACATACACATACACATACACACACACACACACACACACACACACACACACACACACACAAAGTAGGGGGCAGCTGACGTGGACACACACACGTGTTGACCCTCCAGCTGCCCCCCTCCATGTCTTTTATGCTGTACTTAGGCAGGCCAACCCCATTGGCTTCTCAGCATCTTGCCACCCTTCTTCACTCTGAGAGCAGGGTGGGAGACCTGTGGAGATTCAGGACAGCAGGTACAGTGAATGCCCCCTAACAATCAGTGGTTATGGGGTGCATGCAGCATGTCACATGCTTCTGGCACTGAACCCCCAGCCCTGCTGCTGGCGGTCAAGTACTAACCTTCACATTTGGGAGAAGTGTCCTTGGAGACGCTTGTCTGAGCCCCTGCTCTCAGCCCGGTCTTGCCCCTACCTCACTCAGCTATCAAGGGGAGCCATGTGAGAGTTTCCTCACACATGTCTGTACCATGAGCACTCTTTGAGGGATCCTCATGTTGGGGGGACCCCAAGAACAGGCTTCATGAAATCATAGCTCCCACAAGTCTCTGGGCTGCAAGCAGGAGAGCCTGAGCTGGCTTCTCAGACCCCTGAAACGCACCAAATGACCTGTTCCACACTGAGGCTGCACCAGGATCAGTGGCTACACGTGGCTTCCCTGAGCCCTTACAATACCATGGGAAAGCCGTGACTACCTGCCACCCCCAGGTGAACACTCAAAGGCCCAGCCAGCCCAGTGCTCTCCTGGTTCCACAGCCAGTCCCGCCCAACACAGGACCCAGTGACAAAGACAGGGTCCACGTGGTTCCCAAACCACATGTCCCATCTGGCACCCTCCCTCACCCCTAAAAGATTCATGTGGCTTTATACTGATCAAAGCCGAAGGCTGCGGCAAGGCAGACGGTGACAGGCATGGCGCGCGTGGGCTACAGCCAGCGCTGTGACAAGCCTTTGAAGGGATGACTTGCCAAGCACCGCAAGGCACTCAAGGGTCTTCAAAGCACAGAGGGGGCTTGGCGGGCTGCTGGCCTGCCCCATCTAGCTCCCTCCTCCTGGGTGCCTCTCCACATCTCTTCGTCTCCCGCACCTTCCTCTAGTCCTTGCTGCTACCTCTTACGGGTGGGCTTGTCTCCCCTCCATCTGTCCTACAGCCATACCCACCCCACCACTTCTGTTTGGTTCCTTCCACAGCCTCCCACCTATCACCTCCACCATCATGGACCAAAACTCCTACCTGCAGACTACCCCATGTCCTGCCAATCACACAGTCAGACCCCAGGGTCACTTTTATGTCTTATCTCCTTCCTGCATTGGGAACCTTCCCCCACTTCACCCCCACTTCCCTCTATCTACCTCCTCTCTGGGACCTCCTCTTTATAATCACAGGGACACCCCTCCTAGGTGCCCACCTACTTCAAAGCCTTGGGAGTGAACCCCTAAGTTGTTGGTCCCCCCAAATACAAGGCCCCTGTGAAATCACCCTACCTTTCCCTCCTTCATTCCCTATTCCCAAAACCAAAGTCCTCCACACCCAGTCTCTTAAGACTGGATCATTCCACTGTATCCCTGTGCCTTCCTCACCCTCAGGACCAAATTCTGAGGTCCCCTGGCCTCTGCACCCCACTCTTAGCACCTATGAGTCCTAGCTCTCAGCTCCCACACTCCCAAGCTCGTCTAGACCTCAGGCATATGATGTCTGCTGGGTGTGTAGGTAAAGATTGGAGGAGGGATCAGGAGAACCACCCAGTGCCCCACCCAGCCCACTCTCCCCACAAGTCCTCAGAACCACCAAGGAAAAGCCGTGGCTGACTCCTTCCTTTTGTGACTGTGACAGTTCTACTCAGGGATGGTGACATCACTAGTTAATCCAGTCTCAGGTTTCCTTCCCCACAGAGGCACAGAACACCAGGAGATGGGATCCAGCCTCTCACAATGCCATTCTCCCAGCAGGCCATACCTCCTATTCCCTGGTGATATCTCTGTCCATGAGGACATTGTCCTGCCTTAGGGATCCTGAAAGTTGTGGCTAAACAGGAGGGAATGCTTGTCACAGTGTCCCTTCTGGAAAATGGACTAAGCGCAGCCTCCAGGCAGTCAGGGGTGAGAATTGTGAGAACGGTTGTGGGCCCATAGGCTGCCCGTGACCCAGCAGATTCTCGGGCCCTTCAGATCTCCTTCCCTTTAGTAGGACTGGAAGACACCTCCGTGGGCTCCCCTGCCTTGTACAATGTCCTGTGCCAGGTTGGGGTGGCCAGGTCTCGTGTCTAACACTGTTACCCTCTTGTGCCCCTACAGGTGCCGCTGCAGGCTCCGCCTTTGGCAGTAAGTATGCCGCACTTAGTACAAGACTCTGGGGCTGGGCCTTCAGAGTGGACAGGAACGGGCTTCTGTCTCTCCAGGCCTGGCCTGTGTTCCCCCTGCATCTAATCACACCCAACTGCTTCTCCACCTCACTCCAGGTCTCCTAGGAGCTTTCTCATGCTGCTTTGGAAGAAGGACAGGGCCTTTGTGCATTTGTGGTCCCCTGACCCCTGGGTAGACAGACTTCCATTCTGCCCTTTGTACACAGCCAGGATAGGGTTCTTCTCTATTCGTGGCAGTGTCTGTCCCGAGTTTGGCCATTTGGTACCTCCTCCAGGCCTGCTGGAGGGGACAAGCTCTGATCCCAGTGCTCTGGATGTCAGGGAATGTCACGCTGGGAAGGGGCATCTGCAAGAGTGCAGGTGTCTTAGAAGCCCCAAGAATGGTGTGTGTGGGGGGTCTGATGTGGGTACCTGCTAACTCCCATCCTCATGGTGTTCCAAAGCGTTTAGTGGAGGCAGGCGGCTGTGCAAAGCAGGGCACTGTGGCATCTCATTTAAACATTGCAAACTCACCCTGCCCCAAAAGATGTCCTTACTCCAGAGTCAATAGGGAAGGGCTTGTCAGTGTTAAACTGTGGCAGATCCCGAGCTTTGTGGATGTCTCCAAGGGCTTCACCACCCTTCACCGTGTTTCTATGGGGACACGCCCTGCCTGCCTATCCTGCCTCAGCCAGGTTGGCCCCTGTCTGAGATGCTGGTGGGCAGAGAGAAACTGGACTCTTAAACATCACTAGTATTTGCCTCCAACATCAGAGTTAAGTGAGGACTTCTCTGGGAGGTCCCTACTCCACCGTTTCCTGCTTTCTCCGTGTCTTGCCAGGTACCAGCAGGTCTATCAAAGATTCTGCGCCCAAAGCCCCTATGGCCACTGAGGCCACAAAGAGGGGTCCTATCACTTCTGTCCCCTCCACATCTACCATCCAAGCCCCTGCAGTCCCCAGCACCCCACAGCCCACAGGTAGGTATGAGAACACACCCGAGGGTGCTTGCTCCCTCCCTTTTTGCCTCCCTCACCCAGGGAAGAGCAGATGCTTGCTTCTTAGAGTAGAAACTATTAGCAATCTAGCTCCTTCAAAGCACTGGCTGAGGGGGTCCCCAGGCCATCTCAGTAAACCATCCCAGCCAGGAGTCCTAGCTAAGGCAACCACTGAGGCTCCTGGAATCTTCTTGTTCCTTCAAATGTTGTAAAGAGGAGCCCAGAGGTCAGTGTAGCCAAGGGGACAGGGGACCTTGTGGGAGGGTGCCCATGACAACAAATCCACTCAGATATTCAGTAAGAGATAACAAGATGGTGCCTTGTTACCCAGACATGCTCTGTGATCCATCCATGGAGCTGGCTCAGGCTTTGTCCCTCCCTGGCCACCTCCTGGGTTCTCCGTCCAGCTGCTGGCCAATGGGAAGGACAGAGCCGGATTAGTGGAGATCAGGGCAGGAGGAGCCTTGAGAGGAAGCCGATTCCTAAACACCTGTGAGCAGAGCTAGGCCCAGACCGACTTCCTGGCTGGCAGCGGTGACTACAGGAGCAGCTACACCTGGGCCTAAAGACTTGACTGCCTGTTTGCCCTCCCAAAGCAGGATTGGTGCATCCAAGTGGCGCGGGATCCCAGTGTGGCCCTCTGGACTCATCTGGGGAAGGAGTGCCAGGTCTAGCCCACTGCAGATGCTGGGAATCTAAAAAGATTCCTCCTCCCAGAGTGTACCAGCAAGATGGTGGCCAAGTAACTTCTTTTTAGCCCCAGTAACATATTCCTCCCTCCCCCCCTCTCAGGGGAGACATGGTGACAACTCCTTGTTCCTTGGACCTTTCTTCTCTCTCACCCATTGTCCCTACCTAGACACTTCTTACCCCTGGCAGGTGACATCTCAGGATGGAGATTCCCCCAGCAGCTGGGGAAGGGATCAGCCCTACACTCTGTCTCGCCTCTGTCTACTGCGCAGGGCGGCCTCTTCAGGTCCACTGGCATCCTTGAGAAAGTTACCTTCCCAGGACCACACCACAGCTCGCTCTGAATCCCTCCTCTTTATGGGGATGTGTGCAGAGGGCTGAACCCGGAGATCAAACCTTTCAGAGGAAACTTCTTGCTCCCAGGAACCCCTCTGAGGCAGAGGAATCTGGGCTTTGAGGCCTAGCTGCCTCTGGAGACCTTTGCACTTGGTTGAGAATGTGATGAACCGAGGGGACCAAAAATAACCAGGAAGGGACCGGGCGCTCTGTCTGCCACTGACCGGTGGTTCATGTAGGGTGGGGATAAGCACTGACTGCCAGATACTGAGGGACCTTGAACCAACTTGGAGGCTGGGTAGGGCAGACTGAAGTTGGAAGGTAAATCTGAGAAGACAGGGAGCCCAGAGGTCGCTCTAAAGGACGGGGTCTGAGTTAGGAGAGTCCCCTGGAGCCCAGGGCTGACTGACTCCAGGATTTTGCTAGTGAGCAGCAGGCATGCCCATCCTCCAGGCTGCAACAGCGAACTCCCAGTGAGTGTCAGATCTGCAATTCTGAGCCCTGTGCTGGATGGCTGAGCTTTAAGGGGAGGAAATGGCTTCAAGGTAACAGTCAGCAGCCTGCACCTTCTCATCTAGGACATCCTTAGCTCCTGTGTGACCATTGAAGCCTGTACCCAGAGTCCCCAGGACACTTGGCATACCTCTGGTCTGGATGCCAGTTGCATTCAGGTGTCTGGCTGGCTGCACAGCGTTCTCTCCCTAGTCTCCCTGGAGGAAGGCGTTGAGGCTTGGGAAGAAACCACTGCAGCTATGGTATGCAAATTATACCTCAATAAAGCTGGTTAAAAAAAAAAAATAGAGAAACAGCTTCCCAAGGTCTTAGGAAACACACATGCCAAGCTGTAACACAGGGCTGATTCCGTTCACTCCCTCCCCCCTCTGCCACTTGGGGCTACTGCCCCTGAAGTCCCAAGTGTTTGGAAATGGTCCAAGCTTTAAGACATAGCTAACGTGGGCTCTTGATCCCAAGGATCCTCTTCTAGTCTTGGCACACAACACAGGACCCCTGAGTGTGTCCCAGCAGAACCAGAGAGAAGCTTTCTCTTCCTGGACCCAGTACCTTCCACAAGGTTCTCAGACCTCTTTGGCTAAAGTCCAGCTGGGCCTTGATACCCCAGTCCCAGAAGTTTCTGTCTCCTGCCAATGTCAAGCTGTCTGGAAGCCCCTAATCCTTCCCAGCCTCCTCATGCGGGTAGGGGGAGCCAAGCTCAGAAGCAAGATGCCTTTGGGGTGGATTTACCAGGGCTCTTAATTAAGCCCTTGCCAATTTGGGTCCTGCGGCCTTGTCTCTTCACTGAATACCATATTAATGTCAATTTGATGTCCAAAGACTTCAAGCTCCCAGCTGGGAATCTCCTGCTGTTTTTAACTGGTAGAATTTCTTTTTCTTTCTCCATCAACCACCATGGTAATCTTTTTTTCAAAAGGGAAGACATCAGCTCCTCCCTGATGCCCCCCAACACACACACACACACACACACACACACACACACACACACACACACACACACAACCTTCTCCCAGTTCTGTCCTTTGAATTTGTCAGTGATTGTCGACTATGTTCCTTGCTTTGTGTGCAGCTTTGGGAACTGAAGGGTTGGGGCGGGGAGTTGGTGAGCCACGATGAGGTCCCTGATCCTCAGTCCAGGGATCAGAGGGTAGAAGGGTAGTGATCAGAAAGGCGAGTTAGACATCGGAGGACACTCTGGGGAACCTTCTAGAACCTTCCTCAATGTGTCTTGTCTCCTTGGCCAGGACATTGTCCACCAGCACTGCACTAGCCTAAGGTTTCACACATAGGATTTGTTCAGATTGGCCCTTCAGTCACAACAGAAACCACAGAAAGAGGGAAGAGTCCTTGCAGGCAGTGTCCCAGAGAAGGAAGGACTATCCACAGCCCACAGGGCCTCAGGCATGGGGGTCTCAGGCATGGGGGCCTCCTCTCATCAGGCTTCAAGTGTGTGCATGCATACCCTCCGCAGGCTGCAATAGCACAGACGCACCTCTGTAGCGGAAATGGAGCCCAGTCCTTTGGCCAATGTTGACGGAGCGTGGAGTGTCACTTCTTACAGGGGCCTCTGGGAGGGTGGGGACACCATCCCTCACGTGACTTGATTTCTTCTCTTCTTCCTCTCAAGGGCAGACCAAGCCACCTACTGTTGCCCCACTTGGTGATAGCTCCCTCTGGCCCCAGGTGTCCACCAGTGCAGAAGGTATGGGGGCAGGACCTATGCAGGGTCTGAGACTCTGGAAGCTCCCTCTTAGACCCTCGGGCCCCTTCCTCTGTAGAAGGGGTGGCAGACTTATATGGGAGGCCTGGGTAGGAGGGGGCACCGAGAACTGAAAGTAGTGGGAAAGAGAACTCAGTAGTTAAAGCAAAGAGGTAAAGGACCTGGCAGCCACTCTCACCTCTCCTCCCAGTCCTGCCCCTATTGGAAGCCAGTAGTGATATCGCTAAACCTTCTCCAAGGGCTTCAGAGTATGGAGAAGGAACCGCCCTCTCCCTCCTCACGATGTGGGTCCCAGGATACCTGGGCAGCTGACAGGGCTCAGAATAGGGGTGACTATGGATAAATAAAGGTGGCAGGAGAGGCCTGGTGCAAAGACAGCCCAACAGGGGACAATGGCAGCTACATGAGGTTGTGAGCTATGTAGAACCCCCCACCCCCACCCCCGGACCAGGTCAAGAGCACTATTCTCCCACTGCAAGGGAACACCCAAGAGAGGGGACTCATCTCTAGTCACATTGGATGTTCATGGGCTCGCTTGCCTCTTCAAGAAGGAAGGTTGTCCTCAGTTGTCCCCAGGTGACCTATTGTCAGCCCTATTGTCCTTGTCCTATCCAAACACCTCAAGCGCCCCTCCAGCCCGGGGATGAATGAGCCAGGCTTTGAGCGCCCTCTGCTGACAGTTTCTTTCACAACTCGGGATGATCGGAGCTTTAGCTTACAGCCTAGAGGTCGGTCCCTCAATCAACGATCCTCTCTGGCGATGAATACACTAGTCAGCTCCTGCTCTGGCCCCACTAAAGGACCAGAAAGTCCTAGAAGGAAGTACAGAGGCTAATGTCTCTGTGATAGTAGAATGCTCACCTCTAAGAATGGGGCTGAGCACTGGTGGGATTCCAGGCAGGGAAAAGCTGCCTGCATTCTTGTCTAAATGGCACTTGTGAGTCACACCCAATGACAGTAAAGGACCCACCGTAGCTGGAACAGAAAGAAGCCCTCAGAGGAAAGATGGTGCAGTCTTAAAACTATTTAAGAATAGTTGTGTGTGTATGCCTGCGTGCCTGGTGCCCATGGAGGTCAGAAGAGAGTGTGGACGCTCTCGAACTCTGGAACTGGAGGTCCAGAGCATTATGAGCTGACACATGAGTGCTGGGAACTGATCTATGTTCTCTACCAGAGCAACAAGTGCTCTTAACCACTGAGTTACCTCTCCAGCCCCAAGATGCAGTATTTAATGCCAGGTTTAGACTCAGAATTTGATGACCAGGGGAGTTCTGGGGACAGAGGGAGAGAGCAGAAGGGCGGTGATACTTGCTTTCTGTCATCCAAATATCTTTCAATGTCGGCAAATGCCTTAGAGTGGGGGGTTAGGAGAGGGAGAAAGTGTTTGGGGATTGGTACAGCAAATGGGTAGGTGTCTTCGGGGGACCAGAGGCTGTGGGGATGCACTCATTGCTACAAGGTGCTTCAACCTGGAACTCCACAACCTGGGACTCTCACTCCACACCCGAGGGCCATGTGGTCTCTCCCTGTCTCAAATGCGAACGGTTGACAGGGTTGCCTGGCACCAGCCTGAGACACTCAGAAGTCTTGGTCTAGCCTCTTCATGGTTCCACACAAGTGGCTTGCCCTGGCGGATGACCATGGCAGGTGTAAGCACTTGTTTCTCGTCTCTCTAAGCTGTGCCCATCTCGGCTGCCGTCCCCTCCCGAGTCAAGGGCTCCACACTTTTCCAGCTCAAGCCCAGATCTCCTCAAGTGATACCCATTGAAGAATTTCCAGGTAAGATGACCCGGGCTGTGCCTCTAGCCTCCTCCCCAGATCGCTGGACAAACACAAGGCAAGACAGAGAACCCTCCCAGAATAGCTGGGTCAAGGTTAAGCAGCGTCTCTCTGGCCCCAAGGGAGCTGAAAGCGGGGATGAGTCAGAAACCAACTCCCGCACAGTGGGCAGGCACAGGCAGGAGAAGCAGCTGCCACAAATAGCCTGACCTGGCTCCCCTGGGAGGTGTGGCCCAGGGGCTTGTCTTGGTTGGAGTGGAATCTGGGGCACTTGGGTCACTGGCAATGCTCTTTGGGGGCATCTGGAGGATGTTTTACCTCCTCGGTGTCTCTGGAGGGCCCAGGTCAGGAACAGGTCAGGCAGACCCATGGGTGGGCAGGCCCACCAGTTCCTCTAGATGTATCTCAAAGGCATTTCTCCAGGGTTTCCTGTGACTTTGATCCTATGGAGATGAGATCAACACCACCCTGAGCATCACAAGAGAGGGGGAGCTGCCGGGCAGTGGTGGCGCACGCCTTTAATCCCAGTACTAGGGAGGCAGAAGCAGACAGATCTTTGTGAGTTTGAGGGCCAGCCTAATCTACAGAGCTAGTTCCAGGATAGCCAGGACTATGGAGAAACCCTGTCTCAGGAAAAAGAAAAGAACGGCCTGCAGTATGGTAGGCTGGAGACGTGGCTTGGTTAGCAGAGCGCTTGCCTGGCACACGGGAATAGACCCTGGGCTGGAGCTGCAGCACAGCACTAACCGGGTGTGGAGCAACCCCAGGAGGTGGCGGTAGGAAGGTCAGAAGTTCAAGGTCATCCGTAGCAACAGCTGGAGTCAGCCTGAGCTACCTGAGACCCAGTATCAAAGCAACAAAACCAAAACCACGTGTGGAAGGGATTGTGCACAGTCCCACAATGGCTCAGAGGTAGCTCTCTTTGGTTTGAACTGTGCAGTGAGATTCAAAAGCTGGACTGGGGCCAGAGGAAGTCAGGTGATGATGCCCAGAGTCTTGCTGAAACTAGCAATACAGAACCGATCAAGTTTGTGGGGAGTTCTGGCTAGTAAGGAGTCCCAGCTAGTAAGGAGTCCCAGCTAGTAAGGAGTCCCGCAGGACTTGCAGGGACAGGGACATCAGTCAGTTTCTCTCTTCCAAAGCAGCATGGAAGGAAGGTTTTCTGTCCCGTTCCATCATGTCCACATTTGTGCATGACTCTATTCATCCACGGGCCCCTGAGGGGACCATGGCAAACACGGAACCCTGGCACTGCCCTCTGCAAATGCAGCCTGCAGCACGACCCCACCTACCTTGCATGAATCAACTGCTAATCAGCCCCAGCACATGGGCATCCTTCAGACAGCAGTCTGTTCTGACACTGGGCAGGTGTTAGCATGCCCTGGCCTCCCTGACTCCCTATCCACAGGCCTCCTGGGAACTCAAAACTAGCAGAGTTAGCTTCATCACATCCTGATCTGGGGCCTCTTTCCCATCCTTCTCCCAAAGATGCCTCCACCCACCTTCCCTGTATATTCTTGGCATGTCCTTCTCTGTCTGCCTCAGTTTCCCCCAAATGCTCACTGACCACTGGTGTTTCTCCCACTTGGCTGGTCCAGACTGTGAGTGCTACGGCCATTCCAACCGCTGCAGCTACATCGACTTCCTGAACGTGGTGACCTGTGTCAGCTGCAAACACAACACTCGAGGTCAGCACTGTCAGCATTGTCGCCTAGGCTACTACCGCAACGGCTCCGCCGAGCTGGATGACGAGAATGTCTGCATTGGTAAGTGGCGGTGGCAGGGGTGGGTCTCAGGACCCCTGGGGAGGAACCACCGGGGAGGTCCAGACCCTCCAGGGTGACGCCCTCCTCATCTGAGCATCTCTAGGGGACCAAAGCCCTTTGATCTGCTGCTGTGACTGTGGGCGCTGGAAAACACAGGCACTAGTTAGAATCAAAGGCTTGTGCACATTTGCCATCCCCTGTCCTCTCTGGACGCTCCAGAAAGTTGGGCGGGGGGTTAGCCAAATGGTTTCTATCTCTCCTGATGTTGAAACTGCCCTTCAGATTTTCAGAGCCAGCCTTGTAAAGCTGGGCCTGCCATCGTAGGTACCCACTCTTTCTTTGGTGTTCTGTCCCAGCACTGGCTTTTCTGTAGAGAAGTCCCAAGGTGTTCCTTGGGCCTGGACAGGGGACAGACCCTAAAAGGCAAACCTATAGCCCCCAAATGACACCCAGTAGCATAGAAGGGCAGTCAGGACGGCCTATCTCCAGGCCTGCTTCCAGCAGGGGTCAGGTCTCAGGCCTGTGAGCAGCAGGATCCTAACCAGAAGCCAGCAGGACCACAGCCCATCCCCCACCAGCAGCACCACCTGGCCTGCTCAGTTGCAAAGCTAGAGCTGTCACTCTGGATCATGGCTGAGGCCTTCAGATAATTCCATCAGCTCTAAAGTGATCAAACAGAATTGTGTTGCCAGTGTCACACAGGGCCAGCAGCAGGGACAGGGCAAGGCCTCTGATCTGATTAGAGGTGCCCCCTTTTTCTTGTCTGTCTGTGCCTCCATCTCAGGCCAAACACTGGGCTTCAAGAACTGGGGGTCAGGGACACACACACCCTACACGCAGTCATGCATGCACACACACACTCCCCTCCCCGCAAACCAGCTAGAGCAGGCAGTGAGCCGCTCTTCCTCCTCCAGCCTTGGGGAGGGGGAACAGCCTCCTGGATAGACACCGGTCACCTATCACACTGTTAGTTTTGGATGAATCAGCCCCCTTCAGCGTCCAGAGAGGGAAATGGGACTGACTGAGGCCTCACAGTGGGACTAGGAAAAGGGTGTTGGATACCAGGAGAGGGAAAACTATAGAGCCTTCTCTAGCCATGTGGATGCCCCAGCTGTCCCCACTGAGGCCCAGCCACGAGCTCTCTTGTGGGAGCGTGGCCAGGGAGCACAGAGACGAGCTAACAGAGATATAAACAAGAGCTATAAAGTTGGGCCTGGGGCAGAACCTATTTGAACGCTGCCCTTCCGACTGCACGTGCCCCATGCCCTTGCTCCTCCTCAGAATGTAACTGCAACCAAATCGGCTCCGTGCATGACCGGTGCAACGAGACAGGCTTCTGCGAGTGCCGGGAGGGCGCGGTGGGGCCCAAGTGCGATGATTGCCTTCCCACGCACTACTGGCGCCAAGGATGCTACCGTGAGTAGACCATTCCCTGATGGTGGAGCCTTCAGACTGGAGGAGTATCCAGAATGGTGGGAGGGGGTCTACATGGGTCTGCTGCGAATTAGGGTGGGCTTCTAGCAAGCAGTTGCAGCAAGAAGGGCGTGATGCAACCCATGAAGGGGTTCAAAGTGGGTGGGTGGGGCTCAAGTGGGTATTGTCAAGTCTTCAGTGGGTGGAGTCCATGGCAAGTGGGAGCCAGCAAGGAAAGGGAGCTGACTGGAGTTGGCTGAGTTGGTTGCTCTAAAGAAATGAAGGCTTGGGGGAGACCCAAGGGACATAGCCTGGGAGAGCGCTCCAGGTACCCGCAGCAGAGCAGGCAAAGCTCTGGAGGCAGACAGCAGGTGCTCCTGGGGAGCCGCACCGCTGCCGGGGAGGAACTGGGGACAGTAGGGCTAACAGGCGGTGGACAGGCATGGGCCGGATCCCAAGCAGGGTGTGCGTCCTAAGCATCGAGAGCTCGACCCGGGGGCGGGGGTTCCCAGAGCCCCATTGCAGAAGCTCAGTCCCTCCTCCTAGCTGCCTCAACTGTTCCCTCCGGCCCGCAGCCAACGTGTGCGACGACGACCAGCTGCTCTGCCAAAACGGCGGCACCTGCCTGCAGAACCAGCGCTGCACCTGCCCGCGTGGCTACACCGGCGTGCGCTGCGAGCAGCCCCGCTGCGACCTCGCTGACGACGGTGGCCCGGACTGTGATCGCGTGCCAGGCACCGCCCCGCGCCCCGACACCCTGCTCGGATGCCTGCTGCTGCTCGGGCTCGCCGCCCGCCTGGGCTGCTGAGTCCGCTCTAGGGGTCCGGGAGTCCCGGGCCCGACGGCGACACGGGTGCGGCCGAGCTGCTCCCAGGTGCTACTCGCAGAGTCCTCCCTGCTCCGCCCACGCTCACCGGCCCCTTCCGACACTGTCCTCACCGCCCACAGGGGGCGCTGTGGAGCCCTGGCCCGGCGGGCTGCAATTTTCAGATTTTTTTTTTAAATGTCCCAACGTCCCTATATTTTTCCTTTGTTTCTTTGCTTTCTTCTTCTCCTCATTCTTCCTCCCCCCTCTCCCTTTTGCTGGCGGTGAGACAGGGACTGGGGAGAAACGCTGCTCAACCCAACACCCGCAGGTCCTGCCCCACCCACCCACACACACAACTCTCGCGCACACCCCAGCGCCTGTTCCTGGCTGGCTCCACCAGCCAGCGGACCCGGAACTCCAGTTGCCTACAACTGTAGTCGCTGACTTGATTCTCTTTTGTATCTTTTTTCTTTCTTTCTTTTTTTTTCTCTCTCTCTCTCTTTCTTTTTTTTTGCACTCACCAGACCCCAGGCCCCCAAGGAGGCCTGGAGACAGAGGAACTCACTGTCTGAGGGATGGGTAGGACAAAGTGCGGAGCAGAAACCTTGTTTTCTAGAGAACTATTTTGTTTGTATCCACTGTCCTTGTGGAGGGACTCGGGTGGGAGCTGGTCACCGAGGGTGGCTGATGGTGAGCAAGCCCACAGTAAAAAGAGTTCACAGCTGCCTCTGCCCTCTTGCTTTTGGTAATGATAGACACTCCCAAAGATCTGGATAAAGAGAGGAACCCACAAAAAAGCCTTAAAGAAACAGTTCCGTAATGGGAGCGCTCTTTCCCAATCTGTCCTCTCCTGGTCCTCCCCCCACCCTCGTGTTTCACCTTTGGCCAGGCTGCTGGCCACCACCTGGTAGGTATTTTTCCAAACAGATGTGCCCCTTTTCCTACAGCTCCTTTCAAATTTGGAGCACCTGCTATGGAAGCCCCAGGATGATAACTCAGGGAGCATCCTCGAGGCTGAACCCCATGCTAATTTGTAACTCTCTTCTGTGACCCCCTGGGATAAACGTGTTATTTCGACCCTGCTGGCTTTGGAGTCTCAGGTCCAATGTGAGGTTACACAGAACTCCCAGGCTGCAGGCCTGGCCACTGAGTCCCAAGGTAGGCATGGCACCTCCTTGCTTGCTCAGGTGCTTGGTATGTGAGGACCCAAAAGGTCATGGCAGTCGGCCCACCTGGGCCCTTCTCTGCTTGCCCTGGAGGTCAGGTTCCCTTCCCATTTATCTCCGCACATCTCTTAGTCCCTCGTCCTGGTTCCTAATTGTCACACTGCTCCCACAAGTGTCCCCTCCTTGTTATCGGCCAGCTGTAGGCCGTCTGTAGGCCGTCCTGTCCCCAGGTCTTTTCTCAAGTCTGAAGCAAAGCTAAGACAGTGTGCCAAACATAGCTGGTATGATTTACCAGAGTCAAGACAGAGAATGGAACGTTGACTGACTGAGGCCAAATGCCGCCCCCTACTGGTCACTCTTTGCTTTGATCCCCTGCACCAGCAGAAGACCACTCCAAACTCTAAGGGGGGGGGGGGCTTCTGTCAGGTCCCTGGCTCCATCTACAGAACGCCAACATGCCCGGGCAAAACATCTCTGGTTCTCCTTGTAGATGAGAAAGGCCATATGACACAGCTCTATGAAATATGATATAAGCAAAAATGACAGACAGGACTTGCAGAAAGTTTCTAAAAGTCACTACCACCACCACCACCACCACCCCTGCCACATTGGGCCCCAGCCCCTCTTCTGCCTCTCTCCCCAGTGCTCAGTCTGCAGGATGGAGGCAGGAGTCATCTGACTGAGCATGAGTGTAAACCCCCTCCAAGATGGTGGAGCAAAAGCAGAAACTGCCTCTGTGAAGACCCAGCCAGGCTATGATGTCCCAAACTTCTAAAAGTGGGGGAAAGAAGAAACATCAATGGGAGGGAAGCTGTGGGGACTGCGGTCTCTGTCTCAGGCAGAATTGCCAGTTCCTAAGCCCCTGGCCTCCTGGCTTGACATCTAGGTGTCTAAAGTGCACTGAGTTCAGAGAAAAAAAAAAAAAACCAAAAAAAAAAAAAAAAAAAAAAAACCAAGACACCTAGTTCACCACACAAATCAGCATCCAAGGCCAGGACCATCTCTCCCCAGAGCACGGCCAGCCTCCACCTTCAGTAGGGAGCAGAGAGGGAGCTGCTGCAATCCCGCCTTCCTGCAAGGGGACTGGAATGCCTGAATGTGAAAGAGGATGCAGCAGCTTTTAGAACCACAAAGATCTAGGGTCCCGTCCTGGAAGCAGAGTGAGGAGGACACGTGCAGGCTGGCCTCGAATGCAGAGATCCTCCTACCTCTGCCTCCCGCGTGCTGGGACTAAAGGCGTGCGCCACCACCGCCCAACAACGCCTACCCCTTTCTTTATGCCACCCGGGAGTGTCCCAGGACACTGGAGGGGTCTGAGAGGAGAAGGGAACCCACTCTGTCCTTCCTGAGCTCTCGGCTCGCCTTGCTGTGTCAGCATCCCTGGGACCAGCCAGTCTTCTCCAGAGCCAAGGGCTGGTGCAGCGCATTGTAAATCAGAATGGCAGCCCCAATCCCTAAGGACCGCTCAGGCCCTGACCTCGGCTGGAGGATAGAAGGAATGTTGCCAGTAGCCATTTGGAGAACTCTGACATCTTCCAGATCACGGAACAAAGGAGAAAACAAGGTCACCCAGGCCAGAAGTCACAGCCCAGGATTTTGATGTCCGATTCCCAAGGCACAGGGGAGGAAAGCACCCTTTGGCCCAGCTAGGCCCATAGCAGCAGCCACCTGAGGCACCAGGCAGTGTTAGGATGTTAGCCCTGCCCTTAATCCCTCCGTTAGCCCAGGATAGGTTTCCATCTTGGCTCTGACAACCCTGCAGGCTGTGCAGCTCTTAGAGGCATCAGTGCTCTGGGGATGGAGCCAGCAGGGCCCCTACCCCAAGCAGTGACATCTACAGGTATCTCAGCGGTGCCCAAGTGGAGGCAGAATTGCCCTAGTTTGACAATCACTGTCAATTCAGTCAGCAGGAATGGATGGTTCATTTTAGAGAGGGGCAAGTAGAGGCTAAGAGGAAGAAAGTGACTGGCCTGAAATCAGGATTGCTAAGGGGTTGGTGAGATTGCTCCTAAGCACTGCCTGCCTCTGCAGGTCTCTGTACCCCCACTGGCTCCTCTGCCCCCTCCCTCTTCTACTCTGTATAGGGATCCCTGGGGAGCATGGCTTCATCCCACTGACTGCTGAGAGCCAGGGGAGTGCACCCCCTACACAAAGGCTGCCCTGGCCCTGCCCTCTAAATAAACAGAACCGCTGCCTTGGCAATCTTGCCTCCAACCATGCTTCACAGTTATGAGGCATTTATGGGCGCCTGGGGAGCAGCTCACATCTCTTGAAGGCCTGGGAGGAATTGGGGTGAATCTGGCTGGTCTCCCCCAGTGTGAGACGCCCAGCCTATTCTAGCTCATCTTAGGTGGGAACAGTTACAGGGATGGACCCTGAGAAGAAACACTGGTTTATTTTTCTTTTAGAAAGCACACATTGCAATTTATAGGCAAGCTAGAAACTATGAAAAAGCTAACAGAATATATGTACATTTTGAGACAGTCTTGCTTTGAGACTCCTGATCCTCCTGCCTCTTCAGCCTCCTCTGTGCCAGGACAATGAGCATATTAAGTTAAAATTACCCACAAGTTTCCATCCAGAGCTGTCAATGTTTTTGATACCTCTTTCTAGTATTTTCTATAACAAGCACCCCACGGAATTATTCTTGTTTTCCTTCTAATCCCACAGGATGCCGGGATTGCAAAGGAACCGTCCAACTTTTGTGTGTATGCTGGGGAATCCAAACTCAGGTCCACACTTTTGTGACGGTGCTGTCCTCACTGAGCCTGCACTCTTGAGATCTCTCACTGGACCTGTAGCTCACCAATCAGCTAGTCAGGCTGTCCAGCAAGCTCCAGCGACCTGTCCCCCCCCCCGCCCCGTCTTCCCAGTGCTATTTACGGGGGGGGGCACCACTGCACCCAGCTTCTTACATGGGTGCAGGGATCCAGGTCCTCCCGTTGACAAGCACTAACTGAACTGTCTCCCCGGCCCTCTGAAGGCCTGAGAAAGGGTAGCACAGCCTTTCATCTCGTCCCTGGCCCCTTTCCTCTTCCCTCTCAGCCTCAGCTGGTGGCAGAGGGACTCCAGCCCCCAACAGGGAGTTGCTGCTGTTTCTCTGTGAGAACAGGGTCTATAGCCAGATGTCCCGGCCCCACCGCTGGTTGTTTCTGGTGGCCATGGAGAATGGCCGTCCTGGAAGGGCAGATCCAAGGCAGAAGGCTGCAGGCTGCCAGCTGGTTTCCAACCTTAGCTGAACAAGCAGGTGGCCCTTGGGACACAGCCAGGAGCTGAGATGGGCACTTCCCATAGCTGACCAGTGAATACATGGCTGGCCAAGAACAGGGTGGTTACAAAGGTAGAGGAGATGGCAGCCCAGGCCAAGGGACTGGAGCTTGCCACCTGGATTTGAAGTTGGCCTTGACAGCTACACTTTGTGTGACTTTTGAGTGACACACTCTGGTGTCGTCTTCTCATCTGTGAAAAGGGACAGTGGCAATAGTCCTGGTCTCCAAGGGCTATCTAGGAGTCAGTAAGCGCACACTGGCGGGGCTGAGAGCATGCCTGGCATAAAGCCAGTGTACTGTTTTATGGTTACCCATCCTGTCACCCCCACACCTACCATGTGACACAGCCTCACTGCTGCTCTCCCCCCTCCCTTTTTTCCTCTTTTCTCTCATATACCAGTGTGCTAGGCTCCAGGCACAAAGCACAAGCATCCTTGGGGGCAGATATGGCCCAGCCCTTCCACTTGCCCTATTCCTTCCCATATGCAGGCATCTGCCCAGTCTTCATGCTAGCCAAGACCAGAAAGGCATTGCAGACCTCTGTGCCCAAGAGACTCCCCTGTCCTGGGCTGACCTGCATGTAGAAGCTCAGTCAGAATCCCTAGGCCACGAACCTCTCTGCTTACATCTTCATGGCTGGCCTGGGACTCATAGCAAGCTTCCTTCGCCAGTCTTGTGTGCAGGGATTACAGACGCGAGGCTTGTTCTTTCTAGTTGCTCTCCTGCACATGCTGTATAGATGGGCTTGGAACTAGACAGGGGAAACTGGCAGGACTTTAGAGAGGTGTGGATGGGATAGTGGGTGACCAGGAATTGGAGGTCCGAGGCTAAAAATTCCCAGTGGCCTTTGTGGAAGGCACTGATAGTCATGTGACTGTCCTGGGCTTCCAAGTCTCGCCCGGCTGACCTCCATTGCTCAGCAGCATTCCCTGCCCCTCATCCTTTCAAGGTCCTGCTTGATCCGAAATCCCCAAAGAGGTGTGGAGAGACTGTAGGGAAGGTCATGAGGGTCGGGCAGGGCTGGCTCGAGGAAGGTCCCGGGGCCTGACTGACACCTAGAACCAAGTAACATTGGACAGGGCTGGCCCAGGAACAGGTGGCAGGGCTTCAAAAGCAGGTCAGGTTGACATGCTGGAGATGCAGACTTGGGGGCATCGTTGTCGAGGAAGTAACTTGATTTCTAGAGGCACTATCAATGACTGGGAGACCAGCCTCCCAGGACCCCGTGCATCCAGCGCAGGAATAAGATCACAGATGGAGGCCCACATCCACACACCTATTTAAAATCCCCCATCATGGCATGCGAGGTCAGGTGTGTTCCCAAGATGGCAGCCCTCAGGGCTCTGGTATCGGGCTGCGGAAGGCAGCTCCAGATCGCAGGTTGAGAGAAGGGGTGGAGATCCAAGAAGGGAAGACGACTGGAATTGAAGAAACTCCCAAGGCAACTCCAAATCCCCTAACCCCTCAGGCCAGTGCCCCATCGGGTGCCGCTGGAACCGAAAGCACAAGCGTAACTCTGAGGATGTGCTGCTGCCCAGTCAATTCATCCGGCCACACACAGGCATGCTGCCCCGGAGTGTCACAGGCTTGTGCCTGGAAGAACACCGAAAGATCAAGAAGTGTGTAAAGATGGCTCACCAAGCAGGTCTATTCCCCGATCACAGACCCCGGCTTCCAGAAGTGTCCTTATCAAAGAATAAACCCAAGCTCAACCGCTACCTGACTCACTGGGCTCCCAGCTCAGTCAAGCCCATCTATGAAAAAGGCCACCGTTGGGATAAAGTGGGTATGGCTGTGGGGTCACCACTCCTGAAAGACAGTGTCTGCTATTCCAGAAGCCGCGCTGAATATCCCAACTAGAACCTTCCAGATGATGTACCTGCCCCTCCTACCAGAGCCACTGCCCTCCACACACAGCATGGGGACTTCAGAACTAACTTCTGTTCCCTGGATCTACCCAGCCGTGATGTTGGGAGCCAGGGCAGGCAGGAGCTGGCCTGTGGTCTTCTGACTAGCTTGGGCTGAGATCGGTGCAAGGGCAGGAGCCGTTTACAAAGAAAGGTAATAAAGCAGGCTCTTAGCAATAAATAAATAAATAAATAAATAAATAAATAAATAAATAAATAAATAAATAAATGGCCTCCCATCATGCCAGATATAGTGGTCTATATAATCCCAACTGGTCTACAGAGTGAGTTCCGGGACAGCCAGAGCTACATAGTGAGACTCTGTCTTGAGTAAATTTCCCCATCCTGTCATGAGTTCAGAGCAACCAATCCGTGCTGAGCAATGAGGACCAGGTTTTTATTAGTGTTTTGGGACTATTAAAGGAGTGGCCTGAACCCCTTCCACACTGACCTATAATCCTGAAGGGATGCAGGCTCTTCTGGGCATGTTCATATGGCAAGGAGATTGGAAGAAAGATGAGGGAAGGAGGGAATTAAATTCCTAGGGATTTTCCCACTGCACCCCCCCTTCTCCTCACACCTGACACGCAATTCTACTTGTTTCTCCCGAGCTCAGTTCTAGAAAGCTCCAGCAGGGAAGCTTAAAGTGCCCTTGGCTTGGAAACACTCTTCTCTAGGAAGAGGAGGACTCCCGTGAATAAAGGTAGATCCCACAGCTGGGTAAAGAAGCCAGGCTGGTTGGTGGGCCCCTGGGATAGCAGGGTCAGAGTGGGTCCAACAGAATGCTGACAGCACAAACTCTTACTTTTCCTAAGAGTGTACAATAATACTTTAAAAAGTATCATTAGGGCATGGGAAGGGTGATGGGAGGGTGGGCATTTGCATAAGTTGGGGGGGGGTAGAAAGAACAGTTTTCCATGATAAGCAACCAGCACTGGCAACTACCCACTGAATACTTCCAAACAGTTGGTAAAGTGCAGCTAGGGCTACCAACAGGCATCTTAAGGGATAAACATGCCTATCACCATGATCTGGTCACTGCACACCATGTACCTGGGCTGAAAGGTCATATAGATGTCATAAATGAGTCCAGTCACTGAAGTCACTAAGGGTCAGGAGACGGCTCAGTAGGTGAAGGCACCTGCTGCCGAGCCTGGCCACAGCTCAGCCTCGGGCCCCACACAGGAGAAGAGAACTGCTTCCCGCAAACTCTTCTCTGAGCTCCACAGGTCGTGAGTACTACGGTGTGTGCATCTACACACACTAAATAAAATGGAATTTTAAGGGCTGGAGAGATGGCTCAATAGTTAAGAGCACTTGTTGCTCTTGCAGAGAACCCAGGTTCAATTCCTACCACCCACAAGCACCTTTAAGTCCAGCTCAAGGGGATTCAAGGACTCTAGGAACACACACAGATGTACACATACCCACAGCCCCCACCCCCATACTCACATAAGACAACAGATTATTTAAATTTCCAGAGGAAAAGTCTTTCCACTTTTAGATGGCTATAGTAAATGATATTAAGAGGAAAACCTTTGCCTGGCAGTAGTGGCGCACACCTTTAATCCCAGCATTCAGAAGACAAAGACAGATGAATCTGAGTTTGAGGCCAGTCTCAAACTGGTCAGCCTGGTCTACAGGGCACCCAGAGCAACAGAGAAACCCTGTCTCAGAAAACCAAAAAAGAAACTTGTCTCCATGACTTCATACATACGTCCAAGCCGTGTCCAAAGCCAAGAGCAAAATCTCAAGAAAACCAAGGGTTTTGCACAATGATGTGGGCTCCTTGCAGGAAGAATTAGTTGGGTAATTTCCCTTTCTCCTTGGCCTTGCGGCACCACCCTTGGGAACTTCTCCTCTGGACAGAAACAGCAATATCCCATTTACTTTTCTTGGAGGGAGGCCACATCCAAGGAACGCAGAGATGATGTAACTCTGAAGCCCTTATTGCTGCTGACTCCACAGGAGCTAGACTCCAATGCTGGCGGTGCCATGGAAACATCCGAGAACTAAAACTTCAAGGCCAAGAGTTATCCAAATCCATTACATCAGAAGTTCCGGGGTGAGCCAAATTAATTCTCCCTTGCTAATTCCCACTGTAACTACTCTATCTGTAGTAGAAAAAGAAAGGCAGTGGTATTCCTGGTCACCATGGCTTTAGCTGCTATGAAGACTGCCACTGACAAACCTTCAAGTGGTGAGTGCCTTCTACACAGCAGAAGGGGGTGATAACTCTGGTCCCTTGTGAGCAGAAACTGACTCTGTGGTGCTCACAACACTAAATTTTCTTTAAGTTCAAGCTAAACTTTACATTGCTCCCTAAATTGTTTATTCCTCAATGAACAGTGAAACCAAGGATGTGGTGTGACTGCATGTAACTGTGTATTGGTCCAGAGAGGGAGGCCTGGTTACTTCAATACCTAATGTACTTAGTAACTAACGTACTAGTTATTTACTATGTTAGCTACCATGCTAACCAATTCCAGAGATGAAGTGACCATGGCCCAGCATCATTCTCTTTTCTTCCCCGTGATCTGAGTGCACCCTGAGTACAGGAAGGCGCAGAGAGCAGAACAAGTGCCTTTTAAGTGATAGCTTTCTGCAAGCCACGGTGTGTGTTCCAAGTGTCTGTAATCACTGGCAATTACCCAACTTGGACATGGATGCCCTATGCCTCCACGGGCATTTCCAGTAGTGCCTGTCCAGGTCACTGCTCATTGGCTACTGTCTCTACCTTCCTGGACCCCAGCCTAATGGTGAACCTGCTATAATTTGTAAGATGTCCAGGTGGCAGTGGGGAGGTTCTTAACCTTACCTAGATGATTCCAAAGGGAACTGGGGACAAAGACAGTGGAACTGGGCAGGCCAGGCAATTAAACAAGAAGCTGGCAGAGTAAAGGGTCACCTGGCAGCATCTTCTGCTTTAATTTAGCAACATACAATACTTCTAACCCACATCAGTTTTCTTTTGTTTTTAATTCTCCCATTTTCTATTAACAAAGATAACAGGTTTATATTTGTTAAAATCCAGTTATGAAACCAGAGAATACAAAACACAAAGCTACAGAAAGATTCCCAATGTGCGTAATTTTAGAAAATAGTTTAGTACACTCTTGTTATAAAACTCATTTACAGGAGGTTATTCACATGTTCTTGTTCAAATTTGCTCCTGATAATTCATGAAAGCATAACTGAACAAACTGTGGTAAATTAAAGAGAAGCAAAATAAGACAGGTATACATTCGCCTGGAATAACATTCTGAAAGTAGACAGGGAAAGTTCCTTTAACCACAGAAAGGACAATGTCAACTTTTCACCTTGTCAGCCTTAACTGCTCACAACAGCACCCGAAACAGCAAACACTTTCTGAAAATACCTTTGCCAACCGAAATAAATAAGGTTTCAAACTCTAATGCCACATAACTATATTCTGCTGAGAGTGTTCGAAGGCGAGGCCTGGTTGCTGGAAAGGAGGTTACAAGGACTCAAGGCCCTGGCCACAGTCTAGTCCCAGTAGCTCTTACACTCACAAAATAAACAGGGTTTCAAGACCCTCCTAATTCTCACATACTCTGATGAGGTTAGCAGCGAGTCTGCAGATGAACAAACATGCCATTCTATACAATACTCTGGGTGGCAGCCAACCACATGTTTTGGAAAATCGTCTTTTTAAAACATGTTCCTTCACCTATGCGGTAACGTGAGCAGAGGGAAATGCCCTGGTCACTGCTGTTTTGTCATGCACACCCCACTCAGAAGTCCACTTTTCCTAAAGTGGTCACATTCTCAAATCCCTGTTAACCTGAGTACTTCTTAAAAGACACCAGGAAAGAAAATTTCAAGTAACAGTGAGGTTTCCTGCCAATGTCACATGCAAGAGACTTATTAACCCTTGCCCTAGCCAGAGCGGATTTACTTCCCACCTAGCTGGGTCCAGCCAGGAGGCTGAAGCACTCTGAAGATTCCGACTCCCTAGTTTTACAAGTGTCCAGGAGACATTAAGGGTACATGTCTGCGCACCTGTGCAAAGAGAGAGCTCAGGAAACTTGGCGAAATGCACACTGTTTTTTCAAAAGCTCTTAACAAATAAAACCTGCTTCAGCAGAATTTCAAAAATCCTTTTGTTTAAGAACAGATGACAGAATTCCAAACAGCAAACATTAATTTTCAGAGATGCCTTCCTCCCCAAAGCAGCTAATGGGCTGTATGTACAGCAGTCACCAGACCCTCACATTCACATGCTCTGCTATATGGAGGTTTGGAAACCTGACTGGTTAGGCAGCCCGCCCTTGTCCTGACTCCAGTTCCTCTCACAGGCATACTAGGTGATGGAGGCCAGGCACCCAGTAGTACAACACTCCCACCTACTGCATGGTCCTGAAGCCCAGGTGGCAGCTTTCTCTTTCTCACATATCTTTCCTGCCTGAGATGCACTATCTGCTGTCCTGTGCAGCTCCCAAAGAAATTCCCCCAAAAGCATCCACTCTTTTTTTCTAGCAACCCTCAAGCCTTCCCAAGCAACCTGCACAGGCCAGGCCAGTACAAATCTTCCATTCAGTAAGTGTCTCCAACTCAGCAGTTACATCAACCTTATGAAACACTGGGAACATCTGACAGTTCAAGAATTGTTCTTCTGTTCTGAGAAGGGAAGGAAATTTAGCCAGAAAACTAAGTCATACACTAATATAGGTGAGTTACAGTAATGCCCTGTGCCAAGCTGCCTTGTCTCAAAGTGCACAACAGCTCCCGACATGCTGCCTTCTCAAGGCCCAAGAGACCCTAGCAGTTTTTTATTCAAGACACTGGTCGCTGGTACCAACTTGGCTAACTTCCAGTACCAAGGCTGGTAAAGAAACTTGTCTACCTCACAGGACCAAAAGGAGTTGTCCTCCTAACTAAGTTTGTTCTGTTGGAAAATGACTAATTTTTTCAGCAGAGGAAGGAAATGTCATCTACCTGCTTATATTTTTGAAGGATTTTAAATGTGCTACAAAGACTCACAGTTTAACCTTTACAACATTCATTTGACCTGACCTTTCCTATGGAACAAAAGATCCCACCATTTTGAATTTTTGGCCTCAGGGACATTAGAAATATACAAACACCCTCTCGAAATGTATATAACTGGCAAAAAATACTGAAGATGACCAACAGCCCAAGGGTCAGAGGTATTTCTATCCTTTAACACAGATTCTTCAAGGGAAACAAAATAAAACCCAGCTTATCTGTATGGTGCCACTAGCTACGCGGAAACGACAGTCTCATCACCAGGAGCTACTATGGAAACCGGCTCTTCTTGGCACTGCTGGGCTCCTGCTCCAGCCGCCTCCTGTCCCAGTCAGCACTCCTCAGCATGTGATGACTCACAGAGCCACGCCTTTCTTCTTCACCAAAGGCCCTAGGCTCTCTTCTGTGACTGAACCCAGAGTCTGGGGCACTGTACTTCCTCTTACTCGTGGTAGGAGCAGCAGGGTGAGCAGGCGGTGGCTCAGCCTGTAGAGGTGACCTGTGGCTACTCAGAGGAGCAACGACAGCAGTGGATGGTCCCACAACAAAATTCGGGTCCTGTAAAATCGAAGGAACGCAATGGGAGCCCAAAGACTGTGGATCTTTCAGGGATGCTCCCTTGGATTCAGTATCCAATCTTCTAAGTAGTCGGGGATCTCGAAGTCGGTCTTGAGGAGGTATCCTTTCAGGTTCCTTTGAAGTGACAGTGTCAGAGGGCGTGTGGTACAGAGAAGCAGCAGGAGGTGTCTTGGCATGTCCGCTGTCTAGCTTGTTGCTGGGCAAGCCACCCTGAGGTCTGGGTGCCTCTGGGGCAGTGGCTGGAGGATGAGTCAGACTCCTCTGCAGCACAGGCTTCAGTTTCAGAATCTTCATTGCATCATGTCTATAGTGTGGGTCACAGGTCTTAATAATGGCCCCACGCTTCTGAGCATCCTGAATCAGTTCATTCCAATGTTGGTTTTCCTGAATTGGAGGAGAGAAAAACAATCATACTCTACAGAAACACTCACTTTGCAGGGGAAATATGGGAGTCCAACTTTCATTTCTAAATAAACAAGTGTAGTCTGAGTAGATCCCCAAGTGACAAGAGTGACAGAAAAGCTCAAGCACCAGTACTGAGGAGGCATAACTAAACACCAGGGCTGGTGACAGCTGCAAGGACACTCTACTCTCATCTCTGCGGTCCACAGAGCACAGTGAGATGCTCTCCCACAGTGCATTAGCTGTTCCTAGCTCTGCCGAACTGTTTAAAATTACGTTAACTAAAATTGAAAACTACTGTACCTCTGATGCATCAACCCACTTCAAGTGCACAATGGCTACATTTCTCCAGCGGCTTCTGCAGCAAGCACATGACCTCCCCATCGCTGTACAAGGCTCCTCTGCACCCTGCTAATCTACACTACCACTTACTCCTGGGCATGGCTGACATTTGGCTGACATTCTAACAGTTAAAACTTGGTTTCAGAGTGAGGTAACCCAGATACAAAAAGACAATTATCACATGTACTCACTCAAAAGTGGTTTTTAAACATAAAGCAAAGAAAGTCAGCCTACAAACCACAATCCCAGAGAACCTAGACAACAATGCGGACACCAAGAGAGACATACATAGATCTAATCTACATGGGAAGTAGAAAAAGACCAGATCTCTTGAGTAAATTGGGAGCATGGGGACCTTGGGGGAGAGTTGAAGAGGGGAGGGGAGAGGAAGGGAGGGAAGCAGAGAAAAATGTAGAGCTCAATAAAAATCAATTAAAAAAACAAACAAACAAACTTGGTTTCAGAAGGCAAATTTCTGACCACATATGAAAAAAACCAAATTTATAAGGCCTACCAATCCCCTAAGGACTAAAACATCTTAATCTACTGAGGGAGGAATTCAAAGATATTCTCCTGTCATTTAAATTTAAAAAAAATGTGTATGGATATTTGCCCATATATGTACATGTACTACATATATGCATGGTGATCATGGAGACCAGAAGATGGCGCTGTATTCCCTGGAACTAAAGTTACAGGAGGTTGTGAACTGACACGAGGATTCTGGGAACCAAACCTGGGTCCTCTACAAGCGGAGCCAGTGCTCTTAACCCCTGAGCATCTCTCCAGCCCCCATGACTTTATTTTAAAATGTCAACATTTATAATATCTTAGAAACAATCTTCTAGCAATATTTATGATAAAATTTTGTTTTCCTTATTAACTTAAACAGATATAAAACAAGAGTATATACAGTTTTTTACAGCTTCTTTCAAAGGGTACGCACAAACCAGAGATCTGGGTAAGATGGGAAGATGCATCTGTATGCTCTTGGCTGCTATTAACAAAATAGGGAAGGAAAACAAGCTAAGTTCACATGCTCATTCAGACCCGGTCCAACTGGATTTGGTGAGCTCCCATTAGAACAGGCACACTGCCTCAGTTGGTTTAACAACCTCTCGCGGTCCTGACTTCCTTGCTCATCTTCTCCCTCCTTCTGCCTTTCAACTGGACCTTGGTAGCTCAGTGTGTTGTTCTGATGAGGGTCTCTGTCTCTATCTCCATCCGTCAGCAGATGAACTGACTGAGAAGCCATTGATAAAGGCACCGGGACTTGTTTTAAGGCATGTTCTGGCTTTTTGGGACCCTACTCTGTATGGATGCACAGCTCCCTGTGCTGGATGTAGGGGGGAGGGCCTTGGACTTCCCACAGGGCAGGATTCCCTGCCCTCTCTCAAGCAGGGAGAGAGAGAGGGAGGATGGGGTGTGGGGAAGCGGGAGGGGCTTGGGAGGAGGGAAGTGTAAATATTTGAATGGAAAAATAAAAAAAAAGAAAAGAAAAGAAAAAGAAAAAGAAAAGAAAACAAGCTAAGTTGGCTCCTTGCTTCATTCAGATGACCACTTTTTTTTTCCTCTGTGTAACAACTCTGGATGTCCTGGAACTTGCTCTGTAGACCAGGCTGACCTCAAACTCAGAGATCTGCCTCTGAGTCTGCCTTCTAAGTGGTGAAATTAAAGGCACACACTTATAGAAACAACAAGTTATTGGGCTGGCAAGAGAGTTTTGATGTTAAAAGATAAGACTTACAATCAAAAGTTCAAAAGCACCAATACATTGCAACCCTAGCTGAGCTAGCTGAGCAGCAAGCACACACTACCTAGCTGTCTGTCACTGGCTTCACTCGTACCATCTGCCCACTAAAAATGTAGAGAGCATTGCTCTTCATTCTAAGCAGAAAGCCCTAGTGTACACACCTGTACTTGAGCTAAGAAAGAACGGTTTCTATGGACACTCACAACCAAGCTGCTGAAGACTTAACCTTTATTTTGTAACTGAGAAATTATTTTCATTTTTAAGAAAAAAAATCCGTAATAGCTAACACTGGATATACTTGGAACTCCCTGTAGCCCCCAGAGAGTGTACCTACCATCAGAGTCCTCAAATGTCCAAGGATAAAAAGGCTGTATTTGGCTCGTGTAATGGTGACATTCAATCTCTGCAAACTCGCCAGGAATCTAAGCAACAATAAGAAAGTTACTTCTGTATGCAGAATGGAATCATATCCCTTCAGAGGGTGCAGGCAGTACTGGAAGCAGCGTCTCCAGAACCCCTTCCTTCCTAGTTGGAGTGCTTCCTCACTATCTGCCCCAACTCAGGGTACCTGGCACAGAAGCCAATGCCATTAAAATATTGAGCAAACCCTTGGTGCTTTACTTCCAAGTTAAATATTAAAAGCTCCTATTTTGACTTGGATAAAAAATACTGGAAAGTTAACAATGTAACTTAAAATTAAAAAACCTCCAAAAAGGGACTAGAAAGTCAGCTTAGCAGTTAAGAGCAGCTGCTTCTCTTTCAGAAGATTCAACTTCCATTCTAAGCAACCATCCTACGCAAGTGCACACACATAAAACTAAACTAAAAACTACAGTTAAGTTAAATTTAAAGTAATAAACTATTGTGGAACTAGTATAGAAATACATAAATATATCAATATAGAAGGACAATGGGTATGTGATAATGATGAAATTTTAAATTAAATCTCTAATTTGTTGGGGTTTGTGTGTGTGTTTCCCCCAAGGGTTCTTCTATATAGCCCTGGTTGTCCTAGAACTTGCTTTATAGACCAGGCTGGCCTTGAACTCAGAGAATCACCTATCCCTGACTCCCAAGTGCTAGGATTCAAGGCATGTGCCACCTACATCCATCTCAAATCTTTAACTTCTTTATCTCATGAAAAAAAATCATCTGGTGACTTAACAGCATACTTAACATCTTAAGTAAGTAAACTAAGAGTATTTAAGATTGCACCCTTAGATAAACTGTGTAGCATGTACCATGTGACAATGACAATTATAGATCCCTGCAAAAAATACAATTAGAACATCAGTTTTACTGAACAAAAGACACACCCTATGGAAAAGGATCAACATACAAAACACTAGGAAAAGCAGATCTTACAGATCATCTACTTCACAATTTAGACTTTCAAGATGTTGCCTAGGCTATGCGCATGCACACACACGCGAGCACATATAAAGCCAGGTGTCTTCCTCAATTGCTCTCCATTTGGTTTTTTGAGACAACACTGAACCTGGGACTCATCACTTAGGCTAAGCACTGTTAATAAAATAGTAACTCTGCTTTAAAAAAATAATGTTCTTTTCTGCTAAAAGAAGCACATTTTCCTTAAATTGTAATAAGCATTGTTAGTAGAATACTGTTTTCTCGAAAGAAACACATGATCTTTCCTATGAAAAGAAGCATATCTTCTTTAAACTGTACTAAGCACTGTTAGTAAAATGAGTTTTCTTTAAAACAACACTTGCTCTTTTTTGTGAAAAGAAGCACGTTTTCTTTAAACTGTACTAAGCATTGGTAGAAGAATAGTGAGTTTTCACTAGCCAGCAAGTTCCCAGATATGCCTATCTCTGGCCTGGGGATAGGGTTATAGATGTGCACCATCATGCATGGTTTTTTACACTGGTGCTGGACAGTCACAATCAAGTTCCTATGCTTGTACAGCAATCACTTTACCATCTCCTGGGACAAACTATTATATACAGTGGTTCTCAACCTTCCTGATTCTGCAATCCTTTAGTACAGTTCCTCATGTGACCCCGACCATACAATTTTTATTGCTACTTCGTAACTGCAATTTTGGCACTGTTATGATTTGCAATGTAAGTATCAGATATGATGGATATCTGATAGGCAACCTCTGTGAAAAGGTCATTTGACACCTCTCCCCACCCATAGATTGAGAACACTGTTTTAAACAAAAGAAAATTAACAAAGCAAACGATAGGGTTCTCTAAGAGCAGTCACTGGTGAGTCTAGATGACAGAACTGATTCTCAACAAGTGACAAAGCAATGTGAGCTACTTACCCAATTGAGCCTTGCTCAGAACTTGCCCTGACACATGTAACAATTATACAGTCTTTCTGCCGGCCCTGGAAGGCATCCACTGTATCCACTTCTGCAGGCCTGTTTACAAAAGGCACGTGTTTACCAAAAAATGTAAAATTGTCAAATACACATACACAGCAGTATTTAAAACTCTTCATTGTGATGGCAGTGGTGGTGACACAAGCCTTTAACCTCAGCACTCGGGGGCCAGAGACAGGCATATCTGAGTTCAAGGCCAGCTGGTCTACGAAGTAAGTTCCAGGACAGCCAGGGCTACACAGAGAAACCCTGTCTTGGAGAAAAGAGAAAATATATATATTGAGTTGTAAGGTTTGTCGTATATTTGAGATTAGGATAGTCCTTCAGACACACAGCTTCTGAAGTCAGTACGTCATCCTTACTTCATTCTTCTCATAGCATCTTTGGAAACATAATTCTTAAGTGTTTATGAAGTCCACAAGAAACCACATATACAGGCTGAGAATCACTGTATATAATAGTTTGTCCCAGGAGATGATTCATTTTAGTAAACTAAGGCTATACATATTTATGTGATGCTTTCTTAAGTCTTTTGAGTCTTCTATGGTTTTATCAGCTTGATGACTTCTGGAAAGAGACAGCTGGTATCCTGGCAGAGAAAGTACCGTTCTTCTTTGGGGAACTGCCGCCAGAACAGTACCGAGTCTTCTTATCTATAAACATCTCTCCGTGTTCTGGGTGTTTCAATTATTTCTTGTAACATACTTTGTAGTTTCCAGTGGATACATCTTATACTGTTTCGGTTTTATTTACTCCTAATTATTTTATTACTTTTGGTGCCATTTTAAGTGGGATGTTTTTACTTCCTGTGCAGACTACTCACTGAAGAACAGACTGTTATATATTGATCTTGTTTTCTACAAGTCTCTTAAACTTGTTTGCTTAACCCCCCAAGGGTTTCTTTGTGCAGCTTCATTAATGAATCTATAAATATAACCACACTGAATTATTTATAGTCGTACAGAAGATAAACACTTGCTCTGGCTAAAACCTCTACTACAATGGACAACAGAATAAGAACAAGTATCTTTCATGGTCTATAGAAAGGACTGCTGAGCCATCAAGGGACAATGTTACCTATGTGTTTTTTTATAGATGCTTTTAATCAAGTTAAGAAATTTTCTCTGTAGCCCTAATAACCTTTTCGGTTATCAAAGATGATGGGTTCTGTTAAGAGCCTTTTCTGTTATCTATTGGTATGACATATGGGTCACCTTCTCAATCTAATTGCTTGTCTGTTTTCTGAGACAGTCTCCATTCTGGCCTCAAGCTCATTATGATCATCCTGCCTTGACCTCCCTAGATGGAGGCTCCAAGAATGAGATGCCATATCCTGCTTCCTTCTCTTATTCCATTAATATGCTGAGCTAACACTGTACTTTGGGATAATAAACTTCACTCGGTCATGATGTACAGTCCCTTTAACATACGCTGAATTCAGTCTGCTGCTTTTTGTTTAGCTTTCTTACATCTGCAATTATGACTGCTTATCAGCCCTGTGGTTCTTAAACACCTTCCTGAGTTTGGGGGTCATAAAATGAATTACAAAGTGTTCGTGGAGCTGGCAACATGGCTTATCACATAAGGCAGCTTGCCATCAAGCCTGATGACCTTAGTTTCATCCCAGAAGCAATTAATAAAGGTTGTCCCCTAACCATATGCACACCATTGCATGCCAGCCCCCAACATAAACAGACTTTAAAAGAAATTGAAAGTGTTTTGTGCTAAGTATTACTGGGCTTTCTGTTGTTGTTTTCAGATAGGGTATTTCCTATATAGCCCAGGCTGGTGTAAAACTAGATCCTCCAGCTTCAGATTCCCGAGCGCAAGGATTACAAGCATACAACTGTGTTATTGCTAACTCTGGATAGCCAGCTGGTGGAACTCAGCAAACAGGTCTAATTCGTTTCTCATCACTGGGAAGTTTTGATTACTAGCGCTACTTGCTATATATAGTCTCTTCAGATTTTTTTTTCTCTAAAGTCAGGTTTTTTTTGTGTTTCTAGATTAAAGACTTAACATGCTGTTTTGGTAGTTTCAAAGATTTGTGTGTCAAAAGAGTCATGGTGCACATGTGCATGTGAGTAAAGGCCACAAGAGAGTCCTAGGTGTCCTCCTCTATCATTGCCTATTCTTTGAAAGGGTTTTTCCCTAAACCTGAAGCTCATTCATGCTTTCTCAGATAGACTAGAAGCCAGGAAACTCCAAATGATTCTCCTGTCTGCCTGCTTATGAGCTTGGGTTACAGAGAAGCATACAGGACACTCAGCTTGTTGCCTAAATGCTGGGGTCCGAACTCTGTTCATGATTGTATATAAAGTGCAATCTTAGCCACTGAGCCATTGCTTCAGATTGTTTGGTGAGATAGGTTTTATGTAACCCATGTTATCCTTGAACTCACTGTGTAGCAGAATGTGATGATCAGTGTTAACAGTCAACTTGGTAAAAGTTACAACAGCCTAAGCTATGGGTCGCGGCAACTCTCTAGGGGATTATCTATGGATGGTATTAGTTGAGCTGGGAAGACCCACCCAGTGTGGGTGACACCATTCTCTACGCAGGAGATCCCAGACTGTGTAAAAGTGGAGAAATCGAGCTCATCACTAGCATGCATGCATTCACTGCTCTTCTTCTTCTGACTGGATGCTTCAGGGTCCTGCTGCCTTGACTCCCCCATCATGATGGGCTGTAATAAACTGTGAGGTGAAATAAACCCTTTAATGCTTTTGCCAGAGAATTTTGTTACAGCAATGGGGAAAAGACTATGGCACCAAGAGTACCTTGACTGATCATTCTGCCTCTACCTTCCATATACTGGAATTACATGTTTCTTACCACACACCTGACACTGACTTCCAGATTTTAATCTTTAACTTTACTGTAGAGGTAAAGAGACAAAAGCACAATCATAGCAGGTCCTGGAGGCTCTGTAATTCCAAGTACACAGGGGACTGAGGCAGGAGGATAGCAAGTTCAATGACAACCACGGAAACTTACTGACACAGTCACAAAATAAAGAGGACTGGGTAATATAGCTCAGAGATGCTTAGAGTATTTGTCTAATATACAAGGCCACAACTTAACCCCAGTACTGTTGAGAAAAAAAAAATTCAACTTTTATAAACACCAGAAAAACATGTAAAAATACGTCACCCTTTCTTGTCAAATTCTTTCTCCAAATCCTTCTGGATCATAGTCTTCTGAGCCTTGTAATGGGTTATTATGCCAATATTTCGGAAGGAAATATCTTTTCTTTTGTCTTTAATAAGCTTAATTATTTCCATCACCAACTTTATTTCTTGAACATTTATATATGAGCTAAGATAGAAAAACAAGATAATGTATCAAATCTCATAGCAGTCTAACTGCTCACTAGTTGTATTTAGCTTGATTCTCATTACCATACATAGACAGGTCTTTTCTGTCAGGCGGCAGTGTCATTAGGATGTAATAGTAACTACTCATATTTATATGAATAACTGTCCAATCCAGGAAGTGATTGTAAAAAAGGAATTTGTAATCAACTGAAGTTTGAACCAATAACCACACAACTGAAAACATGCCACCTAGAGAGCTAAACATGAACAACATGGCCCCAGGATCAAATAGCATGAAAAGCCTTCTCATCCTACCATTATCATCTTTGCTGGCTCTATAACCTGTACTCCTGGTCCAGACCTCAAGCATGTGTGTCCTTTTATTACTAAACTAGATCCAACCAACACCAGCATGGGCCATGTTATCCTGAGCCTTAAAGCGTAATAACTACTGACATGCTATCTGCTATACTAAAGACGTCCCAAAGGGGACGGCTCCCTCTCCTAGTCCTTGGTTTCTCCTCCGGTTACAATCCTATCCAGGTTCCTTGCGGTCTTCTGGTTCTATAACCTGCATGGTGCTCAGCTGTTCATCTGCAGCTCTACTTCTGAAAGTGCCACATAAACCTTTCAGTTGCAATCCCTGTAGCATTGCAATCCTACAGGAAAACACCTCTGTATTTTTCACTTCTTCAAAGAACGCAACGTCCCATTTTCTATTCTGATCTTAGAAGCTGCATTTTCATATCTCCCCACAGCAGGCAGTATTTATGCACGTGTTAACAATACCTCTAGACTATTAATTCCTCTAGTCAAAGCAATCCTTGTCTCCTGTGATAGATTTGCTACCTAGAAACAAATCACTCACTCCACTTTGCAGTCATAGGTACCCAACCCAACCCATTCCCTCACAACTCAAAATCCTTAAAACACAGTCCCACCAAGTCACTTTCTACTCTCTTAATATTAGCCCATTCACACAACTGCGTCTTTTTTTTGTTTGTTTGTTTGTTTTTTCGAGACAAGGTTTTCCTGTGTAACACTCCTAGCTGTCCTGGAACTAGCTCTTATAGACCAGGCTGGCCTTGAACTCACAGGGATTCGCCTGCCTCTGCCTCCCAAGTGCTGGGATTAAAGACGTGCGCCACCACGGCCTGGCCACATAGCTGCATCTTTTCATTGTAGTTAACCCACCTGGAAAAGTTGCTCAACTCATTGATTAGTTAATGCCTGTCTTCCCAGGAGACCATAATCACCTTACAATGTCACTGCTATGACCTTTCAAGGACTTACTGGTCACCTGAGAGTATTGCCCAATTAAACAGAAAAGGGGAAGTTATCAAAACTGATAGTGAAAATGACCGTGCCCTGGTACTAGAGAGACATGTATGGGAAAGGCTTATAACCTAATAATTCTGAGGCCATTACTGAGAACGAAGAAGAGAAAAACATACTCATTATCCCGTCGTTCTGAACCATCTTCAACATCAAACACAAGGTAGGGCTGAAATGGCCACTCTGATGAACATCGAGCAGATTCAGTGCCTCTACAGAAAAGCAACCATAGTCAGAAAATAAGCTCTAAAGGACACTTTATCAATATTTTTTCCTGTGTAAGACAGAAACAGGAAAAAGTTAAGGGTAACAGTCTTTCACTGATGCACAGCAGTGAAGAGTCTAAACTTGATTTTATTTCCATTCTGGTACCAAGGAAGGTGAGATTCACAGTTATGACTAGAGGAAAGCTCACAGTACACGAGATAAACAACCAGGGCTAGGGAAACGTAGTGGAGCCTCCAAGCAAACACAAAAACACAACTAACAGCTAGGCTTCAACCCCAGCAGCACCACATAAATCAGGCCATGAGGTTACTACTGACTGTATCTGGTTATATTTAATATGGTGACTTCTGTCTCCTCTTTTTGTCTTTTTCAAGACAGGGTATGTAGCCCAGGCTGGCCTCAAACTCAAGAGATCAACCGACCTCTGCCTCCTGACTGCTGGGATTAAAAGTGTGAACCACCACAGCCCTGCCCCCTCTTTTTTCAATCTATATTTGATATAATCAATATAGCTTTTATAATTAGAGAAAAATCACTTCAAACTGATTTAAGCAGATCAGTGCTCCCCACCCACCCAACAGGGTTTTATTCTGTAGTCTAGGCTGGCCTCTTAACTCTCAGCAATCTTCCTGCCTCAGTTTTCCAAGTAACAGGATCACCCATATCAGCTAACACAGCTAGGTAGCCTGATTTATAATTTTTATGCCAAGATTTCTACACAAGCAGCTAAATCTTCAAATAGGACAAGTTTATAAGTAATACAGGACACCCACCTATTTGTTTTCAAGTTTTTGTTATAAACATAATTAGAAGGGAAGAGACAAATGTCTGGATGCATCCTATACTGAATGGTAAGCTGTAAAACCGGCAGTCTGCCAATCATGTTCTGTTCCACATTCTCTTCAAGCAGCTTGCAGAATCGTGCCATCATTGACTGATCGTACCCATACTCCTGTGCTTTCTGAGAGGAAGAAAAGTATTTAAAAGTTTGTAACAAAAAAACAAAAAACAAAAAACAAACAAACAAACAAAACTGCCCAGGGCAGTCGGCGCATACCTTTAATCCTAGCACTTGGGAGGTAGAGGCAGGTGGATCTCTGTGAGTTCAGGGCCAGCCTGGTCTACAGAGTGAGTTCCAGGACAGCCAGGGATACAGAGAAATCCTGACTCAAAAACAGACACAAACAAACAAACAAAATCTGTCTTGATATTTCCCACAAAAAGAAATGTAATAAAGAAAATAGTACCTAAATCATGCTGGCACTCAAAATATAATACTGAAAAAATGAATAAATGTACACACAAATGCTTGGCAGAATCTTCTAAATTACTAAATTCTCGATGGTAATTATCTCCACAAAATAGTGGGTTTTAAAAAACCTACGTGAGCCAGGAGTGGTGGTACATCACCTTTAATCCCAGCACTTGGGAGGCAGGCAGATCTCTGTGAGTTCCAGATCAGCCTGGTCTATAAAGCGAATTCCAGAACAGCTCTGGCTAGTACACAGAGAAGCCCTGGGGGGGACGGGACAAGTGCATGAACAAGTTGGCTCAGTGGTTAAGAGCACTTCTTATTCTTGCAAAAGGCCCAGTTTGATTCCCAGCATTCACATGGAAATTCATGCACAAAAAAAAAAATAGTACTTTTTAAAAAGACATGTAAAAAAAATCAACTTTGCAATCATTTTTAAGTTTTTCTTCAGTAAGTTTATTTGTATAATAACTTTGAAAAGCACAAATAGTTGGATCTTTTCATTCTTGATGTTTTTACCAAGTATCAAAACAAATATGTTGAGGCCATCAGTTACCCTTTCAGGAGCCTGTTAAAGCCCAGTATACCCGAGAGCGGCAGCCGCTCTGCCCCACAGAGGCTGTGCACTCATGCGCACACCTCATCAGGAAATCACAGTCAAAACTGACTGGCAACAACAAAACAGGTACAGCCCCTCCAGCAGGGAAGCCTGGAGCACTGCAATGTGACCTTTAGGGTTTCCTGTCTTTGAAACTCTAGCCCATACACTCAGAAGAACAGCTGTGAACAAAGAGGACATTTGCAGATATTCATTCTCTTTGGAGACAAGGTCTCCCTGTGTATCCCTAGCAGGCCTCAGCTGAGAATCTGCTTAGCCTGCTGAGTGCTAGAACTGCAGCCATGCACAATCATGCCACAATTTTCTTTTCTTTTCATATTTATTTATTTATTTATTTAGTATGTATACAATATTCTTTCTGCGTGTATGCTTAAAGGCCAGAAGAGGGCGCCAGACCTCATTACAGATGGTTGTGAGCCACCATGTGGTTGCTGGGAATTGAACTCAGGACCTTTGGAAGAGCAGGCAATGCTCTTAACCGCTGAGCCATCTCTCCAGCTCCACAATTTTCTTATGAAACTTCAAATAACACTTCTCTTTTCTGTCATCTCCTAATTTTCCTTTCAATTTGAAACAGAACCATTCCCTCAAAACAAAAGCATGACCTCTACCATCAACAGAAACACTCACCATAGAAATGACGGTGGGAGGAAGCTGTTTGGGGTCTCCTACTAGGATAAGTTTGTTGCAGCGGTGGATAAGTGGAGTAAGTGTTTCAACTTCACAAGACTGCCCAGCCTTGGCAAGAGAGTACAAAAGGAGAAACAGTCTTAATTAAGTTCTAATACCCATAAAAGTACAAACTCCTCCATTAGTACAGCTAAACCTTTTTTAAAATTATGTAGGATCTCATACATATTGGGCAAGTGCTTTACTATTGAGTTATATCCAATCTCCTCTACACCCTCTACACCAGGTATAAAAAATAAGCATTTTAAAAAAAAACTTTTCGGGGCTGGAGAGATGGCTCAGCAGTTAAAAGCATTGCCTGCTCTTCCAAAGGTCCTGAGTTCAATTCCCAGCAACCACATGGTGGCTTACAGCCATCTGTAATGAGATCTGGTGCCCTCTTCTGGCCTGCAGACATACATGGAGGCAGACTGTTGTACACATAATAAAAAAAAACTTTTCAAGGTATATTATACTTCATATATCTTTATGTAAGACATCTTACCATATACAATGAGGATATAGAAATGAAAACATATACATATAAAAGGTATCATTATAAGCCGGGCGGTGGTGGCACACACCTTTAATCCCAGCACTCGGGAGTCAGAGGCAGGTGGATCTTTGTGAGTTCGAGGCCAGTCTGGTCTACAAGAGCTAGTTCCAGGACAGGCTCCAAAGCTACAGAGAAACCCTGTCTTGAAAAACCAAAAAAAAAAAAAAACCCCAAAAAACAAAAAAAGGTATCATTATAAAACAAAAATTATCTAATCCCAGTTTTGAAACAATCTAACAAGTATTTTGAACTCAACTATCATGGATACCTTAACTGTGGAGCTAGCTACCAGCAAGAATGCTGTGTACATCCCAAGTTCATGCTGCATTCCCGCTGAGCTAGAGTCTAGGAAGAGCTGTTTTACGTTATCTCTGAAATTCAGATATTACTTAACACATGACTATCTTTTTCCATCTTTCTAATTCAATAAATTTGCCTTCGATTATTTCATCATTTTCATTTTTTCTTTTTCATTTTCTCACACATAATTAACATATCTATAGCAAGGTATGGGAACTCCTAGACTGATTCTCTGTATCTAATGATCTAGTTCTTCTGTCTTCTGACTTTTCAATCTTGCCTATAACAGTAAGTACCCAATCAAAGCCCAACAAATGGACAAGAAATAAAATATATCAGCTGAAATTTGCGGCAGCCAAAGCTGTACAAAATCATAAATATTTCAAAGTTAGCAGAGAAACTGCAGCAGTTCAACAGGATAGTGCTGGAGACAATCCCTCCCAGAAGATGTGACTCCTCCCTTTGGAGCAGACTGTCAGCACCATGTTTCACTGTATAAGAACATGTGCACATCAGCTAAGAGTTGGGGGAGTAGAGTCTTCTAACTTGCAATGCTGATGGTTCACTCTCTAGCACAGTGGCAGAGTAGTGACCACTTGATAAAAACCTGCTCTTTGTCCACACTTCAGCACTCACAATTCACCCAGAATGTTTCTTCACAGTAGTAGTCACACTCACATGCTTGAGAGCCACTGACCTCATCAACAATGACACAACTAAAGGGGACACCCCCTTGCCCTCGAAAAGCAGACTCAAGCAGCAAACCACCACTTGTGCTCAATGTGCAGCAGATGACATGAGACTCCAAGATGATCGTATTCTGTGTTTTCTGTGGACGTCCCTGAACCTAGGACAATAAAGGATAATCATATTTAGTTACATACAAATCCTGCAGGTCCTACTTTTACTATTAAATATCTACCTTTTTCTTCATGTGACATAAAAATATTCAATAAAAAGGGAAGCCTCGGCTCTAAAAAACAGGAGCAATCCCTCTGCACAAATTCACTGTAGACTTCAAGGCAATGGATGTTGAATTTTAGGAGAGGTGGCAATCTGGATTCAGTGCTAAAGCATTTGCCAGATTCTCTTCTCTTAGCCATCACATAGTCAGTCTTCCCCCAAACATACTTAAATCTAATGGTCTAAAGAAGACATGTGATAAGAAAATTAAAGCTTACGATACCCATGAACAAGGCACTTTACCCGTAAGTGTGAAATACTAATTTAGAGCTCATTTACACTGTTAAGGAAAATTCAACTGTTTATCTGGTCAAAAAGAAAAAAACATACCCTTAAGATGTGGAATGTCCTTCTGTATATGTGGTACATTTATTGGTAGATGAATAAAGTTGTTTTGGCCAATGGCTAAGCAGAGCAAAGACAGGTGAGAAAGCTGAACAGAGATATATAAGAGAGAGAGAGTAGGCAGAGTTGAAGAGTCGCCACGTAGCCACCAAATGAGAAAGGTGCCAGAAAATTACTGGTAAACCGCAGCCTCGTGGTAATACAGAGATTAACAGAAATGAGTTAATTTAAGATGTAAGAGCTAGCTAGGAATACATCTGAGTCACTGGCCAGTGTTGAAGCTAATAGTTTCTGTGTGACTATTTGGGTCTGAGCAGCCAGGAAACAAAAGAACAGTCTCTGTCTACAAATGGCGTACAAATGTTTGGCAAGGATTTCCACATAAAGCCTAAGAAAAATTCAAAATTAAAAGGATTCTAAACAGACAAGAACAGAGTTAAGCACAGCTTTCTGGTAACCATCTTTTACAGGGTAGGCTCTGTTTGTTGTCTTTGAGCAGAGGTGCAGTTCCTTTAAATAAGGCTTCCTAACTCAGCATTAGCAGAAAAAAACCTCATAGCTCTTTTAAGAGGCTCTGCCACCAAACACTTAAATGGTGTTTATAAGCAGCCAAAATCGGGCTTCTTTGTGGTAGAATGAACATAGAAACTCCATAGAGTAGTGAAAATAAATATGGTTCCCACCAGTACCTCTGCCATGAAGCTAGACTCTCAAAAACCTAAGGAATAGGGTGGAGCCAGTTGCCAAAACTGCAGCTTTAATCTTAGCCATACTGCTTAACAGATAAAAGATTTGTATGGTCAGAAAAAGAAATATGCAGTAAAGACAGATTCAGATCAAAAAAAAAAAAAACCTCTATAAACGTTTACAGCATGTTTAAAAATATATGTAAGTGTGGGAGAGAAAAGAAAAGAAAAGTCCTTAAAAGGAAATAATGGCCAGGAAGCAGTGGCAAACTACAGTCCCAGCATTCAGGAGGCAGAGGTAGGTGATCTCTGTTGAGTTCAAGGCCAGCCTGGACTACAAGAGCTAGTTCCAGGACAGCTAGGACTGTTATACAGAGAAATCCTGTCTTCAAAAACCAAAAACCAAAAAAAAAAAAAACAAAAAAACCAAAAACCAAAAAACAGAAAGAGAGAGAGACAGAGAAGAAATATAATAAGTCACATAAATATGGAAAATACACAGAGAATCTGAATTATTTATATTGTGTTATCATTCGATTTTTTTTTGACTGTTAATGAGCAAATAGCTGCTGAGAACGTCTGATTAGGAAAGCAGTTAGATTATACTTTCCTATATATTTTTAAAATATCTTGACTTTAAAATTTAAGACAAAAAAATATGTTACTTTGAGAAAGAGATTCTGCTTTTTCTCCACATGAAATGAGAGGCTATGGATTAATTCTGGGTTAAGAAAAATAAGGTTTGATTAAGGAAGACCCCCCTGAAAAATCTCCAATATAAGCAGATGTCCCTGATGATTCACCGTCTCTGTTGCAGTTTTCTCTGAGTTCTACATCCAGAACAGCTAGAAGGCAAACTGGTCAAGGTGATCTGTCCATACAGAATACTCCAGTCAGGACCTGACCATAATCCTAAATTTTTTCAGGGTCCCCCAAAGATTACCAGTGCCCCCAATCAGCATGAAGTAGCCTAGAAAACTATACCCACATTCCCCCAAAAATGGATTATGATATTTATCATTGTTTAAGGAGTTTCGGCACAAATTGTTATTGGTCATTAAAAAAAAAAAGGCTAAACAAAAGCTGGGCAGTAGTGGCATGTCTTTAATCCCATCACTTGGGAGGCAAAGGCAAGCTGATCTCAGAGTTCGAGGCCAACCTGGTCTACAAGAGCTAGTTCCAGGACAGGCTCCAGAGCCACAAAGAAACCCTGTCTCAAAATAAATAAACAAAGGAATAAATGAATAAATAAATAAATGGAAAAAAGGGGGGACAGGATATAGAAATGATAAGATAAAAAGATTACTAAATCTACTTTAATAAAAAAAACCTATTAATCTCAGGATACTTTACATTAGTATGGATTTTAGTTTATTAATATAAATTTAAGGTACATATTGTTATGCTGTATGTATATTTCTACTTTTGTTTAGGGTATTATGTTTATGCAGTTCATTTTAAAATGCAATATATAATTAAGAAATACACATTAATAGTCATCTATAATAACAAAATTAGCCATGTTAGGTATGTTTTCAAAGTCATACAGAGATACATTTCTGATAGATGAGAAATGTTCAAACACTTCAAAAACCTAGAGAATAAAGCATTTAAAATGTTTTAAGAACTTAGACTTTTCTTGACAGTGAGACATGTCTGCTCCTGGCAGCAATTACTTCAAAGAGGATGATGGACATCAAAGAAACTTCATATGGAGTTTGCTTTCTTTATGGCAAAAACTAGCTATGTGAGCAAAGAAACGGCCCTTGCCTCAATTGCTGACAGTTACTGTCCAAACTGGACCAGCAGGAAATACGAAAGGCAACTGATGAACTTTCCAAAGACAAGGTAGGGCAGTCGTTCAAATTTCTTGCTTCAGTGAAAAGTCTGCCAGATACTATGCACCTATAGGCTGAAGATGGATGCCCCAATGTTACAAAAGAATTTGGGTGACTGTTAGGCAGTAAGATGACTCTGCCACTTCTAGAACTTTGGAAGTTGCTTACAATACACTTATTGTTTACTTGGGTAATATTATAACCTTCCGGGGTCTTTGATGGAGTTGAAGACTAGATGGCTATAATTACAGTTTTCCTTAGTTATGATAAAAGATAAATTAGAGATAAAACTTAAGACTCACAAAAATAGGACAGATAAGAATATTTTCCTCAATTTGCCAAATGTAAATGGACTAAAGATTGTAACTATAATTCTTGCTTGATAACAGTTTTGTATTTGTAATTTTAATATGTTAAAGTTAAAACCTTCCCTTTTAATTAGACAGAAAAGAGAAGATGATGTGGAATGTCCTTCTATACATGTGTTGCTTTTATTGGTAGATGAATAAAGCTGTTTCAGCCAATGGCTAAGCAGAGTAAAGCCAGGCAGAAATCCCGAGAGATATAGAAAGAATAGAAGAAGGAGTCAAAGAGATACCATGTAGCCACCAAAGGAGAAAGGTGCCAGAATATTACCAGTAAGCCACAGCCTCACGGCGATTAATAGAAACATAGATTAAAAGAAACAGGCTAATTTAAGATGTAAGAGCTAGCTAGGAATACACCCGAGCCATTAGCCAGTTTCTGTGTGATTATTTGGGTCTGGGTGGCCAGGAAACAAAAGTGCAGTCTCTGTCTACACCCTTAAAGTGTCCTATTGAAACTGATTTCTTTAGAGCTGCATTCTGATTGTCCAGACACAAATCTGACTCAGCCTACCTTCAATTAGTCTAATAAGAATCTGACAGTCAGCAGTGGTAGTTTTTATAGTCCCAGTACTTGGGAGGCAGAGGCAGGTGGATCTCTATGTGAGTTTGAAGTCAGCCTGCCTGGTCTACAAAACAAGTTACAGGACAATCAGGGCTACACCGAGAAAATCTGTCTCAAAAAACAACAACAAACAAACAAAAAAACCAAATACAAACCCAAACAAACCTCAGCCCTTGTATCCTCTAAACTGTTTCATTAAAAAAATAAAACACTGCAGGTAAATTACCTCTTTAATTTTTGAAGCAAGTTCCTGCCTTTCTTTTGAAACTTTGACAATGTGTCCATCTAATTCTTGCCTCTGAAAACAAATTAGAACGTTACCATGAAAACCAGGCACTTAAGCAGACAACAATTCACAACGCATGAATTCACTAAAACAGAGTGCTCTCTTCTCTACCAGTCAACTCTTAACACTTTTCTGTACAGTTAAGAGACAGAGTTATGTCTCTCGTGCTCCATGATTGCTGTCTGCCTAGTATCTCCAACTCTGGAGCATCATTCATGTCTAAGGCACTTCACACACTCAACAATCCTACCACAGTGATGAATACATAATACAGGCATGGGAAATCATAGCACCCTTCCTTTAAATAAAAGCAGGGATTAGATTTGCTTGGCAATCAGAGACTAATCAAAGTATATTCTTAAACAGACACATGACATTTTAAGTTGGTGTGGTGGTACCCAGAAATTCTGGCATTTGTCCTCTTGTGGAAAAGAAATGGCTGACATACAGAGAAAAGAAAATCAAAAAGTGGAAAAAAATGTTAACAGGTAAAGTTCTTGATCCAACCATACTGAAAGCTAAGCAACCCTTGACTTCAAGTATATGCGCCATCAAATTCTTTTTTCTCAACCTAATTAGAAATGTTGGTTATTTTTATTTATGTGCACAGTTATTTTGCCTGCATGTATGTTTGTAACACGAGCATGCCAATAGTCTGAGGAAACAAAGAAGGCATCAGGTCATCTGGAACTGGAATTACAGTTGATTTTGAGTTGCCATGTGGGTGCTGGGAATCAAACCTGGGTCCCCTGGAAAAGCAATCAGTGCTCTTAATCATTGAGCCATCTCTCCGGTCCCTAGGTTTAACTCACCAACTGAAGAGTGCCTAGTAACTACAATAAATCATCGACTTTTGTAAATAAATCTTCACTGTGAAACAAATTGCATCTGGTTGTTTACACTGATCTGATGAGGTTTTAGAGCCACAATCAAGCTGAGAAGCTGTCAGACACTTTGTTGTCTATAAGACACACAGTATTTACTTCACAAAAGAGCTTGCTAACCTTGACATTAGGCATACTACTTCAGTACAGTTCTTGGACTCACGCCATATTTCAGTAAGAACACCATCACACACCCATTGTCTAGCTCAAGTCTAAGCCACTTCTGCAAGGCCCAAGTGAGGAAATATCCATACCTGCATCTCCCGCCCACCTCGACACAGAGCTCGCTGACGAGAAAGTTCATCGAGTCGACCATCTAGAAACTCTTTTCTTCTCAGCATTTCTTGAATATGAGAAGGCAGGTCTTTTTCTAAATTTTAAAATCACATGTTAATTTTAACAAATTCACAAATACAATAAGAAGGAAAACTCCTTCTCAAAGTTAGATTAGTTCTGGGATCTCCAAAATACCACTATTGCCCCCTAACCTTTCCTTTGCCGTACAAAAGGAAGTGGAACACCAATGAACAAGACAGTACTTACTCATTCTGTGGTTGACTTGGCTGTCCAAACTAAATTTTAGGACCTCCGTATTAATAGACTTTTCTGGACCCAGTCGTACTAAATTTATATCTCCACAATTTCCTGTTGATAAAAACAAAATTTAACCAGGTCGTGATGACACACACCTTTAATCCCAGCACTTGGGAGGCAGAGGCAGGCAGATCTCTGAGTTCAAAGTCAGATTGTTCTACAGAGAGTTCCAGGACAACAAGAGTGTGGGGAGGGCGGAGCAAAATTATTCTTAAGGACACTGCTAATAAATCCCATCTCCATATTAATCAGAGAAGGGGAGCACAAACTATAACTGCATGTCAGGAGCTATACTAAAGACCTGTCACACATTCTTTCAGATATTCTGGATAATAATGCTATACGGTACTTACCACTTCAGTCAATACAAGCTAGGAAGGTCACATGGATATTACATGCAGAATTCACACTGTTATGCTGATGTTTCTCAAATTACTCTCTATAAGTGTTCCATGAAGAACACTTGAGGAATGAAAAATTCAGATACTGGGATTAAAGGTACCACCACACTTAGCTCAAAGTTTTCTTAACCATTTATATTACTATGTATTTTAATTCAAATAAGAACCTTACTTGGTAATATCTCCACCCACCACCTGCCCCAAACACTCAGAATCAAGGTGTTTGTTGTTGAGACAAAGTCTTGTATATAGTCCCAGAAGGCCTGGAACTATGTAGACCAAACTGGCCTTGAACTTCTAGCAATCCTCCTGCCTGTACATCCCAAGTCTGGGTTATAGGCATGAGAACTACACTTGGCCCAAATTTTCAAACTACAAATATATGGTGAAGAAATGGCACTTTTTATACAGCTACCTATAATACAAGTTTTTAAAGAATCATATAGTTCAGTTCTCTCACCTAAATGTGAGAGTACATCTTCTCTAACCAACATCTACTCGAAGGTTTCAAAATAGCCAGATTCACTGTGTATCGACCAGAAAAATGCAAGAGATTTGGAATTCATAATAAATATCCAGAAATGTTCTACACATTAAAATGGACATCATTTACACCGTGGAATGAACTTGTAAAAATTAGAGAAATTCCTAAAAACCAAAAGCAGAGCTGAAAACCAACCTAGGAAGCAGTAGCTTCCCTGGGTGCTAAAGAGGGTTGACTTTGCTCTTTATCACCATTAAAGTATAATTTACATTTAGTAAAATATAAGATTAAAAATCCTTATTTCGCCGGGTGGTGGTGGAGCACGCCTTTAATACCAGCACTCGGGAGGCAGAAGCAGGTGTATCTCTGAGTTTGAGGTCATCCTGGTCTACAAGAGCTAGTTCCAGGACAGGTTCCAAAGCTACAGAGAAACCCTGTCTAGAAAAACAAAAAAACAAACAAGCAAGCAAACAAAAACAAAACAAAAACCCTTACTTCTAGCTGGACAGTAGTGGTACACGCCTTTAATCCCAGCACTTGGGAAGCAAAGGCAGGTGAATCTCTGAATTCGAGGTCAGTTTGGTCTATAAAGCAAGTTCAGGACAGGCTCTTCCCTTGGAAAATATGAATTAGCAAAGCTCACTTAAAACTGAGAAACTGAGTGAACCAGACCCTTGAAAACATTTAACAATTTATGAAAACTTTATTATCAACAAACAAAATGAATATATAACAAAATGAATCAACACCAAAAATAAACCAAGATAATTAACAAACTGTATAAAATAATCTGCCTTATGACAAAAAAAGGAATTATGGGTTGGTTGTTCTCATTTATGAGCACAAACTTCAAAGTTCTAAAAACAATACATCAACAATCAAGCATTGTATCACAGAATAATGACATTTACAAGCTGATACCATTATAATTTACCAAAGGCACAGGGAGAAAAAAAAAAGGCTCTATCATATCAACAAGATATAAAAGCAGAAATTGATAGTTTACTATTCGCTGATAAAACTTTAGGCTGTTAATTTCTAACTTTCCCACAGCGACTAACCTGTACTTGAACAGACGTCAGCGCAGGCATCTACTGTGGGCAAACAGTCTTCCCACGTGCTACTCCACCGATTAAAAAGCACACCAAGCACAGCATTGGCAGCCATGCCTCTTGGCTACACATGCAGCTCTCTTGGACAGTGCTATTCAACTATAGCTTGAGAGCCAGTCAGTGGATGACAGGGTCAGCTAGAGTACCAGAATTGATGTTACTTCAGTTAGAACAGAAGGACAGAAGGATGGTGTCTACCCTCACAACCATTAACAAATACATGGCAAAAATGAAAGAATTTGGCTTTAAACAGACAATGTATTAACTTCTAAAAGAAATAAACCCTGTATTAGGTACACATATGCAAAGAAAGGACAAACGTCATCTCGCAGAATACAGACATGCCCATGTAATTTGCAGTGAAAGGGAGTACACAGAGATGGATATTATAGCATCTAGGAACACTCCTGAACAGACAGCTCATTTGTTTCCTTTGTCATTTCACATTTCCTCATTCTTGGGGATTGTAGGTGCAGCAGCTATCCCTCACCAAGAGGTACACTAACAAATGGAGGTCACAACACAGTAAGGCACCAGGACAGAGGAATATGGTTCACTGCAGACTCTGCATAGCAGGAACTAGTGCCCATACTAATCAGTCCCCTAAGCTTTTTGAACTGGAACCAAGTGTCTATCATGCTTAAGCTAGCCCATGTGCAATTTCTGTTACTTGCAACTGACTTGAACGTAACTGATAAAAGGCAATGTCAGATATTAAGGAAAATAAAGATGAAAAGAAAAAACAAAAGCAAGAGTATCATACCCAAAGGATTCTTCTTGTCTTTACATTTTTCTTTGAATTCAAGGATAATTTTTTTCATAAGTTCATCAACAGCTGCATTGGATGGTGCACACACGAGGACCCGGTTTTGCTTGATTTTGGCATTGAAGTTTTCATCTGAATGGCCCTTTCTCTGGTTCTACAATTTGTCACACAGCAGACAAACAACAATGAGCTCTAGTCTTGGGAATCAAATCTTTGCTTGCAAATTCTCCCAATGGTTAAAATAAAGCATCTATTCCTCCCACAGTATGGAAGGTGCTGTGGTATGGGATGCAGGGGCACACTGCACAGCACTTATGAGGACATCCAAGACCCTGGACTTCAATCCCAGTACCAGAGAAACAAACAAAAGCAAGCTGAAGCCAGGCAGTGGTGGCGCACGCCTTTAATCCAGCACTCAGGAGGCAGAGGCAGGAGGATCTCTGTGAGTTTGAGGCCAGCCTGGCCTACAAGAGGTAGTTCCAAAAGAGTCAGAGATGTTGGACAGAGAAACCATGTCAAGAAGAAACAAAAAACAAGACTTCTCTGGCATAAAATTTATCAAAACTGTTTGGATGCTCTATGCTTTACTTTTCTTTTTTCACCATTATATAATAGTCAGTCCAACCAACATTTAGCTCAGCAGTAAAAGAGCACCGACTGCTCTTCCAGAGGTTTCAGGTTCAATTCCCAGCACCCAAATCATGGCCCACAAGTTCCAGAAGAATCAGCTATCTTCTGATCTCTGTAAGCACTGCATACATGCTATATAGACACACATATGGGCAAAACACACATACACACAAAGTTAAAAACAGTAATAATAATAAAGCTTTTCAAATACACAAATAAAAGAGAAGGGTACTTTAATACTCACATGCCTCTTAATTCAGGTCAAGCCAAGTACAGGCTAACAGTGTCACACCTACCTCTGTCAATAAGCGGTACAAGAGACCAACAATGGTTTTTGATTTTCCTGTTCCAGGTGGTCCATGAATCAAACAGATTTTGGCAACAGATGGTGAGTGTTTCACCATTGCATATGCAGTTTCTATGGCTTTCTTTTGATCTTCATTGAAGTCTTTTAGGTAGGTAATCTATAGAGAAGATGTGTAGTGAGTTCTTTCTGTGATGACACATGGGAGAAGTAATGAACAGCATTCATTCAACTTTCTTCCTCTATGGCAAACAAAACAAGCGTCTAACTGACCTAAGAACCACTTTCACAACTAGAGGAAATCTAATCAGTTATTAATTACTAATTAACATCTACAGGCTTCAGCCCACTTATACAAATATGACAATAAATTTATTTACATAAGCTTTTCTTTTGGAATTACTCTGATTGCTTCCCTTTAATTTTCTGCTTAGACGGTGAAGGATTCTAGGACTATTTCTTTCCTAATACAATGTCACATACTGAAAAAACAGTTTTCATAGCCAAACAACGTTGAAGCTTCAGTTTTACTTTCAATTTGGATAGCCATACTCCTGACCTCTTTGACTCATTAAACTAAGACTTCTAAGGTGCAAAATGATTGGATAATGATCACAAAAGCCTAAGTATGCAACATATACAAGTAGCATATAAAATATGAGGGTTTAGAAATACTTGTTTCCCTTTATATGTCCTTTCTCATTTTCTAAACTATATATATAATTTTTACAGTGAAAACTTCAGGTTCATCCCTTCATTTACAACAACCCCATGGTTCTCCACCAATATTCAAATGCAAAATTCCCGCCACAAAACCTGTGAACAATTGCTGAACGGTGCACACCCAGTAAACAGTGAAGCAGATGCTAAAGAACAGTTGAATGGTGTTTTTTTTTCTTTTCTTGGTTTTTTGGAGACGGGTTTCTCTGTGTAGCCCTGTCTTGAAACTTGCTCTGTTGGCCAGGCTGTCCTCGAACTCAGAGATCTACCTGCTTCTGTCTCCTGTGTGCTGAGATTAAAGGCATTTGCCACCACCAACTGGCAGAATGGTGCTCTTTCGACACACCCTCTTTACTGTCTTATACTTAGCCAGACATAAGCTAACCCACTTGTACACCTTGCAAAACTGAAGGGAACTAAACACCACTGTGCACAAGCATACAGGACCATTCAACAGCTAAAAGTATCCTGTTAAGTCTCCTCCCTTCCCCTAGCGCCATTCAAATAAGCACTCACAATTCTTTCAGATGTTGTAGTTAATAGGTCTTTGGTACAGAAGTCCATGGGGTTTGGATTTAGAACAGCTCTGGCCAACTGGTTCCGACCGCTCAACAAAGACATGGCTTTCAATTTCCTCTGTGTAGTTACTAGAGAACTGATTACAAGACATTTTGTAAGTTCATGTAGTTTGGCTGCCAAGTTATTTTGTGTCTGGATGCACAAGGAACACTCAGTTTTTCCACTGCTCACTATAATCAAAGAGGAGAAAAGCCAGTGAGAAAAGGTTAGTCACATGTGTTTAAAACTTATATTTTATATGATGTACTTAAATAAGCCACTTATACTTGTTAAACGTAAAATTATTCTCATTTATTTTATGTAGGAGTTGGTCTTGGGTTTTGGGAGTGAGTTTTACATTTGAACAGTTGATAGAGAACTGTATGGGATTGTTGCAAATGAAATGAACTTGTAGTTTTTTACTTTAAAAAAAAACACAAATAAAACAATATTCCTGTCCTTCAAAGAAAAATGTCAAATAAACATGTCAGACAGTAGTGAGTGCTTATGGAGAAGCAGAGACGGGATGAGGAAGAAATGGGGTAGAGAGGTGACAAGCTGGCCAGTGTCTTCCTAACAAAATGATGCTGAGCAGAGACGTGAAATAAGGATTTTGGAAGCTTTATTCCTTTGAGGAAAAGAGAGCTACAAGCAAAGACTCACCAAGCACAGAGAACAGGAGGTAGAACTGTGCTGGGAGTAACTCAGATATAGGGAGGCAGAGCCAGTACAGCTGGAAGGAAAAGTAGGAAGGCATGTATTACAAGATAAAGAGCAAAATGGAGTGTATTTTTATAGAGTTCTGGGTAACACAATAATGACTCAGAATGCTATTCACTTAGGTAGAAAGACATATATTGTCTCTGTATAGGTAACAGGCTCTGTCTCATCCATTAAAAAATATTAACGTTCCAACTGTGTGTGGTAGTACATGACTTTAATCCCAGCCCTTGAGTAAAGAGGATCTCTGTAAGTTTGAGCCTAGCCTGGTTGGCAAAGGTTTTTCCACAGAGAAATGCTATTTTGAGAAACTGAAATTAGGAAAAAAAAATTCACTTCTTACTGCAAACCAAGAATTAAGAGCTAGATACTGGGTGTAGTGATGCACACCTTTAATCCCAGCACTTGGGAGATAAGGCAGGCAGATCTGAGTTCCAGGACAGCCAGGGGCTACATTGAGAAACCCTGCCTCAAAAAAATCAAACCAAAACAAAAACAATAAAGTGCTATGGGGAAAGAGACAGATGTGATGATTGCTGGATGTAGGGTAAAATGGACATAATCAGTCAACCTGCAATGAACAAGTGGTTGTGAAAGACACAAAGGACCAGAAACGAACAAAGAGATTTAAACTATAGCTTTTCAAATACAGAGGTTCAACAGTTTTGAACTAAAAGGATTTCAGGAAAAGAAATAATTGTAAATTTGATGATTATAAATTTGGTAAATGTTAATCATTTTCAAGAGTTAAAAGCAAAAATTAAGTCACAAAACTCTGCTGAAAATCTTCCACACAAAGAATCAAGGAGGCAAGCAGAACTCTGAGCTCAAGGCCAATCTGATCTACAAAGTGCATTCCAAGACAGCCAGGATTACACAGAGAAACCCTGTCTTGAAAAAACAAAGAATCGAGCTAAACTTGGCATATCAGTTAGAATGCAGCATGGTGGGACAGTCTCAGGAGGATCAATGCAACTTTGAAAACATGATACAATGAGGCTCAAGAATCAGGAAAAAAATCTTTTCTTCATAAAAATAAAAGTGTTTCAGCTGTCAAAAGGGTAGACTGACAAAGATGTGGCCTTCGAAGTAAACCACAACTATGTTTTGAACCATGTTATACAACCTACAGCAGCAGTTTCTTATGAGGCTGAAGCAGGAGGATTACTTTAACCTAAGAGCTCAAAAACAGCTGGGACAATATAGAGAGGCATACTTTAAAAAAAAAAAGCTTCAATTCTGAATTGCAAATTAGTGTTAGGAAACAATTGTGGCTACATAATACTTCTGAACCATAGCTTCCATTAGTAACAAGGAATAATTCTGACCACCTTTGAAGAACACTACAAATGTGAAGAAAAATAAAACACTCTGCTTGGAAGATGTTTTAAAATAAAGCTATGAGGGAAAAATCCCTACAAAGCAATGAAAGTGATGGACAGTAAATTTCCAAGCTCAAGCTACCTTGTAATAAATTGTTTGTTCTAAATAGCAATTACTCAGAAAACTAAGGTTGGAATGTGACTTATTAAACAGATGACTTGATATGTAAAAATGATAGATGGAAGAATGCATCAGAAGAGAACAAAGCTTGAGGCTGCAGAGATGGCTCAATGGTTAAGAGCATATACTGCTCTTCCAGAGAACCTGAGTTGGTTTTTTAAGCACCCATGCTGGGCAGCTCATAACTGCCTATAACTCCAGCTCCAAGGGAAGCCAGCATGTCTAGCCTCAGCAGTCACCTCCACTCATGTGCACATACCTACATACACATAATTCAAGTTTTTAAATAGTAAGCAGTAAACAAGGATCTTAAGTAAAAAAAAAAAAAAATCTAAATGGCAAGTGATCAACCTGGAATATAACAAATATAACAAAATACAGGGCTAAGGAAGCACAGTGTACAGAAAATGAGACAATCTCCTTGTTGACACCTCATTTACTTACTGACTGAAGTACGACGAAACTTATGAACATAACCACAGTAATAGGCATTTCGATCTTGCATGTCATTCTCGTCCATATCTTTCTCCTCTCTATTTAGACTCTCAGGAACCAAAAACACCAGATCATTTTCCTTTGGATGAAGCTGTTTAGCTAGTTCAGATTCCTCCAGGTAAACTATGAAACAAAAATTAGCATTTATGCAACTCTTAACAGATTTCAAGATCAACTTATATTAAATCTTTGTACTAAGTTCCAAAGTACAAGTGGATTAAAGTCCTGATGGATTCTGTTTATTAAAAGGGCGATATAAGCCAATAAAAATGTAAAAATACTGAGTGCAAATCATAACAGTAGCAGTTGTGGTAGCCTATACATGACCTGCAAAAGATCAAGCCAATTCAGAACTCCAGCAATGAAAGCAGACGGACTCCATAGGTCCCACCACAAGCTGAGCTGTTACTGGCAGATGATAGCTGCTAAGGGAGGAAAGGTCACTTTTCTTTAGAAGAATGAACACTGGTAAGATTCCAGAGACTCTAGTGGATGGCCCCACATCCAGGCACAGAAAGGTCACATCAACTGGGCTCAGAGGGCTTTAAAAAAACCAAACAAACAAACAAACAAAAAAACAGTTGTGTGGTGGTGGGGCATGTCTTTAAACTCCAGGCAGAAACAGGCAGAGCTAGTTCAAGGCTAGCTCATCTTTAGAGTTTCAGGTCAACCAGAACACAGAGAAACTCTGTCCAGAAAAAAGAAAGAGAGAGAGAGAGAGAGAGAAACATAGAAAGAGAGAAAGAAAGGAAGGTAATTAAAAATTATAAAAAGAGCCAGGTAGGTGTGGCGCACATCTTTAATCCCAGCACTTGGGAAGCAGAGGCAGGCAGATCTCTATGAGTTTTAGGCCAACCTGGTTCAAGAGTAGTACCTGCTTTTAACCACTGAGCCACCGCTCCTGTCCCAAACGGGAATCTTTAAAAAGATTGTTTTATTTATCTGTGTGTCAATGTACACACAATTGGAGGGTGGGATGAATGTCAGAGGAAAGCTTGGAGGGGTCCTTTCTCTCCTTCTCCCATGATCTCAAACTCAAACCATTCTTGGCAGCACGGGGCCTCATCCACTGAGCTATCCCACCAGCCTTGAACTTGCAATTTTATATATAAAAAATTCTCATGATCTCAAAAGTGAAAAGAAACCAAATCACTAAATACCTTTCTAGGTATTAGATAACATCAGAAATAGATCCAGCATGCTAACAAATGTTTCACTGAAAAACATTCACTTTCAGACACTTCAGAGGCAAAGCTAATTTAAATTAAAGACGACAGAGGAACTCCCCCATCTCATCCATCTAGATAGGGTTTCTCTTTGTAACCCTAGCTGTCCTGGAACTAGCCTAGTAGACCAGGCTGGCCTCAAATTCAACCTGCTTCTGCTTCCCAAGTGCTGGGATTAAAGGTGTCTGCCACTACACCTGGCCAAGACAGAAGAACTTAAAATCATTTATGGCATTTCAAACAAGGGAGAAATGATAGTTGTAAATGAGTGTGGAGGCAGAGGCAGGTGAACCCCTGAGTTTAAGGCCAACTTAGTCTACACATACACACACACACACACACACACACACACACACACACACACACACACACGGAAAATACTGAAATAAACCTAGCCATATTTGGGTTGTGAAAACTATCATGAACAAGAAATTTCAAATATGTGTTAGAAGTATAGCTCAGTGGTAGAAAGCAAAGGTCCTGGGTTCTAATCCCAGACCACAAAACAAAGAAAACTAAAAGCAAAAACAAAAACAGGAAAGAAAGAAAAGCTCACTAGAGAGGTTGTTGATTACAGATGGAAAACAGTGACTTCACAGGAGATACTCAGCAACCAAGGCATCAGAATCAATCTTCAGCAAGAAAAGTCATCCTCCTGCTCTTTTTTTAATCAAACCTCAAGTCTAAGGCAACATCTGAGAAACAAAGGGAGTGTTCTACAAACTAAGGGAACAATATTTTTTAGGCATCAAAGACACACAGTAAGACAGGCTAAGGAATTAGCTATTCTAGAACACTGAACACTCAGAAGACAGTAGATGTTTGAACTCTAAATCCCAGGACAGAAAACAGACATTAGTGGAACTAAGCTATGGTATGAATGAGGTCTCATACTCAGTATTATAGCAATACTAATCCCTGGTTTCATATCCATATATGCAAGATGTTAACATGTAAAAAGGTTTGCTGAGCCGGGCGATGGTGGTGTACTCATCAATCCTAGCACTCGGGAGGCAGAGGCAGGCAGATCTCTGTGAGTTTAATGCCAGCCTAGACTACAAAAGTTCCAGGACAGGATCCAAAGCTACAGAGAAACCCAGTCTCGAAAACAAACAAACAAACAAACAAACAGGTTTGCTGAAAATTGTATGTGGACTCTTAAGTTTTACATCTCTTTGAACTCTAAAGTTGTATAAAAAAGTCAGTTCTTCTAATTCAAATGCCAAGGTTTATCACCTTACACCACTCTATTAATCCTCCTCTCATGAAAGCCATTTCCTAACAATATCAACATACTCCTATGTTTGCTCTACTCACAACACACAAGAGTTCAAGAACTACTAAGCCAGTTTTACCATAAATGTAGTAGGATCTTGGTAAATTATATTGTGTATTTGGTGCAGAAGAAATGTCACATATTTCTATTGTTATTTTACTTTTATTATTCCTCTTTGTTGATTTAATAGTACAAAAAGTGCTACGTGTAGGGACATGCACCTTAAATCTCAGCACTCAGGAGGCAGAGGCAAGCAGATCTTTGTGAATTTGAGGTGAGCCTGGTTGACTAATGAGTTCTAGGCCAGTCAGGGTGATAAAGCAAGACCCTGTCTCAAAAAAAAAAAAAAGAAAAAAGAAAAAGAAAAAAGAAAAGAAAAAAAAATCATTTGTTCATTTGTCTATGAAATGTTCGCTTTTTAGCTATTCATAGTCTACGTATCATGTACATATGCACTAAAATAAAATGCCTGTTTGACTGAACTGAGCACTTCTTTTTATCTCAAATAATGCTTTCTGTCTTACTGTCTCATCGTAATCAAGCTAAATGAGATAATTTACATGGTTATCTTCATCTGATCACTGGCTGCTGCCAGTCTGTCTACAGTACTGCTGGGGGCTGTAAGAGCTTGTCCCACTGGGTTACCTTACCAGTCCCTGACAGCTCTTCTCAAGCAGAAATTTCCAATGACCATATCATACATTTCAAGTTGCATATGAACTTACTCATAAACTCCCAGTATTTTTTATAGTCGGCTGGAAATTTTCGTAAATGCAAATGATAGAAATTCTCTTTATTTGGAGAGTTGAACCATTCCTGTGCCACCTACATAAAGCAATAAAAGCAAACTAAGAAATAAAGAACATACACCAAAATTTCCCAAACTGACCTACAGGGAAAGTAGAACAGAATCCCAAGTGAAAGTCTAAAAATCAGATTGTGTGGTTTAACGAAATTGTTCAAAACTGTGACCTGTTCAATTTAGTAGCCATTAGCCACATTTGCTTACATTCGCTAACTGCACTTCTAAAGGCTAAAGCTACTATTCCTCTGTTGAAATAGACTACTTTTCATGGCCAGCAGGCACCGGGGGCCCTGATCCAGTTCACTGTGGAAGTATCTGCTGCTCCTACATCTTGCTGGTAGCACCCATTTCACAATGAGACCTGTATTTGACCTATATTTTCCTCAGTCTCTGGGAATTTGCTCAAGCATTCTTCCTGTCAATTTCTCAATGTCATACCTACCAGTCTTCCAAAGACTCAAATCAAACTCAGAAGTATCTTTGGCGATCGTTAAGTCCAAATTTACAAATGAAAATGCTAGTGTAGAAAGGCTATTTTATACTTTTTTTTTTTTTAAAAAATAACCTTTGGGACCCTAAGGATTTTGTTTTTATAGTAACATTTTGACTCAGGTGGCAAAATCTGCAACTGGCCTTTAATTCCTCTTATGTAACTGCTCATCAATGACTCCTGGTGCTGAACTGCTCCTGCTCAAAGTTAACCAGTCATTCCTCAGGAGTGACAGCCCTATCTTCATACTATCCCTTCTTTTGACTAAAAATATGCAACAGAAGCTTTCCTGCCATTTCCTGCCATTTCAAGGGGAGGAGTGTACTCAAGAGGCTCTTCCCCGCTCCTGGGAGAGTAAACATTACAACCTAACCAGGTTAAGGCTCAAATCAAAGCCATTTTATCAGCCTCAAGTTATGTCATATATTCTAAAGTGTACCTGTAGCCTTTCCATCTCCACAGTTACTACTGAAACAAAGCCACCATCATTGTCTCCCCAAGATGCTGTAACCAACCTGTAAGTGGTTTGCTAGATCTGTTGTTAGCCTTTCTACCGTTTATTCTCTACCAACAACCAAGGATGTATAAGGAATAAGCTAAATGTGTATTACTCCCTGGTCTAAATACTGACTGACTCAAAGCCCTCCAATACCTTCTCACTGAAATGAGCACATACTCAAACATAAGATGGACTATACGCTCATGAGCATTTCTTTGATTTTTATCTACAGAAGGGGAAGAAGAATTAAAGCATACTTACTGTTTCAAAAGTATTCAATATAATCAAAGGGAGAAAAACATTAAAATACTCTGCACAATCTTGAAATCGGACAGGCACAGGTCTTGAGATAGATTGACAGAGACTTGTTGGGGCGCCACATTTATCAAAGTTCAAAAACATTTGGTATTTCCATTTTAAGACCTCCTTAATGAAGGTGTCAAAGATAGGCTGTGATGGTAAGGAAATATTCACTCGAGAGGAAGCTGACATAGGCTTGTTCTCACTAAGTATAGGCTTGTAACAATGTCTGCTGGAACTGCCTGGAGTCCGAAAATGAGAAATACTGCATAAACTTTTCACCTCAGCCACTGGCTTCTGAGACACCAGGTAAGAGGGTGGTGTCACCTTCAAATTAGGCTGTGCCACACTCGGCTTTTTTAGTGCTGACTGAAGAATGGTACTTTCTAAAGACTTGGAAAAATTGGCAGTTCGTGAAGCACTGCTAAATATCTTGGTAGTAGTAGGTCTCATGAGCCTGGGCCTGGCTACAGAAAGAGGTTTACGAAAAACGTCGTCATCTGCTGGTTTAGCTTCAGAATGTCTTGGGCAGTATTCACTCTGGTTTATCGTGGATTCAACACAGTCTTTGTACTTACACTTTGTGACACTCAAAGACTCCAACTGAGGCTGACTTACAGAATCTTGTTTCTGAACTGTATCTTTATGAGCAACTATAATTGGTTTATTTTCCATCTGTGAGCACAGATCCATATCTAGAGGATCATGTTGTGTTAGGAATAAATTGTCATCATCTGTATCACTACCAGATTCTGGCTCTGTAGCCTTCACAGCTGCCACTTCCTCATCTTGCACTGTGAGAGCATCTTCACCCACAGGGTCCTCCGAAGTAGGGACCACCACATCTGTCGGCACTGCTTCACTTAACACTCTAGACTCACACTGGTTCACAAGACCAGCTATATCAATCACCTGAGGATAGGAAATGGCTTTTGCCACTTCTGGTTTAGAAGGCATGCATTTTGCTAATTGTTTTTCATTACTGTTGGCAGGTGGCTCACTTCCTCTATGATTATCTGGCCCATCAGAGTCTGGGACAAGTACGTCGGAGCCCAGAACCGTGCACAGTCCTGTTCTCACAGTATCGGTATTTTTATAATCAAGGTCTCGTTTTTTATGAAAACTGTGAAATTGAAATTCCTGGCTTGTCAGAAACTTCTTACTTTTGAAGGACTGAATTAATTTAGCCTTTCTGGGAATGTTAACTACTCCAACAGTCTTACCATGGTCACGTAATTGGGATGTATACTCCAAAGACCTCTGAGACAACTCAAATGCCTTCCGGGGAGCTTTTCTTAGACCAAGTTTTTCAGGCGCTGAAGATGGCTGGGGATACTGGCGAACTTTCTTTGGCGGCACAACAGCAAGAGATGTTCTACAGCTGATGTAACATGAACTCTTACTCCGACCTCTTTTGGTGTCTAAATATGTTTTCTTAATCGCCTTAGAAGCTGGAACTTTCCTAACAGGTTTAGAGTGAGTACTAAGTTTTGTAGAAATCAATGAAACTGTAGAATCTCTCTCAACACTTGAACTGAGAGCTGATGTCCCTACGTCTGTGCTTTTTAAATCACTTCCAGCAAAATCTCGGTCATCAGTCGATTGCTCAGTTATGAAGGAAAATGAAGGTTTCTGAGCATCTTCAGTTGTAACTCTCTCACACTGTTTTCTCTTATGTTTTCCTCTAGTTTTACAAAATCCCTCAACAGAAACACTACTGTGTGGTTCTGTATGCTCTTCAATATCCTCTGCTTCATTCCTAACAACCTCTTCAGACACAGAGTCTACACCACAACCCAAATTATCGTTTGTACTATCAGCTACATCAGTTATATAGCTTCTTCCTTCCTCTTGAAGGGAGTTCTTGCTGTCTACTTTATGATCTTGCCAAACTGAGAACACTTCAGAAGAACTTTCAAACTCAAAAACTTGAGATTCAGAGTCCTCAAATTCAACAGGGTATTTTGTTTCTTCTTCCTTTATAAGCTTCTTTTCCACAATGGTATTAACTACTGACCCATGCTGCCCTGGACATTCTTTCTCCATGTATACTTTGTCCTGTTTGATGTGTTTCTCAATGCCATGACTTCTCTCATCATCATCTTCATCAGAATCTGAAATAACAATAATTTGCCCATGGCGGGTATCAGCACTGTTTGGGTTAGCTGTCAAACATCTTATATCATCTTTTCTTTGTAGCTGAGATGGACTTTTACTTGAACCTGATGGAAATTGAATAACAGTGGTTTGAGCTATTAAAGCTATGTTACAAAGGTCTATCTGAGGACCTGTTACCAAAGACTTGCTATTGTCATGAGGTACCTGTCCTTTTGCCATGTTAGAAGTCAGCACTGTATTCTTTCTCATTTTCTTATCTCTTGATTCAACTTCAACCTTTGCAGGACCCTCATATGAAGTATTCTTCACCAGTCTATCAGTAACTGGTAACAAATCAGCAACAGCATGGCATTCCTGGATTTGACACTTTTTCCCATCAGAATTACCTAACTCCTCGCACTTTAACTGTTTCTTTTTTAACAATGAACTCTTTTGAGAATATTGCTCTCCATGTTCATTATCTGAAACAGGGTCTAAAGACACATCACGTGTGATAGTATCTTCCTTTAGAAACCCTCTATCTTTTCCTGAACAGGAGTTCTCAAGGTCAGACAAAGCTGTATTTTCCTCTAGACTAATAGTGTTATTGATCAAAGTACTTTTCCTGTGTTGTTTCTTTATGACATGTGACAACTTTGCACAAATCTCATCCTTCTGTGCTTTAGACTTTGGTTTTGAGTTTTTGCCAACAATTTCATTCTTTAATGAGACATCTTCATTTGATGTAGACATCTTTTCCAAAGAATCCATGCTAGAATCAGTCAATGAATGCGTTGATATTATTACTCCTCTGTCACATTCCCATTCTAGGCCATTTCTTAAAGTATTATTCTGTGGTGTATATGAAGAGTTTTCTTTTACAGACTTCTCTGTGCTTACTTTAACTTGCTCTTGAGCACATTCAGAAAAAAGGGCCTCATTCTTCTCCTTCAAGCACCATCCAGCTGGAAGAGGCTTGTCTTCATTCAAATCAATGTAATGCTGCTTGATGCCCCCCTCTTCTGTATTATTTGCTTTAATCAATACTTTATTGCTGTCAGCTTTCTCTGATTCTTTAGAAGATGTGGGGCTGCAATATTCCAGGCAATAAATGTCTTTTTTAGGCTTCCTGTCTGTCTGTTCACTTTCTTCTTTAAAAGATGGAGAAGTTTTACATATAGAAGTCAGATCCCCAAAAGTGCTATACTGGGGCATTTTGAATTTTATGTTTTTAATTATTTGTTTCAAACACATTTGTAAGTCATGGGTTTCTTGAGTAGACAACTGCCAACCCAGAGATAAATTTCCTCGAAGGAATAAGTTAAGTTTATCCCAGAAGCGCTTACAAAGTGTTTGCTGACCAAGCTGATAACCTTCTTTGAGGAGTCCCCTAATCAACTGCACACAAGCAAGCTGGACAGAGTTGGAGGGCACTGAATGTAATGTCAATGGTGATATTATTGCTGCTCCCTTGGGGATATTTCCAGGTAACTTCTCAGAACTTCGTGCAAATGCAGTGGTAGGAAGCTTGGCACACTTTACAACAGCTTCTACCCACTGCTGAGAACTCACCCACAGCAGATGCAAACATTTCTTATTTCTATGCAGTTCAATCACAGATACTAAAATCAGAATAAAAAATTCAGTGACTTTGTCACACACTGCATCTGTCTGGTTGAGAACATCTTTGACTTCAGAGTATAGATGATGAATAACTTCTACAATGTAAGCTACACCCAAATCCTTAAGATCCATGAGTGACTGAACAAAAGGTATGAACCACAGAAAGGTACTGTTATGAACACGCATGTCTTGACCGATATCTGACTGAAGGACACTGGCTAACGTTTCCATTTCTTCATACATGTTAGGACAATAATCTGGACAAATGGCTGATCTCCACCCTGAATCCTAAAATGAAAAAATAATAAACATTCAGATAAGCAAGTATCATGGTAAATATCAACACCCAAACTGTAGAAAAGGAATACACTGCAGCTTTACTCTTCTGGTCTACTATATATGCAACTTGAATTATAAAACTATTTCAAGAAAACACCATATACTCTAACCTTCCCGTCAGTGGACTGATTATTATTACTACTTCTACCAAAATCTCCTACTGTGGCTAGAGTTCATGTTCCCCATTAAAAGGTCTTTAGGGAATAGTGGATTCACACTACCACATAACAGAGTCAGCACCCAATCACTACACAAAACACTGTCTCTGCAGTGTCACTTCAACTTTTAAAATATTATATACCTTTTTGGTCTTTTCAGGATTATAGTTATAGACAATCTGGCTGCACGTCACCATATCATCAAAATGTGGCTCCGGTTCTGGCTTGGTCCTTAAATATTAGGAATAAATAGAAATTATTGAAAGGAAGGGACTGAAGGAGAGAGAGGAAAAAAGTCTCCTTGGTAAATCAGTTACAATGCATTATTTTAAATTCTGACATTTAACCAACCTTATGGAGTTTTTCCGTATATTTTGGATCTCTCTGTTGTAGCTCACATTGTTAATAATGGTTTGAAATGCCTCAATGGGGTCAATAAGTTGACCCCACACTTTTGATCCAAGGCGATCCAGAATCACCATGAAACAGTGTAATGCTGGCCAGAAAGGATCCATGTTGTCATCTAAAATGAATACAGCAATTTCTAAATTACAAAACAATAAGAAAAACATTCTAAAATATATTGAGAATTAAATATTCTTGGTCAGTCAAAACTGAAAGCATAAATAGCAATTACTATTATTTATTTAATTAATTTTGGGGGAGGGGTTTCGAAACAGGATTTCTCTGTGTAACAGCCCTAGCTGTCCTGGAACTAGCTCTATAGGCCAGGTTGGCTTTGAACTCAGAGGCCTCTCTGTCTCTCAAGTGCTGGGATTAAAGGCGTGGCCACCACTGCCAGGTGTAATAGCAATTAATTTAAAGTGATATCTGCCAATTTCTCTCTCTCTCTCTCTCTTTTAAGTTTTTTGAGACAGGGCTTCTCTGTGGCTGTTCTGAAACATCCTCTGTAGACCAGGCTGGCCTGTAACTCACAAGAGGTCCATCTACTTCTTCCTCCTGAGTGCTGGGATCAAAGGCATGTGCCACCATGCCCAGCTTGCAACTTTTCAAATGTTATAAAATTATAATCTCTTTTCAAAAATAAATAACAATAATTAATGGAAACAAACTGATAAGTAACAAAACAGTCTAAGCAAAGGCAACCTCATCACCATTTTACCATGTCTAAAACAGTCTTTCCTAATTAACCTAAGACCTCCCACAAGCTGATGCCCCAACTCTAAATGGTAAGCAACAGGGGGAAAAAGAAGAGAGGGCTAGTACAATGGCCCAGTGAGTAAAGGTACTTGCTGCCAAGCATGGGGACCTGATTCTGACCCCCAGATGCTACATGTTAAAGAAAGCAGACTTTTATTTTTTTTTAAGATTTATTTATTATGTATATAATGTTCTGTCAGCATGCATGCCTGAAGAGGGCGCCAGATCTCTTTACAGATGGTTGTGAGCCACCATGTGATTGCTGGGAATTGAATTCAGGACCTCTGGAAGAGCACTGAGCCATCTCTCCAGTCCGAGAGCAGACTTTTAAAAGTGTCCTCTAATGTTCTCTCGTTCTCTTTCTCTCTCTCTCTCTCTCTCTTTTCTCTAAATATTGTTTAGGAGTAAAAGAATGTGAAATAATATTTATGGATCTAAATAAAACCCAGGATCTAAGAAATTCTGCTTCAGTAAGTTCCTTAATTTTGTGTGCCATAGGTAATAATTATGCTAAGAATTAAAACTCCTAGTCAACAGTAAGCATTCTTCATACACATTCTATTACCTTTGCTGTCCACTTTTCATGGATATGCAGGAATTCCTGCTATTCATTAAGTGTCCGCTTATGCCTTTTCCCTCACTCAGATACACAGTGGAAAGATATCGGTCCTGGCTAAAGACCTTCAGTGATTCTAACATCACAGTTCTTAGTCAATTCCCAGATGTATTTTTAATATGCCCATAATCACTGTCTGTAACCAAAACAAATCAATACCTTTTTGCAAACGCCAGAATGCCTTCCCCATCAGCACTGCCTATCAAATTTCTAAGCATCCTTACTAGATTCCCTCCTACGCTACTGTTCCCAGCTGTGTGATTTCCAGAGGTGGAGGCAGTGCTATAGTTTACTCTATTACTCAGTGTTTAGTTGCCTTGACCCTTCTGCTTTACTTCTTAGAACTTTCAAACTCTGGTTGGTAAATGTTCAGTGCTTAGGTTGGAACCCAGAGCCTTGGGCATACTAGGTAAATACTCTGTCATCCCCAACCAAAACTGCTTATCTTATACTTATATATTGTGTATCCTTTACAACTTCTGATGGCACCTTATGCTTACTAAGATCTCACTCATATAAGGAAAAAAATAGTCATGTGAAGACAATTATGAAAAGTTAAAGAATTTTAAACTTAAAGAGTACATACAGACATGGGAAAAAATTAGTAATTTATGCAGTAAATGCTGGCAAATCCATTATTAATAGCATAATCTAGCAAGAAAACATGTCATCAAAAAAAAGGTGCTATTTCTTCTAGAATCTTGATATAAATTAAGTTCCTGACTTCATTTCTCAGTCAGCTAGAGCAGACCCTGTGATGATCGAAGTGTTGTGAGTCTGTACTGTCTAGCATGCACTGAGCCTTGAAAATATGGTTAATGGGAATGAAAATCAGTATTTTTTACATTTCAATTAAACTTCAATAACTAACTCTGGTGGTTAGATCTGGTGGTTATTATGTTGGACAGTGTCACCCTACAGAACCAGAGAACAATGAAACAGCAGAGATTGGAACAGTAGCCAGGCAGCGGTTGGCATACACCTTTTAATTCCAGCACTTGGGAGGCAGAGGCAGGTGGATCTCTGTGAGTTCAAGGCCAGCCTGGTCTACAAGAGCTATTTCCAGGACAGCTAGGACTATCTCTAAAAACAAAAAACAAAAAGAGATTGGGATGGCCTTCCAATTGTTAAGTGACATACTTTTGTAAATGGAGTTCCCAGAGACTCTGGTTTGCATAATGCAAAAGTAAGCTAACTTTGGAGAGGATGTGGGGTACAGGGAACTGATATAGATATGAATAATTTGCACTGGTATGGATCTTACTTTATTGATACAAATTTAAGGTCAATTTTGTTATACTGTGAATAGATAGAGATAGAGAGAGAGTTCTGTTCTTATTAAGGTATTGTGTTTGTGCAGTTCATTTAAAAATGTAATGTATAATTAAGAAATATAAGTTAACAGATACTCATCTGTAATAGTCAAGCTTATAGCCATGATAGTTAGATTTTATATATATATATATATATATATATATATATCTCCTGGAGTCTTTGATGGAGCTGAAGAATTTATAGTTATAGTTTTCCTTAGTTATGATAAAAGATAAAGTAGATATAAACATTGTACTTAGGTAATATTATATCCTTCTGGAGTCTTTGATGAACTTGAAAATATTATAGTTATAGCTTTCCTTAGTTATGATAAAAGTAAATATAAACATTGTAACGGTAATTCTTGTTTGATACCTGTTTTGTTATATGTAATTTTTCTATGTTAAGGATAAAACTTTCCTTTTTTATATAAACAGAAAAAGGGAGGTGATGTGGATTTCCTTCTGCACACTGTGATTACCACTATTAAATAAAGAAACTGCTTTGGGACTATAGCAGAGCTATAGGGGAACAGAGCTAGGCGGGGAAAACTAAACAGAATGCTGGAAGAAAAGATGGCAGAGTCAGAGAGGAGCCATGGAGCTGCGGTCAGAGTCAGACATGCCAAAACTCTGCTGGTAAGCCACTGCCACGTGGCGATTCACAGATTAATAGAAATGGGTTAAATTAACATGTAAGAATTAGCCAATAAGATGCTAGAGCTAATGGGCCAAGCAGTTCTTTAATTAATACAGTTTCTGTGTGATTATTTGGGGGTCTAAGCTAACCAGGCAGCCAGGAAGAACAAGCAGCCCCTCCTCCAAAAGGGAACATTCTTTCATTGCTAGTGAAAGTACAAACTGATACAGCAGCTTTGGAAATCAGTATGACAATTTCTCAGAAAATTAGGAAACAACCTACCTACCTCAAGACCCAGCAATACCACTTTTGGGTATATACCCAAACGATGCTGAATCATATCACAAGGACATGTGCTCAACTTCGTTCATAGCAGCATTATTTGTCATAACCAGAACTTGGAAACAACCTAACTGCCCCTCGACCAAAGAATGGATAAGAAGATGTACATTTACACAATAGAGTACAACACAGCAAAGAAAAAATAATAACATCTTGAAATTTCTGGGCAAATAGATGGATTAAGAAAACACCATATTGAGTGAGGTAACACAGATCCAGAAGGATGTACTCACTCATAAGTGGCTTTTAGACACAAAGCAAAGAAAATCAGCCTACAAATCACAATCCCAGAGAACCAAGACAACAATAAGGACCCTAAGAGAGACATAAACGAATCTAATCTACATGGGAAGTAGAGAAAGACAGGCTCTCCTGAGTAAACTGGGAGTATAGGGATCACAGTAGAGGGTAGACAAGAAGAAGGAAGGAAGGTAGGGGAGCAGAGAAAAATATATAACTCAATAAAAAAAAAAAAGAGTAAGCTAACTTCCCCGGCTTCAATCACTCCCTCTAGCAAAGAAGGGTGCTAAATTAAAGTCTAAAAGGGTCCTTTGCAATTTAAATCTGAATCTGTTACCTAACTAAGTTAATTCCTGGGCCATACTTCCTCAACATGCCTGAGGCCAAGATTTTTTTCTTCACACTCTTACAACCCTAACTTACAGTGACACCAACTTCCCACCTCCCTACCCCCTACCCCCCCACACACATCCCCAACTTGAGAAAGGGTTTCTCTGTGTAGCCCTGGCTGTTCTGGAACTCACTATGTAGACCAGTCTGGCCTCCAACTCAAAGATCCATCTGCCTCCTAAGTGCTGGAATTAAAAGGTTTATGCCACTACCACCAAGCAGACATCAACACTTTTAAAAGTACACCATCACAGTATTCAAAAGCACTTAGCAAGTAAAGTATATTACCATCCGATTGCTTCTCCATGGTGTGAAGGATTGACTGCATAAAATCATTTTGTTTGTCTGACCCCAACAACAGTGAATCCATAGCTTGCTCTTCAAGAATGGTCAGCAACATGCAAATACCTGCAAGATTATTCCAGTTTACCAAACTGATGAAATAACACTATGCTAAATGTTTTCTAAGCTAGCAGGTAGAAAGTAAAAGCAGAGGGGTTGGAGAGATGGCTCAGAGGTTAAGAGCACTGACTCTCTTCTAGAGGTCCTGAGTTCAATTCCCAGCAACCACATGGTGGCTCACAGCCATCTGTAATGAGATCTGGTGCCCTCTTCTGGTGTGTAGGCATACATGCAGACAGAACACTGTATACATAATAAATAAATAAATAAATCTTTTAAAAAAAAAAAGTCAAAGCAGAACAGAATCCAGCTCCCCTGTCTGCCATACTTCATATCCCAACAATAGACCTTGACATTTTTTCTAGTGTTAAATAGGTAAACACTGCTAGTCACGGTATAAGGTGATTTCTAAATACACAACTTGTACTTCATAAAACCTAAGATACCACAAACATTCACGTGTGCATTATACAGTTCATATACCACTAAAAAAATTGCTAACTATGATATGTAACTTTAAAGAATTAATAAAATAGTGACTTACAAACAATGCTAACTTTTCTCACCACCTAGAAATATTTACATGATAAAAAAGAGATAACAATCACCATCATACTGACACATCTACTTCAAACAAAGATTCACTTGCCAGTATTTGAAAACATACCTGTTTGGAAGGCATTTAGAATAAACAATGTTTAATACGATATAAAATAGTTAAGCTAATTTAGCAAGGGAACAAGAATTAGGAACCATAAAATCTTTTAATAAGGAAATTGCTCAGAAATTGCTCTGTGCTCAGAACACGAGGAAAGACATGGTCGTGGAGGAATGATACTCACCTAGCCAATAGTTTTTGTAGTTGGTAGTATCATACATGTGCGCAGGCAGAAGGATCAGTTTGCCTTTCTCAAGCACAGAAGATGTGTAAATGTCTGGACTTTCCAAAAGCCCCAACTCAATGACTTTAAAAAGGCAAGTTAAAACTTCCTGCAAGTCGTAATAGTCATCTCTGTCCACTTTCCCCAGGTTTCTTGCAGTCAGAATAGCCCATCGCCGAACCTAAATAATTGTATTATAAATGACATTGTATGTTCATTCATTAATTCATTCAATAAACAATGAACTACACTAAACAACATGATATAATACAGATTTCAAAAGACATGAAAAGATTACTGCAATGTATGAACCTTCTTTGATCCTGATTCGAACAAACTAAATCATTTATGAAACAATCATTTTCATTCATTTAAAAACTAGCGGAAATCTGGTCCTGTGTTAATATTTTATTTAATATATTTATATTTTAAGTATTTGGTAATTCTTTTTCCATCTATCCCACCAATTTTTTAAAAGATTTATTTATTTTGTATATGGTATTCTGCCTGGGGTCAGAAGCGGGCAGGCACCAGATCTCATTATAGATGGTTGCTGGGAATTGAACTCAGAACCTTTGGAAAAGCAGTCAGTGCTCTTAACCAATGAGCCATCGCTCTAGCTCCCATTCCATCAATCTTTTATGCTCCCTTACGTTTTAAGTACGTGTATTAGAAGCAATCTACTTAGACTTCTGCAAACCAATTTTATTGGGGGTGGGGGTTCAAGACAGGGTCTCTCTATAGCCCTGGCTATACTGAAACTCACTCTGTAGACCACGCTAGCCTTTAATTCGCAGAGATCCTCCTGCCTCTGCCTCCTGAGTGCTGAGATAAAAGGTGTGTGTTACCGCCACCTGGCATCAACTTTCCCAGGGGTTCTGGTTTTTTTCTGAAGTGTATTTCTAATTTCTACTACCATACATAATTCCTCATGGGCTACAGGACTCTATCACTTACTACTCTGTGCTTCTCTTCCATTGCTGGCCCACAGAAACACCCAGTCCGACCACTTCACATCCTCTCTGAGGACTTTCCTATTGTTTGTTTAGAACAGAGGAAACCACTTCACCATTTTGACAGAAAGTCTATTACTACAGTTCTGCTTTGGTTTTTCAAGACAAGGTTTCTCTGGTTGTCTTGGAACTTCTGTAGACCAGGCTGGCCTTGAACTCACAGAGATCTACCTGCCTCTACCTCCTGAGTGCTGGAATTAGAGGTATGCACCACTATGCCCAGCAGTATGCTCTTTCTTTGCTGAAGGTTTTTAAAAAAAAATCTTTTCTTGCCATATTCTTGCAGAGCAGTCTTTCTCAGCAATTGCCTTAAAAGAGTGACTCCATTCTAACTGCTAGTGCACATGGAGCTGTGTATATGTGTATGCTGCCTCACCTCATGGTAGGCTATGTCCCATTTCCATGCCTACAGGTAATCTACATCTGTTCTTGTCTACTCTCTGAATTTTATATTAACTTCTTCATCTCTAGTACCTAGTAACTTTTCTTGTTCCTGCCTATCCCCTTCAATCTCACTTATTAGCAAAATTAGTATTTTTAATGATTTTCCATGTGCTTCAGCAAACAAGTGAGAAAAGCAAGAATCTTTCATTAGTTCAGTTTTACAATATGCTGGTTAATTTTGTCAACTTGACACAAACCTGGAAAGAGGGAATCTTAATTTTAAAAAAGCCAGCATAAGGTTGGCCTGTAGGTAAGTCTATAGGGAGGGTACTGTCTTAGTGATTGACATGGGATGACCCAGCCCGCTATGGATTGTGTCTCTTCTCCCCTGGGCAGATGGTCCTGGGTTGTATAACAAAACAGGTTGAGCAAGCCAGTAAGCAATACTCCTTCATGGTATCTGCTTCAGTTTCTGCCTCTAGGATTCTGTCTTGAGTTCCTGCTATGATTTCCTTTGATGAACTGTGATATGACAGTGTATGATAAAATAAACCCTTTCCTTCCAAAGTTGTTTTGGTCAGTGTTTGCTCACAGCACGTAAAACTGACTATGACAGAAACGCTGAAAGAAAATCAAACTGCTTTTCCTCCTCGTCTTTTACTCAAGCAGCACTCATCAGCCAGTGCTCCCGTCCTCTTAAATTCATAACACTCAACCACGTAACATTCTACTTAAATGTAGGAATTTAAAAAGAGTAAAGATTTTCAACCTATATTTAAACAGAATAGACACTATACTACATACAAGGTAACACCATTACTAGCACTACCCATACTCACCATTTCATTGGGATGAACCAAAAACAAATAGATCCCTGGATATTTGTCAAACACCTGAAAGGAGCAATTGGTTTGTTCCATTCGACAAAGTGCTTCCACACACAGTTCATCTAAAGGGGGAAAAAGCAGTAAAGGGTTTAAATTGAGGCCCTAAAAACTGGCTCCTTGGGTATTTTTAAAATAAAAGTTACTCATTTTTTGAAACTAAGAAATTAAAAATGCTGATAGTGGAATTGTTGAAACAGTATTTACCTACTGATAGACTTTTTTTTTTTTTGAGATACTAGAAATCAAATCCAGTTCCTGAGGTATACTAGGTAAACATACTGAGTTACATTCCAATTCTGATAGACTGTTCATTGTGATCATTCACGGAATAGTCCTCTTATTTTAAATTTGCTAAAACATGGGGCTGAAGAAATGATTCAGAGGCTACGAGCACTGACAGTTTTACCAGAGGACCCAGGCTCAATTCCCGGCACCCACATATCACCTCACAACTCTAGCTCCATTGGCAGGTGATCTGACACTCTCACGGAGACATATATTCAGACAAAACACCTATGCATATAAAATAAAATTTTAACATATATTTATATTTTGTATAATTATCTCTAAAGACTATCTTAGAAGCATGGCTATAGGTCCAGTGTCTTGCATTTGATATTTGATCCACCTAAACTGGAGTAAGAACAAAAGAGCTTCTCCTCCTAATAGCTAGTCATCTCAATTTCACATAGATCAACTAACTTCCTCTATGAGACTTTAAAGTCAATTTTATTTGTCAAGCTTCAAAAAACAGTATACTAGTAATAGTAGTTAGCTTTAAAGGGGGAATTATGACTGGATCAGTTTATAGGAAACTCCTGCAATACTGGAAATACACAAAAAGTATAAATAATCTTCAAGTTTACATACTTTTAAAGATTTTTAATTTTTTTTTAAAAAAAATACTTATGTGTGGGACTAGAGAGATAGCTCAGCAGTTAAAAGCACTGGCTGCTCTTTCAGAGGACCCAGATTCAATTCCCAGCAGCCACATGGCAGTTCACACCTGTCTATAACTCCAGTGCCAGGGGATCCAACTCCCTCACACATACAGGCAAAATACCAATATACATAAAATATAAATTATAAAGAAAATATTTTGTGTATGAATATTTTACCTCTATGCATGTTTATGTACCACATACCTGCCTTGTGCCCATAGATCAGAAGGGGGTGGGGGTCAGATCCCCAAGATCTGGAGTTACTGACAGTTGTGAACTGCCATGTGGGTGTTGGAAACTGAACCTAGGTCCTCTGCAAGAGCAGCAAGTGCATTCAATTAAGCTGCTGAGCCATCTCTCCAGCCCTGGTATTATGAGTACACTATTCTTTAATAAATATTTAAGCGGCTGGAATGTTGACTCAGCTGATTACTCTTCCAGAGGACCTGGGATCAGATTCCAAGCACCCACAACGGTGGCTCACAACCATCTTAACTCCAGTTCCAAACATCCTCTTCTGGCTTCCTTGGGTACTTCCACATATGTGATATATAGATATAAATGCAGTCAAAACACTCAAAAATATTAAATGAAAATGATTAAAAGGCTTTCAGTTTATAATCTAGTTACTTGTAAATTAGCAATTTATCTAATCAAAAGCAGAGCTTGGTGGCACAGGCCTATAATCCCAGCCCTCCAAAGGTAGGTAAATCTCTCTAAGTTCAAGGCCAGAATGTTCTATATGGTGAGTACCAGGACAGCCAAGACTACAAAAGAGATAATCTGTCTCAAAAAGACAGTTGTTTTCTAATCAAATATTTGTATTTACTTTATACAGGACAAAGAAAATTAAATTGCATAAACTGTTTTATATTTCTAAAAAGTAACCATATGGTCTCAAGTAACACAGCAAAAAAAAAAACCAACAAAAACAAAACAAAACAAAACAAAACAAAAAAACAACCAAAAAAAGTTACAGAGGGGCCTGGTGGCATAAGCTTGTAATCCCAGCTACTGGGGAGGCTGAGGTGAAAGAACCAAAAATTCAAAGCCTGCCTAGGCTATAGAGTGAATTCAGGTCAGCCTGGGCAATTTAATAAGATCCTGTTAAGCAGGTTAGGGAAAAGGAGTAATTGCCTAGATATGCATGATCCTGGGTTCAGTCCCCATAATAGCACTACCACCACCTAAAAAAGTCAACTATTTTTGATTAAGGGAATAAATACAACCAAATTCAATATGCTGTCTTCTAGTCACTCTAAAACAAACTGGCCCCAATCCACATATATACTTATTGAGAATATATGAGCTAGATACTGGATTCCTAAAATGTTCTTTATACCTGGTAAATATGTTGGCCCACACCTCTAATCACAACTCAGGAGCCTAAGCTAGAGCTTTGATTTCAAGGTCATCCTAGCAAGAAAGGCAAATATATAAGACCCAAACTGGAACCACTACCACATGCCATGCCAACTAACTGATAAAAAGAAAAAAAACAACTGTGTCTTCTCTGTACTTTGGGAGGATCTCATACAACCAAGGCTGGCCTGGAAGTCTTTATGTGACCAAAGAAGACTTTCCTGTAGCCACCTTCCTAATAGTGGCATTACAAATACATACCTCAGCTGATTAGAGCAATGGTTCTCAACCTGTGGGTCTTAACCCCTTTGGGGGGTCACATATCAGATATCCTGCATATCAGATACTTAAATTAGGATTCATAATAGTAGCAAAAATACAGTTATGAAGTGACAACAAAATAATTTTATGGTTGGGAATCACTACAACATGAGGAACTGTATTAAAGAGTCAAAGCATCAGGAAAATTGAGAACCACTGGATTAGAAGCAACTGTTTTTCAGAGCTGTTGTGCCCCCTCCCCCTTAATAAGGAGCATTCAGCAACATCTGGAAATGCCTTTAATCCCAGCACTCGAGAGTCAGAAACAGGTGTATCTCTGTGAGTTTGAAGCCAGACTGGTCTACAGAGCGAGTTTCAGGAAGGCTCCAAAGCTACAAAGAAACCCTGTCTTAAAAAAAAAAAAAAAAAATGTCTGAAGACATTTTTTGGTTGTGACAATAACAAGGCAGGGGAGAAAAAGGCTCCTGGCATGTAGTCGACAGAGGTTAAAACTGCTACTAACAATCCCACAAGGAATAGAAGAGTCCTGTGGAGAAACGAGCTGGTCTAAAAATGCTGTGGTGGTGGTGGTCTATGCCTTTGATCCTATCAATCAAGAAGCAGAGGCAGGAGGATCTCTGAGTTTGAGGCCAGCTTAGTCTCCAGAGTGAGTTCCAAAGTTCCAAGAACAGCCAGAGCTACACAGAGAACCCTGTCTAGGGAAGAAAAAAAAAAAAAAGATACTCACTAACACGCTCATGCAGAAGCAAGTAAGGATACTTCAGTATTTCAAAAAGAGGAACTCGAAGCTTATTTTCAAAATCTTGGCCACTACAGTCAAATAGCTGTTCCTCTCCATTGTTGTCGACTATATATAGTTCATCATCATCTTCAACTTCTGCCTTCATAGACTTCTCAAAGTGATTTATGAGGCGTAAGGTTTCTAGTTCCCATAAAACCTACAAAAGATGAAAACAGTGGTTTTTTTTTTTAATGTAACAAAATATGCTGTGTAACAACCACTCCTATAAAAAGCCTTTTCCTCTGTGAACAAAAATTTAGAAGCAATGGTGGCACACGCCTTTATCCCAGCAGTAGGCAGAGGCAGGTCAATCTCTTGAGTTCTAGGCCAGCTTGGTCTACAGAACAAGTTCCAGGACAGCCAGGGTTACAGAGAGAAATCCTGTCTTGGGAAAAACCAAAATAAACAAACAAATAATTTATAAGTTTAAAGTAGCAGCTATCATATATCATACACACAGAGACATAACTTGGATCTAATGCTTCAATTTCTACCACTATAACATTGAGATACATGAGTCTCATCCAATAAGATGTAAAAGTTGCTTCCATGATTTTAGTCCAAAAATACTACACATGCAAACAAACCCCCGAAATTTATTTTAAAAAGCAACAACAGTTAAAGAGTCACGATGTGGCTCAGCTGTTAGGTGCTGGCCTGAGAGGCATGAGACTCTGTGTTCCATTCTCAGCATAGATAGACTAGAATGTGGCAGGACTGAAATCAAATACTGGAGAGGTGGCAGCAAGAGGACCAGAAGCTCAAGGTTATCATCAGCTGCATAGGGAGTTTGAGGAGTGTGAGCTAGACACCCTATTTCAGGAGTTTCTCCTTAGCATCCACAACTTAACTATACAAGTTGGTAATAAGGCTTAGCTTTTAGCATGTCTTGGCTTTCACCATGCCTTCCTCACTAAGCACATCTAGCTTCTACCTGAGACAATGTGCTATTTTTCCTTTTACTTAAACACTTCAGGCCACTATAAGTGGCCTAATTTCAAAACTGTTATCTCAGGAATTAAGGAAGCCTAAGGAGAGGGAAAAGAGACAGGACATGCCCAGTCAATAAAGCAAGTAGGATTCACACATTTACTGATTAGAGCACTCACTGCCTTACATGAGTATGATTCATGGCCCTCCAAAGCAGTTACAACAGCAACATCAGTAATTGGTGATCACAAATCACCACAACATATAACAATCACAGAAATCTGCCTGCCTCAATCTTACCAAAAGCAATCTACAGGTTCAATGCAATGCCCATCAAAATCCCCGCAAAATTCTTAAGACCTCAAAAGAACGGTACTTAACTTCATATGAAAAAGCAAAAACCTGCCAGGCGGTGGAGGCGCAAGCCTTTAATCCCAGCAGGAGGATTCTCTGTGAGTTCAAGGCCAGCCTGGTCTATAAGAGCTAGTTCAAGGACAGGCTCCAAAAGCTACAGAGAAACCTTTTCTCAAAAAATTCAAAAAAAAAAAAAAAAAAAAGCAAAAAACCCAAAACAATCCTGTACAATAAAAGATTTTCTAGAGGCGTCATAATCCCTGACTTCAAACTCTACTACAGAGCTACAGTACTGAAAACAGCCTGGTATTGGCATAAAAACAGACAGGAGGACCAATGGAACCGAATAGAAGACCCGGATATCAATCTACTCATCTTCAAACACCTGATTTTTGATAAAGAAGCAAAAAATATTAAATGGAAAAAAGAAAGCATATTTAACAAGTAGTGCTGGCATAACTGGATATCAACATGTAGAAGAATGAAAATAGACCCATATCTACCACCACGCACAAAACTCAAGTCCAAATAGATCAAAGACCTCAACATAAAGCCAGCCACACTGAACCTTTATAGAAGAGAAAGTGGGAAGTACACTTGAACACATTAGCACAGGAGACCACTTCCTAAATAGAATCCCAGCAGCACAGACACTGAGAGAAACAATTAATAAATGGAACCTCCTGAAACTGAAAAGCTTCTGTGAAGCAAAGGACACGGTCAACAAGGCAAAATGACAGCCTACATAATGGGAAAAGATCTTCACCAACTCCACATCAAACAGAGGTCTGATCTCCAAAACATACAAAGAACTCAAGAAATTGGTCATCAAAAGAACAAATAATCCAATAAAAAAATGGAGTATAGACCTAAACAGAAAACTCTCAACAGAGGAGTCTAAAATGGTTGAAAGACACTTAAGCAAATGTCCAACATCCTAAGTCATCAGAAAAATGCAAATCAAAACAGATTCCATCTTACACCTGTAAGAATGGCCACGATCAAAAACACTGATGACAACTTATGCTGGAGAGGTTGTGGGGAAAGGGAACACTTCTGCATTGCTGGTGGGAGTGCAAGCAGGTACAGCCCCTTTGGATATCAGTGTGGCAATTTCTCAGAAAATTAGGAAACAACCTTCCTCAAGACCCAATACTACTACTTTTGGGTATATATCCAAAGGATGCTCAACCGTGCCACAAGAACATGTGCTCAACTATGTTCATAGAAGCATTGTTTATCATAGCCAGAACCTGGAAAAAATCTAAATGTCCCTCGACCAAAAACTGGATAAGGAAAACACGGTACATTTACACAATGGAGTACTACACAGCAGATAAAAAATAATGACAGCTTGAAATTTGCAGGCAAATGGATGGAGTTAGAAAACATCATATTGAGTGAGGTAACCCAGACCCAGAAAGATAATTATCATATGTACTCAAAAGTGGTTTTTAAACATAAAGCAAAGAAAACCAGCCTACAAATCACAATCCCAGAGAACTTAAGACAACAATGAGGACCCTAAGAGAGACAGACAGATCTAATCTACATGGGAAGTAGAAAAAGACAAGATCTCCTGAGTAAATTGGAAGCATGGGGACCTTGGGAGAGGGCTGAAGGGGAGGGGAGAGGCAGGGAGGGGAACAGGGAAAAATGTAGAGTTCAATAAAAATCAATTTAAAAAAAATGAAATCTGCCTGCCTCTGCCTCCAGGATTAAAGGCATGCATCACCATGCCTAGCCCTATACAAATTTTTTTAAGTCCCTAAACATGGGCCCTTTATAGCATGAGTACTGAGAATGAGAGACTTAACACATCACCCTGCCATCGTGCTACACACATCTCAATATATCTACTAACTATAAGCTATTCCAAACTAAATGAGAAGAAACTGGTGCTTATTTGTCAAAGGCATAAAAGCAGGCCTTTCTCGTCTTATCCATGCCTGAAATAACAGTACTCAGGACACAAATGGATCAGAAGTTCAAGGTCATCCTTGGCTATGTAATAAGCACGAAGCCAGTCTTGGCTCAAGAGGTATGGGGGATACTTTTCCTTAAATATAAGTTTATACACAAAGACATCGAATAGTTTCAGCATAAAAATTAAGGATGGGGAGATGCTCAGTCAGTGAAGTGCTTTCCTTGCAAACTTGAGGACCTGAATTTAAATCTCCAGCACTCATATAAAAGCTGGGTGCACCCGCATGTGTCTGTAACCTGAGTGCCAGGATGAGACAGGTGAATCTCTGGAGCTTGCTGGCCAGCCAACCTACCAGTAAAGGGACCCTGTTTCAAAATATAAGATGGAGCTCAATCAAGGAAGACAGACAATACCAAACTCTGGCTTACACAGGCAAATATAGGAACAGAGGCAGGAATACATCACAGACATCAAAAACACTTTCCCATATATGGTACATCTACTATCTGTTCTTTATCAGATAAATGTAATAAACCTAACATACTTGCCTTTAGAGTTTATAAGTATCTCAATAAAAATGAAAACATTCTTTGCTTTTTGGAAACAGGGTCTAACCAGGTAGGCCTACAACTTGCAATTATCCTGCCCTACTTCCTGAGTGCAAGAAATGACTTTGTAAAACTGTTTTATGCCAAAATAACTACAACTGACATAAAACTGTACTTTTAAAGATTCGATTCAATGGCATCAGTAAGTATTTACAGCAACTGTTATATACTAGGAAGTTAGGTACTAGAACTGTACTAGATTTCAAAGTTTTAGTCATACAGCATCATTTTCCTGAATGTGTTTAACAACTACACTTACGATTTCCTGGTTAGAATTTACTGCAAATTACCTCGTGTAAGAATGGCACCTCATCTCTGGCTCTGTGGTACTCAGCCACACACTCTAAGCAGTAGCAGAGGTCTTCATCAGCTGTTTGAAATTCACTTGATCCAGTGCTAGATGCATAGCACTTTAGGACATCAACGGTGGAAGTACCACCTGGAGTACACCAACAGCATGTGCTCATTCTGTACCTGTAACAGGAAAATGAACACTCAAGACTTACTCTTTATGCAGAACAGACATACTTTCTACTTGTGATCCAAGTCACCTAAAAAACTGTTTCCAGAGCCAAATGTTCTAATGGCCATCTTTCCAAAACTGATTAACCCCAAATATGAAAGCAGGGTAGGGGTGAAGCATAGTGGCAAGAGTACTTGTCCCACATGGAATCCCTGGGTTTGATTCCCAACATTAGCAAAAATTCTGAATACATTCTGTTAGTCACAACACTCACTAAGGGGTATGCCATTATGTGCCAAAATAGGTTCAAACTACACAGTACTGATGTAAAATCAGATAAAGACACAAATTAATATTTTCAAGCTACAGATTTTAGAGTCTCCCAATAACTTAAAAAGCTAAAATTTTTCATATTCCTAAAAAGCAGTTCTAGAAACTTCCAGAAATACATATAAATCTATACCAATAGTAAGACACAATAGTAAGAAATAGTAAGATTATTTCCTGTTATTTGACAAGATATAAACAAATTGCTGCTCTATACTCACTGCTCTTCAACCAACTATGAACTCCTAATAGTTACAAAAGGTCACAACCTATTGCTACCAAGTTTTTTATATACTCTCAACCATCCTTCACCATCCAAACTCCAATTTAAAGGGTTTTAAGATGATCTTCCAACTCCTAGCAGTCTCCAAAAAAAAAGTACCAAGAGTAAAAAGATTACCAAGAGGCATCAAAGCCAGTTTGAAGGCTCTCTAGAAGAAATATAATTTGTATAACTATAACTAAGTGTATATAAAAACTAACAGAAAGTCCACTGTAGTAAATAGTGTACTGTGGTTGAATAAAAAGTATATCGTGTACCCTGATATGCAATAAATACATAGGTTAATGCAGGTAAAAATGAAGAATGAGCCTAGAGGATCCAGAACTGCCAGTCTATGAAAAAGCACATAGTTAAAGCTGAAAAAATTTGAACAGGATAAATAATATTGACTAGTAAGACAATAATAAATCAACACAATTCAATTATAGTAATACAAATAAGTGAAAAAATGAGAAAGAACATACCTAAGAACTTCAAGTACAATAGTTATTTTCTGTTGTAGGCAGTGGAGCTTAATCTTAGCCCCTCAGACTATGGGACTAGACTTTTTAGAAATTGCCTCCAAAAACCAGAATTTAGAAAGGGAAAACACACACACAAACTTTCTAATTTATGTAAACTATTAGCCAAATGAAGGAAAAATTTAAAAGCAAATTTCTTTAAATTCATCCCATAAACTCCATGACCGTAGTTCATGCATTCTGATCAGGTGGTAAAACTCTTAAGAGAAAAGCCAATCTGTGACAAAAGTTTACTCCTGTATAACAAAAATATATGCATGAGGGGGCTGGAGAGATGGCTCAGTGGTTAAGAGCATTGCCTGCTCTTCCAAAGCTCCTGAGTTCAATTCCCAGCAACCACATGGTGGCTCACAACCATCTGTAATGAGGTCTGGTGCCCTCTTCTGGCCTGCAGACATACAGACAGAATATTCTATCCATAATAAATAAATAAATGTTATATATATATATATATATATATATATGTATTATAGAAAGACTATATTTATTGGTGGGACTAAATTTTATGGAAAAAAGCAATTAGAAAAAAATGTTGGGCTGGTGAAATGGTTCAGTGGTTAAGAGCACTGGCTATTCTCCCAGAGGTCCTGAGTTCAATTCTCAGCAACCACATGGTGGCTCACAACCATCTGTAATGGGATCTGATGCCCTCCTCTGGCATAAAGTCACACATACAGATAGAGCACTCATATAGGTAAAATAAATCAAAGAAAGTTTTTGAGTCTCCTTTCACTGAGAAAGAGGAAATATCAAAGGATTGGAAAACTAATCAGAGTCACTGAATGTTTAGATATGGCCATCTGGCAGCAAGCGGGTTTTTAGTAAAGAACACTCTACAATGCATAGTCTATAATCTCTGCTATAAGAAATCATTAATAAGGCTTAGAGAGATGGCTCAGCAGTTAAGAGCACTGGCTGCTGCTCTTCCAAAAGTCCTGAGTTCAATTCCCAGCAGCCACTGGTGGCTCATAATCATTTATAGTGGGATCTGATCCTCACTTCTGGCATGCAGGCATACATGCAAATAGAGTACTCATACATATAAAATAAATTAAAAAACTAAAAACTGGTTATACCAGACTAACCCAGAAGGGGTAAAAAAAAAAAAAAATTAATCGCCAAGTGGTGGTGCCATTGGCCTTGAATCCCAGCACTCAGGAGGCAGAGGCAAGGGAATCTACAAATCAAGTTCCAGGACAGCCAGAGATGTTACACAGAGAAACCCTGTCTCAAACCAAACCAAACCAAACCATTAATATAGCCAGGCCTTTAATCCCAGCACTTCTGTGGCAGAAACAAGCAGATCTCTGTGACTTCAAGGGGAGCAGAGTCTCAAAGTTGAGTTCCAGGACAGCCAAGGCTATGTAGAGACCCTGTCTTAAACAAAACAAAAACACCCTCATGATTAGAGGACCAGAGTTCGATTCCCAGCACCCATGTCAGGCAGCTCATAACTGCCTGTGGACTCCAGCTCCAAAGGATCTGACACCTCTGGCCTTGGCAGGGACATTTACTCTCCCTACACACATACATATAAACATAAAAAATAGTTACTTTTACACCTACTACAGAATATACTTTAAGTATACTTTCTTCACACTTCTAAACAATTTAGAGTAGCTCTAAACATTAAAATACAGATAGAAAACTTAAAGATGAGATTTCAAAAAGAAAAAATCTTATAACAACATGTTCCCCTACATTGATATTACTGCCACCCATTCCATTCCCAAAGCATTAACCTTATCATTATCATCACCTTGTTTTTTCCCTCTTGTTTTGCTTCATCAGTCCTAACATTTCTCCTTTCTTCTCAGTATCACTCAGTCTTGGTTCACTGTCATCATTTGTCTGAATTACTGAAGAAATTTCATCTCTCTGCCTCATCTGTCCAACCTCCAATTCTTCCTACAAAATGTTGCCTAGAGGTTACTGAACAAAGTAAGACTTCCAAAGCCAGTTTGGGGATAACATTCGTATCACTGAGTTCCATCCACACACAAGCCCTTATAACCTTGCTTCATTCTCTTGCTATTCCCATCTCCTACTATGGTGTCTGGCATTCCTTTAACTGAGGCTCGCCATCTGCCTTCAACAATCACTCTTCATACCAATACACACTTCTTATTAGGGAACGTAAGCTACCAAGTTGGTAATATAATGCACTCTACTAGTGATTCTGAAAGAACACCTGCTGAGACCAGTGTACCACACAACCTTGAATGCCAGCGATCTGGGAGTCCTGTCTCTTTTCCAGGGTCTTTGAGAAACTCCTATATCCACCTTTTTATTGCCTTCTTTCCTGATCAAGGTGGTTTGGTTTACTTGTCTGCAATTCAGTGTCAGGGCATGGAATTAATTCTGTATTTTTGTAATTCCAGTACTTGATACTTATCAAAAAAATAAAAAAGAAGTGATTATTTTAAAAAGACAATTACCTTAGCAGAAAGTCCTACAGAAGAGATCCTCTTTGTTGAGGCTTATTTATCCTGGGTTTATTTGTGAATAGACGAGGCTCTCTGCATTCAGATATACTCACACTTTGACCCCAAAAAAGAACATTTCTGAAATTAAAAATAAAATAAAACTGATAAAGCGCCCCTTACATTAAGCATTTCACCTGGGCTTTGCGTCAACCTTGCATTGTCACCTGGTGAGTTACCTCCATCAGGTTAGACAACACATCCGCAGACACTACAGTGCACTAAGGGGAACACTGTAACACTGATGCCCTCACTTGTCCAGGGGCTGCCCCCCAACCGGGATCCAGGTAGGCCCTCCTTTGATAGCGTCTGCCATGGGTGAGCGGGAGGCCGTCAGCACTGCCAACACCTGGGGTCGCAGGACGCGCGACCCGGTGCCTGTGCGGAAGCGACGCCAGGACAGAGGGCTACATCCCGCCGGCCCCTTCCCTGGAGAAGACCTCCCTCCTCCCGAGGCCCTGTTTAGAGCCCTTGCAGTGCATCGCAGCCCAGAGCCGGCGGCGCTGAAGCCAGACCGGCAGGGCTCCCGAGGCAGGCCTGGAGTGCGGAAAGCACCAAGCACTGCCCGCCCGAGGCCGCGCAGCTCTCGTCGCGCGCTGCTCTACGAAAAGAAGGGTTGGAGTGGCGCCCTACCCCGCGGGTCGCGCGCTTACCATCGGCAATATGCCGCGCGCCCCGCCTCGCGCACGCCTGTTCGCCCGCTCGTGGCCTGCCCGCCGCGCTTCTCGCCCGGCTCGGCCCCGTTCGGTCTCGCCGCAGCCTGCTAGCCCTCCTCCATGCCTCGGCCCCGACAACTAGCCGCTGGCGGAAGTGCTAGGCAGAACCTTGCGCCCAACCCGCTACCGCCGCGCGAGTGGGTACCGCCCCCATGCCACCCCAGCCACAGCCTTTTTGTTTTGGAACGCCAAGAGGGCGGGCCACGGGGAAAGCAACGGCGGGGAGCCACAGGCCTAGCAAAGGCCAGTGAGCTGCCGTCACTTCCGGGCTGAAGGGGGAAGTACAACCAATCAAGAGTTCCTGTCCAAAGAAGCCGTGAGTTAGCTGCGGTGCCGCGCCCCGCCCCGGACATTGCCCCGCCCTGGACTTTGCTCCATCTTGGCCTTTGCTCCGCCCCGAGCTTTGCCCCGCCCCGGACTTTGCCCCGCCCCAGACTTTGCCCCATCTTGGCCTTTGCTCCGCCCCCGGTCGGGTCTGACGTTTACTTACGTAGCTGCGGTCTCCCTTTGCCTCTCTTGCTTCCTAACGTCTGAGCCGCTGAAGGCGGCTTCTCTGTTAGAGACCAGACCTAGACAGTAAAATGTCTTGACGCAGAGAACAGCACTACTGTGAGCCACCAAGTTCAGGGCAGCTACACGGTTTAGTCCTTGTGTTTCCGACCCGTTAGAACAGGTCCCACTAACAGAAGACACGCAGTCACTCCAGAGTCCCCAGAGATAGCTGGTCCACCCACACCTCTCCCCTAAAAACCAGGAATTTAGTAAAAAAAAATCACTTTCTTAAGCCCAGCATGATGGTGAAATCATTTTACAACCGCAACGCGCCTGTAATCACAGCACTTAGAGGCTTGATGCCAGAGGACCCGGACCTGAATGCCAGCATCCTACAAAATGCGAATTCGAATTCGAGGCCTACATTACAGTCACCAAAAAAAATACTTATAAATTAAAAAAATCTAAATAAAGGGAGGTCAGAGGGTGTAAGGAGGTAACACGGGAGAGCACTTACCTAGCCTACTGCAGCACTGGGCTCCATCACCAGTGCCACAAATAACAAGGCAATAGGTAGCAGGTGGGTCAAAGACCGTCCTACCCCTGAAGAACCTTAAGGCAGAATGAGAAATCCGCCTGAAAAGCATGGTGGTAGGACTCTAAGGAACGTTCCAGAAAGGGGGCGTGGTTTAAAGTCAGCAAATGACCGTTAGGGGCTTAGGCCAATCAGGAAGCAGCACGAGGCTGACTGTTATCTTCTTGCTTTAAGGGTTTTTTTTTTCGTTTTGTCAAAGATTTCTATCAAAATTAAATTTTAAAAAAAAGGTTTCAAATTAAAAGTATTATGTGTATGCATGGTTTTTAAAATACCATATTTATATGATACTTTTTTTTAAAAAAAGGCTCCGAATGAGGGGAATTTCCAGAAATGAGGGGAAATGAGATGATAGGAACTAGCCAACTATTCATGTACCCGATGATACAGATCCTTTCAGAATTCATTACACAGATTTTAGATTTCAGCTAAATACCATGTTGTTTTAATCATGAAAGTACATAAATGCTAAGTTACTCATTGAGCACGAGAAACATTAGTCTGTGCCTAGAGAGATGACTCAGTGATTAAGAGCACTGGCTGTTCTTCCAGAGGACTCAGGTTCAATTCCCAGCACCCACAAGGCCGCCCACAGCTGTCTATAACTCCATCTTCAGGATACCTGACACCCTCATGCAGGCAAAACACCAATGTACATAAATTAAAAAAGAAAAAAAGAAGAAGAAAATTGGTCTGGGCAGGCAGTGTTGGCACTTGGAGAAAAAAAAATCCTAGCACTTGGGAGGCAGGCAGAGCTCTGTGAGTTTGAGGCCAGCCTGGACAGCCAGTACTGTTTCATAGAGAAACCCTGTCTCAAAACACCAAAAAGGAAAAAAAAAAAACCTAAAAACGTAGTCTTTCAGAGGACCCAAGTTCATTTCCTGTTATCAGCTTTGCAGCTTACAGCTGTCTGCATCTCCAGTCCTAGGCAATCAGAACAGATGTCCTCTTCATGCCTCCTCAGACCCTGTTCCTTAAGTGGGACACATACACAGAAAGATAAAATGAAAAGAGAAAATACTCATAATTCTGAACACAGTAGCTTATGCTTAGGGACACCCCAGGCTAGTTACAAGGAGCACAAAATGTTTTGTCATATGGAATCAGGACCAGAAAGTTCTAGGCTGGTGAAGATGTCTTCCATGTACCAGTTTTTTTGTCTTTACACCGACAGTCATAAAACATGATTTTTACTGCTTTTTCTGTGGTTGAAAATGAAGTCAAATATTTCCTGCAGCCCACAAAAATGTCTCTGAAGCCCCTGTGACTCCTTACAATCTTTCAAACCTTTTATTTTTTTACAATTTATATTATGATCTTAAGTGCCTCGGTGTTTTGCCTGTAGGTATGTCCATGTGAGGGAGCCAGATCCCCTAGGATGGAGTTATAGACCGTTGTGAGCTGCCATATGGGTGCTGGGAATTGAACTCGGGTCCTCTGGAAGAGCAGCCAGTGCTCTTAACCTCTAAGCCAGCTCTCCAGTCCCCCACCCTTGTTTTTTCTATAAGCAATATAAGTCTAACAAACTTTTATGTATAATTGGATTTTACCCTTAATCGTAGCACTTGGGAGATGGAGGCAGATTACCAGGTGTTCCAAGCAAGCTGGGGCTATAGAGTGAATTCCAAGCCAGGTAGGATGCAGAGTGAGACCTTATCTCAAAGAGCCAAATAGGAGTTTGGAGTTGGCCAGATGCCCCAGTCCCACAGAGACGATTCATGCTGCTCTCTCTCTTTGGCCAGAGAAGCTTCTTCTTGCTGTGGGTAGCAGTTAATGCAGAGACTCAGAACTGGCCAATGTGCCCAGTATGAGTGAGTACTCAGATGTAGGGAGTCAGCTACATCGACCTCCCACTAGCCAAGGCTCAAAGAAGGCAGAAAGAGTGTAAGAACCAGCAGGTGGGCAGGAGAGCTGTGAACTGGACATGGCATGACTGGTGCATAAATGAGATCCCGGCATTTGTGGTTACCAGCACATCAAGCCAGTCAAAATTCCAGCACTGGTGGGGGAGGGGAGGGACCCCAAGGTCCCAACCCTATCAGATAAGCTATTGGCAGTTGATGGCAGTTGAAGGAGGGAAGAGTTACTCTCCTTTGGGGAAATGTGACAGCTAGGAGTGGCTGTCACACAACACACACACACACACACACACACACACACACACACACACATGGGCATGTGGGTAGCTCTAACTGAACTCAGGGGATGATTAATAACAACAAATAAAAATAAATAAGATATGAAGCTAGGGGAGTTGAAGGAAGAAATATCAATATGCATTATGTAAAGTTCTTGGAAAATAAAATAAATTATTTTGCAGCTAAATACAGTTAACCCTAAGGAGTAAAGAGCCCAAACCATGCTAATCCCAAAGATGCAAGGAGAATGACCACCAACCCAAACCACCATGGCCAAATTAATTAAAGCAAGCAATTAGTTAATGCAAGCATTTTTTGTTGTGTACACGAGCTGCCTCCCCTAAAGCAGTGCTCAAGAGGTCAGCGTTGGACATAGGCAAGGTGAGGTTTTTCCTAGACCAGGAATAAGGGGTTTCCAAATGGGATTTGGCAGACAAATAGATGGGGTTATAGAGGCAGAACATAAAAAGCTGATCGCAACAACAGTTGCTTAGAATAACCTTTGGAAGCAAACGTAGGGTTGCATGATGGTCACAAACAAAGATGGTTTTAAAACAAACCATCCTGGTTGCTGTTTCCTGGAACAGGCAATAGTTGAGGATATAGGTAGGACATAGCCCAGTCTTTGAAGACCAGGGATAATCATAAACAGGAGTGAACCTAGTTTGCTTTTATTATAAGATGGCGTTAAAGCCCAGGCTGGCTCATCACAACCAAAGATCTGTAAATGGAAAATTGTTTTGTTTGCTTGGGGACTGGCTTGAGCATTCACTAGAGAGCTTCCAATGGCTTTGAACTCTCAGCAGTCACCCTGCCCCCAGCTTGCTTGGACTAAGGTCTGGGACAGCCTGTTGCTACTTGCCACCATCGTCCATCAGCACTATCCTGCAAAGGGCTTGGAGAAGACCAGTGCACAGAGATACATGGGCAGCTGCTGATGGGTAGCTGCTGCCAGGGGGCTGGCATTGGCATCAAACGTCGTCCAGTCTAGCCCAGAACTTGCTGTGTATCAGAGGAAAACCTCCTGCCTCGACCTCCCAAGTGCTGGGATTATAAGTATGTATATCACCATGCCTGGTTTATTCAGTGTTGGGGATCAAGCCTAGGTCCTGACTCATTCTAGGAACAAACTCTACCAACTGAGCTACATGATCAGCCTAGAATTCTCATTCTTAGATGCATATTATGGGGTTTTGTTGTTATTGTTTGTTTTTATTTTATGTGTACCTGTGCAATGTCCAGCAGAGGACTTTGGATTCCCTGGACTAGAGTTACTAAACCAAAAGGGTTTTTGTGTTTTTTAAGACTTATGTTTTTATTATGAATACAGGTTTTATTATTTTATTATTATGTGTAGTGTTCTGCCTGCATGTATGCCTGCAGGCCAGAAGAAGGCATCAGATCTCATTACAGATGGTTGTGAGCCACCATGTGGTTGCTGGGATTTGAACTCAGGACCTTTGGAAGAGCAGTCAGTGATCTTAACCTCTGAGCCATCTCTCCAGGCCATGAATACAGTTTTATTATGAATACAGAATAGGGCACCAGTTCTCATTACAGATGGTTGTGAGCCATCATGGTTGTTGGGAATTGAACTCAAGACCTCTGGAAGAGCAGTCAGTGATCTTAACCTCTGAGTCATTTCTCCAGCCCAGCCAAGAGGTTTTTAATGGCAAAACCACATCCTGGTATCTCATTCTGCAGCTTGGGGGTGGGGTGGAAGAGGTGACATTTGCACAAGCAGGTAGATTAACAGAAGCTAAGGAAATCAGTTAGCCGGACAAGGTTCTGCTTGAGAAACTAGAATAAATTAGCTAGGGCATCTTGACCTTAAGCTCCTAGAATAGAAGTGAGTAATTTTCCACAGGATTCTCCATCAAGGAGATCAAATTCTAGTTAAGTCTGAAATGGCCTCAGCAAGAATACAAGAGTATTCTTGTATTCTGCACTGCTTTGCCCTGTCACATTGTGGGTGCTGGGAATCAAGTCAGGGTCTCTGGAAGAGCAGTCAGTGCTCTTAACTGTGGGGCATCTCTCTAGCTCCCACATTGTGAGTTTTATATGTCAGTATTTTCTTTGTGTGGGGAAGAAAAACATGAGACGGGGACAGGCAGACGTCTAATAAATTCTGAATTCAAGGCCGTCTTGGTCTGCAAAATAAATTCCAGGCCAGCCTGTCTCAAAACAACAAACAAAAATATCACACACACACCACAGAAAAAACAACAAAAACAACAAAGTCTGGTAATTTTAGATATTTGGTCAAGTGTGACTGAGCTCTACGTTCTTTGCATTATAATAGATAATATAAAAGCCACGGTTTCTATTTGAAATGGACCCCCTCCAAAAGAATTACTGTATGTCTTGCAACAATAATTACTATCAATTTTTTACCATTTTCCTTTTATTTTATAGTATAATCACTGTGGTGGACTTCTGATTTGACACATTTCAACTTCATACTTCTGTGTAACTGTCTCTAATCTTAAAACTTTCGAGACAGGGTTTCTCTGTAGCTTTGCTATCCTGTCCTGAAATTCACTCTTGTAGACCAGGTTGGCGTTGAACTCACAGAGATCCGCCTGTCTCTGCCTCCCGAGTACTGGGATTAAAGGCATACGCCACCACTGTGCAGCCAAGATCTTAAAACATTCTAAAGTCAGACGTTGGTGGTGCATAATTTTAATCCCAGCATTCAGGAGGCAGAGATAGGTGAACCTTTGAGTTCAAGGACAGCCTGGTCTACAGAGCAAGTTCCAAGACGGCCAGAGCTACACAGAGAAACGCTATCTCAAAAAAACCAAAAGAGAAAAAAAAAACTTTAGAATTCCCGAAGATGTCCTGGAGCCATCTTGTAGCCCCTCATTCTCCACACTTACCCGGCCTAACTGCTGCTCAGATGGCCTCCACTACTTCTCTCACCATAGAGTTGCCCAGTCTGTGCTAGAACTCCAAATCCTTGGGATTTATGGTGTGTCTCTTGTGTTCGTTATTATTCAACATAATGCGTAAGCATCATACATAGCAATTGATCAGTTATTCATTTCCATTGTCAATTTCAGTAAAGAATACACCACAACTTGAATTTTTTATTACTCTTGTTGCAGGGAGCCCACCAGACATGACCACATAGAGTTTATTATCAATTGAAATCTTTATTTCAGGGACTGGAGAGCTCACTCAGCAGTTGAGAGCACTGGCTACTCTTCCAGAGGATCAGGGTTCAGTTCCTAGCACCTGCATGGCAGCTCAAAACTGTCTGTAACTCCAGTTCCTGGGGACCCATGGCAAAACACCAATGCATACAAAATAAAGATAAATAATTTTTTTAAAAAAGTAAAAGAAAGCTGGGATGGTGGCACATGACTTTAATCTAGCACTTGGAAGGCAGAGGCAGGTGGATCTCTGTGAGTTTAAGGCCAGCCTGGTCTACAAGAGCTAGTTCCAGGACAGGCTCCAAAGCTACAGAGAAACCCTGTCTCAAAAGACAAAAAAAAAAAAAAAAAAAAAAAAAAAAAAAAAAAAAAAAAAAAAAAAAAAAAAAGTAGAGAGAGAGAGAGAAAGAGAGAAAAAAAGTCTTTATTCTAGCCAGCTGGGACTGCACTCGGGTGTTTAGGGACCCAAGGGTAGCCCTGAGCATTTAGAGCAAGATGACGTTTTTCTATTTTATTTTTTGTTCTTCGAGCCAGGGTTTCTCTGAATAGCTCTGGCTGTCCTGGAACTTAGTCTGTAGACCTGACTGGCCTCGAACTCACAGAGATCCTCCTGCCTCTGTCTCCCCTGGGACTACAGGCAAGTGCTGAGCAAGAGACTTTTAAAGGCAAAAACCCACATCCTGCTACCTAATTCTGAAGCTGCAGAGGAAGGGCTACACAAATGAGCTAATATAAGTGGTTTCCGAGAGGGGGTTCTACACAAACAGGCAGTGTAACAGGAGCTAAGAGAAGTTAGTTGGGGCATCTTGACCTCAGCTTCCTATGTTAGAGCTGGGTAATTTCCCAAGGGATTCTCCATCAAGGAAATCAAACTTTAGTTAAACCTGAAATGGCCTCAGCAAAAATACAAGATGGAGGAAACTCTGCACTGTCTTTCCCTGTCACATTTTAAAAAAATTATTTATTTTTATTTTATGTGCACTAATGTTTTGCCTGTATGTATGCCTGTGTGAGGGTGTCGGATCGTGGAGTTACAGGCAGTTATTAGTTGCCATGTAGTTTAGGTTCTCTGAAGAGCAGTCAATGCTCTTAACTGCTGAGCCAACTCTCCAGCTCCCTTTTATGATTTTGAGACAGGGTTTCTCTGTGTTGTAGCCATGGCGATCCTGGAACTAGTTTTGTAGATCAGGCTGGCCTAGAACTCATACAGATCTGTCTGCCTCTGCCTCCTGGGTGCTGGGATTAAAGGTATGCGCCACCACTACCCGGCTTGTCACAAGACCTGTCACAATCTATCAGTGACTATTTGGACTACTTCAAGTTGGAGGAGGCATTACAAATGAAACTATCGTGAGTTGGGGCCATGAGTTATTGACTCAGTGGTTATGTTAATCTCATAGATGCAGGAGAAAGACCACTACTCAAATCATGGCCAGATTAAAGCAAGATTTATTCATATTCACAGGCTGTCTCCTCTTAGGGTTTTTATTGCTGTGAAAAGACACCATGACCATGTCAACTCTTTTTCTTTTCTTTTCTTTTCTTTTCTTTCTTTCTTTCTTTCTTTCTTTCTTTCTTTCTTTCTTTCTTTCTTTCTTTCTTTCTTTCTTTTGTTTGTTTATCGGTACACAGTTTTTCTCTTTGTAACAGTCCTGGCTGTCCTGGAGCTCACTTTGTGGACCAGGTTGGCCTTGAGCTCACAGAGATCCACTTGCATCTGCCTCCTGAGTGCTGGGACTAAAGGTGCGCACCACCATTGCCTGGCTACTGTGACAACTCATATAAAGGAAAACATTTAATTGGGCCTGGCTTACAGTTCAGAAATTTAGTCCACTATCATGTCAGGTGGCAATGGCAGCATGCAAGCAGTCACAATGCTGAAGAAGGAGCCGAGAGTTTCATTATCTTGATCTTCAGACAGCAGAAGAAACTGTGTCACACTGAGCACAGCTTGAACAAAGACCTCAGTGCCCACCACAACAGTGACTTTTTTCAGCAAAGCCACATCTTCTAATAGTGCCATACCTATGGGAACCATTCTCTTTCAAACCTCTTTCTTTCGTGGTTTCTTTCCGTGTTGGCTCAATAGTTTACCCTGAGACAATGCCTGGCTGCAGTAGGCAACAAGGAAACCAAGAGTCCCACTTAGACATTCAAGTCTAAGATGGAGGCAGGCTGGTTCTCAGTTAAAAGCACCTGCTATTCTTGCAAAGGACATGAGTTCAGTTCCTAGACACATATGGGTGGTATAACTCCAGTTCCTGTGAATCTGAAGCCTTCAACCTCAGTGGGTACCTCATGTACATGGTGTATATACTTATATGTAGGACAAATACTCATACACATAAAAGAAAATTAAACCTTGTTTTAAAAAAGTAAAACTAGCCGGGCAGCAGTGGCGCATGCCTTTAATCCCAGCACTCGGGAGGCAGAGGCAGGTGGATCTCTGTGAGTTTGAGGCCAGCCTGGTCTATAAGAGATAGTTCCAGGACAGGCTCCAAAGCCACAAATAAATCCTGTCTCAAAAAACCAAAAATAAATAAATAAATAATAAAACTTATGATAACACTATTCAAAAACTAGTTGTTAAACAATAACTGACCATAAAAATTTATTAACCTGTTCTTAGAAATGTACCTTGGAAATTAGCCTTGGATGATTTTGTATTTGACTCTGCCAAATGACAATGATGTTATCAGTCCTATCTGTGATTGCTTCACTAAACACATCTTTTAAGAATTTTAATACTTGTTTCATTATGTATAAAAATTCTTGCTTAAAAGCTGTAAAATACATCCAGATTCAAACTGCCTCTGTGTTTTTTTCTGTTTGTCACCACCAAATCCTTACCCACCTAGCCTTCAAGGACCCTCGTCCCAGGGACCCGCATATCTGATTGGGGTGGTCCATGGCATTTGTTGACCTTCCCTGGATACTCTGTGCCTTTAAGAGACAAGCTCTGTCCACCCCTAACCTCCCCCTAACCCCTGCCTTGTACCTTCTCTCCTCCCCTCTTCCTCTCTGTCTCTCTCTGCCCACCTCTCTTCTGAAGAGGTAACTATTGCCTCCCCCTGCCCCCTTTTCTACTCTATCTATTGTTATGCCCAAATCCACAAGGTCCCCACAAGGAAACCAAGAGTCCCATATGAAAAAGCAAAGAGGGGAGGCTGGAGAGATGGCTCGGAGGTTAAGGGCACTGCCTGTTCTTCCAAAGGTCCTGAGTTCAATTCCCAGCAACCACATGGTGGCTCACAACCATCTGTAATGGGGTCTGGTGCCTTCTTCTGGCCTGCAGGCATACACACAGACAGAATAGTGTATATAAAATAAATAAATAATATATTTTTTAAAAAAAAAACAGCCTTTATCTTAATCAAGTTTGCAAACTTGGTCTCTCGGCATGTCCAATGTATTGAAATAATGGGAGAGCTCCGAGCTCAATTAGAATAGGGTTTTATAGTAGTAAAGGTGGGAGTGAGGGGTTTCTGAGGTTTTAAGACCCCCTGATTGGCTGACATTTGTCTAGGGTGTCCTGGTGAGTGTGCACTGGCAAGTGTTTCTATGTACAGCACTTGGAATGCCAAGCATTTTCTTTGAATGGTCTGTTCTTGGGTAGGGGTTTGGTGAGCTCAGCTTGTGGTTCCTCCTGCAGTCAGGCATTGTCTCAGGGTAAACTACTGAGACTCCAGCCTCCATTTAAATTCATTGATGGTCAGAGTCCAAGGTGATAATGGTTGGAAGTAAAGAGCTTCCTTTGGGTAACCTGCCCAGACTTAGCTTATGACTGGCCCCCACACTATCTTTCTATCTATCTATCTATCTATCTATCTATCTATCTATCTATCTATCTATCTATCTACCTACCTACCTACCTACCTACCTACCTATCTATCTATCTATCTATCTATCTATCTATCTATCTATCTATCTATCTGTAGTAGGAGGCCATTAGTTTTGTTCCCAGATGCCCAGACCTGAAATAACCACAAAGAAACTATATTAATTAAATCACTGCTTGGCCTATTAGCTCTAGCTTCTTATTGGCTAACTCTTATATCTTGATTTAACTCATTTCTATTGATCTGTGCATTGCCACATGACTGTAGCTTACCAGCAAGGTTCTGGCTGACAGCTTGCGCCTCTTCTCTCTGGCAGCTACATGGTGTCTCACTGTCATGAAAAGTCCTAAGTTCTTAAACATTTTAAATGCCATATTCTGTAGGTCTTTGAAAGATTTGAAGAATCCCTATCTAACTTGAAATCTCTCTGTCTCTCTCTCTGTCTCTTTGTCTCTCTCTCTATCATATATATATATAATATGACTTAACATGACTGCAAGCTTGACTATTATAGATGATTACCTATTAACCTATATTTTTAATTATTGCTGCGGGAGTACCTTCCGCAGCTTCAGCCAATAGTCACTGAAGCACAAGCCCACAGTGCTGCGGGAGCGCCTTCCGCTCCGTCAGCCAATAGCCACTGAAATACTAACCCATGGGGGCGTGGTGTATTTCTCTTTAAAAGAAGAGCAGCAAGCTCGGCTCGGCCTCTTGGTTCCGGCCCTTGGTTCCAGCTCCTGCTCCCGGCTCCTACTCCAGCTACTAGGCTCCCTTCCTGATGGTTTATGGTGTATGTAAGTTTTACCCCCCAAAATAAATACCCCCTTAAAACATAATTGGTGTGGGATTGATTCGCCATTATTTGGCGCCCGGACGTGGGCCCTTTTTTCCACCTCGTGGCGCGGGCCTAGCAGCCTGAGCACACACAGCACCTTGGCAGCCCCACGGCCTGTACAGTAAAACCTGCACTGGATCCAGCTCTGTTCAATAGAATCGGGCCAGGGACTTTCTGGCTTCTGCAAACACCGCAGAACTTGGGCAAGTGGCAACTCTACCCCCACTCAGGCAGTGTATTCCCTGCAGCCCTGGCTGAGTTTGGCTTACGCTGCTAGCCTGAAAGTAACCTCTGGATTTGAGTGTATATATATTTCAGAATCTTTCCGGGTCGGTGCCATTGCCACGTGGATTCAGGTGCGCCCCCGCCACTTACTGGCAGGCAAGGGTCATTACAGGTAAGATTTTTCTTTTCCGTTGAAAACAAATAAATAAATACAATTTCTTTTGATTGAACATGTCAGAAAATATTACTATTCAAAAATTCAATGGCCTTTTTAATTGCGTCATGGAGGATATCTTCCATGAGGTTTCTGATATTCCTCTTACTTGGTTATTTCTGGGACTTGTCGCTTTTCTGGTGTTTGGATATTTTATAAGGACGATGCAGTCCTTCAAGATTGAATCAGCAATGCTGAGGGCAGAGATTAAAACCTTAAGGACATTCAGACTGACACCAACCTCCTCAAAAAAAGAGTTTGGAGTTTTCAAGGAGGAGACAAGATCAGAGTTTGGAGTTTTCAAGGAGGAGACTAGATCTTTGTCTGATATGACTCAGTCGACTGACCAAAATATCAAGAAGGTACAGTCTGATATTGCTTCTTTAGAAGGGAGCTTCACTGCTCTGGAGGAGGAGACAACCAAAATGACTTGTAACCTCCAGTCCATGACTGTAAGTGCTGAAACATTAGCTGAGAGGATTATAACCATTGAATGTGAAAATCGGACTTTATCAAAAGGGTATGATAGATTAATTGACAGGATTTCCATACAAGAAGGCACAGTACATGCCATGAGGATTATGTCCCAGGAGGATATGGTATCTCTAACGGACAAGCTCCATGCCTTAGAATTATCAATGAAGGCGATTGTGTCCAAGGAGGAAATGGTGTCTCTGACGGACAAGCTCCATGCCTTAGAATCGTTAATGAAGGCTTTGGAGCATAATACTGGACAGGAGATTCAGGACTTACAGAAGGCAATGGTGAGCAGATTTAATAAGATTGAGGAAATCATAGACTCTGATGAACAGGAGCAAAAGGTAGAAAGGCAACATTCACCTCAAAAAACTCTCAGTCTACATAGAGTTATACCTGCCTTTCCAGTAATAACATCAGAAAAGATAACCGGCTCCAAAAACCCTATCATTAAAGAACATATCATTAAAGAACATGGGAGCCTATACTTATGAATGATCTGAAAGAATTTAAACAAGCAATTGTGAATTATGGACTACAATTATCCTTTGTTAGGGAGATGTTAAAATCCTGGGCTCTGAGCAGCAGGGCCACCCCTCAAGATTGGAATAATTAACGTCAGCTGTCCTCAAGAACAGACCTTTATGGCATTTCAAATGCCTATTCAAACAAGAGGCCAGACTTTTACAACAACAAGTATCAGCGAAGGAATTGAGGTTTCACTAGATCAAATCCTAGGGGAAGGATTTTACTCTGATCCTCAGGAACAAGCTCTTTATGATGAAAACATTTTATCCATATGTGCTACAGCAGCTCTAAGGGCCTGGGACAGGGTTCAAGACTCAGGTCAGAGAGTAGAATCGTATATCAGGGTCAAACAGGGTCAGAGAGAACCCTTTAGTGACTTTTTACAAAGACTAACTAAGGCTGTACAAATAGGGATACCTGATCCAGAAGCAAGAAATATAGTAATTGAGTCTTTGGCTTATGAGAATGCCAATGTAGAATGCAAAAGGATCCTGGGGCCTTTAAAGATCAGATCAGCACCTTTGGATGAATGGGTTTTACATACAATGAATGTTGATACATTTGATTATGGCAAGGAAACATGGGTGCAAGAAGCATTTTCCAAAGGTAAAAGGAGACATCAGATTACAAAATGCTTTCATTGTGGCAAAATGGGACACATGAAAAGGGACTGCAGACAATGGAATTCCAGGAATAATGCCTCTTCTAGGAATAACAGGAATAGGAGGACTCAGCCTTCAGGTTTATGTAGGAGATGTGGAAAGGGCAGTCATTGGATGAATGTGTGTAGGTCAACAAGAGATAAACAGGGCAACCCGTTGCCATCGGGAAACTCAATAGGGGGCCTCTCGAAGGCCCCCATGGCAAATGTGGTCCAGTCATTTCCGATCACTGCAGAGAACATGCCTCTTCAGGGAAATTAGAATGCCCCATGCCTGCTGTTAAAAGCAATAATGGCCTGAAGGATGAATTAAATGTGGTGAATGAATCAAGAACTCTAAGAGGACAAAGTAAACATATATTCTGGCAGACTTCTATAAATGAACAAAGACCGCAGCTAAGAGTGTGTGTAAATGGCAAATTTATTACTGGCTTACTGGACACAGGTGTGGATGTAGGTATCATTACTCCAGAATCTTGGCATCCGCATTGGCCTCTTCAGGAGGTAGATATTCAGTTCTTAGGAATTGGAACCCTATCTCGAGTAAGACAAAGCATGAGATGGGTCAATTGTATAGGTCCAGACGGACAAATAGGAAAACTAAGGCCATATGTAGCAAATATTGCAGTGAATTTATGGGGCCGTGACCTATTGCAGCAATGGAATACCCAAATTAACATTCCTGCTGCTTCCAGAGCCTATATTTCTGAGGACAATATTACAAGATATTACAGATGGCGGAAACCAACCATTAGAGCTATACAAGAACACAACACAATTGATGGCCCTTCAGAGGTACCAACAGCCATGCCTCTACAATGGTTGACTGAGAAACCAATATGGACTAAATAGTGGCCTTTAGCTGAGGAAAAGTTACAGGCTTTCGAACAGCTAGTACAAGAGCAATCAGATGCTGGACATATAAAGGAATCTACCGGCCCTTGGAACTCACCTGTATTTGTTGTTAAGAAAAAAATCTGGTAAATGGAGAATGGTGACAAATCTTAGAGATATCAACAAGGTTATTCAACCTATGGGCCCTCTGCAATCTGGAATTCCTCTGCCCTCCCATTACCAAAGGGATGGCCTCTTATAGTTATTGATCTGAAAGATTGTTTCTTCACTATACCATTACAAGAAAAAGATAGAGAAAAGTTTGCCTTCACAGTGCCTACCTATAATAACTCTCAGCCTGCAAGGAGGTACCAGTGGACCGTTCTCCCACAGGGAATGTTAAACTCTCCCACCCTGTGCCAATATTTTTGTAAGCCAACCATTGAAAATTATACGCAAACAATTTCCTAAGTCCATAATATACCACTATATGGATGATATCCTGATATCTGATCAAAACAAAGACACCTTAGAAAGGCTGTTTGAAGAAGTAAAAATAGTATTACCTAAATGGGGATTGCAAATTGCTCCTGAAAAAATTCAGAGAGGAGATTCTGTTAATTATTTAGGTTATAAAATAGGTTTACAAAGAATTAAGACTCAAAAGGCACAAATCAGGAGAGACCGGTTGTGAACTCTTAATGACTTTCAAAGATTATTAGGAGACATTTCCAGTCTACGACCAGCTGTTGGGATAACACCTGATCTAATAATTCATTTAAACAAAACCTTAGATGGTGACAAAGATTTGAATAGTCCCAGAGAGTTAACAGCTGAAGCAGAAAAGGAACTGACGATGGTTGAGGAAAAATTACAGGAGGCATATGTAGATAGGGTGGATCCAAATCTTAGTTGCATTCTAGTCATATTGCCTTCCAGAATTTCTCCTACGGGAATTTTAATGCAGAGGGAAGATACTATTTTAGAATGGATCTTTTTACCACACAAACCAAGTAAAAAATTGAAAACGTATGTAGAAAAGATCTCTGAATTAATTATAAAAGGTAAACTGAGACTTCGTCAACTAGCAGGTATAGACCCAGCAGAAATTATAGTGCCTTTCACTATTGATGAAATAAAAAATTATGGGAAGACAACGAATCATGGCAAAGAGCTTGTGCTAATTTTTTGGGAGAAATCAATAACAATTACCCAAAAAGCAAGAGACTTAACTTTATAAAGAGAACTTCTTGGATCCTTCCTCGAATTGTCCGTGATGCTCCAATAACCAGAGCCCGTATATTTTATACTGATGCTAATAAATCAGGGAAAGCAGGTTACAAATCAGAAGAATTGAGTAAAGTGGAATAAAGTCCTTATGATTCTGTCTAGAAGGCAGAATTATATGCCATCCTTATGGTGCTTAGGGATTTTAAAGAACCTCTTAATATAATTACTGACTCACAATATGCAGGAAGAGTTATTTTGCATATTGAAACTGCTGAATTTATACCTGATGATACAGAACTGACCTCATTGTTTATCCAGGTACAAGACATGATCAGGAACAGGCTCTGCCCTATGTATATAACACACATCTGATCCCATACCGGTCTGCCAGGTCCTCTAGCACAAGGTAATGCAGATATTGATCAATTATTGATTAGTAGTGTGCTGCAGGCATCTGAATTTCATAAAAAACATCATGTCAATAGCAAAGGCTTGAAAAAAGAGTTTTCTATAAAAAGAGTTTTCTATTACATGGCAACAAGCTAAGGAGATTGTAAAGAAATGCCCTACTTGTTCTTTTTATAACCAAATACCATTGCCTGCAGGGACTTTTAATACCAAAGGGTATTAAAAGGAATGAAATTTGGCAGATGGATGTGTTTCAATTTCCAGAATTTGGCAAATTAAAATATGTACATCACACCATTGACATGTACTCAGGTTTCCAATAGACAACTGCTTTAAGCTCAGAAAAAGCTGATTCAGTAATCACTCATTTATTAGAAGTTATGGCCATCATGGGTATACCTACACAGATAAAGACAGATAATGGTCCAGCTTATGTTTCTAGGAAAATGACACAATTTTTTGCTTATTATAATATTAAGCATGTTACAGGTATACCATACAATCCTACAGGTCAAGCTATTATAGAAAGATCAAATCGAACTATAAAAGATATGTTGAACAAACAGAAAGGGGTGGAAAATATCCCCAGGAATAGGTTACATAATGCTTTATTAACCTTGAATTTTCTCAATGCTAATGAGAAGGGGACAACGGCTGCAGAAAGACATTGGATATTGGAAAAGTCTGCTGAATTAAATCAACCAATTTATTTCAAGGATGTGCAGGCCTCACAGTGGAAGCCAGGAGATGTGCTGCGTTGGGGAAGGGGTTTTGCTCTTGTTTCCACAGGAGAAGAAAAATTGTGGATACCATCAAAATTAATAAAGGTTAGATCTGAAGAGAAGAAACTTCTTTGAAAGGAGAAATGACAGCATCTACAATGATGATGACCATACAGGTGGTAAGAAAAACATAAAATGGGGGCAGGGTTCTGTTCTTGTCTCCACAGGAAAACACTCGTCTTTGAAAAATTCAAAGGACCCTGGATGTTTGAATACTGACAGATGGAAAAATAACTACCCAATATGGATTATCAAGAAAACTGAATAGGTTCTGTGAGTATGAAGTTCTGGAATATACTAACTCATATCTCTGAATTTATAGAGCTGGTTTTGGAGTTGGACTCTTGGCTCGGTCCCTCTCTAATTCCAAGCCTGTTGTTAGGAAAAAAACCCAGAGTTTCTGGAGTTTCTGTCTTATGTCAAGAACCATGATATGAGACAGAAAGAAATATGAGTTTAGAAAACATCTTTGCTTTTCTTCATATCTATCATACTTTTCATTGAATATGTCTATCAATATTTCATTGAATATATGTTTGTATATGTCTATATAATTAATGTTTAAGTTTTCCACAATGAACAATGAGTTCTTTCTGCACTGACATTTGAAGTTTCCAGGAAGAAGATGGGGCCCCCATAACAACAATTCCACTCGGTTGATATGACATCATGATACTGATAGTGCTACTACAAGTCCTATTTCGGGTATCAGCTGCACAGATGATTCCAACTTGGTTAGCTGAAATGGTGCACATCTTGTACAACATTCTGGCCAGACCTCCACAAAATACTCAGAGACTGTTTGCAATTTTAAAAGACATTGACCTTGAAATTTAACCATCATTTTACTTTCACAGGATCCTCCAGAAAGAACCATACCCCCATGGCAGCTGGAAGTAATTCTAGAGGACGATGTCCCCTCTCTCAGCAAAGTTTGTCCTCAGGTTTAGGAACAATATTTAGGGATTAATTATAATTAGTATACGGTTGAGAGTTGGGAAAGGAATTTTATAAGCTCAGGGATCTTTTTGAAAAAAAAAGGGGGGATAATTGGATAGATAATAATGGTATTTGTGAGTTATTGTTTATAGATAATTACATCGGCATATATTGAATATTGTATGTATGCATGCTTCTACCTGTTTAAAACATTTTTATGTATTGATATATATTGTATTGATATATGTATACCATATTGCAGTGTACATTTTTACCTTTGATTAAGATACTCATATATTGTTTATGTATTGATATTTATTGTTTACATTTGGAAGTCATTGTCCTCATTTATTGCACAGTTGTTTATTCTCTTAGTCTTTAAGTTAGATACATGTTAAGAATTGTAGATCAGGCTCTCTGCTCCTCTCTGTTCTAGAGACAGCCACTTCTTTTTGCGCAGTGCCAGCCTTGTTCCAGAGACACGATGGTGAAGGTCGGAGTGAACGGATTTGGCCGTATTGGACGCCTGGTTACCAGGGCTGCCTTCACTTCTGGCAAAGTGGACGTTGTTGCCATCAATGACCCCTTCATCGACCTCAACTACATGGTCTACATGTTCCAGTATGACTCCACCCATGGCAAGTTCAAAGGCACAGTTAAGGCTGAGAATGGGAAGCTTGTCATCAACGGGAAGGCCATCACCATCTTCCAGGAGCGAGATCCCGCCAACATCAAATGGGGTGATGCCGGTGCCGAGTATGTTGTGGAATCGACCGGTGTCTTCACCACCATGGAGAAGGCTGGGGCCCACTTGAAGGGTGGGGCCAAAAGGGTCATCATCTCCGCCCCTTCTGCGGATGCCCCCATGTTTGTGATGGGTGTGAACCATGACAAGTACGACAATTCCCTCAAGATTGTCAGCAATGCTTCCTGCACCACCAACTGCTTAGCCCCCTTGGCCAAGGTCATCCATGACAACTTTGGCATCGTGGAAGGACTCATGACCACAGTCCATGCCATCACAGCCACCCAGAAGACCGTGGACGGCCCCTCTGGGAAGCTGTGGCGAGACGGCCGTGGCGCTGCCCAGAACATCATCCCTGCATCCACTGGCGGGCAAAGTCATCCCAGAGCTGAACGGGAAGCTCAGGGGCATGGCCTTCCGTGTTCCTACCCCCAATGTGTCCGTCGTGGATCTGACATGCCGCCTGGAGAAAGCTGCCAAGTATGACGACATCAAGAATCAAGAAGGTGGTGAAGCAGGCATCCGAGGGGCCACTAAAGGGCATCCTGGGCTACACTGAGGACCAGGTTGTCTCCTGCGACTTTAACAGTGACTCCCACTCTTCCACCTTTGATGCTGGGGCTGGCATTGCTCTCAATGACAACTTTGTAAAGCTCATTTCCTGGTACGACAATGAGTTCGGCTACAGCAACAGAGTGGTGGACCTCATGGCCGACATGGCCTCCAAGGAGTAAGAAGCCCGCCCTGGACCACCCACCCCAGCAAGGACACAGCAAGAGAGAAGCCCTCGGCTGCTGAGCAGTCCCTGTCCTAACTCAACCCTTGACACTGAGCTCTCCCTCACAGTTTCCATCCCAGACCCCCAGATAGCTTGGGGAGCCCTACTCTCTTGAATACCATCAATAAAGTTCACTGCATCCCCTCTTAAAAAAAAAAAAGAATTGTAGATCAATAGTCATCTATGTCTGTCATATTTATGGTTAGACTAATCAGGTTCTTTAGATACATAGAGATTATATATAAATAGTCTTCAACCTCTTCGAAGAGCTGTAGAAAATGGCATTTAATTTAATCTTAGAGTTCTGTGTAGTGAGACACAATCACTCCTGGCAATACCGATCTATTCCCGAGAGATTGTTGAGCACCAAAGACACTCCACTTGGAGCTTGTCTTCTTGACAAAACTGGCCTCTGGGCAAGGAACTGCCCATACCTCAACTACTGACAAATACACGGTATCCGGAAATGGATAAAAAGAACTGTCAAATCTTGCCAAGACAGGGTAAGACGGTTTTGAAAAATCTCTTACCTGTTAAAATCCTGAAATGGATAAAATCTGGAAATGGATAAACAGAATTGTTAAATCTTGCCAAGACATGGTAAGATGGTTTTGAAAAATCTCTTGCCTGTTAAAAATAATCTGTCAGTTATTCTAGGCCTTAGTCAAAGTTGATTGCTTCAATGCTGCAAACAGGTCTTTGGTGATTGCCCAGGTAGCCAGTTGTCTCTGTGATTTGTTGCATGTTTTGGAAGTTCTTTGATTGCACTTCCTAATTACTCAGGTAACATTATTTCCCTTCTCGGATCTTCTATGGGGTTGAAGACTAGATAAATGTAGCTACTTTCCTCTCATGACTTGGCCAAGTTATTTATTATACAAGACTTTAGCTAGTTAGAATAGGATATTTGTACTTATTGTATATAATTGTGTAGGTTTGTACTTACTGTATATAATTTCGTAGTAGGCTTAGAACTCTCTTACTTAAAACCAAAGGGGGAGGTGCTGCGGGAGTACGTTCCACAGCTTCAGCCAATAGTGGCTGAAACACAAGCCCACAGTGTTGCGGGAGCGCTTTCTGCTCCGTTAGCCAATAGCCGCTGAAATACCAGCCCACTGGGGCGTGGTATATTTCTCTTTAAAAGAAGAGCAGCAAGCTCGGCTCGGCCTCTTGGTTCCGGCGCTTCGTTCCGGCTCCTGCTCCCGGCTCCTGCTCCAGCTACTAGGCTCCCTTCCTGATGGTTTATGGTGTATGTAAGTTTTACCCCCCCAAAATAAATACCCCCTTAAAACATAATTGGTGTGGGATTGATTCGCCGTTAAATTATACATTAAATTTTTAAATGAGCTGCACAAACACAGTACTTTAAGAGTAGAAATATACATATAACAAAATTGATCTTAAATTTGTATCAATAAAGCAAGGTGCAAAGTATCCATCTCTATAGCATCTATCTATCATCCATCTATCATCTGTCTATCATCTATCTATCTATCTATTTATCTATCTCAATTTACCTCTTCCTTCCATAATCCACTTATTCTTATACCCTTTCAATACCCATTAAATAAACTCTATACCCAAGCTTTCTCAGCATGATTTATCTGTCTGTCTTCCACCTGCCAGAATTTATGTTATGATCTACTGGTCCTTCCTGTCACCTGGGTACCCTGTCCCTTTAAAAGACAAGCCCTGCCCACTCCCAACCCTCCCTTTCAGTCAAGGCAAGCTGATCTCCTGCCTCCAGCCTGCACTCTCTTTCTGTCCCTCTTCTAAAGAGATTGCTGCTGCCTCTCTCTTCTCTTCCTCTCCTTCTGCTTCTCTTCTCTCCCTTCTTTCTCTCCTCCCCCCTCTCTCCTTCCCCTTTCCTTCCATAACCCACTAAATAAACTCTATACCCAAAGTCTCTCTGCATGGCGTATCTGCCTGTCTCTTCTCTCACCTGCAGTGATCTCCCACACACCAAGGGGACCCGCCAACCTGTAGAGGCCTCTGGCCTTCCATGATCTCCCACCTGCTGCTTTAAAAAGAATAAACACTGGTACCCCTCCAAGACCTGGGGTGTACCTCCATGTCCCCTTGTGGGACCGCTGCCACCGGCCTCCACCCACCACCATATCTTTAAAGAAATAACAGTTGCACCACCGTGAATCTTTCAAATAGCAGTGAACAAGTATTTTATGAGGCCTATGTTTATACTGAGCTTAGATAAATACATGTGCTGTACTGGTTTAGGTTTACAGAGGTGCCTAACAAACATGGTAACCTCATAGGAAACTTACTGTCGGCTGAGAAGAAGAAATACTGTCGTGAGCACTACTGAGTGGGCCTTCTGGCCTTACTTGGAGGTCTGCAAGTAAATGACACTCAGGATTGCAGTTCTCTGCTTTGTCCGAACTAAGTTTATTGTATAGGCATTTCAAGATCTTATAATTGTTCTGGCACAACCAATAAGCAAGTATCACTATCACAAACAAAAATACATTATCACACAAGCACATATCTAATAAGGCATTGGGGTATAGGACCTGCGGGCGGTTTGTGGCTCTCGACGTAGACCTCTGGATCAGCAAGTCTTGATCCACAGGCAAGAGCTAGTTCTCTGGCTCTTGGAAGATTTCTGGTTCAGTGTCTCGTTGATTAATTGATTCATTGATTGATTCGCGATACTGTAGAAGTTCTCTGGCGCCTCTCCGACAGAGTCTCTAGCAGATCATCTTGAGAATGTCTTCTGGTCGTTTTTGCTCAATATTTATACCCCTTTTAAGCATTCTCTCACTCTTTCTTTCATCACACTTTTGATTAGCACTCCTGTCTGTCACTCTTAGCATCACTGCACACATTTCTGCTAGTGCCGTTTCTCCTGGGCTTGTCCTAGACTTGTCCTTACAGGCTCATAACAAATACACACAAAGGAACTGAGCGGGCATGACTGTTCCTAGGCATGCTGGAGGAGAAGGCTGATTGTAGGGCCGGGGATATCTGGGAGAGTCCAGAGTGGACATGACCAGGCTGAACTGGACCGTGTGGGGAGGGAGAGAGGGATCTAGGTGAACCAGGTGTAGCAGCCAGGAGGCCAAAGGAAGTTCTTTACTTCCAACCATTATCACCTTGGACTCTGGCCATCAATGAATTTAAATGGAGGCTGGAGTCTCAGTAGTTTACCCTTAGACAATGCCTGGCTGCAGGAGAAACCACAGGCTGAGACTGCCTAACTCCCACCCAAAGCAGACCATTCAAAGAAAATGCCTGGCATTCCAAGAGCTGTAGATAGAGACACCTGCCAGTGTGCCTCAACAGGACACCCCTAGACAAATGTCAGCCCATCAGGGGCCCTAACCTCAGAAACCCCTCACCCCCACCTCTATTACTATAAAAACCCTATTCTAATTGAGCTCAAGGCTCTCTGGTTATTCCAATACGTTGGACACGGGGAGACCGAGTTTGCAAACTTGATTAAAATAAAGGCTCTTTGCTTTTACATATGGGACTCGGTCTCCTTTGTTGGCTTTTGTGGGGACCCTGCAAATTTGAGTATAACAAGCTAGCTTCCTGAATGTGTGGATGCCAAAGGCCCATGGTGAAAACCTCAAGCGGACCAGATAAAGGTGAGTAACAAGACAGCATGATCTGGGGGCTAGCAAGGGACAATGGCAGCGTCAAGGGTTCCAATTACCCCGTCTAGGAGAGCCGCAGGTAAATGGTGTGTGATTATCTCCCTGGTTGGGCCGGAAGGATGTAACAGTATGTCTCCTCTCCAACTGACTTGTCCAATAGTAACCTGTGTGTGCACATGTGTCCATATGAAGACGGACGCTAAAAAAGAAATCCCACACTAGCTCAGAATTGAGTATAATAAAGGGTTATTTGTTTAGGGGTAGACTCACAGATCACAGTCCTCTGCTCAAACTGGGAACAGCAACGGAAATCCTCAGCCAGAAGAGAGGCCAGATGCGCACTTTACATCAGCATTTATAGTCTAAGAGGCCATGCCAAGTAGGCGGGTAACTTAAAGGCTAGGGCTGTAGGATATCCTACAGCATCCATACATCTGTGCACAGCTGTATATGGGTATATGTGTACATGTGTGTTTGCATGTATAAGCACATGCAAATTAAGGTGGAGCATTTCCCTCAGTCACTCTCTCCCTTTTGTTTGTTTTTCGAGGCAGGGTTTCTCTGTGTAGCCCTGGCTGTCCTGGAACTTGCTCTGTAGACCAGGCTGGTCTCAAATTCACAGAGATCCACCTGCCTCTGCCCCTGTCGAGTGTGAGTGCTGTGTGCCACTACTGCCTGGTCTACCTTAATTTTTTTACTATTATTATTATTATTATTTGGTTTTTCAAGACAGGGTTTCTCTGTAGTTTTAGAGCCTGTCCTGGAACTACCTCTTGTAGACCAGACTGGCCTCGAACTCACATAGATCCGCCTGCCTCTGCCTCCCGAGTGCTGGGATTAAAGGCGTGCACCACCACTGCCCGGCTATTTCATTATTTTTTGTGTAGTAGTGTTTTGCATACATGTATGTATGTGCACATGAGTTCAGGGCCTGAGGAATCCAGGAGAGGACACCAGATCTCCTAGAACTGGAGTTGCAAACAGTTGTGAGCTGCCATGTGTGTGCTGGGGAATTAAACCCAGGTCCTCTGCAAAAGGAACCAGTGCTCTTAACTACTGAGCCATCTCTCCAGTCCCTCTACCTTATTCTTTTGAGATTTATTGTGTATGAGTGTTTGGCCTTCATGTATGTTTGTGTCCCACATATGTGTAGTACATGAGGAGGCCAGGAGAATGTGTCAGATACCCTGTAATCTCCCACCCATACTTCTGGTTTTTTGAGACAGGGTTTCTCTGTGCAGCTTTGGAGCCTATCCTGGTACTTGCTCTGTAGACCAGGCTGGCCTTGAACTCACAGAGATCTACCTGCCTCTGCCTGTTGAGTGCTGGGATTAAAGGCATGTACCACCACCGCCCAGCCTACCCACACTTCTGTATGTGATACTAAGAAGCTCGCTGGTTCACTAAGCAAGACTTGAGGAATCCTTTCTTTGGTCTTTCTTTGCGGGTGCCCTAGCTAGGGCGAAGATATTTCACACACACACACACACACACACACACACACACACACACACACACCCCAGGGCTGATCTGCCTTTGGTGTACCCACTGCTATTTCCTGCCATCTAACCCTGCCCGCTCTGTACTTCCTCCCAGCAGTCAGCTTTCAGTTTCCTGGGACGGCAGAGCTAGTCCTAGTTTTACTTCCCACACAAGGGAACAAATTAAATGTTGACACAGCAGGAGACCTAGATGAACAAAATCCTTGAAACACAAACTGTCAAAATGGAATGGAAAGAAACAGGAAATCTGTGAGGCGGTGGAGCAGAGGGACTGATTCAGGAAACAAAAACCCATCAATCACCAGATGTCCAGGACTAAAACACTCACAGTCGGGTTTTGTCGACTTGATTCAAACCTAGACATACCTGGCAAGATGGAAACTGAAGAATTGCCTCCATCAGGCCAGCTTGTGAGCATGTCTGTGGGGCATGTTCTTGATTGCTGATTGATGTAAGAGAGCCGAGCCCACTGTGAGCAATACCATCCTTGGGCAAGTGGGCCTGGGTTGTACTAAAAACAGTGGCTGAGCCAGCCAGGAACAGCAAGCCAGCAAGCATATCCCTCCCCGGTCTCTACCTTAGTCCCTGCCTCAGCGTCCATTGCTGAGAGACTGTAAGCCGTAAGCTGAGATACTGGACCCCACAAGTTGGTTTTGGTCCGTGTTTCCTCCCAGCAGCAGAAAGCAAACCAGGACAAACACACTTCTCAAACTGTTCTCTGAAGGTAGGAAGGGGAAAAGGTCCACAGTGACACACTGTGAAAACTGCAGTAACTACATATGCCACGGTGAGAAAAAGGGCGCAGAGCCGCAAAGGAAGATGGAAAGGAGGGCTTGTATCTGGGAAGGAGATAACCAGCTAGACAGATAGGAGGGGCAGCCAGCGCTCTAGGCCAGCAAGAAAAGCCCCTCCCCCCACATCCTGAGATGAGGTATGCTGACTGCACCCTCCTTTCTTATCTTCTTGTTTGGAATGTAGGTGACTGTAAGAGAGGAAATCAGAAGTAAATAGGAGACCACAGGAGACCACACTAGACCACCTTATAAACCAGGAGCTAAATATGAGGTAATCGCACCTTGCTGGCTGGGATAGAGTTAAACTCTCTCCCTGTACGAGCTGATAAGTGTGAGAACAAAGAGCTTGCTGTAATTAACAACACTGGCCGACACCTGCAAGGTCAGAGCACGGTAATGCTGGCCTGGCCGTGTGACCAGCAGCTAGCTCACCACCAAGGTCAAAGCTGGAGGCAGAGATGGGCAGCAGAGGCTTCAACCCACCCCTAACTGTGTGGCCAGTGCACAAGCACCACAAAATTACCCCCTCCACTGGCTGTGTCACCCCAACAGTGTGGGCTCTTCATTGGTTCTGCCCATGACAGAGAATTTGTCAGTCTTAGCAGAGAACTAGCCCAGCTCTTGCCCAAATTCTGCCATGATCCCATTAAAAAATTTAAAAAGTAATTTGATGACTTTTTCCTCTCTTAGAAACCCCACTCAGGAGTTCTCTCTCTGTCTCTCTGTCTGTCTATCTATCTGTCTGTCTGTCTCTCTTTCTCTTTCTCTCTCTCTCTCTCTCTCTCTCTCTCTCACACACACACACACACACACACACACACACACTTTTCCTTAATCTTACTTCTCTGTAAATCTTTTTAATAAAGTTTAGTTCTGCATGCTGCTGCAAGAGTCCGTGCCATTAATTTCCTTTGGCATGTGACAATGAACACAGAGCCACCGACTGTCTCAGGTTGACCTTTGTGACTATTGAGTATCTGCCACCTTGGGACCCAGGGTCAAGCACAAGCAGAACAAGAGAGGCTGCATTGTGCACAACCCTGCATTAGGAAGACACTTCCTAACTCGTCCTTGAGGCATCACGACACTGATGCTGATCTCAGGTATAGGACAAGAAAAACAGAATGTCTTCTAAATAATGCATAATTATTTTATACTCAAATCTGCCCACTTATATTTTATAGTTGAAGAGCTTAATTTATTTAAAATTTAATGTAATTATTAATAAGATCTGTTGAAATTTTTTTGAAGGCCCCCCATACTTGAAAGACCCCCATGTCCACATACTATGTTAAACTCTGCTGAAAAACTTAACTGAGCCATAGAAAGAGCCCCCAGGCTCAGCTAATGACTCTGTGATATTTAGCTGGGCCATAGAAGGAAAGTTCCCCAGCCCAGCCAATGCTAAAACAGGATATCTATGGGTTGCAGACTCGCTGACTAGGCTGAGGAGAGGGAGTACCCCACCCCCAAGGCATTCTATTGAAACTGTCAACTTGCTGCAGGGTTCTCTATCTAGTTTTGTGGATTTTCGGGGAAATTCGGGAATAGACATGGGGCCATTCTCAGGGTGAGCTAAGCCCGCCAATTGGAGAACCAATGAAATGCTTGTTGCTATGCAGCCTCTTATGTAACTCTTAGATCCCTATAAATACATAATGTGCCTTCAGCCCGGCAAGCTCAGTAGCTTGGTTGCTGTAGCATCCATAGGCATCTGTGTATATTCATTAAACTGCCTCTTGTTCTTGCATCCAGTGGACTGGTTCTTGAGCAGAGGGCTCCAAGTGAGACCCCCTTGACTTCTGGGGTCTTTCTTCCTTTCTTTTTTTTTTTTTTTTTTTGGTCTTTTGAACTTTGCTCAATTCTTCCATTACTGCCTTCATTTTGTTAAATATTTTATTCTAGATTATCATTTTGTTTTTAAGGTTTATTTATTTTTATGTGTATGAATGTTGGCCTGTATGTGTGTCCATGTACCATGTGCATGCAGTGCCCAATGAGGCCAAAAGAGGGTGCCCTGGAACTGGAGGCACATGAGGTTGTGATCATGATGAGGGTGTTGGGAACAGACTGCAGGTCCTTTGCAAGAACAGTGTTTTTTTTTTATAAATTTTATTTATTTATATTTTATGGATGAATGCTATGTATGTATGCCTACAGGCCAGAAGAGGACATCAGATCCCATTAGAGATGACTGTGAGTCACCTTGTGGGTGCTGGGAATTGAACTCAGGACCTCTGGAAGAGCAGCCAGTACTCTTAACCACTGAGCCATCTCTCCAGTCCTCTTTTCTATGTTGTCATTGGTATGTAGTGTGTGCATGTGTGTGCATGTTCATGTGTTTAGTGGGTTCATGTGTATGCGGGCATGGGTGTGGAGGCCCAAAGTGGATGCTCAACTGCTCTCCGCTTTACTTACTAAGGCAGGGTTTTTCAGTGACTCTGGAGCTTACCAATTCCAGCTAGTCTAGCAAGCCAGATTGCTCTGGAGATCTCCTCTTCTGCCCTTTGAATGCAGAACTTGCAGGCAGCCAACACACCTACATGTAGTTTCACCTGAGTTCTGAGGATCCAAATTCTAAGTCATCATGTTAAGTGGCCAGGGCTTTAACGACTGAGCCTCCTGTCCAGCTCCTCCATGGTTTTAGAAGATCCTTAATTCTTTTGTTTTTGCTTGGTCTTTAAGAGATAACATCTCACGTTGGTGAAACTGACCTTGGGCTTGCTAGGCAGTCAAGGATGAACTTGAACTCCTGGTCTTACCTGCCAACCTCATCATTGCTGGCATGACAGGAGTGTGTCACCATCCCAGGCTAATTTTTTTTTTCTTTTCGATCAAAGTCTCGCTATGTGGTCCAGGTTGCCCTTGCATTCAAGATTCTCTTGTCTCAGATCAATAATTTTTTGAGACATTTTTTTGCTTGGATAGTTTTTAATAGGTTTTCTGTCCCCCTCCCTCCCCACCATAGGTTTCACCACCAATGCAGTAAGCCAGATCAAGCTGACTTGAACTCCCAGGCAGGTTCTCCAGTCCCAGAGATCAAGACTAGAGAAGTTACTCCCACAAACGAAAGCAGGGAGATTTCACAGGTTGTAGGCAAGGGATGCTAATGTGTCAGCCACTAGTTGGGTTTGTGCTCAAGTATGATCCAAAGCTGAGTGCTTTAGGTGGGGACTTGGGCAGCTGGCAACTTCAGGAGAGGAAACTGCAGTGGCTGCCAAAAATGCAGAGCTGGGCATTTTGGTGCCTTTCCTTTGCTGGGAGACTGAGTGGGTCGGGTTTGGAGAGCGAGACAAGAATGGGGCTTCCGGATCATACAGCAGTGAGTTGGAGGTTCCAACTGAACATCTTTGGGACAAGGCTCCATGTAGCCCAGGTGCCACCATGTCAAACTTTGTCTTTTGTTGCTTTGATTAGAGTGTGGTCATTCTCAGAAGATGGCTACTTAACTTTTCCTGGTCACTGTCTTCTTGAGTTCGAGGGCCTTTGGGGCAGACTCTTATACCAGGAGTCACACAGAGGCAAACTAGAGACAAGAATAGTTTGAGGAAATGATCTTTGTTCCTGAGATTTGCAGAACTGAAAAGCACATTAATGTTAGGCATTGAGTGAGGAATGGCCTGCACTTTCCCCACTGCTGTCTCCAGAGGATACTCCCCTAACTCAGTCTCCAGCAGTTGGTCTGTAGAGAGGTAGGAGACCCAGCAGCCAGCTCAGCATAACAAAGCTCTTTCACCCTGCACTGATGATTGGCTTGCCTTGGGTGGGGCCTACAGTGAGGCTGTGCATGGTGACACTCTGTCCTGATCCTTGCCTTTTGGAAGCCTCTGTCCCCACTCTCCACAATACTTACAATGTGTGCCAGCAAGTGCTCTGGGGAGAGGGGGTGGGGTGGGAAGTAGAGGAGTTGGGGAATACTCCAAGAAGGTAGACTGTGGAGCTGATTGCTCCAGCTGGCCAGGAAGGCATTTCTTCTAAGGAACCTAAGGATCCACCAATGTTTTATTAGTCAGGGTTCTCTAAAGAAACAGAACTGATAATATATAAAATATCTCACACACACACACACACACATACACACACACACACACACACACACACACACACACACACACGGTTTACGAGGTGTGGTCCAGGCAGTTCAACAGTGGCTGTCTCACAACTGAAAGGGTGAGAATCGGTAGTTGTTCTGCCCAGGATACTGAATGTCTGCAGTCCCAATCTGGTGCTGGAGTACTGGAAGGTTCCTGGTCTTCAGTCTATGTTGGATTCCTGAAGATGCTGGATTTGATATTGGCTGTAGCAACAGGATAGATGGATGGATGGACAGACAGACAGACAGACAGAGAGAATGAACTTGCCATCAAGAGTGAATACAGCAGGCAAGAAGAAAAGTACCCTCCTCTATATCCTTTTATATGGCTGCCACCAGAAGGTGTGGCCTAGATCTCCAATAATAGAATTAAGAAAATTTCTCTCAGAAGTGCCTAGCAGCTTGGATTTTAATTGATTCCAAATACAGTCAAGTTGATGGCTAGTAAGTATGTTATCGAGGGCTGAAGAGATGGCTCGGCAGTTGAGAGCCCTATTTGCTCCTCCAAAGGTCCTGAGTTCAATTCCCAGCAACTACATGATAGCTCACAACTATCTGTATTGAGATCCGGTGCCCTCTTCTGGCATGCAGGCAGAACATTGTTTACATAATAAACAAATAAATCTTAAAAAAAATAAGTATGTCATCTAAAAGTTGATTTTGGGGCCAGGTGGTGGCCTTTAATCCCAGCATTCAGGTGGCAGAGGCAGGTGGATCTTAGTGAGTTCAAGGCCAGCCTGGTCTACAGAACTAGTTTCAGGACAGCCAAACTACACAGAGAAACCTTGTCTCAACTGCTCTCCCCCACCAAAAAAGGAAGCAGAGCGATGGCAAGTCCTGTGGGTGGGCATGAACTCGGCTTCAATTTTGTAGAGAAACCAAATTAAGGGGCTGACCTTCTACAAATAAGGAGAGCCCTTTTCATGGCTAGCTTTGTAGAGTTCCCAACAAAGGAAGAAATCTCAACTGAAGGATTGCCTGTGGGTATATCTGTAAGTAATTTCTTATCTTCATTGTGAACCATCTCTAGGCAGTAGTCCTGTTGATATGTGTCAGAGCTAAGGGTGGCCAGCTAGGAGTCCATGTTCTTCCTAAGGATGAACAAAGAACTGACCATCAGAGGGGAAGATGTAAAAACTCAGAAAGCTGGAAACAGAGTTCACTGAAGCAGAAAGCAAGTAATAAAGTAGAACAAGATTTTTAAAAAAAAGATTCTTAGGTTCATTGATTTATTTAGGCATTTTCTTAAAGCACTGCTTGTACTGCCTGTTTGCCAAGCGTGACTTCACTTGCTACCTGAAACACAATAACCGGGAGAGGCAGCTGAAACAATGGGTTGTTGCCCTTGACCACCAGCAGACTACCACATATGCTTCTGTGAATCCACCCCCCCTCCCCCCAGGGTTTCTCTCTGTGTAGCTTTGGAGCCTGTCCTGGAACTCACTCTGTAGACCAGGCTGTCTTTGAACTCACAGAGATCTGCTTGCCTCCACCTCCTGAGTGCTGGGATTAAAGGTGTGCGCCACCGCCACCCGGCACTTCTGTGCAATATTGCTTGCTAGCTTGCCGTGCCTCGTGGTTTAGAGTATAGAATGAGAATGGCAACTAGACCTGATAGCAAGGCCTTTCAGGAGGCGTCTTGACTTTGGCCCACATGTGACACGGCCCCGCTTCTGCTCTTATCACTGTTGGGAGTGCTTGCTCTAGAGATTCCTGCAACAAGAACAAAAAAGCACCTGTAGGGATAGGGTTAGTCTTCAAAGTTGGTGGATTGCCAAGTGGTTTCTGAGTGGGTCTCTTCAAAGGTTCCCTGGACCATTTCTTCCTTTGATCCTCTCCCACTTCATTTCAGATGCTGGGCCCAGACAGAACACACCCCCAGGCAGATGCTATTGTTAGAAAAACCACTTCATTGTCCAGAGAATGGTTCTGGTTGATTGATAGCCTTGTTAAGGGCACTCTAGATGTTGTGTGAGCAGCTTAGCTCCTTCCCAGGTGGGAATGCTACCTTTCTTTCTCTGGCCATTTTCCTCACTGCCCTCCTCTCCTCTCCAACCCCCCCCCCCACTGTACTAATTCTTCCAGTCCTGAGTGTAGGTAGAGGATCACGGAAGCTACTCCTTGCAGAGTTGACTTCTTGCAGAGTTGACTATGTGTGCGTGCACATGTGCGCGTTAACTGATAAGAAATAAAGCTTGTTTACAGTGTGGCCCTGGTCACTGACAGTGATCGCTCAGCACAGGGTCAAAATCTAAGACTGCGAGGTGTGGGCTGCAGAATTCGGGTATGGAGATCCACCTAGGCTTAGGTGGAGATCTTGATCCCTGGAATAAAGTGGGAGTTAATGGTTGATGGCTTCAACTAAGTGACGCTAACATGACATCAGAGGCAGGCTGCCCAGTCATAGCAAGAGCCTTTGGGAAGGTCCTGTATCTGTTAGAGACTTGCTGACATCACTGCAGAGAAACTAGCAGCCAAGGTATAGAGTCTTCCAGAATACCCAGCTCGTGGGGTGCAGGAAGCAGACAGAAGAGCTCTGAACAGTAATTTAAGTATGAATACACAAAGGGAAACCAGCCACAGGTCACTGTTGTGAGGAGGCCGCTTGTTCATGGCCCGGCTGCCCAGACTCCCGAAATAATCACACAGAAACCATATTATTTGAATCACTGCTTGGCCCATTAGCTCTAGCTTCTTATTTGCTAACTCTTACATCTTAATTTAACCCATCTCCACTAATCTGTGCATCACCACGGTAGCTCCATGGCTTCTCCCTGACTCCTTCTTCCTCCCAGCATTCGTTTGAGTTTTCCTCATCTAGCTCTGTTCTACCCTACCAGGTCAAGCCAGTTTCTTTTCACTCATTAATCAATAAAAACAACATATAGACAGAAGGACCTCACACACCAGGTCACAGACAGCTGTTTAGATTGAAGCAGGCAAAGGGACTTGAAGAATTGAATGGAGAGAGGCTGGGAAGCATTTTAGGAAATAAACAATGTGGCATGCATGTCTACCTATATTAGTGGTCACACACACCCCTCAGGCCTTCAACTTCTGCTGCTGCTGGTGTGGTGTGGCATCGAGGTATCCCAGGCTGACTGGAACCTGTTTCTACAGTCTGCAAGTTCATGGAAGCTATGTTGACAAACAGCTGAGAAGTGTAGTGAGAGGAAGATGTCTGAGAAGGCTCCAGACCTGTCACTCTGGCTTCCTGAGGGTGGTCACTGATCTGGCACTGAGGCTCAATCAGCTTATTCTTTACTTCCTCTGAACTTGACATTTCCTCCTCCATACTTGATTACTGTCATGAAATCTGCACGGAGTGAGAACTAAACCAGCTCTTAGGTTTAGGGAGCTCTTAGGACAGCTCCCTTCCTTTCTGTTCACTCTATCACAGACAACAGTCTGTCCAAATGGGCCCCCAAACCCCTGTTCCACCACCCACCAACAAAGGAGCAGCTGGTGGGTGGGTAAGGCAGGCGGAGGGTGGTGGCGAAGGTGAGATCTATGTAGTTTCCTCTGGCAGTATTGGAGAAAGGCAAGGAAATGTTATTAAACATTTGGGTGCTGGCAAGACGGCTCTTCCAGAGGTCCTGAGTTCAATTCCCAGCAACCACATGGGGGCTTATAACCATCTGTAATGAGATCTGGTGTCCTCTTCTGGCCCACAGGGATATATGCAGGCAGAATATTGTATATATAATAAATAAATCTTTAATAAAAAAAATCAAACATTTACAGAACACACCAGCTTCCTGGGCACCACTGCTCCAGCCATTACTCACTCTGTGTCACTTCTTCAGAGCCCATCAGCCCATTCTGCTACTGATGCACGGCCTTCTCAGTTACACCCAACTTCAAAGCTGAGCCAATCCTAGCTTGCTGGCCACGCTGACAGCTCTGCATGACATTGGACCTGCGGAATAGCAGCCAGGGCCACCCCAGGAACAGACAAGACCATTGCTGCTTCCTCAGAGGTGGAGCTGTAGAAGTGAGGCCATCCTGTGTGCACAAAAAGGCTCCAGAAAAAAAGCTAGAAAGCCAGGCCAGAAGCCCAGCCTGGGTACGGGGGAGCAGGGCTAACCTTCATGCAAAATACTGTAGAGCACAGGTGGGAGCTGTGGTCCGGGGCCGAGTCCCACAGCTAGTTTTGGGAGCTCCGAGGCCTTCAGAGTGCTCTAAGGTGCTGGGCTTTATACTGTGAACTGTGCAATGTGCTGCTGTCTTCATGTTATTCTACATACAACTGTATAAACAACCAATTTTATTTTTAAGTTTTACAAAATTGAGAAAATATATATATTCCTTTGAAATATTTCACAAAAATATACTTTCATGTCAATCAAATCTATTGTTATCACTTTAATTTACCATATAATATTCCATTCTAAACCCATACCATGACTTAACATACTTCTTATTAAAGAATATTTAATATTTTTCTTTTTTCTCTATTACAAACATAGCATTGGTCTATACATTAATACTATTATTTCTGTAGGAATAAGTTAGTCCTGTCAGCACTGAGACTAGAATGTCTGAGGGACAGAGAAGGCTATGTAAGAAGCATGTACTAAGACATTTACTCAATGTTTGTTCGAGACAGGGTCTTCTGTAGCCCAGGCTGGCCTAGAACCTCTTTGGCAAGGAACGCCTTGACCTCCCAATTCTCCTGCCCCCACCTGAGACGCATACGCACCAGACGGCTCGACGTTATTTGCATGTCTATGCAGAGTGCTTGGGTACAGTGACAAGCCCAAGTCCCCATTAGTGTGCTCCTTCCCCTGTGGCTGCTCTAGCCCACCTTCTAATGGTGCCACAAAAATGACATCTGAGAGCTCTAGGGGGACAGGAGTGCGGAGGGGCACCAATGGGAACAGAGCATACGGTACAATTTGCCACACTTTCCTTTCTCTGTGCTCCCCAGCACAGATGGGATACAAGTCTGAACACTTGGTGTCCCAGACTCCCTTGCAGCAGATTTCTGCTAAGATCACACATTGACACATGTCTCTAAAGAGGCATGTGCTGATGGAGAGATACAGGCCAGCAGCAGTGGACAGCCTGGGGTATGGAGGCAGCTGGTTGGAACATGGGAAAACTGGGGTGTCTGCAGGACTACACAGCTTCTCTGCAGTGCTGCTGCTCTCTGGGCAATGCACTTCTCCTGTTGGCTCCAGCATCCCATTGAACAATCTATGTGTGTGTATGCTTGAGACAAGGTCTCATTATGTAGCCCAGGCTGGCCTCAATCTTGTGACCCCCCCCCCCCTTGCCTGTGCAGTGTGATCTCATAGAACACCTTTTGTTACCTAAACCCCTGTAGAAAGTTCTCTCTCTGGAACACCCATGGTGGTTTCGCTTTCCTGACTGATAGAGGAGCCTCCTTTCACCCTGTACTGAGACTCCAGTGGGAGCTGTGCATCAGCTGGACAAACTCTTCCAAGACTAACAGCTGAGCTTCCACAAGGAACGCAAGCGTGCCAGCAGCTATGGTCACCAGCAGTCCACCCAGAAGAGGAGATGCACAGGAAGAGGTCCAAGGGAACCGAGACCAGCCTGAGGAAGAGGAGGGCCACAGTCACTGCACACCAGGGGCACTGGAAAAGAGCAGAGTGTCACCCGTCAGGAAAGGGCAGCTTTCTCATCCTTCTGTGCATACTATTCTCTCCAACTACTGCAGGGCCAGGGTTGCTTTGGTTCAATGGGACCAGCGGTGTAACCGTGTCAATGTAATGGTTCAGAGGTATTCAATCAGCTCACGCTTCTCACAGTCACACATGAAGGGGTCCCCGCAGGTGCCACACAGGGAAGTGAAACCTCGTGCAGACTGACTTCATCAACCTGGATCAGACTTTCGGGAGTCTAAAGCCAGGTGGTTTATCATCAGTATACTTAAAACACAGTACAGTTGGGAAAAGGTTTCCAGGCATCAGTCAGTCCAATCAGTCCAATTCCAGGTGAACATGCGACTACAAAGAGATTCTTTTACATAGTATGTGTGACCATAAGGGTGGGCTCTATAGCTAAAAGACCTAGAATCAAGTGTGTCTCTGACAAATATACAGGTCACCAGGACATACAGTACATGTGACATCTCCCCTAAGGATGGGTAAGGGTCTAGGGAGGGAAAAGTCTGGGATAATCACCCTGGGGAATTAGGGTGAGGCCTACACCTATAGCAAAAGATGGGCGAAGTCTGTTTCCACAGATAGTAAAAAGCTCACCAGGTCGTTAATAGAATCCACTCTTGGTTTTCCGGATGGGATGTGGGTATCTGATTTTATCTCCTCCATGGAGAAGACATCCCTGCGTGATTAATATTCCTGGTTCTCTTGGTGCTTGTCTGTGAGTACAGGACCTCTGTGCACCCAATACACACAGACTTTAAGGTGAATACTAATACTTTTAAAGATATGCAGGTGTGCATGGGTGCTGGGTGCACACACATGTATGTGTATGTGGAGGGTAGAGGCAGTCTCTGGTGTTCCTCAGGAGCTGTGCTGTCCACCTCATTTCTTCAGGTATGCTCTTTTACTGGGCCCTGTGACTTGCTGATTAGACTAAACTGGCCAGCTAGCCCTCAAGATCCTCCTGTTCCTACAGCCCAAGTGTAGGTGACTAGCACATGCCACCATGCCTGATTCAACTTTTCAACCTGAGAGCTGGGGATCCAACACAGGATCTCATACTTGTGAACTTTTGAGTAAGCACTCCATTGGCTAAGTCTTCTCCTCAGTGATTTTTTTTTAACAATTTATTTATTTTTTTTTAATGTACATTGGTCTTTTGCTTGTGTGCATGTCCGTGTAAGGGTGCTGGATCCCGTGGAACAGGAGGTACAGACAGCTGTGAGCTGCCATGTGGGTGTTGGGAATAGAACACTGGCCCTCTAGAAGAGCAGCCAGTGCTCTCCAGCCCCTCCCCGATGTGTTTTAATGCTCATCCGTCCGTCACAAGGTTTTAATGTTCACCCATTCATCATACCATTTCCCATGCCCCCCAGACAGGGTTTCTCTGGGTAGCCCTAGCTGTCCTGGAACTCACTCTGCAGGCCAGGTTTGCCTCAAACTCAGAGATCCATCTGTCTCTGCCTCCTAACTGTTGGGATTAATGGTACGCACATGCCACTATGCCCAAGTCATACCATTTTTAACAGACAAGATCTTCTTGCCTGGTCAGATCTGGGAACTCTCTCCCCCATCCCCAAGGCTTACATATTAAAGGCAAGGTTCCTAGGGCAGTGTCAATGGTAGACAGTGTTTCCTCCTGGGAGTTCTTTATGACATCGGGTTGAGCCTTGAAAGGGATTGTGGGATTCCCTTTGTTCTCTTTTGCTTCCTGGCTATGAGGTAATTGACTTTACTCTCACATGTTTTAGCCACACTGCATTGCCGTCACAGGCCCAGGGTAACAGCATCAACAGGGCATGGACTGGAACCTCTAAAGAGAAAGCCAAAGTGAACGCTTCTCTTTCTGAGGCAAGCAACTCAGGTGCTCAGCTACAGCAAAGAGCTGGCCGGCACACGGGCACACACATAACCAGACTAAAAGACCAGGGCAAGAGTTGCACTTACCTGGGCTCCTCTGAGCCCTCCCCGTCGCTGTCATCATCGCAATAGAAGATGTCTTTGAACAGGAAGTCTTGTTTGGGAGCTGAGGGCGTCTGGATCTGGCTACTGTTTTTCTCCTTCTTCTTTTCTAACTTTTCCTTCAGCAAAGGCAGACTGGTCTCATATAAGTAGTCAATGATCTCTGCAGAAAAGGTCATTTTGGAATTATTTGTACAAGTCTCTAGTTAAGGTCAAAGGACACAGGACCTTAACAATGCCCTGCACTCATTACCACATGTAAGATCCACCTTAACTGGGGCACACAGTCTCTTAGGCAATCTCTGAGAAAATCCTATGAGGCAGGCATTATTCTATCTTATTTTTCTGTTTGGCACAGGGCACTCTCTCTAGTGTATGTATACAGGTGCACAAGTCTCTGAGTAAATGTGTATAGATATACACATAAGTGCACATATGTGGACGTCAGAGGTCGATGTGAAGAGCTTCCTCGATTGCTTTCCACCTCATGTCTTGAGGCAGGCTCTCAGTGAACTTGGAGCTCTGTAATTTTATAGGTTTGGCTAGAGTGGCTGGCCAAGGAGCTCTGGGGATCTTCTTGCCTCTGTGTCTCCAGAACTGGGATTACAGGGGTGTACTGCCCAGCTTCCCATGTGCTTGCTGGCAACCATAATCCAGGTGCAAATGGCTGCATAGTCAGTGCTCACTGAGACAACGCCTACTCCCTCTAACCCATCTTTCCAATCAGGAACCGAGACCTGATGGCCTTAAGAAAGCTGCTGCAGGGCTTTAGAACACCCTTCAGGACAGCGGCCCTGCCCTGTGGCTTCAGGCACAGCACTGTTAGGAGGTAGCAGAGCAGAGCAAACTGCCCTCCATCTTATCAGAGCTCCTGGACTCAGCCCGAAGTCAAGGGGAGAAGCTCAGGAACCTACCCTACTTTTTTTTGAGACAGGGTTCCACGTAGACTAGTAACCCTGCTGTGCAGCAGAGGCTGGCCTCTGCCTCACAGACACTCCCCTGCCTCTGCTTTCCTACTGCTGGGATCACCACACCCGGACAACACAATATTCTTAACTAGACAAGGACTTGTAATACTGACCTGGAAAAGTCTTTTTCTGCCAAAAAGGAACACAGGCAGCTTTCAGCTTATAAAATTTTGCCTGAACAAAAGGTGGAGGGACATCCCTTTAGAAAGGAAAGGTAGGGGAAAAAAGTCAATGAAAATGTCATCAGTTCTTTCTGTGATAGGGTTTCATGTACCCCACACAGGCCTGGAACACACGGTATAAGGGCGACTCCCAATCCTCCTGCCTTCACCCTGAGTGCTGGTGTTATAGGTGTGCATCACACCTGAGTTGATGTGGTGCTGGGGACAGCCCACTGCTCTGTCGTCCACATGTGAGGCAGCACTAGCCCAGCTGGGCTGCACCCTCAGCTCCTCTCCTATCAGTGGGCACACTACCACTGGATTATTCTGCGTATAACTAGCCCCAAGCACATTAAGAGTTGATTCTATAGAATGTACTTCTAGAAACAGAATTACTGATTTTTAAATGGAATTACTTAAATGCTGAAGGATACCAGGCCACAAACCAGATATAATTTACTAAAAAAAAGGGCAATAATCAGGAGGTGGACAAAGAAGTTTAATGAGGCTGGCCAGATATGGCCCATTTCTGAAGATGGCGGTGAGTGTATAGAGCTCCATTTGTTCTTTTATCTGTCTAAACTTCTGACAAAAGGTTAAAAACTACTAGGCATTGTTGCTAAAGCAGTGCTTAGGAAAAAGAGTTTATTAGAAAAGAATTCTCGAGAAGCTGAAAAACAAACTCAGAGAGCAATGGAAGAACAGCAGAGAAGGAGTGGAAGGAGGAGGGTCATCAAGGTCAAGGCCAGCCTGAGTTAAGTGGTGAGACACAGAGAGAGAGAGGAGGTAGAGAGAGGGGAGGATGGGTGGATGGTGAGGAGGGGAAGGAAGGACAATCGTAAAAGAACTGGCACAGTTAAAACTGTGCAGTCCTTGGTGACCCTTCAGGTGGAGAAAGAAAACACACAACCAGTATGAGCTCTAATAGTGAACATGATCCAGGTCCTGCAGGCCTCTTGCACAAATGCTCTGGGAAGAGACCCAGATGCGGACTTCCTGCCCAGATGCGGCAGTCCACTGGGACTGCCCAGTGGGCAGGGGACTACTCACTGCTTCTTTTCATGCATCCCTTACTCTGGACAAAGCTATCTGTTCTCTATTAAAAAATAAAACAACATCAAACTGTACTGGCTAGCTTTATGTAAGCTTGATATGAGCCTGAAACATTTTGAGAGAGACAACCTCAACTGAGAAATGTCTCCACCAGACTGGTCTTTGGGCAAACTTCTGAAGCATTTTCTTGAATATGGGAGAACCTTGCCCACTATGGTGGCGCCACTCTGGGCTGATGGTTCTGGGTAAGAAAGCCATGGAAAGCAATCAGTGTTTCTGGACTCTGCATCACTTCCTGCCCCCAGGTTCCTGTCCTGAATCCTGCTCTGACTCCTCTCAGTGGCTGCAAGTGAGAACTACCAGGGAAGGTAAAAACTTGACACCCGGGTAACACCATTCTAACAGCAGCTGGATGTGGCACCGCTAGCCCTAAAAAGCTCTCCAGTTCTTGGCGGGGAAGGCGGGAAGATGTGAGTTTGAGGCCAATCTAGCTACACAGCAAGATCCTGCCACAGGACACAGCAAAAGCAAAGCAAAGTGAAGCACAGGGCCAGAGATGATCCAGTGTGAGCAGGTGCTGGAGGGTGAAGTCAGGTGTCTTCCTCTACCACTGCCCACCTTATCTGCTGAGACTCAGCTCAGGGGATCCACCCTCCCAGCACTGGGGTTACAGATGCCAACACCATGTCCAGCTTTAGTATGTGGACTCAGATCCTTGTGCCCCAGTGGCAAGTGCTTTATAGACTGAGCTATTGTTCCACCCACCTCTCTGCACTCACACACAATTCCACACACAGCATGAATTTTTGGCCTGCAAAAATGTGATAGGCAGTCATATACTGAAGTCGTCTCTTGGTGCTGGCCTCAGTGCCTGACAATCTGAGTCTGGTCTCCACAACCACGTGGTGAAAGGACAGAACTGAGTCTCATGGGTCTTCTGATCACTATATGTGCACTGTAACACATGCACACTCATACATATGCAGACACGTACACTCATACATGTGCACACACACTCATACACGTGCATATTCACACATATACATACACAATAAAAAAGTTATTTTAGCCGGGCATGGTGGCTCATGCTTTTAATCCCAGCACTCAAGAAGCAGAGGCAGGAGGATCTCTGTGAGTTCAAGCACAGCCTGGTCTACAGAGTGAATTCCAGAACAGCCAGAGCTGTAACACAGAGAAATCAAAAAATCAAAAACAAAAAACAAAACAAAACAAAACAAAAAAAAAAATTATTTTTAAAACGTTCTGGTGTGGGAGAATTGTCTGTATTCTGTCAATCACGTTTTAAATAAACACTGATTGACCGGGCAGGAAGCATAGGCGGGTCAACCAGACAGGAAGTAGAGGCGGGACAATGAGAACAGGAGAATTCTAGAAAGGAGGAAGCCCATTCCTCCTATTCCAGCCCAGACCACCGAAGAATCAGGATGTGAGCTGCCCCCCCCGCTAAGAAAGGTACCGAGCCATGTGGCTAACATAGGTAAGAACAATGGGTTAATATAAGCTACAAGAGCTAATAAGTAGCCTGAGCTAATGGGCAAATCAGTTTTCTAACTTATGGAGCTCTCTGTGTGATTTTCTTTGGGGCTTGCCGGCTGTGGGGAACTGGGCAGGACATAAACCCCAACAAGCAGGCCCCTTCATGTTACAACGTTCTACAACTGAATAAGCTTAATGTTCAGTAAATGGTCTTACCCTATGGCACTAGCAAGATCTTCCCAATCTATTTCATTAGCATCATTCACATTTAGTTCATATAACCTGTAAGAAAGAATAAAAACTTCAAGTCAAATCCACCTCCCCAGACTCACAGACTACCAAGAACTGAAAGGCCAAGGGCTTCCATCTTATTCTAGTCCCCCCAAGTACACTGTCTAGCCTAGTCTGAGGTTAGTCCAAGGTCGGAGAACAAGCTCTGGAAATGAGCTGAGAAGCATTTCCCCATTCCACACAGCCTCTCAGGAACAGTACCCTGTACTCCAATCCACTGCTCAAGACACCGTTAGCACCGTATGCATACCACTCATGCAGTCACTCTCCGCACCACAGGCTGGGCAGCACCAGCCCCATTCTGCAGACAAGTACATGGAGCTTAGGGACTCGGCCACCAACTCAATTTGTCATGACTACCAAGCAGTGAGACCCTGAACCCCAGTCCTGTCTGACCTGAGATGTCTTCTCAGATCGGCTAACCTGTCTCTCATGTAGAATGAAGGGTGGGGCACAGCAACCCAGGGTAGCACAGGAAGCATGGCAGAGTGATGGGACTAAGAAGCTGGACAGAATGGCCACAACCACGGGCCTCTGCTGTTCTTGCTGACACTCCAACATAAGCCTGTCCTGCCAGACTCACAGGTGTCAGAGATGCTCATGCCTCCACTTTCCTTGGGGCTACTGTGGTAAGGACTCTGCATAGAAAGGGAACTCAGGACAAAACCGAGCAACAGCGTCACTGCGGCGTAGCAGGGCTAACTTTGCCATCACCAATTCCTAATGAACAGGAATAGCACACCCATAGGGACAGCTCTGCAGACTGAACTAACGACTTTAACTGAGTACACAGTATGGCCACCATGCATTGTCTCCAAGAACACTAGGAAACAGGTAACTTCTCTTCATCAGCCCCATTCAGAACTGGTCAGAACAGAGATTCAGAAAGGCAGGCCACACACCAGCTGTGACATATGTGGAAGGTGGGTCTAAGCAACAGCATCCTAGCTCTGGATTAACAGTGGTTTACACAGCACCCAAACCTATTTCAGTACCTTTCAATAAGGGTGATTTTGGCCTGCAGAGCATTGATCCCACGATACACGAACCCACCTTGGGTCATCCTTTTGGTGAGAATCTCTGTCCTGTTAAAAAAAAAAAAAGAAATGTAGCATACTTTTAGTTTAAAAAGCACAAATTTCCTTTATTTTTAGTGTAGAGTAAAAAGTCTTGTGCACTGGAGAAGCCAGGAGAGTTAAACACACAGCTCGCCCCTCAGTGGAATGAGGTGCGTGGCTGCTCTTCCTGGAATGCCATTTTACAACCTAGGGATTCTCTGCTGTCTGAAGAGACAGGCTCTGCCTGTATCTCCCAGAATTTTTTTTACTCATCCAAGCAAGACCTTTCCCCCAAATCACTCTTATGAGCGATGTCACCTGTGCTTTACAGCAGCCTAAGTGACTAAGTGACTTCTGTGTTATCTTAGGGCCAGGCCAATCTGGACACCCACAGACACTATGTTTATCTGAGTCAAGCAGCCTCAACCCTAAATCTTGGGCACTTTCTCTGAGTTAACAGTTACCATTCTTGTGAAAGAAACCAGATGTACTCTGTAAGGAATCTCAATGTAAACATGTCTCAAATTGTTGTGCACTTGGAACTGAGTTAATTGTTATCTGAATACCTTTTTCCAAAAATTGTGCTGTGGTCAAATATGGCTCAAGTAAAATGATCTGGGCCAGACAGACTCTTGAAGTCCTGGGCCAGTGCCAGTTACAATAAAATCGGACTGAGTCGAGTTTTGTTCTTGTCTCTCTGTGGGTCATTTCTTCCCTGCCTGCTGTACAGCCTGCAGGGAGTCAGCACATCTTCTGCATACGAACTGCTCGCACTCGATGGGCAGGAGTAAATAAACAGACAGAACAGTCATGACTGTTTAATGGGGCTAATGGGGAGGAGAGGTCTAGCTTGTGGTATGAAATCTGGGTAAGGAAATGTTTTTTCAAATTGATAAATGACAATTTTTGGTTTTACACATAAAGGCTGATGAAAAACCATCACTAGTTCTATAAAAGTGGACACTTCCATTGAGACACACAGCATACTTATGAGTATTATTTTCTCAATGCAGCAGCATGCTGGCTTCAATGCAGCACAATGGAGTCCACGTGAAGTCTAAGTTCCACCCAGCAGAGCTGGACTACAAGCTCTCATCACCTTCATGGTTTCTCTTCAGTTCCTTTGCCGATTCACTGGCTGTACTTTATGATATCATATTAGTGGAAATAAGACTTTTTAGACCCAATTAATCATGGATTAATCAGAACATTCCAAACTGTTTTCGCAGCAGGGGACTGAGAAGACGGCATCTGTGCTGTAGAGAGCACACTGTAAACAGACAGGGCTGTGGGGCTGTGGGCTTGGTGTGGGTGGACTATGTCTGTTAGTAACAGAGCCAACATTACCCCTCGACTGTTATTCTTTCCGTAGAGTAGATGACTCTCTTCATAAAGACTCAAGCCTATAATTTGGAACCTTTAAGCTGTATCCATCAGGTGGCAGGTAATCCAGGACCCGAGTATGGCTTGATTAACGGCAAAGGGGTCTGATTTCTTTGCTTTAGGAAATTTTGAGTACACGGAGGCGAGAGGTTAACACCGGCTGTGTCCTCTATTGCTTTTCACCTACTTGTTTGACACAGGGTTGCTACTGAACCTGGAACTCAATGACCAGAGCAAAGGCCACCAATGAGCTCCAGGGATGTCTGTCTCTCCAGCCTCATCCCACCCCTGTGCTGGGGTTATAGACACCTGATTTTACATGGGTGCTGGAGACCTGAGCTCAGGTTCTAATGCTTACCCACTGGGCCATCTCATTTCCTCAGTCCCATAAAGTAATAAATCTATTTACAGGTGCTGAGGTATTTTATATATATTTGTTTTGTTTGAGATAGGGTTTCTTTATGTAACCCTGGTTGTCTGTCCTGGACAGACACTCTGTAGACAAGGCTAGCCTCAAAATCACAGAGATCCACTTGCATCTACCTCCAGAAAGCTGGGATTAAAGGCTTGAGTCACCACCACTCAGCTGCAAATGATCTTTGGGGTTGTTTATAAATAGGAGGCTATAGGGGTTGGAGAGATGGCTCAGTGGATAAGAGCACTGGCTGCTCTTCCAGAGGACCTGGGTTTAATTCCCAGCAAACACATGGTGGCTCACAACTCACCCTAACTTTAGTTTTAGGATATCTAACACCTTCTTCTGACCTCAGAGGGTACCAAGTATGCATGTGGTACACAGACACATATGCAGGCAAAACAACCAAACATATAAAATATGTATAAATATACAAAGAAATAACGAACAGGTGGCTTTCTTGTTCCTATCACTAGCCTCTGAACAGCCAGTGTCAAACTTAGAACTGATGTGCTGACTCCTGGTGCCTGCAGCTAGTGGCTGGAGAAAGGGGCTGACTGTGCACCAAGGAGAGCACCAGCAGTTAGGGTACAAACAGGATTGCTCACAAAGGGCACAATCCACCACAATCACTTCTTTCGTGTACAAGCTTTCCCTCACTTCTTTTTCTTCTGGTTTTTGAAACAGTGTCTTGCTCTATAGCCCAGGTTGGCTTTGAACTTTTAAACCTCCTTCCTTTAGACTCCGGAATGCTGGGATGACAGGCTTGTATTGCCATGCATAACACAGACATAGCTAATCTACACTGTTCTTCCCAACCACTAGCTGTAGATTAAACACACTGCTTGATTTCATTTCAAGTTACGACCTGCCCAGGGGTTGAGGGTCCTATTTCTCTGTTCACATTAAACACACCTTGCACATCTTCTGTTGGCTCAGAAGCAGCACAGCCCTCAGTCCTTCCCCCTTCCAGCACTGAAACATCACCCTCCAGCCGAGGCTCAGAAACTACTCTCCTGTTGCACCCTAAAATTGAAGAGTAGAAACGGTCCCACTTCCTCTACACACTCCCAACATTATCTGTTCTTTTGGGGTTTCTTTCCCTGAGCACTGATATTTGTTAAATTCAGACTAGGCTGGGAACTTAGCTCAATGGTGGAGTGATTACATAGCAAGCATTTGGTCCTGGGTCTGAATCCCAAAACAAAACCAAAGCAAAGTACCCAAATATCCCAAACAGAGCTGAAAGGTGTTAAAAGGGCAGTATAATTCAGGAGGCAACTCCCCCCCCCCAAGACAGGTTTCTCTGTAGCTTTGGATCCTGTTTTGGAACTAGTTCTTTTTTTTATTTTTTAACAAAATGTTTATTTATTTATTTATTTGTGACAGTGTTCGACCTCCATGTATTCCTGTAGGCCAAAAGAGGGCACCAGCTCTCATTACAGATGGTTGTGAGCCACCATGTGGTTGCTGGGAATTGAGCTCAGGACCTTTGAAGAGCAGGCAGTGCTCTTAACTGCTGAGCCATCTCTCCAGCCCTGGAACTAGTTCTTATAGTCCAGGCTGCCCTTGAACTCACAGAGATCCGCCTGCTTCTGCCTCCAGAGTGCTGGGATAAAAGGCGCATGAGCCACCACAGCCCAGCATAGAAGTCTGCTTTTAATGTAAAGTACTCCTCTGGATTTTACTCATTTGGAAGGCGAGGGTCACCAAATGCCTTGGACATAGTGGAGGTTCAGTCCATAAGGAATCCCTGCTGCAGTGAGGATGTAGCTAGACATGCAGGCTCGACCCTCCAGAGTTCGGGAAAGTGAGAGGACATGCAGCCGGAAGGAAACAGTCTATGGTAGTCAGGAACGAAATCAGAGCATGACTATGATGAAGGCACTGCAGAGCAGCCCCCAGCAGCCACTGACCTAACCTCAAACCAAGCAAGGCCAAGCAACTCTGCCACTAGGCTCTGATCTCCCTGGACACGCATTTCTATCAATTGCTTCAGTGTTGCAGACATGTAACTTCTGGGGTTATTCAGCATAACATGGGGGTATAAAGAGTACTTCCTTAAAGTTGTTTTAATTAAAAAAAAAATTGTTCTTCCTGCCTTACTAAAGACATGAAAGATAGTCAAGAGTTACATCCATCTCACTCTACTTCTCAGGCTAGCCCCAAATGTGAGATCCTTCTGCCTCAGCTTCCTGGATTCACAGATACTAAGTCTGTCTTTAAGTTCTGTATGAGGAAGAAATAAACCCCTGCACAGAAGCCGCTCCCCACGTGCACACTGTCAGCCAAGGTTAGGTACTGACTGAAGCAGGGGCAGCAGGGGCTGCGGCATTCTCGACACTGTGTTGTGCACAGCTATACACAGGCTCACCCAGGCCAGACAAACAAGAGAAACCATCACAGCAGGCACAGGAAGTCTTACACTTACCACTTACTTTTGCACTGCATCCAGTTTCTGGTCTCCACTCTGGCTTCCACTTCCACCCATGAAATGCCCTTGTACAGTTTTTCCCGGACAATGGACAGGCGACCGTCAGGGTCTTCCTGGAGTCTAGAATCCAGTTCTCTTAACTCCTGGGGAGACATTTTCCTTAGGATCACATCCTCCACAGCCTTGATTAGTCTCTGGGTTTCGGTCTTACTCCAAGCACCGTGGTTTATATCTGTAGGCATAAAAGAATGACCTTGTAGTTGTTTATCTATTTGCTTTCTAAGCACATTTTAAAGGAGATGATGCCAGGTGATGGTGGTGCACACCTTTAATCCCAGCACTCAGGAAAGAGAAGCAGGTGGATCTCTGAGTTTGAGGCCAGTCTGGCCTACAGAGTGAGTTCTAGGACAGCTAGAGCTATTACAGAGACAAACCTGTCTCAAAAAACCACATACACACACACACACACACACACACACACACACACACACACGCCACTAAATAAATAAAAAAGAATAGGAGAAGATAAATCAGGCCCTTTCCAGAAAACAGTAGGCAACAGCTCAATCAAACCAACCTAAAATAATTGACAATAGTTATTCTTGTTTTTTGGTTTTTGAGACAGGGTCTCTCCATGTAGCCCTGGCTGTCCTCAACCCACTATGTGGACCAGACTGGTCTCAAACTCAAAGATCAGCCTGCCTCTGTCTCTTGAGTACTGGGATTAAAGTGGTGCACAACTCTGCCTAGTTTAAGTCTAACTAGGGGCAAAGAGACTGCACACAGCCCTGGCTGTCCTCAAATCATTATGTGGACCAGACTAGCCTCAAACTCAAAGATCAGCTTGCCTTTGTCTCTCGAGTACTGGGATTAAAGTGGTGCACCACTCTGCCTAGTTTAAGTCTAACTATGGGGCAAAGGGACTGCACACCTCCCTTTCTGAGGCTCCCTCCTGGCCAGCTTCTGGAGGACCAGCATAAGAAAAAGGATTCATGCTACAAGATATGGAACTGAGGCATGGTCAGTAGGCTCAGTAAATAAAGCTAGTTTCACTGACAGCACACAAAGAAGCCAAATGAAGTAACAGAGAGAGCAGGTACTAAGAGGAGCTCACAGAGACCTCTGCACACTGGCTCAGTCACTGGCTTATTTCACAGTGAGACAGGATACTTACGACCACCAATCTGAGAGTACTTCAGGGCAACAGAGAGGCTGCTTCGAGCTACCATTGCCCCGATCTTTTTCCAGTCGTTTCCATGGAGGGAATGGTATGCCTTTAGCTTCTTAGTATCTTCTTCATTGTACCTGAGAGAAGGAAAATGGATGTTTAAGGAAGTCCAAGACTAGAAAGGGTACCTCATGGCACTACTTTGAGAAAGCAGAAGGCAGCACTGACAGGAAGCCATGTCCCTCTTACCAATGGCTGGAGCCCCTCACTGCCTGTCTCAGCATTTCAGTGGTGGTCATGCCCTCAGTCACAGCTGGCCAGAGCCAGAGGCCAGAGCAAACCATCTGAGCCTGTTCTTACCCCACAGGCTCTGTGCTGGCTTGGACATGGCTCTCTCCACCCTCCGGATGGCCATCTGCATGGTACTCTGCAAGGAGCACTGCACTGCTCTAGGCTTGCCTTTGGCATCTATGGATCCCTGGATCACACTGCTTCCTCTAGACCAGTGCTGACTGCTATCAACAAAGCCTCATGTAAGCCACTCGGCCATGCTTCACGCCCCCATAAGGAGGACTTCACTTCACTTAGTATTAGCAAGATTACCATGAGAAGAAGCTTCCTCTGATCTAGGCACGTGACTCCGATTGAGCCGTCTCCGGCAAGCACAACACTTCTAAACCCACTCTCACCATATACAGCAGTAAGGGCTAACTCCATGTGGTTGGTAGTCATGCAGGGGTTGGCACAGCTGGGAGGCGAGGTCCACGAGGGGACCTTGTCAGATTGTTCTCTCTGGGCTTAACATAAATATATGTATGCCTGCATTAATTCTATTAAATATCTAAGTAGTACATTATAAATTTTATAAATTTTAAGATTAAACACCATAAACTTAAGCCAAGATATAGCAATTTCCATAACCTTAGATTCTAAATCTTTTTTTGTTTGTTTTGTTTTTCTGAGAGAGAGTTTCTCTGTATAACCAGCCTGGTTGTCCAGGAACTCCCATTGTAGACCAGGCTGATCTCAAACTCATAGAGATCCACTTGCCTCTGCCTCCAGAGTGCTGGGATTAAAAGCGTGTGCCACCATGCCTGGCAGATTTCTAAATCTTAACCCAGGGTGGGGGTGGGTTATGTCAATACCATGGCCAGAGAAAGGTCTGGAAGACAGTGACAACCTCTGACATAGAACTTCTCTAGCATAATAGTGTTCCAATGTCTGCAGAAAATGCACTCACAAACAGGGACTATAGAAAACACTCTATAAAACTTTATAAACATTCTATAGACACATTCCTCTTCACTATTAAGAATTGTGGGAGGTGGCTGGACAGATGGCTCAGTGGTAAAAGGATAGGCTCACAACCAAAAGGACAAGAACCGTGGGTAAAAGCTGGACAGGTGGCTCAGTGGTTAAGAGCACTTACTACTCTTTTGTTGTAGCCCTGGCTATCCTGGCTCTTGCTATGTAGACTAGGATGGCCTCGAACTCAGAGATCCTCCTGTTCCTGACTTTGCTTTCCAAGTGTTGGGATTAAAAACGTGCAGCATCACACCTGGCTACACTTCCTGCTCTTTGCAGAGATCCCAGCACACACATGGTGGCTCACACCAGTCTGAAACACCAGCTCTTGGCGGTCTGACACCTCCTCTGACATCTGCAGGCTCCTGCATGTGTGTGGTGTACACATACATACAAAATACATTTTTTTAGATTAAAAAAATTGTTGGTGAGAGAATAAGGATACAGTGGGCAATGGGAGTGGGAGGGGGGGTAACAGGGCTGAGTCAGTAGGTATGGTGAATGAAGGCCTCAGTTCAGACTCCTCACTCCAAAAACCCCAACTGATGTGTCATAGCAGAGGGGAATTCTACCGTGAGAGAAGCTCCAGCCCTGGCGAAGACTGTGCAACAGAGAGCAGAGCAATCAGGAGCCACAGTGAGAGCAGGGATGTCCAGTGCTGCAGTCCAGGAACACAGAGTATGGAAGATTCCTGATGGCTTATTAAGGAAGTAGGAATGGAAATGATTTGTTTTCTTTTTTTATTTCTTTCTTTTTTTGTTTTGTTTTTTTTTTTTTTGAGATAGGGTTTCTCTGTGGAACAGTCCTGGCTGCCCTGAAACTCTCTCTGTAAACCAGACTGGCCTCAAACTCACAGAGATCTGCCTGCCTCTGCCTCTCAAGTGCTAGGATTAAAGGTATGCACCACCACCATCCGGTGGAAATGAACCTTAAAGGCATATACCTAACCAATACCCAGCTAAATTTCAATGCAGAGATCTTTGTGATCTCCACTTCTCTCCATGGCTGTGGATACTTTGTTACTTGACATCAGGACAAAGTGGTGGGACTCTCTTACCTGCCTTTGTAATTATTCACATCAAAGATCTTCTTTGCACGATAGTACACAAGCTTCCAGGGCCGCGCAATGCCTTTCCCTACAGACAGTCAGGAGACAGAGTCAGAGAGGCAGCAGGTGGCCAATGTGAGGCATGGTCACAGACGCCAGAGTAACCCAGTAGAGCCTTCTGTAACAGATTAACTCATGTGCAGCAGTGTGCAGAGGCTGGCCCTTCACACGCCTGCACTGTTAGAGCAGATGAATGGACAGTCAACACTGCCTTGAGCGTGGTGCACACTGGGTTCGAGGACCCACCCACTCAAGACCTTCACTGGACTGCCATTTCAGCAAGACTGTAGGGGAGCACAGGAGAGGAACAGGCCTCTCCCCAGCAAAGCCTTCCCCATTTCCCATTCTCCAGGGGCCACCATCCCACTTCCCTGTGCAGTCCAGAAAACACCTGTGGAATTACCATCTTTACACTCAAAAATGATTCTTTCATGAACGACCTGATGCCACTTATGCATCTTTTTTTCTTTATTTTTTGCTGGGGGCTGAAGAGATGGCTCAGTGGTTAAGAGCACTGCCTGCTTTTCCAGAGGTCCTGAGTTCAATTCCCAGCGGCCACATGGTGGCTCACAACCATCTGTAATGAGATCTGGCGCCCTCTTCTGGAGTGCGGGCATGCAGGGAGGCAGAATGTTGTATACATAATATATAAATCTTTAAAAAAAAAAAGTATTTTTTGCTGGACATGGTAGTGCACGCCTTTGATCCCAGCACTTAGGAGGCACAGGCAGGTGGAACTCTGAGTTCAAGGCCAGCCTGGTCTACAGAGTGGAGTTCCAGGGCAGCCAGGGCTATACAGAGAAACCCTTTCTTGAAAAGAAGAAAAAAAAACATATATTTTAAATTAAAACAAGTATTTTAAATTAATGCGTTGAAAATTGCATACAATGTATTTTGATCATATTCACCCCAACTCCTTCTCCTAAGTCCTCCAAGATCTGCCTCCTCTTCTCTACCCTCCCCAACTTTGTGTCTTCTTCGTTTTTAACAACCCTGTGTCCAATCTGTGCCGTCCATAAACTTCTGGGGCCGTTCTCAGAGGGCTCACTGACCTAACTTTCTCAGCAGTACCCACCAGCAGGGGTCCAGCTCAAAGTGCTGCTCTTAGAAGACCATGGTGCATGGAAGGAATGATAAATAGGACAGGAAACTAAAGTCATAATTACTGCCAAGTAGACAAAGATAGAATATCATTTTACTTTTCCACAAAATCCACAGGCGCACTACTCTTGAGATACGAACCCATGGGATTCAGAGTAAGTATTCCTCAGCACAGGGGGCTGAGGGAGGTGTAGGAAGGCTGAGGGCGCTTGAGTCCATTTCTCCACTTACCAATGTGCAGCCTGAATGCATGCTTTCGTTTTAAATTGGTGATCAGAGACTTCTCCTCTGGATATCTGTCTGTGTACAGTAGCTTGTCTGCACTCTCAATTCCAGTCAGGGACAGGAATTCTTGCACGTTTTTCTCTATTTGTTGATTTTCTTTAGCAGAAAATTTGCCAAATCTAATAGCAACACCTAGTGTTGAGGGGGGGAAGAGAGAACGTATGTATTGTCAATAATGAATAAAAGCAAACTTACCACACTCATTTCTTTCCTGTGGTTTGGCATGTGCAGCTGTTGATCCTCAAATCCATCTTTTTTTTTTTTTTTTTTTTTTAGTGATAGGCTCTCCTGTTGATCAAGTAGGCCAGGCTGGCCGACCAGCAAGCCCCAAAGACTTTTCTGTCTCTGCCTCTCCTGTGTTAGGGTTACAATCACACGCCACCATGGTCAGCTCTTCTACATGGATTCTGGGAAATGAACTCAGGTCCTCATGTTTGTGCAACAAGCACTTTATTGACCAAGCAACTCCTGAGGCCAAAAGGAAACCTACCAAACTCAGAATACCAGGTCCAGCAGGACCAGCCTGCCAGGAGCAGCCCACTGGGATCTTTGGCACTGAGTGGCTCCCCATCCTCAATTCTAGTCTAAGCTATAGCTCCTCTCCCCAGGTCTTCTCAGACATCCTCTTCCACAGTGACTTACTTGTTTCCTCAATCTCTTTAAAATAGTTACTTTAAAAGCAACAGACGTTGATAAAAAATCCAGACAATATTGAAAAAGAATCTAAAAGAAGCCTTCCCCCACCCTATGTCACTGAACTCCCTGAAAGTGGTGTTCACAGGGGCTAACAAAAGCCTTCTGAACAAACACAAGCTTTTTCTATGTGCAAACCAGGGTCAGGATTGACAAAACATAATACAGTTCACAGAGAACTCCTGATCCTTGTTCAATCATTAAGGATCAATTGTGTGACTAGTGCATTGTTCTTTCTTTTTGCAGAGCTGAAGAATCAAACAGTTTACTTGTCTGGCTTTAGATGTTATTTGTGACAGGGTCTCATGTAGCTTAGTCAAGCCTCAAACTCCCTAGGTAGCTAGGAATGAGCTTGAACTTCTGATTCTCCTGCCTTCACCTCCTGAGAGTTGGGATTACAGACAAGCACCAGCATACTCAATTTATGTGGGTGCTGGGAATCAAACCTAGTGCTGGGTGCATGTTTGGCAAACACTCTACCAACTGAGCCATAACTTCAGCCCTGGTTTTCAGTTTATTATACATCCATACATTCATGCAACAAAATTAAATAAATAACTCAGTAATTTAGATGTGGAGCCAGGCATGGTGATTCACACCTGATAAATCTAGCACTTGGGAAGCTGAGGCAGGAGGTTTGAGAGTTTGAGCTCAGCCTGCTTTACCTATTCAACACAGAATACAGCAAAGGGGGTTGCTGTGGGATAACCCCTCTGCAGGCTGTGATTATGTTTTATTACCACTGGCTAATAAAGAAGCTGATTTGGCCAATAGCCAGGCAGAATAGAGCCAGGTGGGAAATCCAAGCAGAGATAAGGGAGAAGGGTAGATTCAGGGAGATACCAGCATCTGCCCAAGGAGCAAGATGCCAGAGCACCACTGGTAAGCCATGGGCCGCGTGGCAATATACAGATTAATAGAAAAGGGTTAATTTAAATGTAAGAGCTAGCTAGTAATAAGCCTTCCAGTGATTATTTTAAGAATGGCTGCAGGACCAGGGAGGGCAATAAAGCCTCCGTTTACAGGGGGTCAGAAGACACTGCTCTTTAAACTGTGTCCACATGAGGTTCTTGGGGAGTGTATGTGCTTAACCTGTTTGCTTCAACTCTCTTCAACCTCCTTGGATCCCAAAGTCAGAAGCCCCGGACTCAATGTATAGTGCATACTTGTGTAAAAGAGTCCTTATGCCATGTATGATCATGTATGATAAATACATACAATGAAGAAACATTCTAAAAGGTGACTTTAACATTCCTCAGTAAGGAACTGTTTAGTAACTAATGCTCAATTGTGGCACATAATCTCAGCTCTACAGCCCCCAGCTCCCAACCAAGATAGGGTTTCTCTGTGTAACAGCCCTGGCTGTCCTGGAACTCACTCTGTAGAGTAGGCTGATCTTAAACTCACAGAGATCCGCCTGCCTCTACCTCCAAGTGCTAGAATTAAAGATGTGTGCCACTACCATCCAGCAGCTTCTTAGATCTTTTTAAAGGATGCTTCCTCTGGGCCCATCAATCCAAGTCACTCACAAAAGCAGTTGTTGCCCGCTCTGGATGTTAGAAAGTTTACCTTGTGCCTTAAATTCCTTGAATCGCCCCAGGTCATCCCGATACATGCGTCTGATTGTGGTGGCTGCCCTTTCCTGTATGTCAGGAATGAACTCTTGGAGCTGCTTCACTGCAGCGCCCAAATCCACATCCGATTCGTCAGAGTCTCTCCCATCTTCAGAAACATATCTTTTTGCGGAATTGCTGACTGATTCCAAATTGCTTTCTTCTTCAGGGGTGGATTCTAACCTAAGGGGGAGATCGGGTAACCAACCAACAGTCATCTCTTCAGCTAACACTTTTCCGGCTCTTCCTGAACGGCTCTCAGTCGAGGAGTAGTGAAGTTGGACTGCACTGTGGAGCCATTCAGTCCCTAACTGCCAAACGCTATGCGGCCTGATGACATTAGATGGGTACATGTGGGCAGAAATGTACATGCTACTTCTCACCCGTGGTTTTAGCTAGTAAAGCCCTCTTTTATCTCTACTGAGAATCAGATACTTCTCCCAGCCCTTCCAATGAGTTAAGTTAGAGAATACAGTGGCTCCTAGCTGCTTAACGCAGTGTTCAGGGTTTACCCAGCTGTGGCTGGCTGTTCCTGTGGCATAGGCTAGAGGCCTCATTTCTTCCTTAGGCTTTTTTTTTTGTTTTTTTGTTTTTTTTGGTTATTTGAGACAGGGTTTCTCTGTAGCTTTGGAGCCTGTCCTGGAACCAGCTCTTGTAGACCAGGCTGGCCTTGAACTCACAGAGATCCACCTGCCTCTGCCTCCTCTGGGATTAAAGGCATGCGCCACGAACCACCTGGTTCTTCCTCAGGTTTTTATGTATCCAGCCCAAATGCTTTCGCCTGTTGTCAGAACTGTCTGCTCTTAGTATGTTCAGGCATCAGTGAGTCTGTCGGACTAAAAACTAAACCATCTTGTCCACCTGTTAGCAAGTTAGTGATTTTCATATGGCCTGTGGCTCAAGGAAAGCTAGCATATTCCTGCCTCATAACCAATGTTCTGACAATGTCCCCAGTAGACAATACAAGGACAATGTGAATGATCCACACCTGTTATCACTGCTATCCCATGTGGCATTTAACAGCACTCCATTTAACACTCATGTGAAACTATTCTACGTCAGACTCTATTTTCCCTAATGCTGAAACAAACACAAAAACTTACAGAGTGAAAGTGAGAAGATCTGTCCCAACCTAGGATCTAAGAGTGGGAAAGCCTCCCTCCATCAGCTCATTAAACAGTATACTCGCATAGCATCAGATAAGTAACGCTACCTTCATTCCTTGCGAGATTTCCAATTTGGCTGCTTTGCACAATCCTCAGTATAATATATATAACCCTTACAACCATACACACCCCCAGACAAGCTACATGGCTGGGAAGTCTTAAAATGACTCAATCTTATAGCAGTAGGTAAAAGACAGCTCTGTGAAAATCTAATTTAACTACCTTCTTTTACACATGAAGAGATTCAGCTCTCTGCTGAGATGGCTCAATTATATGTGCACACTATGATTTCTGTCATTTCCTAGGCTCACAGAAGACACGCCCCATTCCCAGCTTACCCCTGCATCTCTTCTGCATGCTTCTCGCTGGAACAAGCCTGGGTTTCTGCCTCCCTTGGTCTGTGGTCCACATCCTCTTCACTCAAAGCATTGCCGCCGCCATCCAGTGAATCCACGAGAGCATTCTCAACATTGTTGTCAAGCAGTGAGACATTGTCACTAGAGGTGGCAATAGGAACAGATGCACACTTCCTTTTCTTAGACTTTTTCCTGATACTGTGGGATCCTTTGATCCTCTCACCTCCTTCTCCAGTCCCAACCTCTCTTCCAGGGTGTGTGCTACCAACACTCTCAGGCACGACCCCCAATTCCTGGTTCGTGAACACTTTTTTCTTAGATTTCTTTTTACAAGACACTGCTAGTTCTGTGTTTTTGCCTTCCAGATCCACAGAAGACATGGATTCTGAGTGGGGCAAGATGATGTTCTCATGCTGGCTTTCCTGTACAGCATCCCAGGATGCAACTTTCTTCGGATGCTTTTGATTCTTTTTGTTCCTAACATCAGTGTGCGGCTCTTGACAGTCATGTTTGTGGGACTCGGCAACAGACAGCTCCTCTGCTTTGTCCACTTCTGCTGACTTTTGTCCCTTGCTCACATCTACATAAACAATATCCACATCTTTTCTAGAACTCTCCAGCAGGTTCTCTATGTTTTCTTTATTTACAAGGATGATCCCTGTTTCCACATCCACCTCCCAAACACTACTTCTCTTTTTTTTATGGGTAGAAATAGTCTTTTTGGCTTTATGGAAGGTTTCTGAATTTTTCAGAAGGGAAGAAGTAAGTTGTTGGAACTCCCTCCCCTTCTTCCTCTTGGCTATGTGAGGACGCTCACTCTCCAGGCTCTCAGGGGCTGGTGTCTGGGACTCCCTCCTTCTTTTCCTCTTGGCTATGTGAGGACGCTCACTCTCCAAGCCCTCAGGGGCTGGTGTGTGGGACTTCTTCCTCTTCCCTGGCTTGGACACCCGAGGATGCTCACTCTCCAGGCTCTCAGGGGCTGGTGTCTGGGACTTCTTCCTCTTCCCCGGCTTGGACACCTGAGGATGCTCACTTTCTAAGCTCTCAGGGGCTGGAGTCTGGGACTCCTTCTTCCTCTTCCCCGGCTTGGACACCTGAGGATGCTCACTTTCTAAGCTCTCAGGGGCTGGAGTCTGGGACTCCTTCTTCCTCTTCCCCGGCTTGGACACCCGAGGATGTTCACTCTCTAAGCTTTCAGGGGCTGGTGTCTGGGACTCCTTCCTTTTCCCCAGCTTGGATACCTGAGGATGTTCACTCTCCAAGCTCTCAGGAGCTGGAGCCTGGGACTCCTTTCTCCTCTTCCCCGGCTTGGACACCCGAGGATGTTCAGTCTCCAAGCTCTCAGGGGCTGGAGTCTGGGACTCCTTTCTCCTCCTCCCCGGCTTGGACACCCGAGGATGCTCACTCTCCAAGCTCTCAGGGGCTGGAGTCTGGGACTCCTTCCTTTTCCCCAGCTTGGGTACCCGAGGATGCTCACTTTCCAAGCTCTCAGGGACTGAAGTCTGGGACTCCTTCCTTTTCCCCAGCTTGGACACCCAAGGATGCTCACTCTGTAGGCTCTCAGGGGTTGGTGTCTGGGACTCCTTCTTCCTCTTCTTCCCTGGCTTGGACACCGGAGGATGCTCACTCTCCAGAGTCTCAGGGGCTGGTGTCCGGGACTCCTTCTTCCTCTTCTTCCCTGGCTTGGACACCAGAGGACGCTCACTCTCCAGGGTCTCAGGGGTTCTTATCTGGGGTCTTTCCTCAGACACAGAAGACCGTTTTTTTTTCTTGTAAAAAACTGCAGTGTGGATTTTAAATCTGCTTGAGTCTTCTTCCATTCTATTAGGAAAACATGACAATGGTTTATTTTGGCCTTTTAAACATAAGTCTGGGGGCAGGAGTGACAGCACAGTCAAATGAAACTGTATGACAAATGACAAGTCTACAGTCATGGGTATAAATTTTGTATTATTCAAAATATGGGAAGCTCACTGTGATCCACATTGCCTGGCCCCACTGCCTTTACGATACATTTACTCTCTCTCTCTCTCACACACACACACCTCCCAATTCACAGGAAATAACACTGTCCTACACATTCTGGACCACATGCTACTCAGACTCATCTTCTGTGATATGTACTTGCTGCGGTTCTCCCAACATGCCTAAGTCCTTCCCTGCCTCTCACTGGGATCTCTGCTGCCTCCCACTCTCCTGGCTGCTGTTGCTGCTCCCTTGCCTGCCTGTGAACTTGGCTAGAAGACTGATTTGCTTTACTCTGAGACAAAGTCTTGCTATGTTGCCCAGGTTGGCCCCCAACACTTGCTGCCACATTTCAGTCTCTTCAGTCCTAGGACTACAGGCATCACTGTAACACCAGCTGGAAGCTGACTTCTTTAAGAGATCCTCCTCTTACATCAAGTTGGTTCTGACCAGGAAGCCTCCTCTCTACTGCCTAGCTCTCATAGTACCAGAGATATTATGTGGTTGCTGGGTGGAAAATCATCTCAACCTTACCCACTGGGAGCCCTGTGCCTACAATGGCAATAGCAAGTTGAGCCTATGGGTGCAACAGTGGCATGCATGTTTTAGGGTAGCAAATTGCTTTCTAAGTGCTTTTAAGGCCTGATCCAACATGTGGGGTACTGCAAATCTGTCAAGAAGTCCATGGTTAGTTAGAGAACTCACAGGTCCCAGGGTGAATCTATTTTTTTTTTCTTTCAGCTTTTCTGTGTAGCCCTGGCTATCCTGGAACTCAAAGAGATCCGCCTGCTTCTACCTCCTTAGTACTGGAATTAAAGGTGTGCACTACCACTGCCTGGCATCGGATCTATCACTATTATTCTGCTAAATAGACATAGCATCAAACTACCTCTACCTTTGTCCCTCTCTACCTATAGATTAATGCATCTCTCAGACCTCATCAGAGAGGTGGTTTCTTTTTTTTCTGGTGCTGTGGACAGCAGTTAATGCAGACACTCACAACTGGTCAAAGTACAGAGAATACAGCCAGGTAGTTGTGGTGCACACCTTTGATGCCAGCACTCGGGAGGCAGTGACAGGTGGATCTAGGTCAGGACAGCCTAGTCTACAGAGTAAGTTTCAGGTCATTCAGAGCTACACAGAGAAACCCTGTCTCTGAGCTGGAGAGATGGCTCAGTGGTTAAGAGCACTGAGTTCAATTCCCAGCAACCACATGGTGGCTCACAACCACCTATAATGAGACCTGGTGCCCACTTTTGGCCTACAGGCAGTATACTGTTTTTTGTTTTTGTTTTTGTTTTTTTTTAAAGAAACCCTGTCTCAAAAAACAAAACAAAGCAACCAACAGAAAGTACAGAGTAATGAGTAATGAGACACCTGCGTGCCTTGCTCGCCCTCCAAGACTTAGGAACCAGATCCTGAGAGCCTAGACTGGGAGAACTGGAGCAGAGCAGCGTCTTCCAGATGGGACAGAACCTCTGGCATTTGTAACTCATAATTCATAGCAGCTGTGTGTAGTTGCCTACACACGATCAAACCAGGCAACATTCAAATGCTGAGGGGGAGGGGCTAGTGAGCTCACTCTCCTGAGGTGACACAGATTTCTGGGGAAGGGAGAGGCAGTTTTCTCTTAGGGTGTGTGGTCCCTAGTACTGATATGGCTCCAGAGGATGGCCCTACACCCAGAGTATAAGGCAGCCATAAACTTGACTGGATGGGTTATTTTTAAAAAGAAAACAAAGAGTACTTGAAATGGGGGAGGGGGCAAAAAGTGGGTAAGGAGTAATTATGATCAAACTGAATTTCTTAAAGAATTACAAAATTCTCAAAGAAGTATTATATTTAAGGCCAGGAGGCGGTAGTACACACTTAATCCCAGCACTCAGGAGACAGCAGCAGGTGGATTTCTGTGAGTTCAAGGTCAGCCTGGTTTATAGTGTAAGGATAGTCAGGGCCACACAGAAAAACCTGGCCTTGAAAACAAAACAAACAAGCAAAGCTGTGCAGTGGTGGCGCACGCCTTTAATCCCAGCACTTGGGAAGTGGAGGCAGGCAGATCTCTGTGAGTTCAAGGTCAGCCTGGTCTACAAGAGCTAGTTCTAGGAAAGCTAGGGCTGTTACACTGAGAAACCCTATCTCGAAGCAAAAATAAAATAAAATAAAATAAAAACATAAAAATAAAAAAGAAGAGCACTGGCTTCTCTTCTAGAGGATCCAGGTTCAATTCCCAGCACCCACATGACAGTTCACAAGTGTCTTTAACTCCAGTTCCAGGGGAGGATCTGACACCCTTATCAATGCACATAAAATAAAGTTAAAATAAATTTTAAAAAAAGCAAAAAAAATTACATGCAAACATATTCTTCGCCTTCTGAATTGCTTCTGGGTTCAAATATTTAGAATTTATCTTTGATGACTAGCTTACTCGATCTATTTTGAGACAGGGTCTCTCTCCATGGCCTTGACTGTCCTGAACTCACTCTGTAACCCAGGTACTATGTGCTCTTATTTCTTCCCATTGTCTTCACTCTGACCTGTAGCTTGATTTTATTAGCAGACTCTGGATTTCTCTCTCCATAAAGGGTGTGTCACCCCCACCCCCTATTCCAAAGACAGTGTTTCTCTGTGTAGCCCTGGCTGTCCTGGAACTCCGTTCTGTTCTGTAGACCAAGTTGCCCTTGAACTCACAGAGACCGAGACCCTCTTTCCTCTGCCTCCCAAGTGCTGGGATTAAAGGCGTGTGCCTCCACTGCTGGCTGGCCACAACAGGGGTTTTAACCAACCTGGATGCTAGGCACACATTCATCCTGGGTAGTAAATGGCAGTTGTAAGGACCGGCCGGGTTTTGGAGGGAAAGGGCCATGAAAGAACAGTTGAAATCTCACCTGCAAGGCAGGTCCTTCAGGTCCATGTGGGCGTGAGAACTGTTTAGACCTTCCTCCCCATGTCACTCACTGGGTGTGTGTGTATGGGGGGGAATGCCACCTAGAGATGCAGAGTACCCTTTCAAGGTCTCGCTGACACAAAGTAGGAACGCACAAATGCTACCAAGGGTCTAGCAGACAGGCTTACAGAATTACTGTAGCCTCAGCATGTTGCGTATTGTCAAGTTCTGCACAGTAATTTTTATTTTTTGGCATGTGTTAATGCCTCCTCTTTGACTGCCCTAGTGCTACTTGAGATGGAGGAAACAGGCTATGTTCTAATCACAGGCCGCCAGTCTGCAGCTGGGACTTGACCACTATCCAGAATCAATTCCAGATCTAGGCTGTACCCTATGATAGCGACCAGCCACATGAGCATCTGCAATGGGGTAGGGCCAAACTGTAAAACTGAAAGAGATGTGGTAAGCAAACACTAATCACTGAGCAACATCGCCTGTGCTCCCTTGGTTCCTACCCTGTCAGGAGTCATCTTTAGCAGCCAGTTTCCCTATTTCACTTCACATCCATTTTGTTACAGCACGTTTAGTTACTGTTTGTTTGGTTTTTGCGACTGTAGAGCTCTTTCTTGGCCCCAGATAAATTTCTGCCATGGGCTGAGGCCCCTCCAATAACAATTACTGCCACCCTTCTTGAACTTTGCTTTTTAGAGAGAGAGGAGAGATTATATTTTGTGTGTATGAGTGTCTGCTGGGTGCTCGTGGGAACAAGGGGATGGGGTGTAGCGCCCACAACCCATGGTGGAGGGAAAGAGTTGACTAAATGAAAAACACACATATGATGTGTGTAAAAAGCACATGCGGCAGGCGGATGCCTGAAGGCAGAGCCAACTGTTGTAGGCCGAGTAAGTGGTCTTGGGAACTGGCTATGACCCACGATGTAGATCTTAATGCTCGGCGACCGGCCTCAGTGTGCAGGCCATTTTATCAAGGTGCCTTCACTGACTCCTAGCCGGGTGCCACATTCCCTAGCGCACATAGACTTCCCCAACGGTCGGGCACCTTCCCGAGGCGTACTGTCCACAGCCGAGACGTGCTCCGTCTCATCTAACCAGCAGAAATGGACCTACTTCCACTTCCGGCCCTACACGCCCTACCCTCACCACCCGTGGACTGAGACTGACCCTGCTCTGGCCCGGGGCGGCGAACCGAGGAACAGACTGGAAAGATACCGCAGGCCGCGGCCTGGGTCTCGGGGCATCCCCCGGAGGCGAGGACCGGGCAGATCGGCCTCCGGCCGCCGACTCGCACAAGACTAGCGCCGCCACCCGCCACACTCGCGAACCAGAAGCTCTAACAACGAAAGGTTGTCCAACCTACCCCGTGATACTGTAGCCCCTCGTCTTCCAACCCGGAAGTATTGTGGAGACGGAAGTACTGTACTGACTTCCGGCCCGCTCCGCATCCGGCTGCCATAGTAACATGGCGGCGCGCAAGGATTGAACGCATGCGTAGTTGCTTGCCTATAGTCCTGATTTAGGGAAAAGAGTTAAAGCGTGTCCCACTAATTAAGCAGGCCAGAAGCAAAGGCCGGTATATGTGAGTTCGAAGCAAGCCTGATCTATATAGCGAGTTTGAGACCAGAGTATGTAGTGAGACCCTGTCTCAAAAAACGAACAGCAATAACAAAACCAACAAAACAAAAACCCCGAAAAACAGCAAATTGTAGGGGGAAAGTCACAAAATTTAGGAGAAAAATAAATATAAAAAACTCAAAAAACCAAAACAAATTAATAAAATAAAATAAAATAAAAAGCTGGGCTCCAAGCAGTGGTGGCGTGTGCCTTTAATCCCGGCATTTGAGAGGCAGAAACAGGCCTATCTCTGTGAGTTCAAGGCCAGCCTGGTCTACCGGAGAGAGTTCCAGGAATGCTCCAAAGCTACAGAGAAAACCTGTCTTGAACAACCATTAATAATAATAATAATAATAATAATAATAATAATAATAATAAAAAATTCGGCCACTGGTGACACATGCTTTTAATCCTAAGCACTCAGGAGGCAGAGGAGACAGGTTTATTTATGGCCAGCCTTGTCTACAGACCTACAGAATTAATTCTAGGATAGCTAAGATTACACAAAGAAACCTTATCTTAAAATACAAAAAGCAAAAAGAAAAGAAAATCAAATCTTTAATTGAGCCATCAAATCAGGGCTATCATCTCTATCAACTTTTTGTGTGGCTAACAAAACGTGGAAAGTCTTCTCTGTTTTTGTTTGTCAGTTTGAGATGGTCTCCTGTAGTCCAGAGTATCTTCAAACTCACTGTGTATTCTCTGTGTAGCTGATGCTGACCTTGAATTTTTCATTTCCCTACCTCCACCTACAGTGCTGGAGTAACAAGCATGTACCAGCATACCAGGTTTGTTGTAGTGCTGATCTCAAGGCTGTGTGTGTGTGTGCTAAAGAAACACCTTACCAACTGAGATAAATACCAGCCTAAAAGCTGTAGGTTTTCTCAGTTATTCTCTCTCTCCCTCCCTCCCTCCCTCCCTCCCTCCCTCCCTCCCTCCCTCCCTCCCCCTCTCTCTGTCTCTCTCTCTGTCTCTCTCTCTCTCTTGTTTTGTTGAAACAGGGTTTCTCTGTATAAATAGCTCTGGCTGGTCTTGAACTCGCAGAGATCTGCCTGCCTCTGCCTCCTGGAGTGCTGGTATTAAAGGTGTGCGCCGCCTCCACCAGTTTCTGTCCCACCAGGTCCCACATCTGTTTAGTCCCCAATAAACACAAAAAGGCCTACATTAATTATAAACTGATTGGCCCAGTAGCTCAGGCTTCTTATTAACTCTTATAACTTGTATTAGCCCATAATTCTTGTCTGCGTTAGCCACATAGTTTGGTACTTTTTGGGTGAGGCAGTCACATCTTGCTTGCCTGTGTCTGGTTTCCTTTTCATCTGGGTGACTGCAGACTGAAACTTCCCTCTTCCCAGAATTCCCAGAATTCTCATTGCCCCACCTCTACTTCTTGCCTGGTCACCCCGCCTGTACTTCCTGCCTGGCTACTGGCCAATCAGCATTTATTTAAAATACAAGTGACAGGGTACAGACCATTGTCCCACAGCACACCACCACCTGACTCTCATTTACTCATAAACAACCCCATGTTGTAGGTATCATTATTAGGCAATACAGCGTCAGTCCCATCCTGTAATGAGAAAACTGAGGCTTTTGGTGACTTGACAAGATCGGGCCCAGGGTTCCAACCCATGCTTTCCCCCTCTACTTTGCTCTTCTGCCTTTCTCCAAATTGCTGTGACTTCCTCTGTGTGAGCGTCTAAGAACCTTTGATGAAAAGGGGCCAGGGAGATGGTTTAGTGGTTAAGAGCACTTACTGCTTTTCCAGAAAACACAAGTTCATTTCCCAGTACCTGCTTGGTGGCTTACAGCTGTCCGTAACTCCAGTTCCAGAGAACTCAACACCCTCTTCTGACCTCCTTAGGCACTATGTGTGCACATGGTGCACACACATACGACATGCAGGCAAACTATTCATACACATTAAAAAAATAAATCTTAGCCAGGTGGTGGTAGCACATGCCTATAAACCCAGCTCTCGGGAGGCGGAGGAAGGTGAATCCCTGTGAGTTTGAGGCCAGCCTGGTCTACAAGAGCTATTTCCAGGACAGGCACCAAAGCTACACAGAAACCTTGTCTCAACCCCCCCAATAAATAAAAATAAAAATAAAAATAAATCTTTAAAAAGTGTACAATCTACCAGGTGTAGTAACAAATGCTTGCAATCCCAGCACTTGTAAGACTGAGGCAGGAGGATGATAGGTTTGGGTTACACAGTGAAGCAGTCTGGATAAATTGTAAATACATACACCATGTCTTTGTCAAACCTTGCCTAAGTATCTGGATGTCTGTGTTTTCTGCTCTAAAGCCTTGAAGTTCAGATTGGTTGCCAGTGCATCTTGCTCCATGGTGAACTCAGGGCCTTGTGAAAGTGGATATTTTCATATTTTCACTTTTAATGAAGATACTGAGGGTAGACCAATGAACTCACAAAAGACTCATACTGGCAGGGAGCTTAGATTTCAGGTCCCAAATCACCCAGGAAGCTGGAGAGATGGCCCAGAGGTTAAGAGCATTGGCTGCTCTTCCAGAGGACCCAATTTTAATTCTCAGCACCCAATGACAACTTACCACTTTCCAAAACTCCAGTTTCCGGGTATCTGATGCCCCCTTCTTGCCTCTGTGTGTACTGCATGTATGTGGTGCACAGGCATTCATGTAGGCAAAATGCCCATACACATAAAGTATTTTTAAAAAAGAATCCCTACCTTTGCATATGGACTATATATTAGACACCATTAATGTACCACATTAAAATCCATGGACACGGAGCTGGAGAGGTGGCTTATTGTTTAAGCACACTTGTTGCCCTTGCTGAGAACCTAGCACCCATATGGTAGTTCATAAGCATTCATAACTCCAGTTCCAGGGCATCCAACAACCTCTTCTGACTTCTGCAGGCATCAAGCATGGAGAGGTGTACAAACACATATGCAGGCAAAACACTCATACACATAAATACATTTTAAAAACTGTTTTTATAAAGGAGTTATGGATATGCTAAACATCATTGCAAATGCCTTTAATTTCAACAACCAGGCACCAGAGGCAAGTGGAGTTCCAGGCCAGGCTGGCCTACACTGTGAGTTCCAGGTCAGCCAGGGCTACATAGTAATTCCGTCTGTATTAATCAGTATTCTCTAGAGTCATAGAACTTAGTCTCTCTCTCTCTCTCTCTCTCTATCTCTCTCTCTCTCTCTCTCTCTCTCTCCCGTGTGTGTGTCCATATATATGTAGAGGAATTTGTTGTGATGACTTACAGGCTGCAGTCCAACAATGGCTAGTTGTGAATGAGAAGTCCAAGAATCTAGTAGGTGCTCAACCCCATGAGATTGGGTGGCTCGGCTGATCTCCTGTCTATGCTGGAATCCTGAAGTAGGCTCCAATGCCAGTGAAGGAATGGATGTATTGGCAAGGTGAGGGCAAGCAGGAGAACAAACCCTTCCTTCTTCCACTGTCTTTACATAGGCTTCCAACAGGTGTGGCCCAGATTAAAGGTGCGTGTCTTCACACCTCAAGGTATGGATTAAAGGCCTGTGTCTTCTTGTCTCAAGATCCAGATCACAAGTGTGCCCTCCACTTCTAGATTGTAGTTGACAACCAAGAACAGCCATCACATCCTCTCATTATCAGTAGACATGATAAGGACAGAGTCATGTATGAAATTACCCTTGACAATTAATGGTTCTTGGGGGATGCTCTATGCCTTACTGTACAGACACAGGTAATGGTTCTTAACCAAATCCACCTGTGCTCAGGCAAGCAATCTTAATTAAATTCAGTGGGGGCACAAACTAAGACATGAAAGTAGAAGAGGGTTTTGTTGGAAAAAAGAGGGGGTTCAGCAAACGGAGAGAGGGACCAGAGTATAATAGGATCAAAGTGTATTATATGTACATATGAAAATGAAATAAGTCTTCAAAAATACCTCCCAAAGAAAATGCCCTTGATACAGGATGAAGTTTTTAGCGTCTGCAATGGTTTGAATGAGAATAGCTACATCTATATGAACACTTGGTATCCAGTTGGTGGCACTGTTTGGGGAGGTCTAGGAGGTGTGGCCTTAGTGGAGGAGTATGTCTCTGGGGTTTCAAAGCCTCCTGCCATTCCCAGTGTATTCTCGCCCTCTCTTCCTCTTCCTCTCTCCTTCTCCCCTTCTCCCTTTCTCTCCCTCTCCCCCTCTCCTTCTCCGTTTCTCTCTCTCTCTTTCTCCCCCTCTGTCTCCCTCTCTCCCTTTCTCCCTCTCTCTCTCCTTCTCTCTCCCTCTCTCCCCTCCCACCCCCACCTTTCCTGCATGATTGGGGTTCAGTTGAGATCTCAGCAACTTCTTCCAGTCCCCATGCTAACCTGCCACAATGGGTCCTTATCCCTTTAGAACCATAAGCACAAATAAACTCTTCCTTCTGTAAGTCCCTCCTTGTCATGGTGTTTTATCACACCAGCAGAACAGGAACTAATACACAATATAGCACTGTTTGAGGTAGTTTCAAGCACCTCAGCAGTGTGTGTGCGCACTTGTGTGCTCATGTGCATGTACGTGAGCCCACTCAAACAAGTAGCAATGTGACAGTACAAAGGCTTGTGACTCCAGGCGAAGCCTCAGATTTGTATCGAACTCATTGTATTCAGTTAAAAATATATGGGTATGAGTGTCTTCCTTGTGTTTGTATGCCATGTGTGTACTTGGTGCCTGAGAAGGCCAGAAGATGGCATCAGATCCCTTGAAACTTGGAATTACTGACTCTTTTGAGCCACTAAGTGGGTACTTGGAATCAAATCCAGGTCCTTGGCAGGAACAGCAAATCCTTCTAACTGTTGAGCCATTTCTCCACTCCCCCCCACCAATTTTTAACTCTCTAGTAGGTTTGAATTTTTTTCAAGTCAGGTTTTCTCTGCATATCTTTTGCTGTCCTGGAACTCACTCTGTAGACCAGGCTGGTCTTGAACTCACAGAAATCTGCCTGCCTCTGCCTCCTGAGTGCTGGGATTAAAGACATGTGCCTCCATGCCTATCTTGGATTTTTTTTTAGATATAAAATTTCTGAAGCGAGAGGTAATATGAGAGTTGCCAAGATAAGATGAGATGGTCCTTCAGGGTTTCCGCTTCACAGAAGAAACTGCCAGACATTCTGCAGGACACAGAAGAAAGCAACTGACGAACTTTGCCAGTACAAGGCAGAGCAGATCTCCAATTCCCTGCTTCACTAAAAAGTTCAGATGCTTTGGACCTGTAGGATGAAGATGGATGCCCCAACGTTACAGAAGAACTTTGGGTGACTACTGTCCAGGCAGTGGGATGTCTCTGTTAATTCTTCAGTTTTTGAAGTTGCTTACAATGCACTTTCTATTTAGTTAGGTGATATTATATACTTTAGGGGGTCTATTATGGTATTGAACACTAGATAGTTATAATTATAGTTTTTCTTAATTATGATGAAGGATGAATTAGATATAGAGCTTGGACTCTCAAAGATAGACTAGATGATAAAGTATTTACTTTAGTTTTGCCAAATACAAACGGATTAAATATTGTTACTATGGTTATTGCTTGATAACTGTTTTGCTATATATATCAAAACATATAATTTTACTATGTTAAAGTTAAAAACCTTCCTCTTTAATTTGACAGAAAAGGGGAAATGATGTAGGATGTCTTCATGTATTCTGCGACTATGTGTTTCTCTTATTGATTGATAAATAAAACTGTTTCGACCAATGGCCAGGCAGAATATGCCTAGGAGGGAAATTGAAGCAAAGATAGGGAGAGAGAAGGCAGAGTCGGGGAGATGCCATGTAGCCACAAGGGTAGCGAGATGCCAGGGCATCACAGGTAAGTCACATCCACATGGCAATACACAGATTAATAGAAATGGGTTAATTTATAGATAGAGCTAGCCAATAAGAAGCCTGAGCCATCAGCCAAACAATTGGAACCAATATTAAGCCCCAGGTGGTTATTTCATCAGTAGCTGTGGGGACCTGGTAGGTTGAGAGAAACTGGTCCATTGATGTTATGCCCAAATCCGGAAAGTCCCCCAAAAGCCAACAAGGAGACCAAGTCTTGTATGTAAAAGCAAAGAGCCTTTATTTTATGCCAGTTTGCACACTTGGTCTCTCCACATGTCCAACGTATTGGAATAATAAACAGAGAGCCCCGAGCTCAGTTAGAGTTGGGTTTTTATAATAGTAAAGGTGTAAGTGAGGGGTTTCTGAGGCTCAGGACCCCTGATTGGCTGACATTTGTCTAGAGGTGTCCTGGTGAATGTGTATTGGCAGGTGATCCTTTCTACAGCGGTTGAAACGTTAGGCATTTCCTTTGGATGGTCTGTTCTTGGGTAGTGCTCAGGTAATCTTAGTTTATGGTCCTTTCTGCAACCAGGTATTGTTTCCAGGTAAACTACTGGGACTCAGGCCTCCATTAAACTTATCGATGGCTGAGTTCTACTCTGGCAGGTGATAATGATTGGAAGTAAAGAACTTCCTTTGGGTGATCTGTTCATATTTAACTTATCATGGCTGGCTTCCACAGTGGGACCAGCGGAACGGAGAAAAATCTACTGTTATTCCTTATGCTCTGGTCCCTTTAAGAGCTAACCATGCCCACTCCCAGCCACTTTTGACCTCCCTCGCTGCCATCTTAACTCTCTCTCTTTCTGTCCCCTGTCTCTTGGTGTGTGCACATGTGTCTCTGTCTCTCCCTATGTTTCTCTCCATGTCTCTCTGTTTTCCTTGTCTTTAAGTAATAAATGTCTCCCTCTTCTTTAAGTAATAAATGTTTAGCTTTATGTATAGCCTTATATCCATTTACTCTGCTGTCCACCGCATCCAGCCGCCTGACTCTGCCGCTTGCCCGGGGAACCTGCACTGCTCTGGCGGCAGCCTCTGCCTGGCTCGCAGGCCACTCGGGGCATCCCAACATCATATTTTTTTAAAGAACAATATCTACAAATTTCAGGTTGGAGGCTAGAGAGATGACTCATCAGTTAAGAGCACTGATTGCTCTTCAAGAGGTTCTGAGTTTAATTCTCAGTACCTGTGTGGTAGTTCACAACTGTAATTCCAATATCTGACACCCTCATATATACATGCAGGCAAAACACCAGTGCACATAAAACAAATTTTTAAAAAAATGCACCCATTTAATTTTTTCCAGGTTGTAGGGTTGGTAAACCTTTAAGAATAGTCTCAGATGCCATTTCCAGATGGGTTTTTATGCTTTATATTTATTTATTTACTTATTTGGTGTGTGTGTGTATGCACACGTGTGCCACAGCATTTGTGTGGAAATCAGGGGACAATCTGGAAGTGTGCCCTTCCACCATATAGGTCCCGAGAATCAAATTGGTTGTCAGGCTTGGCATCTTGAGCCATTTCTCTTGCCCCATTTCAGATTTTCTAAAAAATATTTACTTGTTTACAAAGATTTACTTTGTCTTCCTGTACATCTGCATGACAGAAGAGGACATCAGATCCCGTTGTCGACGGTTGTGAGCCGCTGTATGGTTGCTGGGAGTTGAACTCACGACCCGTGGAAGGGCAACATGTTCTGTACGCTGAGCAACTCTCCAGCCCCAATTTCAGATTTTCTTAGTTAACCAAGCCCACGGTCCTGAGATTTTCAGCTCCCCCGTCCTCATTTGGTTGTGGAATAAGACACTATTGGGCTTTTTTCCCCCTTCCTTTCCACCCAATTCACAAAGACAGGGGAAGGAGAATCCAACAGGGAAACTGGTTTAGGACCACACGGTGGGTTAGCATGGACACCAAGCCTAGAATGCTTGTTTCTATTGCAACATCAACATGTTAGTGTGATATCCAGGGGAGAGAGAGGGCGAAAGCTAAGGCTCTCTAGAACCTTCCGCTTTTAACACAATTTAGATTTGATTCTTGGGTTTTCCTATGTCGATTTGAGAAAATTCTAAAAGGTTTCTGTTAGGGCTGTTACACAGATAAACCCTGCCTCGAAAGCCAAAAAAAAAAAAAAAAAAAAAAAAAAAAGTGTGTGTGTCTTTGGTTGCCAAGAATTTCAAGAAAGGAAACCGGAAGCTCCTGTGCCGTTGGCGTCCCGTCACCAAGGAGACGGGCCACTCCATTTCTTTGCAAGGGCTAGTGTAAATAGTCTTTCCCCTTCCAGTCTGCAGCAAGGTGCCTAAATCAATTCAAAGAACTTGGCAGGGTTTACGCGCTCCGGGCGGGCTCCGCAGGTGGTCGCGCTCCACTTTCGAACTTGCCTGGCCGCGGGGTGCACCCCCTGTCCGTGTGGTGCAGCCCGGAGCCACGCGCGTGGGGCGAGAGTCCCCATGTAGGGCAGAACTCTGTGGGCTTGCATCTCGGAGATCAGGGTCTGATCTCGGAGGTCCCCAGGATGCCAGGTCAGGAAAAGTCCCGGCAAGACTTCACGCGATGGAAGAAGAAGAAGCAACCCGTGCACCGCACGGTCAGCCAGATCTGCCCGCCGCCCCGACGGCCGCTGGTCGTGGCAGACATCCGACCGGGCATGGAGAACGAGAGGCTGGGGGTCGTGCGTGACTCCATGTTTCAGAACCCGCTCATCGTCAAGGTGAGCGCTCGGGCGCGCTCGTCCCCTCCCTAGGCACCAACGCTGCCGATGGGTTCCAGCTGCTGAGCCCTCTGGTCTCAGGGCTCGGGGTCTAGGCGCAGTGTCGGAAACCAGCTCTAGGCGGGACAGGTATGGACGGACAGTCGGCAGTCGCGGCCGGTCTCTAAGCCTCAGTGCCCTTAAGTGACACACATTAGCGGAAGACTATGAGTAGGGCAATCCCTGCGGGGCTTGATAAACCCACAGGGTGACAGACAGGTCGCAGGCACCCTTTCATGAGCTTGCCACCCCAAGATTCACTTTTCCCAGCACCTTTGGTCTACTGTGCAGCAGGTGCTCCGGGGCTCTCGTGGAAACCTTAAGTGTGTGTGTGGGAGGTCCAAATACTCTTTGAGGCCTGGCCAGCACTCGCGTGCGAGCAGCGTTATGGCTGAATCACCTTCCCTTTTAGTGCCGGACCTCTGTGCTTTAATCTGTTTTCCCGCCTGGTTGAAAATTCCACGTGGGCGTTGCTCTGCGCCTAAGTGCGGCGAGACAGGAAAAGTCAAGTTAAAGTTTAGCTTTCGCCACTAGAGAGCAGTGTGCTTTTAAGAATGTATTCAGTTTCCCAGGTTCCGGGTGCGGAGGGTGATGGGCGCGCTGATGGTAACCATGGATTCAGCAATCATGATTTCTCTGACTCCGGGCACTGATTAGAACCCAGAGTGGTGCGATCTCTCGCTCTTTCCCTTCCTCCTTTCCTCTTTCTCTTTCTTCTTTTTCTTCCCTCCCCTTCCTCTTTTCCCTTTCTTCCTTTTCCCCCCTCCCTTCCCCAACCTGAAGGGAACCTGGCTTTTCTTGGCTGTGCTATAACTGGCTGCATTCTTTGACTCCTGGGAAATCATTGACGCTCCTGGACCTTTCTGGGCTAGTTAATGTTCGCAGCAGGACGGAAGTTAGGTGCAGTATAGGGTGCAGCAGCATCCTTTGCACCAGACTTCTGAGATGGCTCCCCAGTGCGACAGAACCTTTGCTTACTTCTTGGAGAGCTGACCTCAGCAGGCACGTGGGACAGACGGTTGGGATTTACTGTCGTGGGCCAAGGACACAATCAAGGACCACCTATCAGTGACTGCTCTGCTGTCCAGCCATTGCTTTAATCAGCTGTCACTGGTGTGCAACTCCTTCCCACTTAAATATTAGATGAAGGGCTCTACAGAGTCGCTGCCACAGTGAATTCTTGCGTAATGTTCTCTTCAAGTGACACATGTATGTCTGCATACACATACATTATACATGTATAGCAAAAACACGTGTTCTGTATAGCATACTATATGTTCAGCACTTGTTCATGGATGTGTGAACTACAATGCATGTAAATACGGTATATGAAGCACCCCTCTCATCCCCCTTTGCTTCCCCCCCCCCCCCCCCCCCCCCCGTTATGTCAAGGACAGCATTTAAACTGTAAGGTGGCACCAGCTCAACAGCCTTCCGGATAGATTCCATCCTTGTTTCTGGAGCTGGAGTTTAGGAATGATCATTTTTTACAAAGTGTTGGTGGTGATTGATCCACCAATGGGGTTCTGTTTTCAGGCTGTCCTGGTCCATGGTGATCACCAGTGCAGGGTCCTGTTGCTTCTTGGTGACAGCAGGGGGCAGTGTTTCCCTCCAACTCTGTCCTTGGTCTTTGAAGCACCGGTGGTGGTTAGGATGATGATGTCCGCATTCAATATTTACCCCTTTCTGTAAGATCTTCCGTCAAAACCCAGCCTGCTTTAAGGATGGCAGAGAGGGAATGTGCAAAGGAAGCTGAGCCTCTCCTTGTTGCCAGAGCTCCCTATAAGCCGGTGCATGGGGAAATTGTCTGCCAGGCTTTTGATTCCAGGTTCTACCAGAGCTGGCTTAAAAGCCACGCCACTGCATCCCAGCCAGCTTTCTCTATGTAAAGAAAATCTGAATTCTGAAACATTGGGAGTTTGGGCTTCAAAGAAAACGGAAATAATAAAAGTAGTTACGGTTCCAGAACATTAAAAAAAATATACAGTTCTATAATTTCTCCTGTGCTTGAGTTGTAGGCTCCTTTACGGAGGTTTCTAGTTTTGTTGGCCCCAGTGTGGGGGTGAATCCCTCCTCCTCGTGTGAGTATGCTTGGGTCTGGTGTCTTTGGGGATGATGGGAACTGAGTTGTATTTTACCATTGTCTCTTCCTGAGCCTGAAGAAGTGCATCTCTATCAGATGATATGGCACCCTGGAAATATTTATTTCACCGCATGAGAAGGCCGTCACACACATCATTTCCTCTCATGGCAAGGTTCAGCATTTTTTTTGTTTGTTCCTTTTCTTTTCTTCTTCTTTTTCTCCCAGTTCAAATGCATCCAAACAAATACAGTCCTGGTATTTCCCACCCATGGAATTTGCCAGAAAGTATCTGCATCAGTTATTCAAAAACATGTCTTCAAGAGGCCGCAGCAATCAGAGGAAAGGGGAAAACCTCAGATTTGCAAGCAGGTGTTTTTATCTATAGACACTCACCAACTGATCACCTCGCGGAAACCCAAGCAAACTGCTTGTTTAATGGCAGTTAATTGCGGCAAGATGGTGTTTCATGCAACCACAAAAGTAATGTAAATAGTTTCCATTGGCAAGGGCTTCTCTATTGTCAAGTGATGTGCAGCCAACCAGCTTCCCCTTCAGGGTGACTCTGTGGGAAGTATAAAATTAAATTGAGAAAGAACCTAGCTTCACCCTGCTTGATGCTGGTTCCCCTAGAATCTGGAGACCGCAACATAGAATCCTGCCACAGCAGCCTTCCAGGCTGCCTCACAAAACCTGTCAGGGTGTCCCCTTCCCACTGCGGCAACTTGGCTGATACCCTGTCAATACAATTACGGGGAGAGGCTGCGCGGTTTGCTCCGCTGACAGCTCTGAGTCTGCTGTCGCCCCAGAGAGGCAGGTTGCTGCGCAGGAGTGGGACTGATTGAATCCAGCACCCTCAGAAAGTACAAATGATCAGGGCACCTGATTTTTTTCATAATTTATTAGTGACTTTGTTTTTTTCTTTCCTGTGGGGGCTTATGTCACAAATAAGAAGAGCACACATTTGTAAAATAAAGTAATAGAATCAAGCATTTGAGGCTAGAAGGAAGTTTGCCGGCATCAAATGTATCTCCTTTCTGGAGGTTTAGGGGCCTCCACTCAGGGGAAGACACTCACCCTGGGGTGCTGCTGTGACCTGGTATCAGAAGTGGGAGGAGGCCCCAGTCTCCTGAATCACCACCTCATGCTGTTTTGGCCACAAGCCATGACTAATTAATCAAGGGTAACCCAGGTGTGGCACATCTTGTAGAATGTCGAAAGTGCACACAAGTGAGTCTCACCTAGCACCATCCACTCACTGTCCCTGCAGAAGTCAGCAATATGGATTCCTCGGGGTTTTTAATGTTTAGTAGGTGCGGGGGTTTCATCCTAAGCTGGGGTGGGGGGCATAGAAACAAGTTCAGAGCTTAGCCTCTGCCCACAGGGACTTGACCATTTAGAGTTTACCTGGAGAAATAAGATACACACAGAGAGATCCAGGCACACACAGAATCATATGTACAGGCATGTAGACACACACAAATTTACCACTGGACATATACACACAGACACAAAAGCACAGGTACACATATAAAAGAAGTCAAATAATGTCACAGGTCACCTCCTCTGAGTTTTCCAGTGAAGTACAAGCCCAGGGCATTCAGTTTTAGGGAGAGGTTATCGTAAGAAGGTCCATGTCAGGGATCAGGAGACTGGTAAAGCCAGTCCTCTGTGCAAAGTGATTCCGCTCTTCCTTCGACTCCAAGCATTAGGGGCTGTTCACGCCAACTCAAGTTCTAGTTCATAAGACTCAGTGCTGCGTTGTTGTTGTCATTACCAGCACAAGGAAGTGTTTATCCAGAGCAAGTGTGTTCAAATTGGATGCTCTACAAAGCCAGGCAAGCACACCATGCCCACTAATAGCCTAACTCCTCGAATAAATATTAATGCTGGTGAGCATAAACACGGAGACAGAGATGGGCATTAGGAAGGCAGGCTGTCCAAAGCCCGCCTGCACAAAGATACCAATGTTTTCATTACAGGGTGGGAAAATATTGTGTGTGGTCTGTCTGCCGAAGAGAATATGGCTGCGATCGCTCAGCTCCTTTACAGTCAATTACAGTGTAATAGGAGGAAATGAAATGTTAGTGCGGAGTTAAAACCCATCCTGTGGTTCACTCTGGGCTGGATGCACTGCTGTGGGTTTATCCATCCTTGTTTTCTCCATTCCTTCCTTGTCTTCTCCCTCCTCCCTTCCTCCCCCTTCCCTCCTCCTCTCCCCTCCTCCCTTCTCCCCTCTTTTCCTCTTCCTCTCCCTCCCCTCTTCCCTTTCTTTCTCCTCCTCTCCCTCTTCCTTCTTGTGAGTGTGTGCATGTTTGTGTGTGCGCACACTACCGCATGTGTATGTGTGTTTGTGCATACCTGTGTGAATGTTTGTGTGTGTATGTGTGCAGAGGTCAGAGGTCAACCTCAGGTGGTGTTTTTCAGAAGCCATCCACATTGGTTTTGAGACAGGATCTCACTAACCTGGAACTCAACAAGTAGGTTAGTCTGACCGGCCAGGAGCCCCAGGGATCCACCCATCTTCACCTCCTAAAAACTGGGATTACAAGTGAGAGCCACCTTGTCAAGTTTCTTTCTTTCTCTCTTTCTTTCTCCTTTCTTTCTTTCTTTCTTTCTTTCTTTCTTTCTTTCTTTCCTTCCTTCCTTCCTTCCTCCTTCCTTCCTTCCTTCCTTCCTTCCTTCCTTCCTTCCTTCCTTCCTTTCTTTCTTATGGTTGTCCCCTTTTCCTCATTTAAATCAAAGCTTCCTTCTGGCTAATGCCCAGCCTCATCCTTCAGGGGGCAGCAGATGAAGCAGTGAATAAATCCCACTGCCTAAGTCTGTGACCATTCCAGAGAGAAGAGCTGCCCTCTCTGAGCCTGGCTCCTCAGTGCAGTCCCCAGGGCAGCTGCCTCCTCCACTGGCTCCTCACTGCAGTTCCCAGGGCAGCTGCCCCGGCATAGCTGCAGAGTCACCTTTCTCTTCTGTCTCTTAGCACAAGGGGGTGCACGAATGAAGACAAGACCTCAGAACTGGGGTTCTTCCCATTAAACCCAGCCACCCTCTGATCATGTGACCCTCAGAACACTGCTGGGGCTTGAAGGGCAGGCTGATCCTTCAGGAAGAACACTGAGACTTGGGTGGACGGGTCAGCGGTCATTCCTTGTAGCTTTTGGAACACTCTGGACCCAGTGCTGACTGCTATGCATGTCAGGTTCTTTCGCCTTTTGTTTACTTGTGTGGTGATCGGAGGGCACCTTCCAAAGTTCTCTGACCCCGTGTGGCTTCCGGGGATAGAACTCAGGGCATTGCATTTGTACAGTAAGTTCTTTAACCAGATGATCAGCTCTCTGCCTTCAAACCCTGTTTCCTATTGCAGTGGTTTCAAACCTTTCTAGGAGTCCCAGAAGCCTTGGAGAGCTCACAAAAGAAGTGATCCTATTTTTAAGACTGCATCTAGACTGAGGGTGTAGAGCTGTGCCTAGTGTGTGTGTATTGCTACGCTCCACCCCCACTCAGTGCCATAAAGTAAATAGACACCAGACAATCACTCAGAGCATGCTTATATACACACCTTTATGCCAGCAGAGGACATCAGATCCCACTACAGATGGCTGCGAGCCACCATGTGGGTGCTGGGAACTGAATTCAGGACCTTTGGAAGAGCAGCCAGTGCTTTTAACCTCTTCAACCCACATCTTCATTTTCAAAGCTTAAGAAGAAAACAAATCTCATTAAAAGCATCCCGCATGAAACCATTCACGCGGGCTCTCCAATATTGTAGCTGCACAGGTCTAGTTCTGGGCTGTTGGCTTTGCATTCCTGTTTGGGAGCCTTGTGAATGTGTTTCACCTGGGAAGATTGGGCCTTTCCCAGTCTGAGACTTTCCATTCTTGCAGGAAAGTCACAGAACTTTGTCCTAGCCCTCGAGACCTGGATGTGTTAAACCCAGCGATGCACTTGCTGGACTCTCCCTCCTGCCTGGTGACCTTCAGGGTGGCAGGCAAAACAAAGGGGGCACAGCACCAAGAATGTGCAGCCTCTGTCAGGTTTTAGCAAATACAGCAACTCTTGTTGTTTGCTGCCTTCAAACAAATGCCAAGGAAATTAACCTTCCAAGCAACTGCTGGCCAGTGGCTACAATTCAACTTTAAGCGCAAATGTCCCCTGGCTTCTTGTTCAAGTTCTTCCATCAGTGCCAATGAGGACACAATTCCAAGTTGGCTAGGCAGGTATGAAGCTGAGCTCCCTTATGGAGGGGAGGTCACTAGAGTGGTTCTGGAGCCAACAGATGCCAGCCACTTGCTTGTTCTGCCACCCAGGGGTGGGAGGTGTTATCTCCGAGACTCCAAGATTCCGTTTCTTCTATCAGTGAGGAGACCAGAGTTGGGACCTGGTCATGGGAGAGTAATGAGGATTCCATGGGATCACTAGGTCGTGGCTAGCCATGGGTGCCCCCAGAGAGCACTTTAAAAGCAAGTTCTTTGGTTTTCTATGCACCTCATCACAAATACTTTTGTTCCTTAAGGCAACCCTTGTGTACTGAGCTGTTGATGGGAGGTAAATGGTAAGGGCTGAAGCGATGGCTCAGCAATTAAGAGTGCTCACTGGGAACTTGCAGGGGAGTGGGGTTCAGTTCCCAGCACCCATGGAGGTGGCTTCCAACTACCTGTAGCTCTAGCTCCAAGCGATTTTACTCCCTCTTCTGATCTCCTCAAGCACCTGCACACATGTGGTGCATATAAACTCACACAGGTACACACACATACTTTTTTTTAATAAAAAAATCTAAATGTAATGTTGAGTCTAAACACAGTGAGTTTTCATGTTTACCAAGTGCTGATGGCTTATCTCAGTGTGTGCTGTAACTGAGCAACGCTGTCTCTTACCCCAGACTTTCTTACCCTACCCTAGAGCCAACAGCATCTGCTGGTTAAGCCAGATGAAGAGCTCTGCTGGGATTGTCTTACCCACATGTCCAGGCTCTGGTGAAGACTGGTGGGGATGGGATGCTACCTCATAGAAACAGGAAAACACTTGTGAGACGTTGATGGCTCTAAGCTGAGGAGGGCAGTTTTACTCAGTGATACGTACTTTGGAGATCAACGGACTCCAAGGAACTTACTTCTAGAACTCATAGCTTTGGTTAGTGAAGCTGGCGGGGAGGTGCTGCCAGCCCCTCCTTAGTGGGCAGAGGTCACAGATGCTGCTCAATTTGTCATAATGTGAAACCAGCCCCTCCCGCCTGAATCAAGGAATTAGTCTCCAAATGTCAACAGTTTTGAGGTCTAGGGACCTTGAACTAGAAGCCCTAAGCAAAAGTGGGGGGCTTGTTTGTAGCTCAACACAGCCTCTGGAAAATCTAATGTAGACTCATGGAAACCAAACAGTTAGTCTGAACTGCTTCTCTCATTGCTTGCTTCTGCCCGTCCTCCCTGATGGCTGATGCTATTTTAAACCTCCTCCTTCAGTCCATTTCTTTCCCCTTAGTGATGTTTGTCTGCAACTTGTCTGCTTCAATCCCTGCCCACATCGCAATTTAAGAAAAATAATATTTTTCAGCCTTCTTACGGTGTGGCTCAATAACTCATTAAGTAAACTCATTAGCCAAGAGACCGGTTTGTTGAGCAATCACTGACTGGTGTATGAGCTTTGCGCCCCTGCCCTTCAAACTTCCAGGGTCCTGTTTCACTCTGCATGAACTAAGTTAGGATTTCAAGTGGAGGATTGATGAAGGGTGGAAAAATTAAGCTCACAGTGGGTCAGCACCCCATGGCACATCTTGCGCTCACCACATTTCAGGGAAACAGGAGCGCGTTTTAGAAGGAAAACAGCTGTAATGATCCACCCAGTAATTTGAAGGCACGCCAGGGGTGGGTCGAGAAACAGACGCGGGTCAATGAACTTAAAGTTCAGCGCAGGCAACACCCAGGAAGGGGGAAGGGTCTGTCAAAAGGACTGCAGAAAATACATAATGACCCCCAAAGAGGGAGTTTTGATCTTTTATAGGAACCAAACAATACGTATCTGGGAGGCGGGTGAACTCAGAAGCATGCAAGCTGAGTGTCTTTGTGTGGACGAGCACTCTTTGTGTTTTGTCTAAGGGAATAAAAGCATGCCCTTAGAAGCTCTTCGGTTTCAAGGGATGGATGGCCACACTGCTGCCAGCTGGCTGGCCATTTGCACGTGACCATAGAGCATCTAAAGTGGACCACTGCACCAGAGAAAAAGTCCCATTTTGCCGATGCTCGGATGTCACAGCCTTTCACGAAGTTGGGATGCCCGAAGAGCTCGCGGAGAGGCTGTGGCATTTGAGTGAAGGGGACGTTTGCTGCTGACTCCACCAGTTCCGTTTAGTGGACCAGAGTGAATTAGGCCATGCCACCACCTTAAGATGTCATTATTTGAATTTTGTAGAATTGCATTTCTATGTTCCCTCTGCCTTCTAGCAGGTCTCTTGAGAATACAGAAACTGGGTAGCTCAAGGTTTGAACACCTGTTTAGCTGGAGAGATCCTGGGTTCCATTCCTAGCACTGCAAAAGTAAACAAAATAACACAACAGAGCTTGGCTTTGGCTGTTGTTCGGTCTGGTTATGGAAGGCATTTGAAATTGATAATGAACACATCAGTCCGTGAGCAAATGTTTTATCGCCCTATGATGGGGAGGCCTGACTGGAAGCACAAGGGGTTTGAAGATCTGTGTCCAGTCGGCTGATAGTTTTGACCAGGGAATCACCAGTCTTTGAAAATTGGAACCAAGTTATTGAGGGTGGAAGGAGAGGAGAGGGAGGTCCAGGTCCACATTCAGAAGTCGAGGCAGGAGCAGAAAGGACTGTACAGCTGGTGTGGGTTGTCAAGTGAGTTGATTTGACTTGGGTATGGATGGGGGAGGAGCTGCTGGAGGGAGGCTGGACTGGGCAGATGTCGCATGACAGTCAGCAACGTGTAGGTGTTCCCAGGGAGAAGGACCGAACCTCCTCTGATTCTGTGAGGGCTAGGAAGGAATTGGTAGAAAATGGCAGTCTGCTGGGTGGTGGTGGCGCACACCTTTAATCCCAGCAGACAGGAGGCAGAGGTGGCTCTCTGTGAGTTCAAGGACAGCCTGTCCAAACAGAGCGAATTCCAGAAGAGGCTCCAAAGCTACAGAGAAACCCTGTCTCGAAAAACAAACAAACGAAAACCAAACCCAGCAGTCATTCTGTTGCATTTTAGCCAACGCTTCCTTTCTGAGCATGCCTTATGCACCTGGTGCAGGGATGGGTACAGATCTGGGCGTTGCTCTCACAGAGCTCACAACCCAGCAGGCAGAAGACAGACAAGAAAGAACAGCAAAGGCTTAGAAGCTACAGTAGCACCAATCAGGGTGGGATCCCTGCTCAGGGCTGTGGGCAGCAGGAAACAAGGGAGGTTTTGCAAGAAGATCAGAAGCTGTGTGCAGGGAGCTGGAGAGGTGAGAGCGGAGTCAGATTCCCCAAACAGGAAGCTTTAAGGTCACTCTTTAAATAATAAAGAATTTTGTTTGAGATAGTCTCATGTAGTCGGGCCTTGTCTTGAACTCACCGTGTAGTCAAGGATGGCTTTGAACTCCTGATTCTCCTGGATCCACCTCCTGAGTGCTGGGTTCCAGGCATGTGCTACAAAGCTTGGTTTTCTTTGAGTGGGGGTTGAACTCGGAGGATTGTGCTTGCCAGGCAGACACGCTACAAAGTCAGAATACAAAATGATAAATAGTTCCAGAAATCACGTACAGGAGCGTGGAAGAGGGCCTGGGCTAGTGAGTGAGCCTGAAGCTGGTGCCTCATTCGTCGCCGGGCCAGTCAGTGTTTGGCTGGGGGAGAAAAGTGTTCCAGAAGGGGGGCTAGTATCTATGTGGTGTGGTGGGGTGGAGGGGGCACCGGATAACTACAGTGGACTCCTTCGTTCCTCTCCTGGCTGTGTGTCATTTATGCATTCACTCATCCGGGTACTGTGTGCCACACACTTCCTCTGAATCAGGTGTGCCTGGCCCCGGGACTGCAGTGATGACCTCATGGTCTGTGTGGTGCATCTCTCGAGTCCTTCAGTCTCGTTTCCGAAACCCTGGCTTCCTCCTCCCCTTGCAGCCATCCCGAGCCCACACTAACTTCATACGCTCAGCCACTTGCCAGATATCTGTGCCCAGCTGTCTGTCCACCAGGGGCACCTCATGGGACAAGGTAGCCTTTGTCCCTGCAGCAGACAGGCCTTGGAAAACAGGCAGTAAGACCAGTATTCTTCAGGCTGCCGAGGGACCTGTTACCAGAGGCTAGACCCACGTGTAGGCTTTTAAGCCTGACCTCAGAAAAGTGGAGTGTTTGTGTTGTGTTTGGTAGCTGTTGAGAGGAAGCAATTCCAGGCAAAGTAATAGGTTTTGTGGAGTCGGGCAGTGGTGGCTTTAATCCCTGCACTCGGGAGGCAGAGACAGGAGGATCTCTGTGAGTTCAAGGCCAGCCTGGTCTACAGAGTGAGTTCCAGGACAGGCTCCAAAGCTATAGAGAAAACCTGTCTTGAAAAAAACAAACAAACAAAACAAACAAGAGAGTTTTTTGTGGCAGTGTATTCAGGGATAACCTGGCACCCTGGAGAAGGATGAGGGCAGGGTGGTCACCATGAGTCCCTGGGAACAGGAAGGGCTAAGATGAGGCTGTGTCTGGCCTGGAAAGACTTGAAGAACCCAAAGCTAAGGACTAAAGGACATAGACTCCAAAGGCCCCAGAGTCAGTTCCAGAGATCCACATCAGTCCCAGCCACTGTGCCTCTTCCTGCGCTGAGGGGCTTGGGCATCTAGGGACAGACAGAGGTGTGCAGGTCACTGTGTGTGATTGTTGAAGTGGGCGAGTTGGGAGCATCCTGGTCTTCTCAGCATCTTCTCAGGATGGCTGTTGGGAGCCAGATGATGGCAGGACATGTGCCTCACTGATGGGTTAGGGTTAGAATCTTCAATTTGTTTACTTTTTGCAAATTCCACAAGCCCGAGTCTGAAATGCTGCAATGTCACCGGCTGTTTGAGAGAACCTTCGGGAGAGGCTCTGAGGTCCCTTTGGGCTGAGTGCTATGGTTGCTTCCAAAAGCTTTATAAACTGTCACTGAAGATTTTGCCAGCTCTGGAGACACCCAGTGGGCTTGAATTCAGAGACTTAAGTAAATCTTTTAGACACTCCTCTTCCAAAAGGAAAGCAGGAGTCTGCCCCACGTTCCCGAGAGCCCCAGGCTTTCTTCCACAGTCCTGGTGGCAGGGTGCTCCTGGGTTTGGCTTCTTCCAGAGTGGGAATTCAAGGAAGAGGCTGAGCCCAGAATGTCACTGCTGACCTCCCAGAGGAATACTCCACGCTGAGCAAATGGGCCTTTTGACGCACCACGTCCCCTGTGCCTTTGCAGCATCTCTAAAAGGTGGCAGATACTCCTGTTCCTAGCTTACAGCTGTGAGACCGGGGCTTAGAGTTCACACAAAGTGCCTGAAGTCAGTCAGAGGAACCAGCCAAGCCAAGCGGGGACCCTACAGCACCAGGCCACAACAAAAGTACCAACCAAATCAGAAGAATTTAGTGACAGTGATGGCTGTCAGTCATAAAGAGCCTCTCAGGAGTCAAGCCATGCCCTCCCTCCCTCCCTCCCTCCCTCCCTCCCTCCCTCCCTGCTTCCCATCTTTCTCTCCTGTCATGCTTGCGAAGACTTTGAGGGGTATCATCGAGGGCTGTTGAGGTGGTGCAGTAAGAAAAGGCACTCACCACTAAGCCTTCCAGCCTGAGTTCCATCCCTAGGTCCCACATGGTAGAGAGACAGAACTGAGTCCCTCAGGCTGCCTCTGACCTTCATATGCATGCATGTTCGTGCACATGTACACACACATGTACACACACATGTACACACACATGTACACACACACACACACACTATCAATCCTAGCATTTCTTGCCCAGGTGATTGCTCACTGCTGCCTTCCTTACGCACGTTTCCCATCCAAATGTACTCAAAATCATGGCCTTTCCTCTTCTTTTCCTTTATACATGCTGGGGATGGAGCTCAGGGTGTCCCCTCGTTAGGGAAGTGTTCTACCACTGAGCTGCACACCAACCCCCTCAGTACCACATTTTTGTATACAGCCTCTCAGCTCTGTAAGATCCATATTTTGAGCTCAGTATGGGTGACATCCCCAAGGTCACAAGAGGGCAAATGGCAGGATTGGTATCTGTGGCTAGAATGAGTTCGCTGCTTACCAGGCGATGTGTGTTACTGCCTGGTACCTTAGGAGACAACTTTGTCCTGATAGGACGGAAGGATCCAGCAGGTCCGTCTATATCATCTATGTCTGGATCAGCCTACAGAGGCAGGCCCAGCTATGGAGGCCTTACCTGTTCTCATAAGAGTTCCATGGGGCTGGCAGATAAGCACACTAGTACAGACGGGTGAGGTGACTTCACAGGGATGTAAGAGTCAGGAAGAGGAGAGGCTGGTATCCGGGGGTGGTCCAGAAGGACTAATGCAGCTGAGAGGAAGTTCGTTTTTCATAGGAAATGTGGCCAGACAAGCTGGGTTTCATGAGCATGGACACCATGGGAAGGGAAACATGCATGTCACAACAAGGGCACCCGAGGACAGTCACTCGGGCAAAGGACATTGAGAACAGGGCAGGACTGCCTTCAGAATCTGCATTGGCAGGGACACCACTTAGATTTTAAGAGGCATCACCAAAAATCAGCGTGGCTTTTTGGTTTCCCAGGAAAGCCTGGACCTAGGGGTCCTTTGAAGAGTGTGTATCTGCCGTCCATGAAGCTGGCTCGTCTCTAGCCACAGCGCTGTCCAGGCCTCTGGGAATGGCTTCACCCTTTCAAAGAGAAGGTGCCCTGCTTCTCTTCTCCCACACATGGTCCCTTCTTCTCTCTACCTCCCTAATCAGAGAAAGCAAATTGTTATCAGATTAGTCTCAGCAATGAAAAGCGGGTGCTGGCCCTCGCCGTTAGTTTCCATTTAGATAGACTGGGCCGGGCCACACAATAGGCATCAAAGCCTGTCTCTGGGCAGCGGGAGGGATTAATTTCTTTAACCAACAGGCCTGATCTGGCCTAACTCATTACCCTGCCTTGTCAGTGTGAATGTTCGATGCGATTGAAGATTATACCATTTAGGCCTCTCCCTTGTCCTCTGCGCAAACCATGGCTATTGAATTGCACATTCTTGCGAAGCTCCCCCGTCAATACTCTGGGCAGCCTGAGGTTCTAATTCTGCTTCATTTAAACTTCATCAACTTTTCCAATCAAGTGGAAGGATCCGAAATAGGTTCTGTACGCGGAAAGGCACGATCCCTTTGTCAGATAAATTTATTCCGGCTTCTCCCCTCCCTGGCTCTCTTTCTCTCTCCAGCCTCGCTCCCCAATCCCTTCTCAACACCCCCCCTCCCCTTATCCCCAGGATGAAAATGAGATTACAGTATTTAAATGACTATGGTAATCAACCTGGGGGCCCTGAGCTGAGATTGAGGTTAATTTTTCTTAGCAGAACAAAGAAGCACGATGCCTTTGGGGACTCAGAGGTACAATCTGGGGTTCTTGCTTGTGACTTTTTTTCCCTCTGAAATTGCAGTTTTAGGAGTCTTTTCTTGTTACTAACTAGACACCGAATGTGATTTTTTTTTAAAGGCTACAGTCCCTAAGAGAACAGAAATATAATTTGGGGATGATAAACAGATACCGATCTTCAATGAACAATTTTAATAGGGGGAAAAAGTCACTGACATGAGATGAGCCCAAATCTAATGAAAGGGTGGTCCTTTACCTTGTTTATTTTTAAATACACTCCAAACAATCTCCCACCGTATTAGAGCTCAGAATTACAGCCACCATGGGCACCCACAAACTTTTGAAGGAAGAGCCTTGTCACTTGGGTGATCTCTTTGGCAGCTTTTACTGCTGTAGAAGTTGAGATTTTTGTCATGTTTTGGCTAATTAGAAGCGGGGTCATTATATCATTGAGGAGTCTACATGAAAGCGGCTTGTTCTGTTGTTACCTGGAACATTCGAAAGCTGGTCAGTCAATCTGCAAAGGACCCCCTCCTCCCCTCAGCTTCTGAACCAGCATCAAAATCTGTATGTTTCTTTGTCTCTCCTTGCTGCCTTGTCGGAGCTGTTTTACATGCTTGCCAGGCAATGCTATCTTTCATTTGTGTCGGGAGAAAGGGCTGTGACAAGTTCCGTATACAGCGTTCATTTGGCAAGGGAGATTCTTCACAGAGCGTTTGAGTTGGGAAACGAAACTATCTTTCAGTACGATGAGCTACATCGTTTCTGGACAGACTCACTAACAGAGAGCATCTCAGAACTTTGTATCACGGAACACTCCTGGAAAAGTCTTAATGAGGTTTTGTAAGAAATAGGATTTGATTTCAACCCAAGCCTAGCTGGGGGAAAGTGGGAAACAGCCAGAATGGCTTCAAGTGGGGAATGCCTGAAATACACCTCCCTCTCGGCTCCCCACAAGTTATTAAGAGGCTGGGATGAATTGTCGCTCTTCTGTGTAGTAATGACTTTGTTTCAGGCCCTTTAAACTGTGCTTGACTTCCCGACAGTCATCTACATTTGCAAAGCAAAATATTTAATAACCTCCATCCCTTCCACAACTGTGTTTGTTCAAGTGTTTCTCCCTCATCTCTACCCCATCCCCACTCCCAACCCCTGACAGCTCTCCATCCGTTTGCCGAAAAAGAAGACGAAGAAGAAGAAAAAAAAATTCGCTCACTCTTTGTGCTACCAAATTCACTGGGGGCAGTGGTTTATGGTGACATTTTTCTTTCTTAAAGTAAATATTGACTCACCATGGGGAAATTAAAACTCCATTAGGCATCGCTACACTGTACAGAGAGCTGCGCTGGAGCAGTCAAGCTGCTATTAATTGGTTTCTTCTTCGGGAATAATTCCAGGAGGGCAGAGGGAAAGGGGAAACAGGAGATGGATAGACCCATAATTTCTTAAAATGACACCATCTAAATCAGCAAAGGTGATCATTACATGGTTATTAATCTAAATAGAAACAAGGTGCTGGATAATAATGGGAAAATCCATCGATATAAAAAGCCTGCCGCAGAGTTATTTCCGGGCTTCGGAGAGTGTGCTGGGGAATGCAGGTAAGCCAGCCTCACCCAGGCTGGGGCTGCTCGGAAGTGGCATCTCCGGCATCAGGAGCCGTGCTTCTGTCCGCTGCAAGGACTTTTTCATTTCCCGTGATGAGGTAGCAAGACCTCCTTCCACACTGTTTACTGTTCTTTAAAAAAAAACAAAAACCCAAAACTTGTTTTCGTATGTATTTGTGTGGTGTGTGTTCATGTGTGTATGCCTGCTTGCATGTGTGTGGGCATGCTAGCAGAGGCCGGATGTTGATGTCGGGTGTCTTCCTCGATGACTTTCCAGTGTATTGACTGAGGTATGGTCTCTTGCTGAACCCAGAGTCTATTCTGTCAGTCTAGCTATCCAGCCAGTCTCCTAGTGTAGTTGGCTTCCCAGGAATGCTGGGATCACAGGCGGCTGCCATGCCAGCTGGGCATCTGTGTGGGTGCTGTGGAGTCAGCCCCCAGCCCCCGTGCTCACGCAGTAAGTGCCATACCAGCTGAGCTGTTTCCCCAGCTTCCTCGCTCCCTTTGCAATAGGAGCCATTGCCTCCTCCCCTTTCCCACCTACCTCTGCCTGCTGGTGCCAGCCCAGCCCCAAGCCCATGTGTGCCATTATAGCTCCCTGGGCACTCTGGCTGCCATCAAGAAAACAGGCTGCAGACAGCTCAGCGGTTTCCAGAGGACCTGGGTTCAGTTCCCAGCGCCTATAGGGCAGCTCACAACATCTTCCAGTTCAGGAGGTCTGATGCCTTTTATGGCTTCCTTGGGCACTTGGCATGCATGAAATACACAACATACATGCAGACAAAAACATTCATATACTTAAATTTAGAAAAAAAAATTAAGAAAGACAGAGACGGAGGAGCAGGAGGAGAGGAGGGAGGGGGAATTTTTTTAAATTATTGTATATTAATTAAATACATACTGTGGTTAGTATGTAAAATGAATAAATTTAAAATAAAAATACTTTGAAAAAAGAAAGATGAAGAAAACAAATAACGAGTACTGAATGAGGCAGGGAAAGGGGGCCCTTCTATGCTGCCGATGGAATGTAAACCACAGCAAATCATACTGAAAATCAGCATGAAAGTTCCTCAGAACGATTAAGAATAGGACTATCTTGTGATCCAGCTATAACAATCCTGAGAATACGCCCAAAGGAATCAGAGTCAGCACCCTGCTCCAGAGATACTGCACACCTTTTCCATTGGTCCTCACAACAGCGGGCTTACGGAACCAGACTGGGCGTCCGGCAGCGGATGAATAGAGGATGAAAATGTGGTACTGATACATCCTGAAGCATTACTCAGTCATAAGGAAGAAGAAAGTCATACTCCTGGCGGGAAACCGGATGAACTGGCAGCTGTTACAGCAGGCACAATGAGCCGGACTCAGGCAGACAGCTGCCGTGTTTCCTTTCACACGTGGAGTCTATGTTTTTAAAAAAGACACAAAAATGGAGAGTCAAAGAATAAGTACAAATATTTTAAAAATAAAGTATAAGAGGTTCTGTATGAGACGAGAAAGGGAACCAGTGTGGTGTGGACAGGGGACAAGGGCACGCAATTGAGGTAGACAAGATCATGCATAAAAACATAATAAAACCCATAATAAATATTGTATATTTATTAATATACAATAAAATATTGTATACTAAAAAATTAATATACAATAATTTAAAAAATCTCTCATTTTTATATCTAGCAATTTCCCCCTCTCAGTTCCCAAGGCCCGTAGCAAACGGTAAAGGAGAAACGGCTTCAGCAGACATGTAGCCGGGCGGTGGTGGAACACAGCTTGGGGCACAGCCCTCACCCCAGCTCTCATGAGTCAGAGGCAAGTGGATCTCTGTGAGTTCCAGACCAGCTGAGCAACATAGTGAGACCCTGTCTTAAAAAAATAAATAAATAAATAAGGACTTAGGAGTTGGAGAGATGGCTCTGCGGTCAAGAGCATGTGCTGTTCTTGCAGAGGACTCTGGGTTTCATGTGGGCACACTGCAGTTTACAGCTGTCTGTAAGTCCAGCAGTTATACACCTATACAAATAAAATAAGTAACTCCTTAGAGAAAGATCAGACATTGGTTGCTTCATGGCCAGACAACCAGAGTTACAGGGCTTGCACCTCAGCACAGAGATGTGACACTTTTCTTCACAGGGGGGCATTTTCTCAGGCATGTTGGGTTAGGCCACATCTTAAGGGAGTGGGAGTTTGAACTGCAATACCCGGGCCTTGGAGACGCAGGTCAACCCCTATACTCCTTGTTGACTCTGGCCCACAGATGCTGATTGTTCTGCCCTAAAGAAAGAGTGGGCACACTGTGGGTAATCCTGGTAGTGAAGTTCCTTCCAAGCATGGCAAGGAGAGGTAGAAACAGGGCCATCTCCTGTCCTGCCATAGTTCTGCGTGCTGGTCCTGAGGCCTCTGGGACCTGCCCGCTCTGTGCCTGCCTGCATCTCCTGCCAAGGAGGCTGCGGTGGTGGTTTGTGACTTCCGCTTACTTATTTAGACATGGTCCCATGTAGCTCAGACTGGCTTTGAACTCCCTATGTAGCAGAGGATAACCTTAAACATCTCTTCTTCTTGCCTCTAGCTCTTGAGTGCTGAGATTCCAGGCGTGTGTCCCCATGCCTCGCTTACCTGGTGCTGAGAACGGAATCCAAGCCTAGGGCGTGCTAGGCAAATGCTCTAGCAACTGAGCGACATCCCCAGACCTTCCATATACTTTAGATAAAAACCTAAAGTATAACGGTTAATACATGTAAATGCTAAGGAGATAGTTGAATAAGGCATAATGATGAGAAAAACAGCAGCCCTAATATTTTCTATCAGCGAGCCCTAAATCTGTGGCTAGCGAAGCTGCGGATAGAAGAGGCAGGGTTCATTTCCAGCATTCCCCTGTTACAGGACTTTAAACCTTGACACCACTGCAAGAATGGATACCCAGTTGTCAGGAGCCGGTCACCTGGCAGCGAACAGGCTGCTGTCCCTACCCGATGTGGTTCCTCTGCTCCCCACTGTGTCAGAGCGTGGTGTGCCATTCTCTGGTCATCTTGTAGAAGCCAGCTCAGTCCTCTTCTTTTAGAAGTCTTTGGGTGCCCCACCCCTGCTCTGAGATTGTTATGTACCCCCGATATCTGCAGCCATAATTTCATAACATGGATTTCTCTTACTGCCCTCCCCATCACATTAAAAGTTTGCTTTGGGGGGGTCTTTGTGGGCAGAAGCTGGGTCCTCTTGGTCTCTGCACCCCCAGTGCCTGTAGTGTTTGACATAAAGTAGATGCTCAATAAATGCAGGACGAGTGAATAGACGAACGGTCTAATGAGGACCCGGGAGACAGTTTCCTAGTAGCTTTGGCATGCCTACAAACGTCTAGATTTATCTTCAACTCAAATTTAAGGTCCTTTAAGACTTTAGGATGGGTTTTCTGCAAAGGAAGGCACCGTCATCTCTGCACACAGATGGGCAGAAGCTGTGCACTCGCATTTGGCTTCCCTGAGACACGCTCACTTCCGTGTGCTGTTGACGCACAACTCACGTCAAGGACGCTGCGCTCCTAGCCACTCAGCACCTGGGAGCAGTGGAGGTGTGTACGGCAGGGGCTAGCCTTGCTAGCTGAGCTTTTGACGAGGAACTCCAAGTGAGGACTTTGAAACCATGATCACGGTCACTCATCAGACGCCTGCTTTTCCTAAACAGCCCAGGACACAAAAGGAAAATCAGGAGGACACAGAACTGGTCTCAAGCTACAATGGGATCTTTAGTGGCAGGGTATCGAGCTGTTTGATAAAGCCCAATATTGCGTGTTAATCAGACTTGAATGCCCAAAGAAAGAACAGTGTTTGAAAGTGCTTAACACGGACTGGGAGGACCTCCTGCTCCTGTCGCCTCCCAGGTGGCATCTTGGGCTGCAATGCTCTGTCATTGTACTGATTACCCAATAGGGTAATCCTGGGAACAGCAGGGGGGATGGCCACCAGTGCAGGACTTTTCAACCCGGCTAATTAAAACAATCCTTTCTCTCCCCTTGAAACCTCGTGAGACAGAAAGTGCGTGGGCTAATGAAAATGTCGCCGTTCACCATCTTATCTATTCACGTGATGTCATAACTTCCATTCGGGGGGGGGGGTCCTGATAGGAAAATTTCAAAGATTTACTGTGAGCCTGGTCCCCTTCATCATTGCCCTACACTGCACAAGTCGCACACAAAGCTGATCACTAGTGACCCATGCTGTGTCATCACTTGTCAATCACAGCAGCTGTGGGGGGTTCTGGACGAGCCCTCGGTCATACTGAACCGAAGAGAAGTCATCTGGGTCCTTCTCAGTTATCCACCTCGCTAAGTCCAAGAGGCCCAATTACTTTGGAAAGCCCTGCTGTCCTCATAGGTGGCCCGGTAGATGGAGATGTCTGTCTACTGGAAGAACTCTGACAAGACGGGACACTCTTCAGCATTTGGTTCTGACTGAAAAGATGGCGAGAGTTCAGTTAACATGGAGTTTAACGGCGTCTGGCATGACCACCTCCTTCCTTCAATCCCGTGAGCAGAATCCAGAGTCCTCTGTGTTTATTTCCAGCCTCTACCTTGCCCTAAAATTCTGAATGATGTCACCAGAAGATGTCCTCCTTGCCCACTGTGCACGGGACAAGGGAAAGAAACAAGGGGTGGATTTGTCCATACAACAATAACAAGAAAAGAAGAAATTGTTATGAATTTGAAGGGGAATAGGGGGACACAGGAAGAGTTGAAAAGAGGGGTGGGGGATGAAAGTACCCAGCAAACCATAACCTAATTCACTTCATACCTCGGTTCGACTGGGGAAAACCCCTGCCGGTCCCAGAGCATCTGAGACACGAATGCCTTCTCCTGAGGTCTGAATGCGAAATGCCCTTCACAGGCTCCTGTATCAGAGCACGCGGTCCTCAGCTGGAGGTGCCGTTTTTGAAAGGTTGTGGAACAGTCAGGAGGTGGGGCATTGCTGAAGGAACCGAGTCGCTGTGGGTGGGCCTTGAGTTTTGATAGCCATCCTCACATTCTGCCCATTCTCAGCCCTACTTCCTGTTCGCCCTCTGCTTCCTGACTGTGGCTGGGACGTGACTGGCTGACTCGTGTTCCTGCTACCATGCCTTCTCCACCATGAAGGACTGGATCGTCCGGGATTGTGAACCAAAAAAACCCTCTCTTCCTGAAGTTACTTCTTGTCTAGTGTTTGGTCACGCGATAAGAAGGGTAACTAAGACACCCTCTAGACCCCAGGATGCTCCGGCTCACCTGCGGGACTCTACCCAAATCCACCTTTCCTTTCTTTCCCTTGACCAGTACATAGTGGGTGGTGATGGCCTTAGAAGACCCTAGGGCTGGTCCCTGGACAAAGCCTAATCTCTCTTTCTCAGAAGTCATTTTTAAAAACCTGTAGCTTTTCATCTATGGGTGGGACTTTGTGAGATTTTTTTTTCCTATCCATAATGGCATGTCAACGGAAATCGACAAATGGTAAAAAAATGCCAAGAGAAAGCCAGATGGTGGTAGTGCACACCTTTAATCCCAGCACTCAGGAGGCAGAGACTAGTTTATCTCCGTGAGTTCAAGGCCAGCTTGGTTTACAGAGTGAGTTCTAGGACAGCCAGGACTACACAGAGAAACCTTGTATCAAAAAACAGCAAAAAGATGAAGAAAACAAACTGACGGTGGGGTGCTCAACCCTAATGGCTAGATCGACAACACAACCCATATACTTAAGACTCCAAAAAGGTTGCAGAAGAGAGGGCAGAAAGATTCTAAGAGCCAGAGGAGGTCTGCTGGGCAGCAGTGCTGATGAATGAGGAGATCTCAACATTGCATTCATCTAAACAAGACCTGCAGGAGGAGAGGATATCCTACAGCGATTCTTAAGCCTGCCCCTTGAGTCCGCAAATGTGTGGGTCTCCTGTTGTCATAAACACCTCCTGGGGGCTGAACCATTCTTTCTTAGCAATACATCCCGTTTTTTTTTCTTCTTATTTTGCCACAACCCCTGTGTGTTCAGTTCAAACTAGCTGTTGAATGGCAGTCCAGCCCCCTTGGTTTGAAACTTGCAGGGACCTCTGTTTCCACCACTTTCCCTCTCCAGGCTGTGTCTGAGATACACAACGCCAGGGGTGGTGGGGGCCTCCCACCTTCGTTTCCAAAGTGAACAGTTGAGGAGCAGGACCCGCCTCCACCTGTCATTTGCATACGGTTTCTTTGGGAGACCGGAGAAAGGTGGCTGTGGGCCGAGATATTTCCGTGCGGTGCTGCTCATTATTTACGCAGTCAAGGAGATATTTCAGTGGAAGTGTGCTGGGCTCTGAGTGACAGGGTACCTCTCTACAGTGCAGGGTTCAGGGAAATTGTAGTGAAGTTGACAGCTTTTTTTTAACGTACAGCCGCTATGCCACTGAAATCCGGTGTGTTTTTGTTTTGAAAGTACAAGATGACCTATTTATTAGCTGTGATTCCAGCTGAGTTTACACGCTCGGAAACACAGAGGGAGACGAAGAGCGTGTTTCTTTGGGGGGCCACAGATTCGCTCTCTTCTCTTCTCCCGCTGCCGAGAAGAAAACATCGAAAAACGGGTGTTCTGAATTGGAGTGGACGGCTTCTCCTCGAGATGACAGCTTACCTTGGAATCACGGGAAAAAGTTGCCAATTACCTTAATCAGCTTTCTCCGAGAATCAACAAGGAGAGCTTAGTCGGCCTCCGTGGGAGGAGAGAGGGAGCGGGGACTAGAGGGAAAGAACGCCAGGTTCAAAAGCTCAGAGTATATTGAAAAGTTGCTGGGTTTTGTTTAAAAAAAAAACAAGGCTGTGTGGGTGGGGGGTCTGTCATCCCTGGTGTTTGCCCCTTGGGGGGGGGCGGTGATAGACATTGGGGCCGGGACGGTGGCTTACACACCCTGGGCCCTGTTAGAAGCCTGACATCTTAGCCCACATTCAGCAAATCCTCAGGTGCAGCCAACGCAGAAGCACTGCGCCGGCCCCAGACCTTCTGCTTCCTGTTCGGTCTTAATGCTACTTGGTGGGCGGCAGCCATTTACCTATTTGGCACTACTAGGTCCTAGGAATTTCTAGGTACTAGGAACACAGGGAATAAGACCCACGAAGCCTGTGCCCTTCCTCAGGGAGTCTGGGAACCTTCAAGGAAGCCACACAGTCAAGTGATCCTCTTCTGGACAGAGTGACATTAATATCCTTGTGGCATTTATCCAAGAGGAGAACATAGCTGTGCTGTTATAATCTATCCTGTATGACCTTCCAGTCACATAATTCTTATCTCATAGATTGCATTTGTTTTTGCTTTGTTTGTTTGTTTGTTTGTTTGTTTTAGACATGATCTCCCTGTAGAGCCCTGACTGGCCTGGCACTCACAGAATACCAAGGTGACCTTGAACTCCCAGAGATCCACTGCCTTCTCCTCCTGAGTACAGGGAATAAAGGGGCTGGCCTCCATAGTTGTTTTATATAGATGGGTGATCCTGCCCAGTTTAGCGAATGGAAAGGAATTTTGCACACTACAGAATTAACCATTTGTTTTGGGCTTCCTTGCTCAGTATGGGCAGTGTGCGCCTATCCCTTCTGGCCCCCGACTTCTCTCTTTCTTACGATATTTTTAGATGTATTTATTCTACAAGTATGGATGTTTTACTTGCATGTCTGTCTGAGCACCGTGTGTGTGCCTGGTGCCCTCCAAGGTCAGACGGAGGGTCAGATTCTTTGGAGCTGCGGTTAGGGATGATTGTGAACCACCATGTGGATGCTGGGAGTCGAACTCAGGTCCTCTGCGAGAGTAACAAGTGCTCATAAGTGCTGAACCAGCTCACCAGACCTTTTAAAATTTTTATTTTATTTTATTTTGGCAGTTTTGGGGGTTGATAAGATGGCTCAGCATGTAAAGGGGCTTGTCCCCAAAGCTGGTGACACATGTTCAATCTCTAGGACCTACGTGGTGGAAGGAAAGTGGCTCCTGACAGTTGTCCTATGACCTCCACATGTGCCGTGGCTTGTGTATGTGTGTGCACACACATACACACAAAATGAATAGATGCTTAACTTCAGATGTAACTTGTTCTTGATTATTCATCTATTTATCAATGGAATTCATGCTCATTTAATTTTGTTTCAATTTTAAACAGTTGCGAGTCTCTCACATGTGAAACAGACTTTCTTGGTGAACCGTCCCTTCTGCCAGACTCAGTTTAGATGACTGAATTGTCAAGATGTCAGTTTTGTTGTTTAGCTGCATGTGTGTCGCAGCTTTCCTATGTTGACCCCAAACTCAGTAAACCTGGTTCTGAGAAGGGGAAACGGTGTGGCTGTGAAATCAGAGTGTCACCTTGAAAGCAGACCTCCAAGTGTCACGCAGGAGCTCCCAGGCACGCTTGAATAGCAGATATTGGCCCTTGAGAATGGCTCGTTTGGGTTGCAAAGCGTGCATTTTGTACTCATATTGCTTCATGGACTCAGCAGCAGCTCAGGGCTGATTGCCCATTTCACCCAATCAAGCGTTGAGTTCATTCACCAGTCATTTATCATCGACTTTGTACTGGACTCTGGGGAGGTGGTGGTGGGCCTCCAGGGCCTTAGATGCAGGTGCTCGAACACCCCAGAGATGAGAGCTGAGCAGCTGCAGGAGGGTGAAGGGGCTCAGCATGCCCCTCCTTCAAAAACAGCCTTCCCCTTGCTGCTTCCTCCCCGGGGGACTTTCCAGAGCAAAGGAAAGTGAGCTTGCCAGCGGAAGTCCTGGGCATTAGCAGATGCAAAGGAGGGAGGTATTTGTGAGGATGAGGTGTCTGGTGGAGCTTTGCAGCCAAGCAAACCTAGAGCCACCTGCAGCACTGCCAGGGAGACAAATGCCACATCTGGAAAGATCTGCATAATCCACAGCTTGTCATTTGGGCAGGAAGAACTCTGTCTCCTCTGGGAGGCTGCCTAATTATGGGCTGGATCCTTGCCAGAAAAGAGGAGCGAGCAGAGTGAAGAAGCAGGCACACTCTGGGCTCCTCCGTGTCACAACAAGCGTGGGTTCTGTTTCCAGGTTAGCCTAGATTCTGGGCGGACCCAAGGTCAGGTTCAGGAGAGATGGCCAAGGTGAGGGTGAGGAGCCCTGGGGGCTGGTTGAGGGCCTTGCCCTGTCACCCGGAGTCAGTGCTGTGTCTCTGCTGTCACTGCCAGGGAAAACCAGTTCCTTAGCATCTCGACTTTACCCCTTCTTAAAAATTGTTTGTGTGTGCTTGTGCATGCAGGTGAGCATGCATGTGTGTGTGTGTGTGTTCCAGCGACTCACTGTTTGACTGGACTGGCTGGCCAGTGAGCCCCAGGACCTCCTGTCTCTGCTCCCTAGTGCTGGTGTGAGCTGCCGTTCACAAAACATTTGTTCATCTGTTTGTTTGTTTGCTTGACTTGGTCACCAGGAAGCCGAACTCGGGTCCTCATGTCTATGGGAGAAGCTTTACGGGCTGAGCCAGCTCCCCAGCTCCCTTCAATTTAAAAAAGGATTGCAGGAAAATACCCTTGACATAGTCTGCTGTCTTGTTGGACACAGTGATGCACGCTTGTGTTTCCAGCCCCAGGGAGACAGAGGCAGGAGAATCCATAGTTCAAGGCCAGCCTGGGCTGAAAGCTTATGTCAAAAAGAAATTAATTTCCATCTTGAGCATTTTTCTATGTACAGTTTGATGGCAGCAATATGTTTATATGGTGCAGCCATTCCCATCGCACATCTCCGGATCTCTTTTTCCGTCTCACAAAATACGGAGACTGTAGCATGTGTCAAAGCATCCTCCATTCACTGATGAACGTTTGCTCCTGCTCATGATGGGTCCCTAGACATGCGTGCCCAGGTTACTGGTTTGTTTTGAAAACAGAACAATAGGAGCCTTTGCCAGCCTCAGCCCTTTCACTCACCCCCGTGTTTCTGGGGTGCTCTCGGACGAGGAGGCACTCTAGACACAGCTGGGGGTGTCAGACCCCCTTCTCGACCTTCAATCTGGATGCTCCGGTGGTTAGGTTATGTTGATCTTTGGCCATGTTCTCAGTGTGTCATCCTACATGTGTGTGAGCAGGACTCCCGTTGGCCCTGCTGTGCTCTCAGGCGCTGTGAAGACAGAAGGTGCCACCTGTTAGGCAGTCAATGATGAAAAGCCAGCAGAAACGAGATTCCTAAAAACTCAGGCACTAAGAGAGAGGATGGTTCAGCAGTTAAAAACACTAGCTGTTCTTTCAGAGGACCTTGGTTCAGTTCCCAGTACCCACATGGCAGCCCACAGGTGTCTATAACTCTAGTTTCATGGGACTTGATGTCCTCTTATGGCATTAGCAGGTACCAGGTATGCAAGTGGTGAACAGACATACACACGGACAAAACACACACGTACACAAATTTTAGGCAGTTAGGGGTTGGCAAAGATGAAAGGTGAAGGGGCTGGAAAGATGGCTCAGTGTGTCAGAATGCTACACACAGGTGAGGGTCTGAGGTTTTTGAGACAGGGCTTCTCTGTGTAGCCCTAGCTGTCCTGGAAGTCACTCTGTAGACCAGATGGGCTTTGAACTCAGAGATCCCCCCGCCTCTGCCTCCCGAGTGCTGGGATTAAAGGCTTGCGCCACCACCACATGGTGAGGGTCTGAGTTTCAGTCCCAGCACCCACACACGTAACATGTAACTGTAACACCAGTGCTTGCTTCCAGTCCAACTCCAGAGTCAGTGAGAAGTCCTGTCAGACTTTTACAGTAGGACCCTGGATGTTCTCCACTGGTCATTGCCTGCACACCTGTGTGCAGTGCACACACACGTGTACACAACACACACATGTACCACACTCATACACACACACACACACACACACACATGCACATACAAAATTGAAAAGAAACAAAATCCCCCAAGAGGCTGGAGAGATGGTTCAGTGGGTAAGAAGGCATAGGCAGCTCACAGCTGCCCATAACTCCAGCTCCAGGGGCCACAACACCTTCTTCTGGACTCAGGACTTACATGCACATATCCCCACACAGACACACACGTCGTTTGGTGATGGAACATTTCCTCACGTGAATGAGGCCCTTCATTCAATCCCCAGCACCACAAAGCAAATGACAAACAAGTCACGTGCCGTATCATTGGCTGTAGCCACCCGCCAGCCATCCCGAACGTACCATTGCCTGTAACTGAGATTTTATATCCTTTGACTAATGTGGCTATAGTTCCCACCCCCAATCCCCAAGTGCCACCTTTTATTTTCTAATGCAGTGAGTTTGACCTTTTAAGACCCCATGCTTCCTTTCATCCCAGTTAGATCACGTCTGTCCTAGCTATGTTTCTGTTACTGGGATGATAAAAGCATTTTTAATGGAGAGAGGGTTTATTTCCACTCAGAGATTCAGGCTACAATCACTGCAGAGATGCCAAAGGAGGAACCTGAAGCAGCTGGTCACACACACAGTCAAGAGTAGAGAGGGAATGCACACTTGTTAGTGCTCAGCCCCCTTCTGATTCCTCACCTAGGGAATGGCGCTGCCCGCGGTGGGCTGGATCCTCCCACATCATTTATCCTATTTCAGATTATACTTCACAGCTATACTCACAAACCAATCTGATTTAGAAAATTCTTGACTGAGACTCTTCAAAGTGATTTTGGCTTGTGTCAAGTTGGCCTTTCTTCACAGCATTTGTTTCTCTAGGTAGGGACGGTGCCGCGAATGACCTCTTCCTTTGTTGGCTAAGGCCGAATGCGCACATCCAGTGTGCGCGCACCCGGTTTTCTGCACTCGATTTCCTATTGGCTGGCATTTAAGTTGCTTCCACGTCTTGGCCATATCTTGTAACTAACACTGGCAGACTCGAGGAAGCACAGGTGTCTTTAAGCTGCGGATTTTGTCTTTGGAGGAATTCCAAAAGGGGGGTTGCTAGGTGTGATGATTTGAATACAGTTGCCCCAGCAGTCTCATAGGGAGTGGCATTATTTGAAAGGATTAGGACCTATGGCCTTTATGGAGGAAGTGTGGTGTCACTGGGTGTGGGCTTTGGGGTTTCAGATGTTCAAGCCAGGCCCAGTGTCTCTCCCTTTTCCCATTGCCTGCATATCTAGTTGTAGAACTCTCAGCTACCTCTCCAGTGCTATGTCAGCCTGCATGACGCCATGCTTCCTGCCCTGAAAATAATAACTATACCTCAGAAAGTATAAGCCAGCCCCCAATTAAACGTTTTCCTTTCTAAGAGTGGCTATGGTCGTGGTGTCTCTTCACGGCAATAGAACACTGACTGGGTCAAATGGTAGGTAATGCTATCTTTAATTTTGGGGCAAACTAATCCAGTGCTTTCCACAATGGCTACACCACAATGTCAGAATTAGGAAACTTTTCCTCCCCTCTTTTGTTCCTGACCACAGTCTACCCCTTGCTATGACACCCTTTGCTTTAAAGCATTGGATTCTAAAATCTCAGTGGGCATTGGACTTTACATTCTATATATTACCCCATGTGTGTGGATGCATGAGCCAGTGTGTGCATGTGGGTGTGGAGACTAGACTAGACAACCTTAGGTACTAGCCACTTTTTTTGTTTTGTTTTGTTTTTGTTTGTTTGTTTTTGTTTTTACAAAAAAAGTTACAGGGTCTCTCTGTAACTTTGGAGCCTGTCCTGGAACTAGCTCTTGTAGACCAGGCTGGCCTCGAACTCACAGAGATCCACCCACCTCTGCCTCCCGCGTGCTGGGATTAAAGGCATGCGCCACCACCGCCCGGCCTACTATCCACCTTTTAACTTTATTTTTATTTTTGAGAGCGAGAGAGGGGTCCTCTCACTGGTCTGAACCTCATCAAATAGCCTGGGAATCTACTTGTTTGCTTCCCCAGCTCTGGGATTAGAAACATGTAGCATCATACCTGGCTCGTGTTGTTATTATTAAATTATGTGTGTGTGTGTGTGTGTGTGATTATATGAATGTGAGTTCAGGAATCTACAGAGGCCAGAGGCAGAGAATCCCTGGAGTTGGAGTTATAGACAGTCATAAACCTCTAGACAGGAAGGCTGGGCACTGGACTCAGGTTCTCTGGAAGAGCAACAAGTACCCTCAACCTCTGAGCCATCTCTTCAGTCTTCCATGACTGGATGTGTGAATTCTGGAGACTGAGTTTGAGTCCTTGTGTTTGTGAGGCAAACACCTTACCAACTGAGCTATGCCCCTGGGTTGGAAAGGGACATTCTAGACTGCCCCAAGGTAGAACACACTAGAAAATTGGGTTGATTAAAGAATCCACGCACGGCTGCCTCTCAGACCTGCCCTGGAATATTCCCCTCTAAAGCCATGCAGCAACACTCAAAGGTCACCTGCTGCAGGGGAGGCCTGCTGAGGCATGCGGTTTACCCAACAGCGACGGTATTTGTTTTGCATCAAGCTGAGCTGCTGCACCCTGCAGCAGGAGCTGTTGGGGGGAAGTGGCTGCCATCGACAGTACTGACACTGTTAAGTGCTTTGTCTGGGAGCATGGCTTAATCAGACGACAGCTTGGAGGTGCCACGTGTGTGCAACATAGTCCTGATCGTCTGGGCCGGAGACTAACTTAGCTTTTTGGTTGAATTTGGAAATGGGGAGAGCCATCCTGGAGATGGAGAAATACAGACAGGCACATGTGCACACATGTACAGCACATGTGCACACACGTACAGCACATGTGCACACACGTACAGCATATGTACACCACATATCTTTAGTTGTAATCCCAGGAAATGTTGTGGCCTCAGATGAAGAGAGAGGGAAGGAGAGCTCCCACGGTCCTTAAGGTCTGGATGGTCGGTCCTCAGCTGTTATTCAGAACAGCCCCACCCCTAGCTGTCTGATGCTGGCAGGTGTCCGCTTAACGTGGCTCCACCTTCAGGCTTCTCTTGGTGCTGAGATGAATCCAGGGCCCTGTGCATGTGAGGCTGGGACTCTAACACCTTGTTCTTGCTCTGAATCTTTACATAAAGCTGGGATAGCAATCCACATCTCCTGGGGTGGCTCTGAGGGGGAAATGGGGAGGATACTCACTGCCCTGCTGGTGAAATCTCCTGGTATCACAGTGGAGCTGAGGGTCTGCCGCTTGGACCACCACAGCACCACCAAAGCCCCGCACATCTCATGGGAAAATAGTAGGGGAAGTCCTACAACCAGGACGTGACAAGGTGGGGCAGCCTGGAGGTGAATCTGAACAAGAGAACTCTGAAGGACCCAGTCTGGAGGGTGAATTCCAAACATCTCCCTCCTAATTTATTATTGTTAAAAAAGGTATTATTTTCATGCAGAAAAAGATTCCAGCCACAGTGAGGATATAGTTAATTAAGTTATGCTTAATTTGGGTCATTTTGTAAGCCTATGTCACCACATTACATGATATAGAATTACTTCCTATGACTACAGCTTTACCTCTTCTAGAACCTTCCATAGATGGAAACAGTTCAGTAAAATCTTATGTTTGGCTTCCTCCTTCGGCATTTGATGTTATCAGTCCTTTGTTCTTTTCTATTGCTGAGTAGTTGTCCTTCGTGTGGACACACCACAGTTTGCTTTTCCCTTTGCCCAGGCAACGGGTGTCTGACCTGCTGCCACTGGGGGCAGTTATAAACAATGCCTCGAAGACTTTGCACATAGACATTCGTGGGGTAAGCACTTTCACATCCCCTAGGTAAAGAGAGGGCAGGGAGAGTCCAGGTTACATGATAGCTGTTAGTTTAACTCCCCATGGTTCTGTCTCACTGTTTTCCAAAACGGCTGCTCCCACTTGCGATGCGGGAGAGTTCCGGGCGCTTCACCTTCCCCTCAGTGTTTGCAATTGTTTGGTGCTTGAGCTTTGTTTCGGAGGGTGACTAGGGGGTTGGTAGGCGAACACAGTGGGAAGAACATTCCAGACAATGGAAACATAACTTGGAGAAACAGGCAGGAAGGATGCTCAGCCTGTGTGAGAAGGACAGGTGCACTGCGCTTGGGTTGGAGAGGAGGCGAGGACCATGAGTCACAAAGACAGTCAGGCAGCCAGAACCCATGGAAACCTGGACTCAGGCACTAGGGCTCTATAGCGAGGCCCTCCTATTATCCCCTTTAGGGATGGGAACGAAGACTCAGTAACAGATAATCACACTAATCACACAGATAACGAACGAGCGGAAGAGCGGTGAGCTTAAGTGGTCTGGCAGCCGCGAACGTGCCCAGCGTATCATACACACCTGCGTGGACGTCTTGTTTCATCTCTGTGGGTTGGGGGATACTTCCAAGGGGGTCAAGTGGGGGTGATGTGATGTTCTACAGACCCCGTGGCTGCAGAGTGACCCTGATTAGAGAGACTGAGCATGGGGGGAGGGGGAGCTTGAGTCGCCTGGCTGGGCAGAGGGTGTTGGGGAAAGAGTGGAGGATGCACGCAGGATTTGGCTCAAGCAGCTGTTCCAGTGACAGTCTGGAGGGGAGAACCCCACTTGGAGCCCAGCAGTGCAGAGGTCAGGGTTCTGTGTACGGTGGACAGGGAATGGGTCTGCCAGAACTGTGCCCTTGCACGCTGGGAGACCGAAGGCCTGTGCCTTTCAGAGAGTCATAGCTCTGTGAACAAGTTTACTTACTGTGTACTGTGAGGGGCTGTGTATGCAAACATGTGTGTATGTGTTTGCACACATTAATGTATATTTATGTATACATGTATGTGAATGTCTGCATGTATATATGTATTTCTATGTTATATATGTGTATGTGTGTGCATGTGTGTGTGCTTATATGTGTACATGTCGATATGTGTGTGCGTATGTGGGATTACTTGGGAACCACTTTCACTAGTGTATATGTCCCCGTGTGGTTCTCTCCTCCCACCTTCCTGACCCTTTGCACCGTTTCCCAGTAATGTCAGGGCGTCTGCTATGCCCCCAGGATACTCACAATCACTTCCTAATGTATCTCTCCGCCTGCCCCTCAGCCTCTCTACCAAGAGTCAAGGCCATGGAGCTAGATTAGTATAGGAGTTTGCCTTGGCCTTGACCCAAACCCCATCCTACAGCCTCAGCACATCTCATTTTCTTTTGTTGCAAAAAGGAGGTAACTCAGTCTCTCTCAAACCATTCCCAAATGTATCTTTCAGCTTCTAAAATGCCAATGCAATTCATACCGCAAGCAGGAAGAGCCGCTTGAAATATGTTGGCCAAAATAGAAACTGAAAGGCTCATTGTTTAAAATGACACAGGGTGGTGGGGGTGGCTCAGTGGTTAAGAGTTCTTGCTGCTTGGGGCTGGAGAGATGGCTCAGTGGTTAAGAGCACTCACTGGCTGTGCTTTTCTAGAGCACCAGGGTTCAATTCCCAGCACCCACATGGGAGCTCACAATTGTCTGTAACTCCAATTCCAGGGGACCGGATGCCCTTGCACAGATGTATATATATATATATATATATATATATATATATATATATATATATATACACATATATATATATATATACATATATATATATATATGCAGGCAGAGCACCAATGCATATAAAATAAAAATTAAAAAAAAAAAAGGGTGCTTGCTGCTTTTGCAGAGGACCGGAGTTTGGTTCCCAGCACCCGTGTCAAGCGGTTCACCACTTCCCTGAAATTCTAGTTCCATGGGTTCCAACACTTTCTTCTGGCCTTGAACACGCACACGTTCCACACATGTATGTATACTTGCACTCAGGTACACACACACACAAAATAAAATAACTCTTAGAAATTAACACTGGTGGTACCTTGCTTTCACAAAAGGGCTACAGCCTGCGGTGGGGCCAGAAACACAAGGTATACATCCCAATCTTACGCCTTCCCAGCTGCTTTTGTAGCAATTCATTGTCTCTGTGGCAAAATGTAGAAGGCCTGGGGTGTAAGCATTTCCTTTCTTAATTACCTTTTGGTGTTGACTTGTGAGCATAGCAGCACCATTCCGTTTTGTAATTTATGGCAGTCTCTTTTGGAATTGTCCCTTCCTGGTTCAGAGAAAAGAAGATGTTTCTGCTAATAGATCTGCATTTTGTCAGCCTTCATATCTGCACCAGAACACAATAATTATAAATTACAGTCCCAATCAGCCGGCTGTCCAGAGGGACGGTAACAACACCCGCAACGATTGATGCACATTCTTTGGAATTTAGGGGCATCGTAATTTATCAGGATTCATTTTTTTCCTATCCAATTTGAGGAAAGGCATTTCTATTTTGTAAGCAATAATCTCTGCTGTTGTATTTCTTGACTAAACAGAGGAAAACATTATTATAATATATATTTTGTGTATATATCCTAGTTACTGATGCAGAATCTAGTAGCTGCTTTATGGGAAAGAGTTTATCAATATTTCAATTATAAACTCCAACTTTCTGGAGGTTTGTAATTCATCTTTTAAAAGTCAGATGAGACTTTGAACATGGCAGTAGTGTGTCGTCCTCCTAAGACCCCCAGTGCTTTTCTGCAATAGGAAACTAGCATCATGATGGCTTTTCTTCCACTTTTCAGGGTAAAATTTCAGTTTTGCTTACTGTGTGAATAGAGCAGAATTAAGATTTTCTTTGCATCAGATGCACGAGACTATTGCCAAGGTTCCTGCCTACAGCTGGAGGGGACAGCTGCTGGAGTCGAAATCTCAGAGTTTGTTCGATGGCAAGTTTATTCTGGAAAATCTATCAACAAATTCCATCGTCTATGGATTGAGCAATCGGGTTGATAGGACATTCTTTGCAACATTGCTGGAAGGCATATCTGTTTCTAGAAGTGGTGTGTGTGTGTGTGTGTGTGTACATGTGCGTGTGTGTATGCATGAGCACACTTGTGTTTGGAGGCCAGAGGCAACCTTGGGCATCATTCCTCAAGAACTATCTGTTTATCTTTTGGGGGGAAGGATCTGGAGCTTGATGCTTAGACTAGGTTGGCTGGCCAGGAGCTCCAGAGATCTGCCCCTTGTGTGGGCCTTGGGGAAACAAACTTGAGTCCTTATACTTGCAATGTACTTACTGAACATCTCCCCAGCCCTGAAGACTTCAGCGAGGCAAATGCACAATCCTGATTTTACAGCTGGCTGGCATTTTGGTCTTTAAGAAAGTGACAGACGTTGGGACTGGAGAGATGGCTCAGTGCTTAAGAGTACTTGCTGCTCTTGCAGAGGTCCTGAGTTTAGTTCCTAATACTCATATTAGGCGGCTCACAAAATGCCTGGAACTCTAGTCCCAGCGAATACAATGCCCTTTTCATGTGTACCACATAAACATAAATGAAAAATGAAAATATAAACTTCTGAGAGTGAGACACACACACACACACACACACACACACACACACACACACACACAGAGAGAGAGAGAGAGAGAGAGAGAGAGAGAGAGAGAGAGAACACCTATGGTTCAACCAAGATTCAATGCTGCTTTTATCATGAAAAGGACCAAGATGTGTCAGCTGCTTGGTGACTTTGCTGCTAGCTGGCCATGTGGGCTTCAGCCCCTGAGCTGAGCTAGCTCCTGTCCCCAGCCATGTGCCCCAGCACTTCTCTTAAAGTTCCTGTGAGTCAAAAATGAATGATCATTTCCAACATCCCAGAGTTGCCCAAAGTGAGACACCACCAAAATGTCACGGCCCCACATGCAAATCCGACCTAGTTATAACCAGGCGCAGCTTTTGTTTTATTGGCCTGGCCTTTAAAAATGAAGCAGACAAATGAGACGACTGCTCAGGAAAATCCAGCGCATGGCGTGGACTGGGGGTGGATGCAGCTGGAACAAGCGGCCGGCCTCTTCCCTCTCCTCGCAGCCTCCGTCTTCTTAGGGATGCAGCTCTGTTCCTGGTGATGTCATCAAGGGGACCCATTAGTGCTGTGTAGTTCTCGGGGTTGTGGTCCTAGAAGACACCTGAGCTTGCAGGGCTCTCTCCCCTCAGTCCCCAGATGCAGGTGCCGGCATGAGACACTTTGGGATGTAGAGAGGCCCTCGAATGTAGGGGCCAGAGTGCTGACTTTGGGGTCCACAGGCCTGTTCTCACCCAGGCTCACCCACTTATTGTTGGTGTGCCATGAGCAGGTTGGCTTGTCCATCTGTGAACAGGGCCAGTCCAGTGTTCCCCAGAGCATTGCTATGGGGATTTTAGCGGCAGGTATGAGCAGGGTGTCTGGCATGCAAGCATTCACTTGCTCGCTAGCCGAGTTTCTGCCAAGCACCTACTGTGTGTCAGTTGCTGTCTAGGTCTGGGGAATGGGATGAATGGGGCAGGAAGGGTGTCATTCTTGTGCTTACATTTTAGTTGGGGAAGAGGGGAGACAGACCATGAATGAATAACTACCACATAACATACTTTTATAGCGGCCAGTTGTCAGGAGCAGGGAGGGCCTTCTCAAGGCTGTTACTAAGGAACTTGATTAGCCTCTTAGCCCAGTCCTCCCGGTCTGCTGTGTCCTCAGTGTGTTCCCTTTCTCAGCAAACTCATACCTGGGGCTGACTCACTGGTCCTGAAGATTCCCTAGGGCACCTCTGTTCCTGAGCATCTCACCAGGTTCTAGAGACGCCATCCACCAAACCTCCCAAAGAAACCACACAAAGGTCATGCCTTTTATTCCCGTTCAGAGCCCTGGTCCTGTGCTGTCTGTGTGCGCACACTTGTACCCAAATTTCACCGTTAGGACTTCTAGAACAAATCATTCCTGGTGAGCCCTGCTCACTTCTGCCTTGAATTTGACCCTTTTCCTTCAGGTGTGTGTACGTGCATGCGTGCGTGCGTGCGTGCGTGTGTGTGTTCATGTTGGCGTGTGTTCGATCATTAACATGCATGCCTTCATGTGTGTGCATATACAAGCAGACATGTGTGTGCATATACAAGCATGTGCATGCTGAGGCTCGAGGACACTCTCAAGTGTCATTTCTCAGGTCCTGTACATCTTGTTTTTTGAGACAGGGCCTCTCAATGGCCTGAGCTCACCAAACAGGTTAGGTTGACTGCAGTGAGCCCCAGGGGTTTTCCTGTCTCCCCCTGACCGTGTATGCCATCAGGATTGATTTTCTTCCTGCGAGTTTTGAGTTTGGAGCTCAGGTGCTTTACTGCCTGAGCCCTCTTCCCAGGTCCTGTCAGCTCCACGTGGGTGGTCAATGACCAGGGCATGGGAGAGGACCACTGATGTAGCCGCAGAGTTTACACAGGTCCCAGACAGATTCTTCCAGAGACTCTTGCCTGGGTCACTGGGAAAGCAACTATGGACTTACGCATTTGGAGCTGGTTAAGCGTCTGACATGGGCCAGCTCCTCCCTGTAAGTGAGGAAGATGATGCCAGGGCTGGTGACATTCCTGGCAGAACCCTCTACCCCACACTGAGCGGCGGGATCCTGACAGCCCCATTTCCACACGTTCTCCCGAGCTGATACCAAACCCCGGCAACTGACAAGAGGCCCCATCCTATGAAGGCAGAAAGAAAAAAGGGTGGAAATTGAGATTCTGCTGTGATATCTTTCTGATAAAAGCGCGGCACGGAATGGCGGGATCGTGTCACTGCCTGGTTTTTCATTTGTGTTTTTGTTTCATGCCTCAATATCTTCTTCCAACCGCTCTGTCGCCTTTTCTCTTCTCCTCGCTTTGATCTATTCGTTTTCCCCAGAAACGGGGCCTATAAATCACTATAATGCAGCCTTGGGAAAGATGCTGCTTAGTGCAGGGAGAGATGCATTGCCGCTAACAGCCCCGGCAGGGAGAAAAACTCCCGCCTCGTTGCCGGGTTCCGGCGACAGGTTACTGATGGTGTTTGCTTTTTATGTCTGTGCGCGTGCCATCGGGGCAGGGCCGGAGGGAGCGTTCCGTGTGCCACCTTCATCATATTTCAAGTCTCCTCCAGCAGTTGAAAACAAACTGCTCCTTCTGGCTTCTCCAGGAAGCAGAGAGAAAAAGAAGGGAAGGCTTCGCAGGGAGAGCACCTCAAAGTGTGTGTGTGTGTGTGTGTGTGTGTTTGGTGTGTATGTGTGGTATGTGTTGTGTGTGTGTGTCATGACTATGGTGTGTGTATGTGTTGTGTGTGTCTGTTGTGTGTGAGTTGCGGTGTGTGCGTGTGGTGTGGGTGTATGCATGTGTTATGTGTGAGTTGTGTGTGTATGCTGTGTGTTTTGTATGTAGTGTGTGTATGCTGTGTGTTGTGTATGTAGTATGTGCATGGTATATGTGTGTATGGTGTGTCTTAGATGTGTGCATGATATATGTATGTATGGTGTTTGTTTTATGGCATGTGTGTGGTGTGTGTCTGTGTATATGTGTGGTATGTATGTTGTGTGTGTGGTGTGTGTATCTTTGTGTATGATGTGTGTGATGTATATGGTGTGGTGTGTGGTGTTGGGTATATATGGTGTGTAAGGCTGGTATTTGTGACTGGTATGTGTCATGTGTGTGTGTGTGGTATGTGCCTGTGTGTGTGTTACTGTGTGTGTATGGTGTGTGTTTGTGGTGTGTGTGTGCATGTGCACATGCCTCTTTGGATAAAAACCAGCTCCTAAACCATCACTCTGCCTTCTTGGAGCCTGCCTGTGCCTTCAGGGTGTACCCAATTATCCTGGTATCCCAGGCCAACAGGCTGCCTCTAGAAAGCACAGTTAGAGGTCTCACAGCAGGCTCGCTCCTTTCCAAAGACCCCTCACCTTTTCTCCTCATGGTTTATGGTCCCATTCTCACGTGGCTCAGAGCTGCAGGGGAGCTTAAGATGAATCTCCGCTTTGAAGCGGCTCAAGGCAGCGCCATCACCTCTTGTCTGTGACATCCAGGGTAAGGCCATGAAAATGTCATTAGGCCCTAAATCACTACGGAAAGTTTCCTCACATGGGAGCCACTGATGGCCTCAAAGGTGCAGGGATAAGTTGAGTTCTTCTCTCTCACCAACCTCTGGAACTGTGTCCCTGCAGGGTGGAGGGAGGCTCAGCACGCTCTCCCTTCCCCTCTTGTCACACCACCAGGAAGTTCAGCTGTCTCTCCAGCTCTTCCAATCCTAATGGTCTTGTTAAAAAAATTTATTTGTGTGTGTGTGTGTGTGTGTGTGTGTGTTTTGGGATGCTGTGTATATACATGTGTGAGTTCAGGTGCCCACACAGTCCAGAGGGGGGCATTGGATTCCCAGAAGCTGGTGTGACAGGCAGTTGTAAACCACCCAATGAAGGTGCTGGAAGAGCAGCAAATGCTCTTAACCGCTGCACCATCTTCCAGCACCGCCCCCCCAACAATGACCTCTGCTCAGCAAAAGAGGACTTTCTGGGTGGGTACGTTCTTTCCTCTGTCTCAGGGTCTACCACACAGGGGTCCTGACGGAGCACTGGAAAGCTGGCTGGGAGTTAGAGTGGCCATCTTACCAGGTGGTACAGACTCACTCAGGCCCTCTGGAAGATGAAGAGGCCAAACTTTGTGCCACATCTTTTTGTTAGCTTGGCAGCCAGTCTCTCTTAGGCAGCACAGGAAAATGGAGGTGTGTATAGAAGATAAAAGCAAGGAAGAAAACCATGACACAGCCGATCCCCTTTGAAGTCTCACTGTCTCCCGAGTACAGCCAGTACTCAGATTTGAGTATAGCTCAAATCGGGTGACAATTTGAGCAGACTTGATAGCCAGATCAGATCTGGGAAGAAAACCTCCCTAGGGTAAAAATTAGCAGATTGTCCACGTAAATGGGCCTTCCTTGCCTTGTGGTTGCTCAGTTTACAGCCCGGAGTCACCTAACTCATCCTGTGTGTCTGTCTAATTCAATCAAAGGGATAGGGTGAGTGTGTCAGCGTGTGTGTATGTGTGGCCATGTGCATGCATGAGTGTGTGTGTGTGCATGTGTATACATGTGAGATTCTGAGTGTGTATGTTTGTGTATACATGAGAGCGTGCAAGTGTATATACTTGTAAAACCTGTCAAAAGCCTTCTGACTTTCCAGGCCTTCTGATGTCCACCGTGAGTGGGCCTCATCCACCAAAGGGGTTCGCTACCCGCCCCGCAACAGTCCCAGGTCTGCTCTGGCTTCAGCAGTTGGAGTGTGGCAGAGCAGCCCCTATGCCCCTTTCATGCTCTCGCCCCCTACTTGGCTGTGACCTCAGCTCCTGCCCCCATCCCTGGCAGCCCAGCAGTCGGGCTGTCTGACCACATCTGCTTCTTCTATCTCTAGGGTCCTGGGACCATGGGGGGACAAGATGTGATTATCCAAACATCCTTGGGATGGAGATGACAGTGGTGACTGTCTCCAAAATGACTGGATGTTCACCTGCTGGACTGCACACATAGTGTGGTCCATCCACACTAAGGAGCAGAAGCGAGCACTGAACAGGCCTGGGGCAGCAGTGAGCCTCAGAGACGTCCCAACCAAAGCAAGGACACAAGCAAAGCCATGTGTGAGATGATGTCATCTGTAAGAAATATCTAGAACAAGCAAATCCATACTGAAAATAGATGAGTGGTTGCTGGCCTAAAGGAAGGGGTGACTACTTAATGGGTATAGGATTTTCCTTGAGGATGACCAGATAAAGAAGCGTTGGCATTATAGAGATGTAATTACTGCGCTGAGCTGCGAACGTCCTACACGCCACTAGAGAGTGTATTTGAAAGGGTTAGTTTAGAGGCAGGGGAGATGGCTCAGTCAGTAAAGTGCCTGCCTTGCAAACTCGAGGACTTGAGTTTGGTTCCTGGGATCCACGTAAAGAAAACAGCTTTAGTGTGGTGAATTGTGCACATTAATCCCGGTGCTGGGGAGGTGGAGGCTGGCAGTCACAGGGGACTCACTAGCTGACCAGTCCAGCCTACTTGGCAAGCTCCAGCCCATGAGAGACCCCGTCTCAAAACAAAACAAAAGGTGGATGATGTTCGAGGAATTAGCTCCTTCCCAGAGGTTGTCCTTTGACCCTCATGTGTGTACACACGTACCCCTTACACGAACAGCCGTGTATGCACACATATACACATGGGTCAATTTTATATCTTGCAATTTCCCACCTCAATAAAAATGTGAATGAATTAAGTAGTATGAACACTCTCTAACGTGAAGCCTGGGATATGGCGACAGGGACAGGAATCCTGCATGGAGTCATGTGGTCATAGGAATCTGCTGACGATAATAATCTCTCATGATGTTCAGACCCCGCAAGTCTGGGGGGTGCTCAGAGAGCTGCTGAGAGACGCTTGCAGATGGGACATGTGACAAGGGACAGAATTTTAGGTTAGACAGAAACCCGTATCAGACACAATGTGTGTTCAAGGACAGGTGTGTGCAAGGCTCTGCTCTCACCTGCCACCACAGGGCAGAACCAGTGATGCCAGCTGCAGTTTGCCTAATGCCTACATTGTAACTGCTCAGCAGGCTTCCCTTGGCCTGAGGACAGCACTTTCCCTCCTGCCTTGTCCCCAGTAGCCAAGGGGGGCACGCCTTAGCAGCGGGAGCAGCTTGCTTCCTCAAGCCCAAGCAAGCTATAAATCTCAAGGTTTAATCATGACTTCATGATCATTCAGCAAAGAGCGACAGAGGATTCATTCTACCGGGAACTGCATGGGAGGACTGCAGGGGGCTGTTGTGGGGAATATTGGTTTAGCAGAGGCAGAACTGTTCCCCTGGGCCCTTCTGGAGACCGGCCGATGAACGATGACACCGATAGCCGTAACAAGGCAATTACTGGTGTGCACGGGCAATGCTTTGTTAAAGACAGACAGGCTTCCTGCATGTGCCATGGCGGCCTTTGTTGTGGGCTTCATCTGCCTCGCAGAGCACTTGCTGGGAACCCTCCCATGGCTGTGCTAGAGCCTGCATCCTTGAGAATGCAGTAAGCATTTTTTAAAAGCCCCAAGGGTCCTTTCCAGTCTCCTCTGCAAATGTTAGAGAGGAAGAGAAATCAAGGAAATGCAGAGAGGACTCTGTGGGCCCTTGCACACGGCAGGTACCTAATATCTATTTACTGAACATCCCGGCTCCTTCATTTTATAGGAGAGAAGAAAGAGGCCCAGAGAGGGAGCGATTAGTAACTGTCACACAGCCGGCCCCCCAATTCCCAGTGTGACTCCCTGCTTCAGTGTCTGTCCTTGTTTAGAGAGCTCGGAGTTGGAGCAGCAAAAAGGGAGAGGGTTCCCCTGGGACGGAAGGAGGAAACCCAGCCCCATTCCCAGGGGTAACGGGAGGGGGTACTTTCTGAGTTTCTCCAGAAAACTCTTAAGTATATGCATGTGCACCTATCTTCTTTCCTGTATGTGTTTGCTTTATTTTTCTGCAAACCGGTATCTTATCATAGCAGGCATATATAGTCTTACTCTGTGTGTGTGTGTGCGTGTATGTGTGTGTGTTCATCATGCATGTGGGTCTTCCTCTATTGCTCTTCACATTTGTTTTATTATTATTATTATTATTACTATTATTATTTTGGCTTTTTGAGACATGGTTTCTCTGTGTAACAGCCCTGACTGCCCTGGAACTCACTTTGTAGACCAGGCTGGCCTCAAACTCACAGAGATTCATCTAACTCTGCTTCCCAAGTGCTGGGATTAAAGGTGTGCACCACCACCACCTGGCTTCTACCTTCACTTTTGAGACAGAGTCTCTTGCTAAACCAGGAGCTTATTGGTTAGACAACACTATCTGCCAGCGAATCCCAGGGCTCCTGCTAAACTTCCCATCCCCAGCACTGGAATTATCGGGACTCGTTGCTGTGCCCAGGTTTCCCATGCATGCTAGGGAATACAAACTCAGCTCCTCATATCTACATAGAAAGCACCTTTTTCTCAGACAGTCTGGGTTGACCTGAGCTCCCCATCTTCCTGCCTCAGCCTCCCTCGTGCTGAAATGACAGGCGTACCCGCTATGCCTGGCTCCCTCGTCCTCCTTTTTAGATTGATTTATTTGATTTTATGTATGTGGTATTGGTCTGCATGTATGTCTGCGCACCACATGCATGTCTGGGGTCTACAGAGGTCAGAAGAGGGTGTCAGATTCCCTGAAACTGGAGTTGTGGATGGATGGTTGTGAGCCACCATGTGGGTGCTGGGAACTTAACTTGGGTCCTCTGCAAGAGCAACCAGTGCTCTTAGCCACTGAATCATCTCTTCAGCCCCCATTCTTCTTCATCTTTTTGAATAGCTTTGACTCACCCCATTACCTGGATATGCAGTCAGACAGCCTTATCAATGACCATTACATATGTTGCTTCCAAGTCCTCATCATTATACCACTCCTTGCTAGGACACATGTGCACATACATGTAGGTGAAGTTATACAGGGGACCCACTGGGGCCACAAAGTACCCATGGTTGTCTTTGTTATTGTTTTTATAATTTATTTATTTTTATTTATGTGCCTTGGTGTTTTGTCATGGGTGTCGGGTCCCCCGGAACTGGAGTTACAGGCAGTTGTGAGCTGCCATGTGGGTGCTGGGTATTGAACCCGGGTCCTCTGGAAGAGCAGTCAGTGCTCTTAACAGTCATCTCTCTAGCTCCCAGAGTACCCTTGTTTTAAGGTATGAAGGTATTGAGAATGACCCTTAGCTCTGGGCAGTGGTGGCACATACCTTTAATCCCAGCACTCGGGAGGCAGAGGCAGGAGGATCTCTGTGAGTTTGAGGCCAGCCTGGTCTACAGAGTGAGTTTCAGGACAGGCTCCAAAGCTACACAGAGAAATCCTGTCATGAGAGGGAGAGATGGATAGATAGATAGATAGATAGATAGATAGATAGATAGATAGATAGATAGATAGGGAGGAAGAGTGACCCTTGGCACAGGTCAGCTGGCTTTCAATCCCATGACCACTGCTGTCCCACCTCAGCCTTGTGCAGCTGTCCTGCCTCTGTGGGGAAAGTGCTTGACAGCAGCAATCCAGTTAAGGATTCTGCATACATGTACTACCCGCAGGCACTGAACCTGAGGCTGGGGAGAAAGGCCTAGGCCATCTTCACTTGCTCACTCTCAGGAGGCTGGGATGTACTGCTGGCTGTCTCTCTCAGGCGCCCCGCTGACTATCTGAAGGAGGCAGGATTTCCCAGGTTTCTACAACTCACTGAAGTCTCTCTCACTGCCGGGACAATCTGACTCCAACAGAAGACAGTCCCCCCACACTCCAGTGACACAGAAAGAAAGGAAGCAACAACCTAATTGATGGAAGCTGGTGGCAGAGGCACAGGGGTGAAGGGATGCCCCGCTGGAGGCAGCCCCGTGGCATTACCCATACCCAGCCTGGGAGCTTCTGGAAGCAGGCCTGGGCCTGGAGTCAAGAGTTAAATTAGGCCTGTGACAGATGTCAGGCCCTAGAGTGCCTGGCACCTGCAAACTGAGCTGCTAGGAAGAGGCAGAAACCCACTTGGTATAACCTAGAGGGCTATGAACTCCACCCCGGACACACAGGCATCATAAGCACCCATTGCCTTAACTCTAAGTTGGGAATAATCTTGAGTTCCCGATCTCCGCTGGAGTCCTAGACAGAGTAAACTCCCCTGAGTTTACTGAGCCTACTTCACCTCTCCCGAGCCTTTCCCTATGCAAGACTAGTTTTTTATTCATTGATGATAAAAGCAGTCCACTTTTCTTTAGGAAATGGCATCTAAAATGAGCATGAGCAGTCAGTCCCTAATTTCACATTTAAAGGAAACAAACAGGCAGGCGTGGTGGCCACGCCTTTAATCCTAGCACTCAGGAGGCAGAGGCGGGTGGATCTCTGAGTTCGAGACCAGCCTGGTCTACAAAATGAGTTCCAGGATATCCGGGGCTGTTACAGAGAGAAACCCTATCTCATAAAAGCAAAACAAAATAAAAAATAAACAAAATAAATAAAGGAAACATGCACATTGTCCATCCAGTAGGTAGTAACACTCACACTGTAGCTTGGATCCAGATATCATGCTGGATGTCTTGGCAGATGGCCTCTCAGAATCCCCATTTTTCACATGAGGAAACTGAGGCTGGGGCAGGTTAAATGGCTCCAGGTCCAAGTGAGGACAAGACAGCGCAGGGAGTTCGGTTTAGACGCGCCTGTCTTCAAGGCTGTGCTATCCTAACAGGAGGGGATGCACAGCTCTGGAAGAAACTGTCCCCTGCTTACAGAAAACAAGCCACTTAGGCGCTGTGAAATGTCAAAGGAAGAAAGAGACAGGTGGCATTAATTTCCTTAATGTTTAACTTCTTGTATCTAGGACTGCGCCTCTCCAGTGTGCGGTCACAGTGGGGAAAGTGCTTGCCATGCGCACACGAAGACCTGCATTTGGCCTTCAATATTCCCGCTTTAAAAGCAGCTGGGTGAGGTGACGTGACGAGGCAAAGGAAGATATCAGATGTGGGGTCTGTTACATTCTTCTTTATTCTCTTGAGACAGGGTCTCTTACGTAACCTGGAGCTAGGCTGGTGGCCAGCAAACCCTAACGATCCTCCTGTCTTTGCCTCCACAGTGCGAGTGAATGCCTGGCTCTTTACATGGATGCTGAGGATTTGAACTCAGGTCCTCACATTTGAGCAGCAAACACTTGTCCACTGAACCAGCTTCCCAGACCCCTATAATGTTCCTCCCGCTTCCTACTCTATACCTGGGACCCACAGAATAGCTGCTCATCGGACGGGTTTTGAAAAGATAAACCAACAGACACACACGTGTGCTTCATGAGCAAAAACCCATGTTACACGCAGCACCCGTGTGTGCATCCTGCTCTCTCGCCTGAATACACAAACCAAGGCAGCTTTTTGTCAAGTGAAGAATCAAAAGTAGGGGAGCTGAAGAGATGGGCACCAGCTGCTTTCACAGAGGACCTGGGTCCAATTCCAGCACCTACATGGTGGCTCACAGCCATCTGTAACTCCAGTTCTAAGAGATTCAACTCCCTCATTTAGCCTCCATAGGCTTCAGCAAGCATGTCGTGTATAGACATATATGCAGGTAAAATGCTCATACACATAAAAGTAAATATATCTTTTTTTTTAAAAAAAATGCACCATAAGCTGGGCTGTGCCATAAGTGGTGCATGCCTTCAATCCCAGCACTCAGGAGGAGAGGGAGGTGATCTCTGAGTCTGAAGCCAGCCTCGTCTACAAAGCGAGTTCCAGGACAGTCAGCACTGTCGCACAAAGAAACTCTGTCTTGAAAAAACAGAAAAGAAAAAAAAGTTCACAATTCATTGTCTTTGGATTCTCCAGTCCTTGGCCCCTTCCTCCACAGATTGTCTGTCTCGCCTCTTTCTTGATTAGGTCCAAAGTCTAAAAAGTCACATCCCCCCAAGACACACCCAAAACCAAAACGATCTCATCTTGTTGCTCAAGATGACCTCCAGCTCCGGGGCTTACGTGGTCCTCCTACCTCTGCCTGTCACATTGACGTGTGTCATGGTGCCCAGCTAACACCACCAGTCCTTGCCACGCGTGTCTCTGCTGTAGAGCTGAGAGGTGCTTTGAGAACACACACAGTGATGCTGTGTTAGCTGGAGAAGCCAGGGGAGGAGCCCACACTCTCCAGAATGGAGCAAGGACACAACCACAGAGGGCAGGGGGACCAGCTTGTGTGATCTGAGATATTGCACCCCCGCCCCAGCCACCAGCACCTTAGTAAAGAAGGTGAAGGCGAGATAAAAGCACCCCCTCCCCGTTTCTCCTAATTTGTAGTTTTCTGGTGTTAGCAGGGCTTATAAGACACATGCTCCCAATTAGCTGCTGCTCTTAATTTAAATGCTTCATAAATTATCTCCTGCGCGCGTGGATTATCACTTCATAATGCGAGTTAGCATTTAAATAAATAGCTGTGGTGTAGGAAATTAGAGAGGTTTACTTCTGAGGCGCTGGTATAATGAAGGAAAATACCAGGCAGCCAAACAGGCATGGGGTGGGGGCCGACAGAGGCGCACGGAGCGCCTAGAAAACACACAAATATCCACACATCTCCCCACCTTCACTGTATGCAGGGAGCTCACTGGCCCATCTAAAAAATATTGCTTTCCCGGTTTTGAAATAATTAGAGATTCCAATTAAACTGCAGAAATTGTAGAGAGTAGACCTGAGAAGGCTCCCGGGGTCACCCCCAGAGGTAAGAGATTAATAACTGACCAAGTCAGAAAGCCAGGAGAATGACAGTGGTCTCGCCACAGGCCTGACTTTGATTCTGCCATTTGCTCCAGCATTTTGAGGAAGACATTCTAGAGACAGCCAGTGTTGGGGACCCATGATAGCCAGTGTCATTTAGTGAGCACGGAGGACACACTGAGAGACCCAGCAAGGAGGTACCCTTGCGTCCCACTTGCAGATGAGGGCACTGGGGTTCCCTTGGGTAGCCTCTTACTCAGGTGCTGGAGAGTGAGGTGAGGCTTGAAAGCTGAGTGACCATCCAGAGGGGACCAGTTGTCCCTTCTACCTTTATGTTCTCGGTGTCCTCTCTGTGAGATGGTGACCTGGAATCGGAGAGACTTGTTCTCTGAGAGGATGACACACACACATACATACACACATTTACACACAGACATGTGCACACACATACATATACACATACATACACACACGTGGGGTCAGGGACAAAAGCCAGCTTTTGGCATGACTGTAATCCTAGCACTAAGGAAGTGGAGGCACACACACACACGCACACACGCACACATGCACACACACACACACACACGCACACACACACACACACAACAGGGACACCATGTCTGTAACCCCAGCACTGAAGAAATGGAGGCAGGAGGATTAGGGGTTCTTGGAGTTCATTGTTCTCCCTGGCATATTTAGGCTGGCCTGGGTTGTTGGGAATCTTGTCTCAAACAGTCAAGAGGGGGATGGGGGAGAAGAGAGGAGGAGGTAGAAAGAGGGAGAAGAAGGAGGAGGAGGGTGCGGCAGTGGCCATGGTGGCATGGGCCATTTTCCCGGCCACGTGCTTCAAGCATTTGACCAGTGTTGGTGCACACAAGCAGAGCTCTCGTGGCCAGAGTCTCTGTTCTGTGAGTTGTCTTTCTTCTCTCTTCTTAGAAAGTCGCTATTTTTGGGGACCTGGATCACCTCACTTCCACGTCACCTTTCCTATCCACAGGTGACCCAGGGTAGTCTGTGCCATGTGGGGCCCACAGGAGGCTCTGTGGGTGGATGGGCTGCTTCATTCCGCAGTTACCTGCCAGGCTCTTTGTTAAGGGATAGAGAGGCCAGTCTGCAGCACAGGTAACGGCAGGACAGATGTGACGTGGCAGGCGCCGTCGTGGCTCCAGATAGTAGACACGTGTGGTCACGGTGCACAGACACCACCACTAACACAAGTTCATAGCAGTGTAGACTTCGCTTCATGCCAAGAACAGGGTAGCAGCTTCTGCTGAGCCATATGAAATTGCCCCGGTTTTCCAATTTGGACCCACATAGTCAGCAAGTTAAATCTCACACTTGGCAGGCACGCTCTCATCCAAGCCTTGGAAAAATCTCAGAGGCATTTTCTCTTTGGCACCCCTCGTTTACCCCGATGACTTTGTCAAGGTTATCCAGCTGGGGAGGGATAGAGCCCTCAGGCCCAGATCTGCATCCTGGGTTTGGGGAAGGGTAAGTGGAGTGTGGTAGATGCCTGGCCTTGAAGAGGGTGGCCTTCCCAGCCTTTGTTCTCACTGGCTCTGTTTCACAGCCAACACTCTCATGGAAGCCGTATGCATCCAACTCAGGCACTCACTCAGCCACCTCAGCTGTGGCCCTGGAGCCCCTTCACCTCAGGGAGGATCCACACTGGAGCGAAATGGGATAAACATGGGCTGGTGTTCCAGCTGGTTCACGTCACTCAAGTATGCTGGGATCAAAGGCTGCCCCTGAATGTTCCAAGCCCTTTGAAGCCGGTAACAAAGGCGCTGTCGAAAGTCCTATCCTTAGAACCAGAGGGCTGTTCACAGATAGAACCGCCGGGGTCCAGTTGCAAAGGAAGCAGAGAGGGGTCTCGGCAGGAGATATTTCTGCACGGAGAATGGTTAACAGGCTATCAGGTTGGTGACAAGTGGGTACGTGGCGCTAACTCAGGCAAAGTCAGCCTTGCGACAGACTGGCGGGGTTTACCAGAATATCAGGGACATGATCCCTGAAATAGGCAAAACTGGATGTGACTGCTTCTGCCTTTCCCACCCGACCTTCTAATCATGCTCCTTCTACTGTTATATCCCTGACCCTTGTAAAAGGATCGTGTGAAGGCGTGTTCTAAGCTGCATTTTAATAAGTCAATAAGAAAGCTCAAAATGATTTAAGGCTTCTTAAAGAGCTTATATTTGATTTCTTGTGGGAATTCTGGGCTGTGGAATTGTAAAATGCACAGATCTCCCCAGGTCGCTTCACACGATGGTGATGTCATCTTACACACACACACACACACACACACACACACACACACACACACACACAAACTTTTCACTGTTTTGTTGTTTGAATAGAGTTGACCCAGTGAGAAGGTGTTTGTTACCTGTGGGTGACATCGTTGGAGCCTGAGCCTGAGGTCCTCAAGGATTGGGGAACTGATTTTGGCTGTCTAGTGAAGTGCCACGGTTCTTTAAACCCTCATCGCTGGCCTTGAAAACCGTCCTTCCCAGGCATACAGCAAAGGACAGCTGGATTCCCCAGGCAGCTGCAGGGCAGGGAGGAATGGCTGGCATCTGGGAAGCTGGTCTGGGGCTAAGAGGGTTTCGTTCTTGATCTTACGGCTGTGTTCACCATCGGCCCCACCACTGAGGTCACTTGGTATCAGGAAATGCAGGGCTCATAGCAAGTTACCCTGCTGGGGGGATGCTGGGGAATCCCCCTTTGAAGCTGAGCAGATAACCCCGTGTGAATTTCCCCCTGTATTTTATGACCTGAGTTTCCCCCACCCCCACCATCAAGGAGGGGACCGGGAGCGTGAGACCGAAGAGAAAGGGCATCCACTGCTGAGGGGCAGGAAGAAGAAAGAATTCACATGAAACTGGGATGGCAGCTTCTCTACAGGAGACCATTTTTGAGGAGGTTAGATCCCAAAGTGGTCATGCATCTTACATTGGCCACTGCACTGGGAGGGTCCATGGAGTTGCTGTCCCCACTCAGACTGTAGCAGCTTCTCCTGAATGGTACTAGGATTATGCATCATGGTGCCACGTGGTTGGAGATGTGGGAACTGAAATGTGCCCTCCCCGAAGATATGTCCAATCTCTGTGAATGTGACCTTATCAATAAACGGGGTCTTTACAGATGTCACGAGTTAAGGCTCCATTTAAGGTGACAGGTGCTTTGATAGGGGAAAGAGAGTAAGACTTGAGAAACACACCCTGGGGTAGAGCCGAGTTAAGACAGGTGGGAATTGGAGTGACATGGTCAGAAGCTGAGGGCTGAGGGCCGCTGGCAGAGAGGCAGGGAAGGAACCTTGAAGCGGATGCCTCGGCTCGACTTCAGACTTTGAAGTACCACAGATACGTTTGAGCACTTTTTTCGTACTGTGCTCCATGCCTTCTTTTGCCCCATATTTATCTTAAGCCCTGATCCTAGCTCCCTCTTTAGGGTCCTTTGCAGGCCGAACAGACAGGGGTAAAGCAAGAATGATCCAAACAGAAAGAAAGAGGAAGCTTGGGACTAGGGATGGAGCTCTCAGCTCTCAGCTGGTAGTGTTTGTTTGGCATGCACAAAATCCCAATTCTTTCCCCAGTACTGCATAAACCAGGGGTGGTGGTGCATGCCTGTAATCCTAGCATAATCCAGGGGTGGTGGTGCATGCCTGTAATTCCAGCATATACCCGGGGTGGGGTGCATGCCTGTAATTCCAGCATATACCAGGGGTAGGGGTGCATGCCTGTAATCCTAGCATAAACCAGGAATGGTGGTGCATGCCTGTAATCCCAGCACTTGGCAGATGGAGGCAAGAGGCTCAGAAATTCAGTGCCATCTTCGACTGACCTGAAGTGAGTTCAAGGCTAGCATGGAAGACAAAAGGATGAGGGGAAGAGGAGGAGAAGAGGAAGAGGAGGATGAGCAAGAGAAGGGACTGTGGGCTTGTCAGGCTAGAGAGGGAGCTTTGATCTGGTATTATGAGGGACAATCTGTGGTCACCCTGGGGTCAGTATAAGAGCCACCCACTGTCAGTGATTCAGCTTGTCCTAGCCCAGACAGTCACACTTTTTCTTGAGAACAAAGAAAGCATTTGGATGGAGGCGGGGGTCACGGTGAGGGGCCAGCAGCCAGCATCATCCTGTCTCCACCTCCACTCCAGGTGCTGCCGGACATCATGTACTTGGTTAACCTAGCAGGCCTCCTTAGCCTCACTCTGACCTGGACGGGTGACCTATAATCTCTCACCCTACCTAATTTAAAGGTCTGTATTCATATTGATTGGTTCAGACTGGCAGTGTAATTTGGAGCTTTGGACCACATAATTTCAGGGAACCTTTGGAAGGACCAGAATCAAAGGTCAGCCTCATAAGGGACCAGCCACATCTGAATACCAGTTTGTAGTAAAAAAAAGAAAAAAAATATTCTGGATTCTGGGGCTGGAGAGATGACTCAGTGGGTCAGAGCTCTTTGTGCTCTTCCAGAGGAGCTGAATTCAATTCCCAGCACCCAGGTCTGACAGCTCACAACTCCCTATAACTCCAGCTCCAGGGTAACTTGCATCTTCTGGCTTCCACAGGTCTGCACACAGGTGTCAAATGCACACACACATGACTGAAGGGCTTGTGCACACACACACACGACTGAAGGGCTCGTGCACACACACATGACTGAAGGGCTCGTGCACACACACATGACTGAAGGGCTCGTGTACATACACACGACTGAAGGGTTCGTGCCAGCATTTCATTTGGGTCTTGTGTTCTGTCTTAGTGAGACAAGAACAGCCTGGGTCAATTGGCCAGCCAGAGATCAGCTAAAGAAATGGAAGCCCCAGGGAGCCCTAGGTGACAGATAAGACAGTAGGAGGGGGCTTGGTCCCCCCCCCCCAAGGCCCATGGCTCTGAGTGTGTGCTGACCCCTTTGGGCCAAAGAACAGGGCAGATTCCTTTCATCTCCCAGACCTCTGGGTTCTGGTTCTTTGGGCAAAATGAAATTTGCTACAGAATAGGGGAAGCTCCCTGTTAGCCTTGTCAAGGTGTCCTGTTCGAAAAGATACAAAAGGCAGGAACAAAAGAGCACCGGGTCTCACCAAGGCAGGTTCACCTAGCATGGGCCTGAGGTACGGTGGGAGACTTACAGCCTGAAGGGGAGGCCAAACCAGAGCAAGCTGCTCACTTCACTGGCCCTTTAAGACCCAAAGAAGGGCTTCATTTGCATTTAGATCTCCTCACTCCCTCTTTTCATCTAAAGACAAATCCTCACAAAAGGCTGCTTAATTAGACCAAATTAGATTTCCACTCAGCTGCTTGTCATTCATTACAAAATGCTGTTCTTTTTCTATTTTGGTAATTACAGGCTGGTCTCCGCCCGTTTGTAGCCCTCCCTCCAGCCGGAGAAGCTGATTAGCACCCCTGATTTGGTGCAGGGAAGAGGAAAATTATTCGGTGGCACCAACCTGTCTGTTTATAAGTTGGCTCAAGGCCACCACTGGAATCTCTTACCATATTGGGGCGGGTAGGGACTTCATTCTCACGTCTTTCCTGGTTAATTGTACAGTAACGCAGAGTCTGGCCATTTTCAGGACGGAGAGCTACAGGCCGACAGCTTTCTCACGGAACAGTCAGGGTACTCATGTGAAGTCTTTATCTCTATGCCGCAACGCTGGGAAGTCACCCATGCGGTCACCAGCAGAGCAACACCTTGTCCTCAGTTCCCGTGGCTCCGTCACCCTGGGTGTATTTGGGGAACTTGGATCTTTTCTTGCACGGTTTGTCTTTTCTCCTTGACCATGATGGGCTGGCTGGCATCACCAAGTGACAGCTGGAGTCCCAGACATGGGTATACGGATCTGTGAGACAGCCTGGACAGCGCTAAGGGCTGTGGCTATGTTCAAACACTTGCCAACTAAGACGTGGGAGGGTTGACACAGGACCCGGACCTGGCCACTCACAGTCTCTCCCACAGTGCAGCTCAGAATTCCTGGGCAAGTGAAGCAGGTCACATGATTCAGGGTGACAGAGACCCAAAGACGGGGCTCTAGAGCATGGGGTCCAGGTAAGCTTCGGAAAGAGGGTGACAGAGTCCATGGGGTCCTGAAGATCAGGCGGAAGTTTTACCTTTTTCTGTTTCACAGATGGAAGTCAGGCCAGAAGACAGGTGAGGAGCTATGCAGGTGTCTTCCTGAGCCACCCTTCCTGTTAGCTCCCCCCACACTCCTACACACTCACCCTTACACGTACACTCCCACTTACACACTCTCACACACCTACACACGTTCTTACCCACCCACTCCCACCCCTGCCAGCCCTGTTACAGCAAGAAGATGCCGTAGAAATCTTTACTGTCCCTCAGGAGACAGAGGCAGGAGGATCAGGAGTTTTTTTTTTTTAATATTTATTTATTTATTATGTATACAATATTCTGTCTGTGTGTATGTCTGCAGGCCAGAAGAGGGCATCAGACCTCATTTACAGATGGTTGTGAGCCACCATGTGGTTGCTGTGAATTGAACTCAGGACCTTTGGAAGAGCAGGCAATGCTCTTAACCACTGAGCCATCTCTCCAGCCCGAGGATCGGGAGTTTTAAGACCATTCTTGTCTATATGGAACTGGAGGCCAGCCTGTGTTCTATGAGAACCCGTGAGGAGGAGGGCGAAGCAAGCTTAACTCCCTAGTGACCTGAAGAATACATCTTATTTTAGAAGATGTGGACCTGGGAGGTGGTGGGCTCTATCTAATAGCTTCCAAAACCGTAGCCAGTCCTCCCTGCATGTCCTCAGTCACACCAGTATGCCAGAAAGGCCGGTGAATACCTACTATGTGCCAGGCTCTGGGACCCTGGGGTGGGGAAAATGGGCCTGCCCTGTACTCTGGCAGCGGAACGTGGGCTGCAGAAGCCACCGCTGAAGAGACTGGTGAGCGGGGTTCCCGGGGCACCACTTCAGGGGCTGGGATATTCAAGCAGGACGCAGAGTCCAGGGGCACCCCTGGTGGTGTTATCTCAAGTCTTTATTTACTTATTTTTAATTTAATGTTTATGTATATGAGTGCTTGCCCGCACGGATATGTGTGCGCCCCAGGCACGTTTTGTCCGGGGAGGTCAGAGGAGGGTGTCAGACCCTCAAGAGCTGGAATTACGTATGGGTGGTTGTGAACAACAGTGTGGGTGCCGGGAACTGAACCTGCAAGAGCAAGTCCTTTGAAAGGCTGAGCCGTCTCATCCTGGGTGGCATTTGAGTGAGGCATTTGGGAGCCCCAGGGGTGAATGAGGGCAATGAACTTTACTTGGGGAGGGGTTCAAGCTTTCCAAAAAACTCAAAGAAGAGGCATGGCTGGAGGGGAGCAGTAGGGACAGACAGCCCCACAGCTAAGGGTGGGGTGGCAGCTCCTGCGGCTGCTGGGCTCCCTGCTGCACTGCCTGTGCCACTGCCTTGGCCCCTTGTGGTTTTCTCTTCACTGAGACTCAGGAGCTGAAAAGTTTCACACATTCCATTATTTTAAAAGCTGCTCAAGCCAGCAGAATTTTAGTCATTTCGAACCCGAATGTGATGCAGTGGCGTGGTAGGGGCAGCCCTTTGTAGGGTAAGGCCTCGGGTCTGTCTCTAGTTTGATTATTTAGTTTTCTGAGACAGGGTCTCAAATAGCCCAGGCTAGTCTCAAAGTCATTGTGTGACTGAGGATGACCTTGAACTTCTGCTCCTCCTGCCTCCCCCCTTCTAAGTGCTGGGAACACTGGCTTCTGAGGAGCTGGGCATCAAACCCAGGGTCTCCTGCATGCTAGGCAAGCTCTCTACCAACCGAGCTACAACCTTAGCCCAGTTCTTATGATTGTAAGACCCTAGCTACCAACACCCATGGGAACTCTGAGGCTCAGAGACACCCTGAGTACATACACAGCCAATCTGAACCTCTCTCCCTGGGGGTACTTGCGTTTCCCTATTACTGGGCAGAGGTCCCTTTAACGGTGGACTGTGTAAGCTAGGAAGGCCTCCCCTTTCCACGCAATGACTCTGCTGTGTGAGCCTATCTTTTCCCCTGGATTAACCCTCAAAACCTGGAACTCATTCCCGCACCCCTCCTCCTCCAAGTAACCAGGAGGTATCTTAGAAGCTACCCCTATTCCCATCCCAGGAGACCACACACGGTGACCGGTGTGACCTTTGTGGTGGCTGTCTCTGCCTCCATCACACTCCTTAGGGGCATGCATCCTCCCTAGAAGAACCCATCATAAAACAATCCCCCCACAGGCTGCAAAGAAGAGGGCACAGGCCTCTGGCCTCTGAGCATCACCAGCTTGGGCTAAGACCAGCCATCACAGGGTCCCACCACCTGGTCCTTACTCCCACTGTCCCCGCCTTATTAGCCAGCTTTGTCTCCCCTTCTTGATCCTGATGTGAACGGGTCAGCTGCCAGTCTGTGTTAAACTCCTTCTCATTCATTACAATACTACTTTTTTTATTGACATGGAAATAAAACTTACAATCAATGAGCTCTTATGAAATATACATCAAAGCAGGAGGCGGCTGCACTGGCGGATTCATCTGTTCCAGGGAAGGAACAAGGGTTTGTGGCGGGATTGGGGGGGACACCCAACATTTTCCTTCCCGATTACATGATGCGATTTTCAATGAATCTATAAAGACAACGAAAACATAAATACGGTGTCCAAACAGGGTGATCCCTGCAGCTGTCAAAACTTAAAACAGCTCACTTCCCCTTTGATTTCTGCTTTAAGCTTTGAAATGTACACAGATCATCCTCAGGTTTTTTCTTTCTGTCTGTCTTTCCTCACCCTCCCTTTCTTTTTACAGGGAGTCTCTAAAATCTGATCTCTCCCCGATCCTCCAGCTTTGACCCTCGGTGGCCAAACTGACCAAACGCCAGGCATAGCTTTCTCAGACCTCACCCTGCGCGTGCCTCCTCAACCGAGGCGTCTCTTTCCACATCAGTCTCCAAATCCAAATCAAAGCCACCTCCAAGGTTCTTCCTTCTGTGGAACTAGAGTCACAGTGAAGGGGAAGGACACCAGAAGACCCCACCTCCTGGTTTCTATGTGCCTACTGTGTGCCACACCTCCTGGCTTCTGTGTACCTACTGTGTGCCTCACCTCCTGGCTTCTGTGTACCTACTGTGTGCCACAGATCTCTCAGTGTTTTCCAGCCATCGTCTCTTCCTTTCTTTTCTGTTGTTTCTCTTTCCCCTCCTCCCTCCTCTCCCCTTCCTTCCCCTTTCATCTCTTCTGTATAGTAGGGATGGAATGTGGACTCTTACCCATGGCCGACAAGTGCTCTACCACCAGGCTCTATCCCTAGCCCTTGGCTTTCTACAGCAGGCTATCCCTATATAGCTCAGGCTTGACTCACCACCCCCAGGCTCCCGAGTACAGGGGTTACAGGTATATGTCACCACACCCACATATCTGAAGACCTTCAAGTAGAGTCTGGCATGGAGATAGTCATTTGCAAAGCATGACATTGAACATTCCCGGCTGGGTTGGGATGAGAGACTCTCCCCCACATGTTTCCTCTCCCCATTATCCACCTGAGTTACCCCTAAACTCCTCTGAGCCATGAGGGAGGGTAGCTCTCTGAGAGGAAGTCACTCATCTCCAGTGTCTGGGGTACTATGGGGGTCAGGTGGGCGGTTGGGACTGTACCCATGACTTCATACTTATGGGGGCCAGCCTTCAGCATAGTGAACTCCAGGACAGCCAAGGATACACAGAGGAAAGAAAAGAAAAGAAAGAAAACACAAAGGAAAACAAACATATAACGATAAAATAAAAACTAACACATTGGAATTGGACAAAAAAACAAAAGCAAACAGAAGAAAAAGAGCCCAAGAGAAGGCACAAGAAACAGAGACCCATTCATTCTCATACTCAGGGATCCCATAAAAACACCAAACTGGAAGCCAGGATGTGGAAGTTTGAAAGACAATGGCCCGCAAGGGGAGTGGCACTATTAGGAGGTGTGGCTTTGTTGGAGTGGGTGTGGCTGTGTTGGAGGAAGTGTGTCACTGTGGAGGTGGGCTTTGAAGTCTCCTATGCTCAAACCACACCCAGTGTCTCAGTTCACTTCCTGTTGCCTGCAAGATGTAGGATACTCGGCTACTTTGCAGCACCGTGTCTGCTGCACATCACCATGTCACACCATGGTGATAATGGACTAAACCTCTGAAATGTAACCCCCCCCCCCAATTAATTGTTTTCTCTTTATAAGAGTTGCCATGGTCATGGTGTCTCTTCACAGCAATAGAAAACCAAACTAAGACACATAATATATACACAAAGGACCTGTAGGGTAAATAGAGGGAAGAAAAAATATATATTAATAAAAAAATAAGACTATAAAGTTTTTTTTAAACAAAAGAGCCCTGATAGAACAGTATGAGACAAGGAACCCCCAAAGACGCTATTGAGTTTATTTTCTGTTGCCCATTAACTACTGGGCACGCAGTCCACCTGAGAGTAGTTTGTTTCCCCAGTAAGATTGTCTTGGAGAAAACTAAATTTTCATTTGCAAATGGTTATCAGTTGAAGGTTGATTCTGGCTTAGGGATGGGACATGTGTCCATTTCTCCTTTCAACTCTTGGATCCCAGCTGGTCCAGACCCATGCAGGCCCTGGGCATGCTGTTCCAGCCTCTGTGAGTTCATCTGTTCACAATCGTAGTGTCCCCCACCCACTCTGGCTCTTACACTCTTTCCATCCCCCTTCCACAGTGTTTCCTGTGCCCCGAAGGGAAGGATTTGATGAGACAGCCCATTTAGGGCTGAGTGTTCCAAGCTCTCATATTCTCTTCATAATGTCTGGCTGTGGGTTTCTGTATTTGTTCCCATCTGATGCAGGATGGAATCCACTCTGATGGATGGCTGAGCAAGGCTCTGATCTAGGAGTACAGAAAATTGTCATTAGGAGACATTTTATTGCTTCTTCTCTTCCTCCTCCTCCCCCTCTTTCTTCTTCTTCTTCTTCTTCTTCTTCTTCTTCTTCTTCTTCTTCTTCTTCTTCTTCTTCTTCTTCTTCTTCTTCTTCTTCTTCTTCTTCTCCTCCTCCTCCTCCTCTTCCTCCTCCTCCTCCCCCTCTTCCTCCTCCTCCTACTCCTTTTTCTTCTCCTCCTCCTCCTCCTCTCTTCCTCCACCTCCTCCTTCCTCTTTAGAACAATAGTATTTGATTTTACCCTTGGCCCCTGGGCTTTCTAGTCTCAGGTTCTTGGCCACCCAAGCAATGTTGGGAATGGGCTCCATCTTGTGGAGTAGATCTTAAGTCAAATTAGATATTGGTTGGTTACTCCCACAAGTTTGTTTGTTTGTTTGTTTGTTTGTTTTTTGAGATGGTTTCTCTGTGCAACAGCCTTAGCTGTCCCTGTCCCGGAACTTGCTTTGTAGACCAGGCTGTCCTCGAACTCACGGAGATCGGCCTGCCTCTGCCTCCTGAGTGCTGGGATTAAAGGCGTGAGCCACCAGGCTTTTTATTCAGGACCCACCAAGCCCTCTGCTAAGAACTGGATGGGATTGGAAACCACAACCAGTCCCCCAAGCCCAGTCCATGGGTAAGGAAGCTGACTGCTTGGAGGTTAACTTGGTCAAGGTCACAGGGAGGCAGGCAGCCAGAGCTGCACCTCGGGTGGCTTGGCCTCAGTTCTTTCTCAATCACTAAACTGTCATGGCCCAGGAACTTGCCAGATGATTTCCTCTTAGATCTGGATGATGTGACAGGGGATGGGCTGGCAGCCGAGAACTCTAGCCTCACTGTGCCAGGCACAGACTGCCAGGAAAATGAGTTTTCCTGCTTTGAGTGTGCCCAGCTGCGGACAGCAAGAGTGCGCCTGTTGGGGACTAGAATTCACCCAACCTGCTCATAACCCACAAATGTACCAGCGTGCATGTGTGTGTGTGTGTGTGTGTGTGTATGTGTGTGTGTGTATGTGTGTGTGTGTGTGTGTGTGTATGTGTGTGTGTGTATGTGTGTGTGTGTGTGTGTGTGTGTATGTGTGTGTGTGTGTGTGTGTGTGTGTATGTGTGTGTGTGTGTGTGGTGGTGGTGGTCGCGGGGGGGGGAGCTGCTTTATTCCTCTGTTTCTTCTGATAATGGCCTATTGCCCAGAATTGCATTGCTGCTACTCTCTGTCTCTGTAGGTGGAGTGCGTCTCCTGGGGTCTGTGCCATGACCAGGTCATGGCCGGATAGGTATGACTGAAGAGCTGCTGGCCTCCCACATCCCTAAGAGCTGATATGAACAGGAGACCTGCTTACCACCTTCTTATTTCCACGTGTGCCTCTTTGTAGAGATTCCCTGGGAGAGAAGTTTCTGGAAGTTCATTCCCCAAGACAATGAAAGGCCTCATAGGAGCAACTGGGTTTCTTCATAATCTCAAGCGACATTTAGCCATTTTCATTACTTAAAGAAAAAGCCCTAAAAACTATGGTGATAGTTCCTTTCCACTGTCTCCTGTTAGCATTCCCCCCCCTCAAGTGCTGTGCCCCCCTCATCCACCTAAACCTGCTGCTGAGTTACCGGCCCCCGGAGGCTGTGGCTCTGGGCAGATGCATCTATACACTCCCAGCCGCCGCCTTCTCTGAGTGTAATCAAGCATCGAGCTAAGTAGCAAATAAATCTCTGGATCTCATAAGCTGCACAGCGAGATCATGTAAATGCAAATGAAAGACCTGATTTCAAGCTGTCGAGGGGGAGGGGAGGGAGCACTGAGGCTCTGTCACCGTGACCGCCTCATGGGGTGAGGGCCATACATCAGACCACAAGACCTGAGCTGGTGCTCACAGAGGGAGGCTGGCTGCCCAGGGGAACAGCCAGGCAGCCAGGTAGGCAGGCTGTGGGGTGGGGTCCAGGTAGCCCAGAGGCATGAGAAACAGGCAAGGGCTGGAAAGGGGTGGCTGGGCTGGTCCTAGGGGTCTGTAGCGGTGGTGTGCCTGCTGTCCCTGACCTGGGCTGGCGAGGCACCGTGGAGACCTTAGCAGCTATTCGTGTGGGAAGGCAATCACTGCTGAGTGAGCATGACTGATGGTCCAGGAACCTCTCTGCCGAGGAGGCTCGGTGGGTGAAGATATGGTAGGCAGGGCATAGACAACTTCAGGGACATGGAGCCCACTCCGGTCACCTTGGTCCTCCCATCGCTGGGCTGCAGTGTGGTGACGAAACAAGTCTCACCTGGACTCAAATATTAATATGTTAAAATATATTATATAGAATAATACTATATGTATAAAGCAACCCTGATTTTTGTCCTTTAAAAAAATGTTATTTTGAGAGCATCTCCTGTAGACCGAATTGGACTTAAAGCCCTGCCCCCAATTTTTTCCACCTTCTCGGTGCTGGGATTACCTAACGTGCTGGGGATGGAGCCCAGGGCCCAGGGTCGTTAAGCAAACAGTCTTCCAACTGAGTTGTCTTTTATTTTCTTTTAAAATATTTATTTAACTTTATTTTATGTGCATTTAGTATGAAGGTGTCAGATTTCCTGGAACTGGTGTTATAGGCAGATGTGAGCTGCCATGTGGGTGCTGGGAATTGAACCCTGGTCCTCTTGGAGAGCAGCCAGGGCTCTTAACTGCTGAGCCATCTCTCCAGCCCTCTTTTCTTTTTTTTTCTTAAATGATAAAAGTGACATGTCTAACCACCCACCCTCACACAACGTTTGTGCTTCTCTGTTCCTCCCCGTATCAAAAGAAAAGAAAACTATTAAAAATATAACAAATAACATGTCTGGATGGTAGTGATATATGTAAACTTTTGAGTCCCGCTGAGTCTTTTCTCGGTTTGTTTGATGCTATTTTACACACCTTTGATCACACGTGGATGTGTTCTTCTGGTATGTGGCTCTTGGTGTCATTATACAGCGTTCAGACAATGCACACTGCTCCAAGTCCAGGCTGCCTGGGTCCTTTGATGCATAGCGCGTCTCACTTCCCGTGATTGTTTATCTGAGGCTCTCATTATGGAAAACAATAAATATGCCTATGCTAATAGCGATCACAATTTGCATTTATATTGTGCTTTTCATTGGAAGATCTTAAGTTGTTTTACAGTAATGAACTACCGTGAGCACAGACACAGGGTATGCATGTGCATATGTATGCAGAAGCAGGGTGGTATGCAGATATTTATTTAATAACTACCGGGCAATAACTGGGCTTCCACCTCTCTCAGTTCTAATAGGATGCAGGAGAGTGAGTGGGAGGTTTTACAATTACAGACCAAGCATCTATTTTGTTTAGATGCTGCCTAGGGAGCTAATAGGTTATACTGTGTTGTGACCAGGAAGTAGGAGGGGCTGATGCCTTGGGGGGCTCGCTCTCTTGGGATGGACATCTAAGTTGGGTCTGGAACTCCGGCATCTAACTCTCTGTCACAAAACCCGCCATTTTGGAAAATGCACACATCTCCCCATCTGTCTGGAGCAAGTCCAGTTTGGACCACCCACGTGCCAACACTGGCCAACGGCACCTGTTTTCACTCGCCTGGAAATGAACACTCACTGAGGATACAGGAGGATATGAGAGCAAAGGCAGTCGTGCTTGGGTTTCAAGGCGCAGCCACTTCTTCCGTCCCAGGGAACTTCAGAGCGAGGCAGTTGCCCGTGGGAAACATCAGCCTTATCTGCCTGGGGGAGGCGCCTGCAGTTCTCACAGGGCTGCCAGCCTCAGGCAGTTCCAGGGCTGCTGACCCACCCTTGCGGAGGTGGGGGGCAGGTTCAGAGCTCCAATCCTCGCTTTGGGGAGTTGGAGGAAGTCGCTGTTGTAGTAGGAACTGGGAGAATCCCAGGACCCCCGGGACGAGGAGAGAGAGGGTTTTAATTAGAGCGGAGAGGATGGGACTAAGGCAGAGAGGGAGGACATGTTAATAAGGTTTAATGAAGCTGTCTGCTGATGGGGACAGCTGTCACCCAGAGCTGTATTCCAGCCAAGCCACTCAGTGACAGAGGAAACTCCGGGAAAGAGTGCTTTGAAGGCGGCTGGGGAGGGTGGGGTGGCCAGCCTGAATCTGGGCTTCTCCTCTCTGCAGTTGGACACCCCAGGGATGAGGGATTCAGGTTAGGGAGCCATGCTTAAGCGACTTCACAGTTCCCTGCCGTTCAAAACTAGGACACACAGACCTGGAGGCCTTGGGTGAGCCGTCTTAAGAATCAGAAGTAAGAATAAGGAAGGCAGCACTCGAAGACTGATAGGACTTAGTTATTAGTTGGTTATTAGTTATTAGTAGGACTTTATTAGTTTTCTACCTTCCTTACCCTCTGTCTCCCATCTGTCCAATGGGAATAAAAGCCTCCCTTTCAGGGGAGGTGATTTTAATCCTGTTTAAGTTTGCTACTGGAATGGATCACAAATAGAACCCCCCCCTTTTAAAAATATTTTATTTTTATTCATGTATTGTGCATGTCTGTGTGGGCATGTATACTACATGTAGGCAGTACCCCAGGAGTTCAGAGGAGGGTGGTGGATCCTCTATAGCTAGGGCATCAGGCAGTTGTGAGGGGCCTGAGGTGGATGCTGGGAACTGTACTCAGGTCCTCTGCAAGAGCAGCAAGCACTCTAAACACTGAGCCATGCCTCCAGCCCCCCATACAGACGTCTTGAAAGTTCAGTTTGCCCATCTGTAAGATGGGAAGAGCAACCCCGCATAAGGCATTCTCTGAGTTCAGGGGGAAGCAGAGTATTGCAAAAGAAAGCCACAGGGCACCATGCATGCCTTGCACACAGGAGGTCATACATGTTTATTCTTTTCCTTGTATCTCTTCACAAAAGACAGGACATGAGTTCTTTGCTTGGGGAGGGTGTCCCCAACATCCGCAAGGCCCGACAACACTACCTGCCCCAGGACCTATTCACAGCCCAGACCTCTTTTGCGAATGACCCTCTCTTGTCCTTCCCTAATATGAGAGGCAGACTGTTTGGGGACATGTGAGCCGTCAAAGCTGAGATTTGTGACTGAGTGGCATCAGCTCCACAGATGTCAGAGTGAGGTTGCCATGGAAGAGCAGGTGACGGACAGGCCTCGAGTCTCCTTGCAGCAAAGTGACAGCTGGTCTGAGACACCTGTCACCACCTGTTCGTCCTAGTCTAGGGTTCAGGGTCAGGAGCTCCCCTGAGCACACACGTGCCACACTCAGCTGATGCCACGCAGCCCAGGGAGGGACCCAGAGTCCCCTCTGACAGGCTGCTTCTCCCCCTCAACCCCTCGGGAACCACAGAGAAGCTCTGCTTCCAGAAAGCCCCTGTATCGCCCTCGACTACCCTGCCCTCCCTGGACGCCTGCTGGATTCTCCATAAAATGCCAGTTGAAACACTTGTCTCTCTTTTCCTGACCATTTTATCAGGCTCAGCCATCCTGTGTCCAGCTGGCCCAAGTGCTGTTTTCTGAAGTGGCCTTTCCGCATTTCTCCCGAGTAGTCCACTTATTGGATAATAGCCTTAGCCTGGGCTTCTCCCAGTGTCAGGTGCTGTCTGGTAATGTCTGGGAGGCAGAGGCAGCAGTATCTCTGTGAGTTGGAGACCAGCCTGGTCTACATAGTGAGTTCCAGGACAGCCAGGGCTACACAGAGAAACCCTGTCTCAAAACAAACAAACAAACACGCCCGGCAGTAGTGGTGCACGCCTTTAATTCTAGCACTTGGAAGGCAGAGACAGGTGGATCTCTGTGAGTTCGAGACCAGCCTGGTCTACATAGTGAGTTTTAGGACAGCTAGGGCTGTTACACAGAGAAGCCCTGTCTCAAAAAACAAAACAAAACAAACCAACAACAACAAAAAACCAATTCCCACATACACACCATACACAGAACACACACAGAGGTACACACTGACACAGGTACGGAAGGAAGGAAAGAAGGAAGGAAGGAAGGAAGGAAGGAAGGAAAAGAAAGAAAAGAAAAAACTACTGCCGTCTTGTGATAGCCACGCTGGGTGGGGTGGGGTTTCTGGCGCTATCCTAAGCAGAACGGTTAGCACCATTTACAAATGTTTCGGGATGTGGACACACATGCAACAAACACAGTGTTGTTTGCTGTTTTCCCTCTTGCTGTGACCAAATACCTTAAAAAACAAAAACAAAAAACAACTTAGAAGAGGAAGGTTTATCCTGGCTCCTGGCTTGAGAGCACAGCCCGTCATGGTAGGGAAGGCATGGTGACAGGAATGTGAGGTGGCTGACCACACGGCATCTGAAGTCAGAAAGCCGAGTCAGAAGTCCAACCAGCTTTCTCCTTTTATTCAGTTTGGGACTGTGAACTAGAGGATGGTGCTACTCATGGCTAGAAACATGTTTCCTAGGGAACCATAAATTCAGTCAGGTTGACAGTGAGGATGAGCCACTGTGGGCATCTATGACATAACGGTCGGATTATAGTCTAGATAGATGCTTGGCTCTAATAGCTAATACCACCTTTCCCATGGCTGTGTCAGTTCAGAATCCCACAGATCATGAGTGTCCTGATTGCTTCAGATCTTGACAGTGCCATTGAATTTGTATTTTGTGCATTGCTGAGGTTGAATACCTTGATCTGTGGGCTTTGGCTACTCAGACATCTTCTTAATGAAGTGTCTATTCAAGTCTTTTGTTCATTTTTCTATAGACATGTTTTCCTTTGTATTGATTTGTGGCTGCTCTTTATATAGGATGGATACAAGTTTTGTCAGACCATAGGTCCCAAACGACTTGTCTCATTTTGTAGCCTTGGAGGTTTTAAGGTGACGCATCTGACCTTTCCTCATCGCACAGATGATGTTCTTGCCCGTCATTGGATTTGTCCTTCCTCTAAGTCAGTTCACTTCTTAAGAGCAAGGCTATGTGACTGCTTTCATCTCAGAACTCACCACACAGGGTTTGGTGCCAAAAAGGAACAACTGTGGAATGAACACTAGCAAGCTCTGCCCCAAAGGTGATTTCTGGTGGCCGGTGTCTCCCCTCTTTTCTAAACCCTAGGCAACAGGTCTGCAGTGCACGGAGACCGAGGCACTGGCCCTTTGCTGGTGGCACTCAGCTCCTGAGTCTGTCCAGCTGGAAATTGGCCCACCTGCACCTGCCCTGAGGGAGGCAGGGCCTTGCAGAGCAGCCATGTTTTAATTAACTTCCCAGCAGTCATTGGCGACACCAATTTTCATAAACAAACGAGGGGCTAGAGCTTCATCTGTAGCCCAGAGTGAGCTATGTGGATAGAATTTCAAACCAAACCACACAGCAGAGTACCTGCCTAGAACCCAGAGCCCCCGGCCCTTGAGGGAGATTGGGGTCTGAGATTTGACGTGTGAAGGAAAAGGGAGAGGAGTGGCCAGCGGCTTAGGGGAAGCACAGAGATCCCCAGGGAGGCTGCTTGTCCTCCCAGACTCACTTGTGACAATCCTAACCTCCAGGGGAGTTGGCAGACAGAGCCTTGAGGTCTTGAGAACAGGGCCCCTTACAGTGGGATTTGTGTCCTTCTAGGGAGCAGAGGAGAGTTTCAGGTCTGTATTCTCCAACCCGTGGGACTTCAAGTGAAGGACAGCCGGGTGTTAACCAGGGAGGCAGGCCCTCCCCAGCCCTGCTGGGCTGCTGTCTCAATCTGGGCTTCCCCGGGACAGCTAGAAAGACCCATGATGTTTACGCCATCCAGTGTGTGTTGCTGCGGAGTGTTCCTTTACACTGTGTGAAGATGTGTCACTGGGATTGGTTTAACAAAGGGCGGAGTGGTCAACAGCTGTGCAGGAAGAGTAGTTGGGTGGGATTTCTGGGAACAGAGCAGTCTCAGGGAAGCAGAGAAGCGAAAGGTGGGTTCGCCAGCCCAGTGGAGAGGAATCAGGACACATAAGAGAGGTAAAAGCCACCAGCTACATGGCAGCGTGTAGATGAATAGGAATGGGTCGATTTAAGTTAGAAGAGCTGGTTAAAGACAAGCCTAAGCTAAGGCTGAGCTTTCAGAATTAATAATAAGTCTCTGTGTTATGATTTGGGGCCTTGCAGTCCAAAAAAGCCTGCTACAGTGCGCACTGAGTTTGTTAGAACCTGGTCTGCCAGGCCTAGTTCATTCATGCCCTCATTCAAGTCATGCTTGCTAGCATCTACTGTATTGCTGGGTACTGGGAGAAGTAAAATATAACCTTTAATATGTGGTCACATATTTCAAGTCATATTAAGATCAACTGAACTGTTTCACCCTCTTAAAAGTTCATATATTGGGCTGGAGAGGTGACTCAGCGGTTAAGAGCATTGCCTGCTCTTCCAAAGGTTCTGAGTTCAATTCCCGGCAACCACATGGTGGCTCACAACCATCCGTAATGAGGTCTGTTCTCCTCTTCTGGTCTGCAGACAGAATATTGTATACATAATAAGTAAATAAATAAATATTTTTTAAAAAGTCGATATATTGTTGTAAAAACGTTGAAGTGACTACTCAAACAAACAAATAGGGTTGGGCAAACAGCTCAGTTGGTAAAGTGCTTGCCCTGCAAGCACCAGGACCTATGTTTGATCCTCAGGGCTCATGCAGAAAGTGACTGCGGTGGGTACGTGTTTGGGATCCCATTGCAGGGAGGCAGAAACAGCAGGAGGGAGCCCCAGGCTCACCCTAATGGGCAGTCTACTGGCTCAGGGAGTTTCGGTCACAAAAATACAAGGTAGGAAGCATCCTGAAGAATGATACCTAGGGTCGTCCCCTGACCTCCTTGCTCATGCACACACATGTGTGAATGCTTCCCCCTCCCATCCATACTCACACACTGGATCACTGCCCGCATAGGACACGCAGCCTCCAGGAGACAGAGTAGAGATAGGCAAACACCAGGCAGTTGCCGATTTAACAACTTCCCTTCACATTTCGCCTGTGGCTTTGTTTGAGATGTAATTATCATACCATCCAGTTCTTGGTGCACAAGATGTACTGGCCCTTAGGTCAACCAGTGTCAAGATACCATCAGCTGTAGACGTTTTTCTCTCCTGCCAGGGAACTGTTCCTTAGTTAGCCCCACCGCCCCTCACTTGCCATCCAACCCTGATCCAGAAGCCTCACACCTTCCTGCCTCTGTAGACAACCTGCCCCGGGTATTCATGTGGTGGACTCTTGTGTGGCTGCCTTTGCCGAGTCATGCAGACAAGGCCCAGCGTGCTGTGGCAGATCCTATTATAGGTTTGGGAGGGCCGTGACCTTGAAAGGCAATAAGGAACCTGTCCAGGCTGCCATCCCAGAGACTTACAGATTATTTATTTTTAGCCAAGCATGGTGGTATATACCTTTAACCCATCACATGGAAGGCAGAAGCAGGCAGATTTCTGTGAATTCAAAGCCAGCTTGGTCTACAGAGTGAGTCCCAGGTCTGCCAGGACCACATAGTGAGACCCCACCCCCCCAAAAAAAAACTGTTTATTTTTAATTTATGTGAATGTATGTGTCTGTGTTTGGGTATGTGCTGTTCACATGAGTGCAATACTCATAGAGGCCAGAAGGGGGCAACAGATCCTCCTAGAGTTGGAATTACAAGCAGTCGCAAGCCTCCCAATGTTGGCTGGGACTTCTAAGAGAGCAGTGTACACTCTTAAGCACTGAGCTTTTACTCCATCCCCAAGAGGCTTTTTATGTTAGACACATATTGCACACCTGCCATGTGTCACCAAGAAGAGGAGCCTCGGGGACTTTATGATCCATACACGAAGGCCCAGTGTGTGTTCCTGGCAATGGAGAAAAGTACTTCCAAGGTCGATGTGAGTGGGACAGAATATGAGAATGACACTGCCTAGTGTGTCCCAAGCCTTGGGTTTGATCCCCAGCACCACACAAACTGGCCACAGCAACTCAAGCCCGGAATCCCAGCACTTGGGAGGTAAAGGCAGGAGGACCAGAAATCAAGAGCATAGGAGGTGGAGCTGGGACACCTAGTAGTCCATCAGCGGATGGTGGGGGCTACTCTACCTCAGCCGCGGGACTCCTGGGCTACCAAAGTTGCAGAGGCAGCAAGGGCTACAAGTGAGTTCCTAGCCAGCCAGTCAGAGCCGTGAACAGTTCTGAAGGACACTCCCGCCTTCTGCTCTCCACACCCCAACCTGCTGAGGGGACACCATGGAACACATTGTAAGCTGGGAGCATCCAGATCTTCAACATGGGCAGATCCTGGGAGATATAACCCTGGCCACTAGGGGGTACTCTCAGCCTGTGACCATGGACACACCAGCAAGAGTGTATCCACAGTCCACAGGCTGACAGCACCAGAAAGCCACATGACCCTGACATTTATTCAGTTCACGGGCTGAAGAGGAAAACTGGGGTTCCCACCAGATCTTATCCTTCCTACCCATAGCCACATGCAACTTCACTCTCCCCATCTGAAAAGTGGGGATGATGAGCCCTGAGCCCCTAGATCAGTGGTTCTCAACCTTCCTAATGCTATGACCCTTTAATACAGTTCCTCATATTGTGGTGACCTCAACCATAAAATTATTTTCATTGCTACTTCATAGCTTTAATTTTCTACTGTTATGAATCGTAATGCAAATATCTGTGTTTTTGCTATGGTCTTAGGCAACCCCTGAGAAAGGGCTGTTTGACTCCCCAAAGGGGTCAAGACCCACAGGTTGAGAATTGCTGCCCTAGACGGTTGTGAGCTGTGAACAAGAGCAGGCATGGGAGAAATGGCAGGAGAGTGTCCATGTGTGAAGAGGAAGGTGTGGGAGATGCTCTGTGTGCCCGGCAGGGCAGGGCATGGCCTCCAGTCTCAGAGGACTTCCATATTAGACAAGCGTGGAGATTAAGAAGACGCCAGTCGTAGGTATAGGAAATAGCAGAGAACGGTCCATTGTCAAGACAGGACTGCCCACCTAGAGAAAGACAGAAACACTGAGCCCCTGCGGGCGCCCATAGTCCAGCTATCCCCATGCACTAGAAGATTAGAGTCAAAGATTAGGTATTGTATTTCAAGACAGGGTTTCTCAGTGTAACAGTCCTAGCTGTGCTGGAACTGGCTCTGTAAGCCAGGCTGGCCCCAAACTCACGGAGATCTGCTTGCCTCTGCCTCCTGCGTGCTAGGATTAAAGGCGTGCACCACCACCGCCCAGCAAGTCAAATATTATTAGCAGCCAAGTTTACTTAGCAATCTACAGATGTGACAAAGTTCACGTCTGAAAAGCTTTAAAATAATCAGGGTGTTAAAATTTGAGCTAATCCATACATGGTCTCGGTTGAGAAAAGACAAGTATGGGACAAGAGGGTTCCGCAGGTGGAAATGCTTGCTGCCTGCCCTGATGATCCGAGTTCAGTTCTCGGAACTCACGTGACAGGAGAGAAGTGAGTCCCACAGGCTGTCTTCTGTGCTGCCTAGCTTTATGTCACTTGACACAAACTGGAGTCATCTGAGAGGAGGGTGACTCAGCTGAGAAGATGCCTCCATAAGACGGGGCTGTAGTCAAGCCTGTGGTGCATTTTCTTAATTAGTGATTGATGGGGAAAGGCCCAGCTCATTGTGGGTGGAGTCACCCCAGGGCTGACAGTTCTTTAGGAAAGCAGGCTGAGCAAGTTGTAGGGACCAAGCCAGTAAGCAACACTCATCCATGGCCTCTGCATCAGTTCCTGCTTCCAGGTTCCTGCCCTGTCTGAGTTTGTGCCCTGACTTCCTTCAATGGTGGCCTACGATATGAAAACGTAAGCCCTTTCCTCCCCAACTTGCTTTTGGTCACAGTGTTTCATACTAGAAATAGCATCCCTTAAGGAAGATGTGGTCCATTTACACAATGGAGTACTACACAGCAGAAAAAGATAACAACATCTTGAATTTTGCAGGCAAATGGATGGAGCTAGAAAACATCATTTTGAGTGAGGCAACCCAGACCCAGAAAGACAATTGTCACATGTACTCACTCATGAGTGATTTTTAAACATAAAGCAAAGAAAACCAGCCTATAAATTGCAATCGCAGAGAACCTAGACAGCAATGAGGACCCTAAGAGAGACATATATAGATCTAATCTACATAGGAAGCAGAAAAAGACAAGATCTCCTGAGTAAATTGGGGACCTTGGGAGAGGGTTGAGGGGGAGAGGCAGGGAGCAGAGCAGAAAAAACACAGAGCTCAATAAATATCAATAAAAGAAAAAAAGAAATAGCATCCCTAACTAAGATCCTTCTGTCTTCCATTGCCACTCCCATAAATAAATGTTTTAAAAAAGAGAGAAAGAAATAGAGGAAGGTAAGTAGCAGATCTGCAGTGCCCCACCCGACCTCATACTCAGCCAATGAGGAGGAGGAGGAGGAGGAGCCCTCAGGGGTCTATGACTGTTCTCTGTGCTCAAGGGATGCCCACCACTGTCTCGGGTGGCTCCAAATCTTGCAAGATCATAGAAGAAACTATCTAGTGTTCCCTGTTGTGAGTTCATTGCTCACTCGTGTGTGAGGGTCCCCATTCCTCATATAGGCTAAATCTGCCTGTCCTGGACAGATTCCCCATCCCTTAGGAGCTGTGGGTGATTTGCCTATAAAGTGGGGGGGTCCCTGTGGCTGGTAACGATGACATCTGGGGGTCAAGGAACAGTTTTCTGTGGACCCAGAAGGAATGCCACCAATTGGGTGACACTGAGTTCCCACAGCCCCCACCCCCTAGGTGAGAACTCAAAGAGGAAGTGGCTCCCTCCAGTTACCCGCATGCAGCTGGGGCTGTCCACCTGTGCACAGCTGGAGCTGTCCCCGGCAGGTACGCAGTGTTAGGTACAGAAACTGGCCCTCTGCCCAGACACCTCCTTCAGTTTTCTTGAACTTTTTTTTTCCAGTTCCTGGTTAGTTGGTCTGGACTCCCAGCCGCAGCTGGCTGCTCTGCTTGTCCATGGCATGTGGGTGTTTCGGGACCTCACGTGCAGCTTGCTTGCCCCTCAGAGGAAGAGACCTATAGCCCCTCCGCTGCTGGCGGGGAGACAGTACTCACTCCTGCTAAGTCTAAGACTCTGCCCCTTATCTCAGCCCTCTTCCCCCAACAGGCAGAGCTTGGCAAGCCCCGGGAGAGAAGCTGCAGCTTGCCTGGTATCAACTTCAATTACGGACTCTATATCCGGGGGCTAGATGGAGGGGTCCCAGAAGGTGAGTGGGTGTTCTTGGGAGCACAGAAATTGGAGGGGTGGACGAGGGACTCACACCTCCTTCCCACTCTCAGCCAAGTCGGATAAAGCTGCTTGGCCGGTTCCCATGGTAAGATCACGGCCAAAGAGGAGAGTCCTGAGGGGCCAGGAGTGAGCGGTAGGAGACCATCACAGACACCCCCGGAGCAGCCGTCCTCATTCTTCACCATGAAGCAAGCACTGAACAGTCTTAGGGCCGACCCCTGAGGCCCCAGTGGAAGTCAGAGCCAGCAGGTTGGGTTTGCTGTGATAAAACACTCTGACAACAAAGCTGGGTGGTGGTGGCACCTGACTTAATCTCTGACTCAAGAGACAGAGGCAGGTGGATCTCTGTGAGTTCGAGGCCAACCTGGTCTACAGTGCGAGTTCCAGGACAGTCAAAACGACACAGAGAAACCCTGTCTTGGGAAAAAACCAACAAAAAACAAACTCCAACAACAAACAGCTTAGGGGAGAGGGGGCTTATTTGGCTCACAGTCCCAGGTTGCTGCAGGGGATCCTATCACTGCAGGGGAGTCAGTGGCAGAAGCGCAAAGCAGGTGGACATCTTTCATCCTCAGTCAAGAGCAGAGAGAATAAATGTACATCTGCTCACAGGCTTGCCTGTGCTCAGCTTGACTTCGCCACTCTTACCTAAGGAATGGTGCCGCCCACAGTGGACTGAGTCTCCCCACGTCAGTCAACTTAGCTAAGACAACCCCCGACAGGCTAACCAACCCATGTAGACAAGCTCTCCTTGAAACTAAGTTGACAAAGCTGACCATCACATGCCCACTTTAGGATCTCTGGGAGACCTGTCCCTTCAGGTGGCTTGCTGACCAGGGCCAGGCAGCACTGTCCCCTGTGATGGAGGTGATGGGAGCCCCATACCTTCTCCTACTGACACCCACCCTTCTGCTGTCTCCTTGCCTGCAGCCATTGGGCACTGGAATGTGTTTAAGCAGCAACCCACCTGCCCCCACGAGCTGACCCGGAACTATATTGCCATGAACCGTGGGGCTGTCAAAGCTGGCCTGGTGACCGCCCGGGAAAATATGCTCTATCGGGAACTTAATGACATCCGTATCAGCGACCAGGAAGAGCGGCGACAGAAGGAGCCACCCTCTGCCCCTCCCAACGTGACCTTTGGGATCCGTTCACGGTAAGGTCAGGGAGCGCAGCTCCAACCTTCCCCGTGACTAATGAGGGTGACGAGTCCACCAGGGGACTGGGGGCCAGAGGCAGAACACTGGAGTGGTAGAAGGCAAGCTGTAGTGGTAGCATGTGCCTGTAATCACAATACTTTGTAAGCGGGGGCAGCTGGATAGGAATTCACAGTCATTTTTGTCTACGTTGCTAACAAGTTTGAGGCCAGCCTGAGCTACATAAGATCCTGTCTTTAAAAATAAATCTACCAAAATAAATAAATAAATAAAAATAAAATAAAAAATAAAAATAAATCTACCAATGGCCGGGAAAGAGGGCTTAGACTGTTAAGTGCCTGCCGCAGAAGCATGAGGACTTGAGTCTGGACAGTGACTAGCTAGGAACCTTGCCTCAGTTTCTATACCTGTACAATGGTATTACAGCAATGCCTGTTGTACCCTTGCCAAGAGGTTTCAAGATTTTAGCCTCATCGAAGACTTTATTATAGGAGCCGGATACAGTGAGTCCTCCGGGCACGTGAGCTGCGTCAGTAGTTGAGAAGCGGCAATTCAAAATGTAACCCAAGAGCAAGGAGATTAGGGACTGGAAAGATGGCTTAGCAGTGGTTAAGAGCACTCATTGATTTTGCAAAAGACCTGGGTTCAGTTCCCAGTACCTGCATGGGGCTTACAACCATTTGTAACTCCAGTTCCAGGGAATCTGACACCCTTTCTGGTCTCTGTGGGCACTGTACACACATGGTGTACATACATGCACTGTACATACATGGTATACATACATGCATACAGGCAAACACTCACACACATAAAATTAAAATAAGTCTTTGTGGTTTGACTATTCTGTGATAAACTGTATTATCAGTGTTTGTCTTATGAGATGAAGAATCTCCTGTCACAAACCATCAGACCGATGTAGAAAATCTAGCCTGTACCCAGAAGCATGGGTTACCCTGAGAGGTGAGTTCTCTGGTCCTGTGATCACACAGACCACATGGGTCACTGCCGTTGTCTGTGCCATGGTCTCTACAGCAAAGATCATTCACTTGAGACTAAGAGAACCCACACTTCCCACGGCTCCAGCCCTGCTGGCCACTCACCGATTCTAGGACTGGCCCCTCCCTGGTTCTATGGGCTCCGTCGGACTCCATCAGCTCCATGTTTTATTTCCTACGTTAGCCCATGTGCATGTGGGTACCCATCTAACCCTGACTTCAGGGAGGGAACCTGATTCCTCTGCCTCAACAATCAACTATGCCACTCCAGGCCTGTCGTGTTTGTCAGCTGCTGATGGTTGGCGAGAATCCCGTTTTCCCCTCATGTGTTTATTGTGGTAAAATCACACCATACCAGACCAATCATGGGCACATTCCTGTCCCTGTCGGCCACCACCCCACCAATTGTTCATCTTCCCAAACTGAAACCACCCCCCGAAAGCCCACCAGCTCCTCAGCTGGGCCTCAGACGCCGTCTGATGACATTCTTAGTCTTTGGGTTGTTGGAAGAGGGAGTCTGTGTGTGCCTTACAAAAGGATGTTAGCCCCGACACTGGTGGGCAATGAAGGGCTAAAGGGGGCTGCAGATAGCCCAAGATAGCCTGGCTCTGGGCCTGCAACATTGCAGCTCTGCAGTCTCTAAAGTCAGTCAGTCAGCTTTCCAGAATGTTGGATTCCTTCAGTATATACCATCTTGCCAGGAAAAGCGTTCACGTTCTTCAGAGCCCGGCCCAGCAGACCCTTCTCACTGGAGCACCCACCTTTCACTAGAAGTGCATTTCTGTGCACACCGCCCTGAAGACCTGGACTGGGGTAGTGGTGAGACCCGTGGAAAAGTTGGACTGGTCACCTGGGTTCTGGAACACAGCAGCCCAGCCTCACAAAGGTGCCCCCCCCCCCCCCGGTCCCTGCAGACTGTAGAATCATCACGCTAGCCCATCCTGGAGTCCTCAAGACAGTCTGGTGTCAGGGGAGGAGTCTAAGTCAAGAGTCAGCCTCGGGTACCAGTTTTGTCTCTGTTCCCAAGTCCCTCCCAAGTTCCCAAAGGAGGGAGCACTGGGCGGGGAGCCTGCCAGTTTGGTTCAGCTCAGCTCAGTGAACCACCTGCTGTGTGACCCTGGGAGCTCTCTTTACCTCTCTGAACTTCTTCCTGCTTTCTCTTGTTTTATATATGGGCTTCTAGAATGTGATGGCTGTGTCCTGGGTTTTGACAATCTTTTACACTTCCTTCTGTGTAATGGGGAGCCATACCACTAACCTCATTTTCTCTCCCTGGTTTTCTGTAAACCTTCTTTAGACATTCTCTGGAGACTAGTAGGGGTTCTATCTATCCACAGGAGGCCAGGAGGGGTTAACTGACCCCTCCCCAAATTCATGCAAGTAAGAGCTTGGCCCAGATTCTTAAGTAGACTTCTATTTTGAAGCATTTAAAATTAGAACATACATTAGCAATCATTTGACTGGGAGCTTATATTGAAAACGGGAGAAGTAGAGAGTTCAGAGAGGTGAAGAGAGCACCCCAAGGTCACACAGCGTTGCTGCTGATGGAGCCAGGCCTATAGTCGGGTAGCAGGCTTCTTAACTGAGGCTCCTCCCTAGTGTACCCCCTCTTTCTAATGCAGATATGGCACAGACACCCAGAACCTCTGGTCCCTGGGGGCTTCAGCTTTCCCATCCTTCAAGTCAGCTGGGCTCAAGAACGCCATGCATTATCGTCAGCTCCCAATATAAAAATCTTAAATTGCTATAAAATGGAGTGGCCACAATTCCAGGGCAAGGACGTGATGAAGTGCCGGCTGCATCTCCAGCGATGGTAAATGAGCTTTGCATATGCAAATTGAATGGATTTTAAAATGGTATTTAATGACAATTTCGCAGTCGACATTAACATTAATTGCACAGAAATGAAAATGTGGCATTAGGTTGCTGTTAGCCGTGAGTACCGGGCCATAAAGCTCCATCTTTATCAGGGAGGCCTTTCCCCTGTGACAGGGCCACTGCACAAACGGCAGACAGAGAGCTTTTATGGATCAGAAATATCCCCCAGCCAGCCTGATCAGCATCAATTTCGCTTTATTTCTTTGTAAATAGAGGTTAAATGGCCTTGAGAAGGGCTTGGAGCTGCGTAGGCTGTGTGGTGAGCCCCTCACCCTTCTGACTTAAATGCCTGGAACAGTTAAAAACCCATCGCCCCACCCCATAATGGGGCTATTACTTTAAAGTTATGGGTTCAAGGCCCACTCCCTGGTGATCACCTTTAACAAGCCTCCGCTGTATTTATTTCTTTACTTTAAAAGCATGTTGAAAACCAAATTGGATTACACTCGACGGCACAAGAATTGCTAGAGTAATTTGGTCCGATAAATAAATAATGAAGTGAACGAGCAGCACCTACCTTCTTCTGAGAAGGAAATGGAGTCTCAGACAGACCAGATCCATGCAAACCGAGCGGGAGACAGGGTGCTAAGCCTTGGCAACCGCAAGAAATCCTGGAGAGTGCAAAGGCTGAATACCAACCCACCCTCATGTTTCCCACAGGTGTACCCCTCTTTGCCAGACACCCCTCAGTACTTTCTTGGTGGTGAGATTCCTATTTCTAAGTAGGAGAAGTGCCTTGCAATCACTTCCCAGTTTTGGAGTCCCCACCCCCTAAAGCAGAGCTCTGAGCAGGCATCTGGAAGACAGGGCCTTACGACCCCTGGGGCAGGGGAAAGGCAGAGGGGTTCCCTTATCTCATGGAATAAGGAGAGAGGGCTGGAGAGATGGCTCAGGAATTGCCAGGCAAGAGAGAAGAGCTGGATTGGGACCCTAGAACCATGTAAGACAGGCAAGTGTTATACCTGTGGCATCCCACACAGATGGGCGGGTACCGATGGGCTCCAGGGTGTGCTAGCCCCGTGTAAGTTGTGGCAAACGAGAGAATCTATCTCAAACAAGGTGAAAGGCAACGACCAACACCTCAGGATGTCTCCTGAACTCCACGTTCGTGCTATGGCATTTCAGTGTGCACACATAGCACACACATCACACACAGCACACACACAGCATGCACAGCACATAATACATCACACATACATTGTACACTCATCACAACACAACACACATACACACAACACACATACACACAGACATCATACACACATCACACACACATCATACACACATTACACATATCACACACACAGCACACACACAGCATGCACAGCACACTCATACCTCACACACACATTGCACACTCACATCACACATATCACACACAGCACACAGACATCACACACACTGCACACACATCACACACCACACACATCATACACAGCACACACACAGCACACAGACATCACACACACTGCACACACATCACACACCACACACACACATCACTCACATCACATACACCACACACATAGCACACTCATACATCACACACACAGTGCACACTCACATCACACACACAGCACACAGGCATCATACGCATATCACACACTCACATCACACACACAGTGCACACACACACACACACATCACACACAGTTTTAGAAGTCTGAATGGGTTGCTTCATTATAAAGAAATAAGGCAGAAGTGCACATGAGGACTGGCCTTTCTGCACTTCTAGACAAATCAGAAGCCTGGGTAGTGGGGTCTCACTGTGCTTCGGGCAGAACCCATGCCCTCCATGTGTCCTGTCCTTGCTACCCTGGCGTCTCTCAGGTCTGTCTCGTGTGTCTTGTTATGGCATCACAGCTTGAACCTGCTGGTGAAGACTGATAGTTGCTTTATTATTATTATCACATGTGTCCCGGATTGGCCTAGAACTTGCTATGAAGCCAAGGCTGGCTCTGAACTTCTGATCCTCCTGCCTCCCCCGCTCCCTGGGTGTAGACACCACAGCTGTCCCACCACGTCTATTCTTGATCTCTTAACTCACTGCGGTCCTTCTAGTCCTTTGAAGCAACAGTGCTGTCCTAACCACTTAGACATCAAGGGGCTTTGCATGCACGAAGCCAACTACTGCCATTTTCCTCTGCCTGCGGCAGGGTCAGCCAGCACACCTCATGGCCTTGAGAGGGAGGGTTAGGCCTTATCTCAAAGAGGAACGGAGGAGTGTAGGGTTTGTATAGGGTCTGGCCCCAGCGGTCAGGCAGCCAGGAGACACTGGGAATTCTCTAGCTCCGTTCACTGTCCCCTGCCAGCATTCCAGTCAGATGGGGTTGTCAAGCCTCATCACCAACACAGAAGGCCATAACACAGATCTCAGAGCATGCTGCATCCCGAGGCCTTTACAGGGACATGTCTGAAGGCCAGAAATGTAGCTATTAAAGGCATGCTTAATTATTGATGCATTTTAATAAGGGCTTGCGGGGAGGGGGTGCCCATGCCCTCGCATATCTTAATTGTCCCTGCTGCTAATTGGTCCTGTGTTTTTGTAACAGTGAGTCAGAGATATGGAGCCTGGCAACAGCCTGAGCCGGAGCTGGTGGGGTCCGGCAGCTGAGACTCCTCTACTGCTCTGCCATACTCAGGGACAGTCACCAGTGGGGGTCCGTCCCTCAGGGAGCAAAGGGTACCCTGATCACAGGCCAGATAAACTCTACACACACCTGTCTGTCACTGTCACTGTCAATGTTCCGTATTGGAAACCGTTATCTGCATCCTCACTCAGTGACGGTATAGCTCCTGTGTGTGTGTGTGTGTGTGTGTGCGTGCGCGCTCGTGCGAATGTGTGTGTGTGTGTGTGCGTGTGTGTGTGTGTGTGTGTGAGAGAGAGAGAGAGAGAGAGAGTGAGTGTTTCCCTTTAGAACCTTTATATTCCTGTGTTTTCAGAGAGGAGACAGAAGGTCAGAATAGCAGACTAGCTTGCCTGGGGCTGCTCTGCAGTGGGGCTGGGAATTGGTGTAGCTGACTGCGGCGACAGGGACGGAAGCATTAACAGACACCAGGTAGAGGTGACACGGCTGAGGATGATACTGGAATTGTCCCTGGGGTCAGGACAGCAGGTTGGATTTCTTGAAAGTCCTTAGAACTCTGTCTAAACATAACGGAGCTTAGTGAGGTCCCCCACAACCCCCGGAGTGTGGCACATTACCTGCTAACCAGCTCGGGAGGGGATATGTTCATTTGGCATCCAGTTAGGCTTTTAAAGACTCCCCAGCTTCCAATTCAGTCCTGGGCTAGGGGACCACACCGCACGCATCACCTCCTTCCTCCTCTCCTTCTGTGACTCCCACTTCCGACAGACTCTGACCCTGCGCGAGCACGTTTCAGGACTTTACCGCACTGGCAGCTCAAGGCTTGCCTCTGCCTGTCTCACGCTCCCCAGTTCCAACTAGGGGCTCTTGGCTGAAAAGACCTTTGGTAAATGTTGCCTGAGTGAATGCAGGGTCACAAGACCACACTAAGATCCGAATATCGAGCCTGTAGCAATGCACTCCTTCCCCAGAGGTCTTGGTTCACCCCCACTAGTCTGACCTGGACAGACAGATCAGGGAGCTGAAAGCGTTGGGCTGGCGGGGAAATAAGAAGCAGGGGCTTTCTGCAGGTGCTCTTCCCTGTCCTCAGGCATCACCAGCCTGAGGAGACGCGCCTGAAGAATGGAAGAAGTTTCATAGGCTGTTAAATAAATGCCACCCGCCTGACAGGCCTTGTGAATCTCTCTGCCAAGCTGATTTATTTATCAAATTTACGGTGGGCCCATCAATCACACTGCCGTATTTTGCTTCTGCTGGAGCCAATACCCAAATCCAAGCCAGACACCCAAAGTCCTGGGAAGGGAGGAGATGCTTAGCTGTCATAGGCAGGGCTCTGTGGCTGCTGAGGGGCCTGGCTGACCGCAAGGGGGAGCCAGGAGATCTGGGAAGACCCAGCTGGGAGCTGGGAGGCACATGCAACTGTGGGTCCTTCCCAGGATCCAGCTTGCCTCACACCACAGCTTTTCCCTTCCGGTTGGTTGCTCAGGCCCCAGAAGGCTGAGACAACGTCAGTTTCATCACCCACTGCCACTGGGTGAACAGACACTTGGGGTTCCATCCCCAACACAGCAAAGAAAGAAAAGTGTCATCAGGACCTTAGTCTTTGGCTGGCTCATGCAACGCAGGTCCTGGTTAAGTTTCTGTTGGAGGAAAAATGTGATCCAGGTCTGTTTCCGGCTTCGAGACAGTGACTGAAAGTAGAGAGTCCACCTGAGACTCTGAGAAGGGACAGAAGAGACAGGCACTCCCGCATCACTTCACAGACTCTGCTGATGGGCGAGCGGCTTGGTGTCCCTTGGCCGCATTATTAGAGGAAGAAATAAAAACAAAAACAAAAGCAAAAAACCCGAGGTGACCCATTGCTGTTTGGTTCATACCTGGAGCATCACGTTAAAAAATGCCAGGCAGACCTGGGGGACAGTGGCTCAATTGGTAGTTCGCTTGCCTGACATGGCAAAGTCCTAGGTTTGATCATCCCCAACACTGGACAAAACCAGGCATGGTGGTGATACATGGCTGTAACCCTAGCACTTGGGAAGTGGAGGCAGAAGGATGAGACGTTCAAGATCATCTTCAGCTACATAAGGAGTTTAAGGCCAGCCCAGACTATATGCAAACCTTTGTCACAAAAGAAAGAGAGTGGGGGGAGGGAGGGGAAGAGAGAGAGAGAGAGAGAGAGAGAGAGAGAGAGAGAGAGAGAGAAGGAAGAGCAGGAGGAAGAAGACAATGACAACGGCACTATACATTTAGAAGGTCTCCCAACAGTACAGTAACCAGAGGCAGCTGCCAGGACAGTGTGTGGGACAGGGAGTGCCAAGAGTGGAGTTCTGCTGTTGATTGGGAAGAGATCCAAAGGAGACAATACATCTGGCCTCAACTTCCTGAGGCCATGACAAAGACAATGGAGGGGCTTGAGAGACCCACACAGGACCACTGAGTCTGGGGCCACACTCCTGGCTGGTATTCCTGCTGTCTTCCCTATGTGACCTTTGGGTGCAGCAGTGAGCAGCCCCTACCCATTATCTCGTTAACCACTAACAAGTCAACGAGTGGGAACTAACCTCCCTATTCTGGCAATGCGGAAGCCAACCAAGGCCACAGAGCCAGTTGGTGGTGGTGCCAGGGTTAAGCCAAGCCTCCCTCCATGGTGACTGTACACACAGGCTTCCAGGAGGAAGAGCAAGACTCTGCGGGAGAGAACGTTGGCCTCATCTGAGCTGTGGCTGTAGTGATGAGGGTGGCCTGGTGCAGTTGTGCGACCCCAACAGCCAAATGTGCTTGGAACAGTTGGTTACAATTTTCAGCACGACTCTGAGCTCATTTCCAAGGACTCAGCTTTCTCTGGAACAAAGCCACTGATTCTCCAGGCAGCTCCTGTACTGAGTGCTGCAAACTGAGGCACGGAGGTCTGTTCTCTCATGAAAGGCCACAGGGGATTCCAGAGGTGGTTCTGGCTAGCATCTGGATCCGTTCAGCTGCCCAGCCAGGGCCAGGAGTCCCTTGTCCTTAGGGCTGCAGTCTCTAAAGACTCAGACCGAATGGGGTCCAGACTGAGCAGTGACCTGAGATATGGTTACAGTTGGGGTTCCTGCCTCTTTGGGGTACTCCCTCCTTGCCGTTCTCATGGGCTTCGTAGCTAGAGCCAAGACAGAGACATTTTTCATGCTGCGCTGTGTTCCCCTTTGGCTCTCTGGCTGCCCAGACAGAGATTTATCCCCAGCCCGCTGCTTGCGGTATGGGGAACAGGGGGCCTGTAATGGATCGTCTGCGGCTCCCATGGGGCCTGTCCAGGCCGAACCCCATCCATCAGGAGCTGCTGGGTGCCAAGGTCAGCGCTAACAAGGCTGGCTGTCTCCTCCCGCGCTGCCAGCTCTGCTTCAGCTTTCCCAGTGAGGCTTCCCCGAGAGCTGGAGGCCAGCGCAAAGTGGGCTAGGGACCAACCTCCCAGCTGCTGGTCTCTCCTCCCTCTGCAGCACGCTACACTCTCCACACCATCCAGAGGCTGCTGGGGCCTGGCGAGCTTGGCTCCCCTTGTAGCACAGGGGCAGAAAAGCCAGACTGCTGTGAGTTGTGTGCTTTGGATGAGAACTGGTTTCCATTGCCCAACACACTGCTCTATGTTCCCACCGATCCTGGAGGGGTGATCGGCTGCTTCTCCTCTTGCCCCCAGGTGCCACCAGGAGCTCCCATGGTGAATTTTCCAGGCCTCTGGAGAATGTGCTTCTAGGCCACCTTCCTTCCCACTTGAGCCCAAGGCCTCTGCCACCCTGGGGTGGACACGTGTGCGAGAGCTGCCACTGAATCGCCCTGATGACAATGCTAACAAGTCGCAAAGGACGCCCTAGGCACTCTAGAAGCCAGGACAATGCTGGGATGGTGCCTCCCCCTCCATCGTTAGCTTTTATGTTAAACCCACAAACAATTAAGAAGTAACCTGTGAGCCCAGAGATCTTGGCATCTAATAGCTCTCAAAGTCCTACCAGGGCCTGGTCACCGCCCTTTCTGTTGTACAACAGAAAACCAAGGCAGGAGGATGGGTGTGGGGGCTGACCAGCCCTCCTCAGTTCCTACAAGAGACAGATGGTCAGCAAGGTTAGAGTCCTCTGTAGGGAATGGCTCAGAGTGGCAACCTTCACAAAATCCTAGGTCTAGGGGTGGAGCGTACCCTAGGAATCTATAGATTCCTTGGCTCTGCCCAGGCTAGAGAGTTGGAAGGTCCCACCTGACACACAGGCATCTCTCTGCCTTTGTGTGTGTGTGCGCGCGTGTGTGTGTGTGTGTGTGTGTGTGTGTGTGTGTGTGTGAGCGTGTGTGCGCATTTGTGTGACAGTGTGGCATGGAGGCCAGGGGTGTCACACCTCAGGCACCTTGTTTTCTCAAGGCGGTGCCTCTCGCTAACCCAGTAGGTCAATCTGACTGACCATGGAGCCCCAGAGATCTGTCTCCGTTTCCCCGGCGCTCGGATTAAGAACGAGCCCCACACTTTGCTCTTCTCCTGGAGCTCTGGAGCTCAACTTCAGGTCCCAGCTCTTACCAGACAGGCACCCAATGGACTCGGTCTTCCTCCAGTCACACCTCTCTGTGGCCTTCATCTTCTCTCCCGAGTGTCTCCAGTTTGGACAGTAGAAGCAAGGTGACTTCTGACCCAGCCTGATGAAGTGGGCTGGCATGCGTTAGAGAAGTGAGAGGTGTCCATCCTCTTCCTCAGCCTTATAGGAGGGCTTCTGTGGGCCCCGGGACACCCCTGCCTTCTGGAGCCATTTCTTCCATTCACATAAGTCTGTGATACTTCTGGTTCTGCTGGGGTGAGGGGAGGTAGATTCCAAGCTGATTTTTTTAATATTAATTTATTTATTATGCATACAATTTTCTGTCTCTGTGTGTGCCTTGCAGGCCAGAAGAGGGCACCAGACCTCATTACAGATGGTTGTGAGCCACCATGTGGTTGCCGGGAATTGAACTCAGGATCTTTGGAAGGGCAGACAAATGCTCTTAATCACTGAGCCATCTCTCCAACCCTCCAAGCTGATTTTAAAAGAAATAGAAAACCATTTTATGGGTCCCTGAAAGTAGGTTGGGCCTTTGTAACTTACCTCCTGGACCAGATGGACACACAGACCCTACTTCATCCTGCTTAGCCACCTTCAAGGGCTCTCCATCCTTCTCCCCACTCCAGTGCCCGCTCAGTGGTGCCTGAGGTGGGGCAATGTTAACAGTCTGGGCTTGAGCTGTACATGGTGCCAGCCAGCATGTGGCAAGAGCCCTCCTTCTATATCACAGGGCCAGGGGTGGGAGTCACCTCATAATGTCATCTGACCCTAATGACCCTAATGACCTTCAAATGTCATAAACTGGATTTGGGGATGTAGTTTTCATTTTTTTTTATAAAAAAATTTGTGTGTATTGGTGTTTTTTCTGAATGTATGTCTATGTGAAAATGTCAGATCGTGGAACTGGAGGTACAGGCAGCTGTGAGCTGCCATGTGTGGGTGCTGGGAATTGAATCCAGGTCTTCTGAAAGGGAAATCAGTGCTCTTAACCACTGAGCCATCTCTCCAGCCCCTGGGGATCAAGTTTAAATACATTTAAACCATTTCAAACAATGGAAACCTCTCTCAGGGCTCAAAACCTCCAAAGAGCACCGAATTCTCTGCTCCCGAGTCCTGCATCCACTGCTTGATCTCAGTGGGTTCCAGTTCTGAACTCTCAGTCTGATGAATGCAGCCTTTGCACACAACAGAAACACAGATACAAATTAATCTCTAAATAGTTCTTTGAGCTTTTGAGAAGATAGCAACATGAAGTATTTATGTTATATAAAAGGCAGAGACGTAGGTCAAGAGCCATGACGTTGCAGATGAATGGGGGAAGCTGGCCCTGGGTACAGGAATAAGGAGCGATGGAGATGTGCCAGGTGGAGATGTGCCAAACTGAAGCTCACGTCTCCTCTAACAACAGCACCAGATAATTTTTTTTTTTAATTGAAGGCAATGGTCTTACTGTATTGCCCAGGCCTTGAACTATGCTCTCCTGCCAAAGCTTTTGTCTCTGCACCTCAGACATATATTGACATTTGGAAATGTCAGCAGGTAAGACGGTACAGGTAAAAAGCAGGAAAATCCAAGTCATGTCAGTGGGCCATAGCAATGCCACCATTCTGAGTGTGGCATTTTGCTTCAGGGTTACAAGATATTATGGTCAGGGGAAGCTGGGCTATGAATGCACAGGATGGAGGTCTGTGTTAAATCTTAATGCTACAGTGATCTTGGTGGAAATGCATGTGTGTATGTGTGCATATATGTGTATGTGTTTGTATGTGTGTGTTGTGTATGTGAGTGTGTGTGTATGTATGTGTTGTGCGTGTATATGTGTGTGGTGTGTGAATGTGTGTATGTATGTATGTGTGTGTGAGGGAGAGTATGTGTATGGTATGTGAGTGTGTGTGTGAGAGTAGTGTGTGGTGTGTGTGTATGTGTGGTGTGTGAGTCTATGTGTGTGTGGAATGCCTGTTTGTGGTGTGTGTGAGAGAGAGTTTGTAGTGTGTGAATGTTTTTATGTGTATGAGAGAGAAGGTATGTATATGGTGTGTGTGGTGTGTGTATGTGAGTGTGAGTGTAAAGTGTCTGTGTTGTGTGTAGTGTGTGAATGTTTGTATGCGTGTGTGTAAGAGAGAGTATGTATGTGGTGTGTGTGTGTGTGTGTGTGTGTATGTAGTATGTGAACGTTTTTATCTGTGTGTGAAAGAAGGTATGTATGTGGTGTGTGAGTGTGTGTATAGAGTATGTGTGTGTAGTGTGTGAACTGTCTGTGTGTGGCGTGTGTGTAGAGTATGTGTATGTGTGGTGTGTGTGTGTATGTGTGTGTATGTGTGTGTGTGTGCTGGCCAGTGAGCTCCAGGGCTAGTCTTAGTTCCACCTCCTCAGTGATGGGCTGACAAGCCCGTGCCACCATGCCCTCCTTTCCACGTGATTTCCCGAATTCAACCCAGGTTCTCGTGACCTCACTGACGTCATTGACGGAGCCGGCTCCCCAGACTTGAGGCAGGGTGCAGGGGGAGAAAAGGAGGACTGGTGCCGGGGTGGGTGGGCTTGCCAAGTCCTCCGGGAACAGAGTCCTTACAGGTCCTCAGAAGCCGCACCGTGAGCCTAAGGTAGCCTCCAATCTGCAGAGAAGGAAGGCACCCTGGCTAGCCACTGTGCCGTCTAGAATTATGGGGCCATCCCTGGAAGCCACACCTGGGCTTGGGGTAAGTCCCAGGAGTGAGAGAGGGCAAGCGGTCTCTTTAGATGGCACTGTCTTGGGCTATGTGTTTTTGTTGTTGTTGTTAAGACAGGGTCTTACTGTGTAGTCCTGAAATTCACTATGTCAATGAGGCTGGCCCCTCGTCAGAGATCTGCCTGCTTCTGTCTCTTGAATGCTGGCAAGGGCGTGTCCTACCATGAGGGCTGGGTTGTGCTCCAAACCAGAAGAGAAGCACAACCCACCAAACCTCCCTCTCTCCAAAGTGCTTGGCTCACAGTCAAAGACCACGGACTGTACAAGGGCCAGATGGAGGACACTGTCTGGTTTTCTCTTTCTTTTTCAATTTCTTCTGAAACAGGATCTCGCTTTGTTGACTAGTCTCAGGCTCCATATGTAGACCAGGCTAGCCTCAAATTTGCATCAATCCTCCTGCCTCATCTTCCCGATAGCTAGATTTCCAAGCATGAGCCACCACACTTGACTCATTGTCCACCTCCTCATCCCCTTGAGGCTGTGTAAAAGCCCATGCCAATAGCTCCTGGCTCCCCGGGAACAGCAAGCCGCTGGCATAGTAGGGACGGATTTTAATTTTATTTTAACAAAATAGCTGTCTCCACTGGAAGAGGCGTCAAGCGTGAAAGAAGGGCCCATCTGGAGTGGAATCACATTGAACAGACCTCCGTGCTGTCATTGATTTTCTCGGAAGAAAAAAATCGCCTCTGGCTACTAAACGGAATTAGTAGTCACTGATGACCAATTATTTTAGCCCGCTGTGAACGGAGCGCTGCACCGAATCCAGTTTGTCAGACCCGAATCTCCTTCTTAAACACCTTTCAACAAATGTGTACCTAAAGTCCCTCAGAAGGCGTCTTCACTTTCCCGGCTCCCGCCAAGTTCTGGGCTTGGCAAAGTTTTAATGAGCACCGCGGATGAAGATGAGTTTCCATGAGAGGGCCCCTCTGATCCACAGAGCTCTCGCACGGAGGCGGCGGGCAAATCAGAGCTGTCAGTCCTCATTTGTGCCCACCCTGCACCACACTGCACCCATGTCAACCTAACGTTTGCAAATGATCCCCTCCATCTCCCTTGTGTGCTCACCCCGAGCCTTCATTGGAGATCAAGCCTTGGTCTGGGGTAGCAATCGCGCCGCTTTGAAGGTGGATTTGATGGGGCGAAGCTCAACCTTCTCAAGGCGCACCTGCAGCCAGAGCTGATTTTTCTTCATTTGGCCCCCACTTTTTGGACCATTAGACTTAACTGTGACACGGTGTGGCTAAGAGCGGAGCAGCAGGGCCTGAAGGGACTTCTCTGAAGGTTCCTTCCAGGTTAGAGCGAAGGATTTGTCAGAGCTCTTAGCAGTGGCTCGATCACCTCAGCAGATGCGGCGTGAGCACCCGTGGGCCAGTCTCTAGCTGACCTGAGAAGCAGGGGAAGCAGCAGGGCCCAGGGCAGGCGCCCCGTTGTGGATCAGTACATCTCTAAGCCTTAATATTCAGAGACAATAGAGCACATTTTCATTCCCCTAAAGCCCCAGCATCTCCTTGCAGTCAGTCTCTTCCCCTTGCTGGGGGGACCCTGGTCTCACCAGGCTCCCCAAGTCTGACATGGACCTGGCTCAGTTCTTCCTGACCCTCCCAGACCTATGTACACCACTCCCTCCCTCCCCTGCCTCTTCTCTCTCTGAACTCAGAAGAGCTTCAAATACCTGGATAACTGGACAGACCCTGCCATCCCCAGGGCTGTCCTGCCCTCCTCCCACTGCCGTCCCTGAAGCCTCAGACCTTGACCTTGGGACTCCCAAGGCACAGAATCGAACAGCCCACCCAGATGGCTTTGGGGCATGTTTTTCAAGATCTAATATGAATGGCTGAGAGCCACAGGTGTCCGTGACTCTACCCCCCACACTCATGCTCACGAGGGCCTGGCCAGCCTCCAGGGGTAGAGAGACCCTGGAGGTCTGTCTGAGGTCTGTATGTCGGCTGTCATGAGGATTTCACAGGCAAGGAGGAAAAAGGGGGCTGATGCAGGCTCTGCATCAGCATATATGGTCTAAGAGGCCACGCCCCAGTAGGCGGGTAACCACAAGCTGTAAGACTTCCTACAACACATGAGTCCCTCATGGTTTAAGTAAGCTTAGGATTTTGTGTTGGGCTGAACTCATAGCTATCTTGGGCTGCAAACTGGATACTCTTGGACAGAGTACAACTCCAACTTCAGCCTGGAGATTCACAGAGAATGACCTAGGAAAGCTGATTAGAACAGGGTGGAAAAGGCAGACGCTGTTCCCCACCATTGGGACTGGTGTCTACTCACCCTGTGCAGCCTGGGGGCTGGAGGTGCAGGCCAAGGGAAAGAAGATTCCTGGGAGGAGGAAGCAGAGGACATTCAGGGAGCCCTTGGGGATTAGGAAGACAGGGGTCAGCTGAGAGATGACCAGAGGCACCTTAGAAATGGAACCGTGTATCCCGAGGACAGCAGGAAGGGACAGCAAGGAATCTCCCCTAAAATCTCAGCTCCTGGGTGGGGTGGGCGGGGGACCCGGAGACATAGCATCTGGTAATAGAAGCAGTGCTGTGAAAGTCTTGGGTCTCCTGTGAAGGGAACCCTGCACCTGGCCTCCGGGTGTAGCTGGCTGGCCAGCCTCGTTCATGGCATCTACTGCCCTTGGTGAATGCTGATTAGCATTTGCTGGGCGGTGGCATCTCTAGCTGGAGGGCTGGGAGTTCAAGCTTAGCTGCTGTTCGTGCTGCGTGACCCTGGGCAAGCTGTTTGACCTCTCTGGGCACCGGTTGCCCCGGTACCACCCTTTCCTGTGCACATTTAGTGAGGATAAATAATTAAGC